>NC_092746.1:54570763-55195763 GCF_047496795.1 Chiloscyllium punctatum | reverse complement strand
CTACCGATGTAACAGGTCCACAGTGGATGCCATATCCCTAGCCTTGCACTCATCCCTGGACTATCTGGACAATAAGGACACCTATGCCTGACATTGACTACAGCTCTGCCTTCAACACTACTATTCCCTCCATACTGATCTTAAAACTTTGTGACCTTGGTCTCGATCCACCTTCTACAATGAGACCCTAAGCTTTCTGACCCACAAACTGCAATCAGTGAAGATAGGTAACTGCACCTCCTCCACAGGAATACTCAACAATGAAGCCCCTTAAGGATGCATCCTCAGCCCCCCCCCCCCCCCCATTGTACTCCCAGTATATCCACGACGGTGTTGCCGCATTCCGAATGAACGCCACCTACAAGTTTGCTGGTGACAGTACCATAGGGCAGATATCCAACAACGATGAGTCAAAATACAAAAGGGAGGTAGAGGGCTTGGTGCATGGTGCAATGAGAATAACCTCTCTCAATGTTGGCAAAACTAAAGAACTGATTATTGACTTCAGAAAGAAAGGAGGAGAACACGCCCCCATCTACATCAATGGAACTGAAATTGAGAGAGTAGAAACTGTCAAGTTTCCTCAGAGTGACGACAATCAACAACCTGTCTTGTCACGTAGATGTGATGGTCACGGAGGCACAACAACACGTCTTTTTCCTCAGGCGGCTCAGGCATGTCCATAAGGACCCTCACCAACTTCTACAGATGCACCATTGAAAGCATACCCCCGGCATGATGGCCTGATATAGCAATTGCTCTGTCAAGGACCATAAGAAAATACAGAAGTTTGTGTGCACAGCCCAGTTCATCACGGAAGGCCACCTTCACAGCTTGTTGCTGGGGAAAGGCTGCCAACATCATCGAAGACCCATCCTATCCTGGTAATGCTCTCCTACAACCTCTCCCATCAGGCAGAAGATACAGAAGCTTGAACATATGCACCAGCAGGTTCAGGAACATCTTCTTCTCAACCATTATTAGGCTGATGAATGGACTCTGTAGCCTCAAATAATGCTATTCTTGCTAATGTTAACCTCACCTAACACACGCCCCATACAAAGTAACCTGTATGTCACTGTATAAGTTTTTTTACAACTTTTAATCTGTTCATCTTTGCTTACTATGATCTGAGCTGTACTGCTCATAAACAAAGCTTTTCACTGTATTTCGGTACACCTGACAAGAAATCAATCAATCAAGTAATCCTCAACTTCATTTTCCTACCTTTTCCACATAACCTTCGATTCCTTTCTTGATTAAAAATCTATCCTTTCCCAAGCAACTTTACTGGGAGTGATGACTGCTTCAGTAAAATCACAAACACAAAACTCATTGGGGGTGTATACAAATTGCAAAGGAATTCTACACAGTTACCAAAAACAGGAAGAGTTATGGTAATAGTAGATTGGATTTATATAGCAGCTTTAACACAGGAAAAAAGCACGTTATAGATGTGACAAAAGTTTACACTGCATTAAAGAGAAACTTAGAAGAAAGATGATTAAAAGTTTTGTTAAAGTCTTTGGATTTCAGGAGGATCTTAAAATAGGAGTGTCATGTGGAGTGACAGAAAGATTTAAAGAGTGACCCTCATGGGTTAGTGCCAGATTGGCTGAATACATGCTAGTTAGTGAGCAAAGGAACATGAGCACACAAGACAGCATATATGGATGATTTGAAAGATTTTTGGAGATTTGTGGAGCTTAAGGCAATTTTGAATTTAGGTAAGTGCAACAGAAAATGAATGTTTTCAGATCTTTAAACAAATTATCAAAACAAAAGTGCTCACAATATTTGAATCTTACCTTTAACATTAATTTGCTGATTGTAGCAATCAAGGTTTTGGGCCCAGTAGCCTTCTCCGACCTTTCTGTCAAAGCGCTTGGCACAATCACAGAAGGTTTTCCAATACAAACTAGTAAATGGGAAATACCAACGCTTCCGAGATCCATATTTACCTAAAATTTGATTGTTAAAGTGAAATGTAATACTTCAGTAATTCATAGGTTACAGTAGACAAACACTGATACAAGTCCATAAATACATGCACAGCCAATCCCTTAAATAGCATCTCACTCACGAAAAACTATTTGAAACACCTCAAGAGAGGAGAGAAAGGAACATAAGAGTAAGTTGCTATTGGGTTAGAGATTCCAAGGATGGGCAAGCACAATCAGATTTATATGCCACTCCTATATTTTTCCATTAGGATTGAGTTCTATACTGGTAGAAGTGAATTCTGATACTTTTCTCCAGAAATACAAAACATACCTGAAATCAAATAGATAATTTATAGTACAGTATGGTCGAGACCATGTCCCCTTTTGCAACAGGCAGTGTACCGTATTCGTGATTCAAATGTCCAGCATGATTTCCAGATATTAAGAAAGCTCCTGTGAAAGTGTAAGCATGCAAGACAAGTGTGGAGTTATGGTGGCAGTCAGTTAAGGGTTAGAGTGCCATGTGAGTAGGGTGCCATCTGAGTGCCAAAGTACCAGAGGGTGGGGTGCCAGAGGATGGAGATCTGGGGGTCACAGGCGGTGTGTTGGGTCTGAGGTGATGTAGTGGGTATTGGGTCCAGAGGTGTTATGTCTGGCAGGGGAGCATATTGTTGAAAGAAATGCCAACCAGGGTGGTACAATGCCTTGGGGAAGAGTGTGACAGCTCCAGTGACATGAGAGGGAGCTTTCAGCTATGGAAGTCGAAGGCAAAGTAGGTTGGGCAGAGAAAGGATATTGGGTCCAGACGGGAGGGTGGTTGTCGTGTTTGGTGGGTGGAGGAGTGGAAAGGTGTGTCAGGTCTGTCTGAGAGACCTGGTGGTGCCAGGTCTGGCACAGATTGAGGTTGCATGTGCTGAGACCAGCGAATGATGAGCGAGAAAATCAAAATCGACAGGAATCAAGACAGTGGCAGTGTAGGGTGCCATTGTCAGGTTTGGGGCAATGGGTAGAATCGGCTTGGCTTGGGGCAGTGTAGGAAGAATGGCTGTTGGGGTTTTGGTATATAAGGAGTTTGGGAGCTGTAGCTGTAGTTGGAGAGAGTGGGCTGGTGGGGGAGTGTGGTGTATCAGAAGTTCAACTTAATAGCTATTCAGCAGTTAGATTAGATTTTTAATTGTCTAACTTTTCCTGAGAAGCTATCAAATTAACAGAAGCAAAAGTGTCCAAAATTTCCACTTTCAATGGATCTATTTTTAGGGATCTGGTGTGCCTGGGATTCTGCATGATCCCGGACAAACACTAAAGCACACTGCTCCAATGACGATTTGAGTATTGGAATGTATGGGTCATTATTTCATTCCATATAATTGATATAAATGCTTGTTTTACTGTCTAATCGATGATACCATAAAATACACAAAGTGCGTGAGGTACATGCATGGATTTTTTAAAACATTTGTCCCATACACCTGTGGCAAAGATTAAGGCACATTATATTAAAGAGAATACAGTTGCAGAATTGAGTGATGGCTGGAGGGAATCAAAGCAAATAGCTACTTTTGGACTGGAGGGATGTGGGCATAGAGATATGCTGGATCTCTTCTATTTTCAAATTATAAAAATGATTAGATTTTGGATCTTGTCAAACAATGATGAGGAATGCAAGAAAGGATAAAAGAAGTAGCAGATGCAGTTCTATGCAGACAAATGTGATATTGTACATTTTGGATAAATGGAGAAATAGTGAATATTATAGAGGTAAATATCTTAACAGAGGAGAGGAATTAGCTGATGTATAATAAAAATAAAATGAATATATCTGTAGACGTCATTAATTGGGCTATAGTTTGAATATTACATGCAGTTCTGATCATGGCATTTTAGGAAAGATATTGGGTCCACTGAAATGATTCAAAGCTGATTTGGAACGCGACCAGGATCAGCAGCCAAATGGTTTACTGGAAATGCCAAATTATCTTAACTTTTCAGAAGATTTTCAGTGGTGTAATCTGCACCAAGGAAGAATGGATTCAAGATTATTTTTATAAAGTATGTTGGAAGATATTGAAATATACTTTTACAGACAATGCATAATTATTCAGTCAGGTATTGCTTTATAACTGTTACTGAGGCAGAATATGGAAGTATTTGTGTCTGCATTTTAAATCTCACTGGTTGTGAGGACATATCAAGAATGCAAACATGGAAGCTAGTGAGCCCTGTAGAATTTTCTATCCATCAATTTTAATGAACAGAATATACTGCAGAATTTAGTGTTGTCTGCATCACACTTTTAATGCTTGCTGTGCACTGGATGTGTGATTTCATAAAATTTACTCGGAGAATACATTCTCTTAATGGGATCTAAATAAGTATTTGAAAAATTATATAAATATGTCTGGGGAGAAAAATGGAATAGAACTATTGCAGGCAGGTCCAATGCAGAACTCACAATGGCACATATAGTCTCAATCTATCTAAACATTTCTCCAATTTTGCATGCATTTGTCCATTGTTGTTTGTAACATAAATAGGATATGTGCATAGCACAGTAACCTTTAATTGATGTTACATGCAGAGTTTTAACAGATATTCCTTATTGCAGGAAGTTTATTGAAAGAAAATAACTTGCAAGCTAAAAATTCATTAAGTACAGTCCAGATCATCTTAACAGATAACAAGGAGCACTTGTCTTCTTCTATAATTGCGTTGCATATTCTTCAATTAAATTTCTTCCCCTAATTATACAATGGCAATTAGAAATGTTAAAAAGATAATTCAGTAAAAAATAATTATCATGGATAAGAAATTGATTTTCATACCAGGGAAAATATTTTGGAGATACCAGCCTAATATAAAATATATCACTGAATCAATGACCATCATCCAGCAAATCCAGGCAAAAGACACATTGTCCCCATCACCAGGCATATCATACATGTTATTCCACTGAATTCCTAAAAAAAAGTCCAGAGGAAATAAAATAAGATGTAAATAGAGCAGGATCTACAATAGGTATAGTTAATATGAGTTCAATAAAACATACAACTTCAAGTCCATTTTGATCTATTCACAAATCTAGTTTGATTGTTTCAAATCTCTTTCAGCAACAACATTTCCATTTCTATGCTCTGACCTGTGAGAGTCTTATAGTATTCAGATAAATCATCCACAAAAAATGATGTTTTACCCAACATCATTTATAAATACTCCCCAACCACCAGGTAAGTGGATACACATGTTACAGTTTTACTATCACTTGGAATGAAAATTATTTGGTTTGTCAATTTCCAATTTTATTTAATCTGTAAATAGTGCACAATCATGAGAAAATACTTGTTAGACACACAAACCAACAACCTTTTCCCAAAGACATACAATGATAGTGCAAGCATTATGAAATATTATTAGCTACTGTATTAGGACAGTGAAACAGGCCTTCACTTTATAACAACAATATTCAGAGCTCACAAGTCATGACATTTTCCTACTTGCATGTATGAAGGAAAAAATATATTTTATTTCAAATTTTCCTCTGGCTTACAAGTGCCAAAAAATATTAATGCATTGCTGACACTTTCTGAGACTTATTTTGAAAAACAACTTGCTTTAGAAACATGACTATTAAAGTGCTAAATTCGGAGATCCAAAATCACTCCTTCGATAAGATGGAGCATTATGAAGATTGTGAAACTGGCCAAAATGCTGACATGTCCATTTTTTGTGAGTTCTGTTCATAAAATTTACCTTAATATCATTTTAATATTCAGAATATAGTTGTAAAACATCTCTATGGAAACACAGTGAGTTTGAAGTGTAAGCAAACACCTCATCTTTCAGTTGTGCATTAATGAAGTTGTGCTGATCATTCAACATTTCTTTTGCCCTCATCGCCAATAATTCACATTCATGTACAACTCCCATCATAAAAGAAAATATCAGGTAACCCAGGCATACAAATTAACATGGTGTAGCAAGTAGAAGAAAACTTTGGGAACAATAGTCAAATTCAAAGAGAAAGATTTCTTTAAAGCTTTTCAAGAAGAAGGAGGGATAACAAGACAACATTGAGAGAAATGCAAGGGGCAGGGGAATTGTGCACAACAAAATACCTTCTGATAGTGATAAGGAAGAACTTATCCACGAACTATAAATATCAATCACAAAAATGTTGGCCAGTCAGGTCAAGTGGCTACCTTCAATGTAAATATTTATGTTCTAAAAGGCTAAATCTACTCAAAATTACTGCCAGTTTAATAAAAAATTAACTTTTTACACTCTTAAGGTCTTTATTTGCATTAAATATTTTGCAGGGAATTTAGTTTCTTTCCCGCAACAGCCTTTTCTAAATGACAATATGCTGAAAATATTACATAAGTTCAGTTTATCATTTTATATTTTCCATGGTTTTCATCATTAGAGTTTCATATTTTATGAATTTCTTACCTACTCCATCACCTTCAAAAAGTGTGATAAGATATGATCCCTGGCTGAATGCAGTTGGACACAGGAGACACTAGATAGGATTTAGATTTTAAAAAGTATTAGTGAGAGTTTAAAGCAATAATTAGGCTCACGTAAACACTGAATGCATAATAATTTTCTGTTCCTCAAGCTACTACAGCCCAATCTGCCAACATGCCAACTGAATAATGTGAATGGATCAGAATACTTACAGAATTATGTAAGAATTATAAAATGAAACCAGGCCATTCAGCTTTCATTTAATTACTTTTCTAAATTTCTTTACTACCGTTTCCACTGAAAGCCTAGTTAAATGTTAACATGTTTCCTATTCAACCACTATGATCGAACATTCCACAGTCAAGAGTGCGGTACTGGAAAAGCATAGCAGGTCAGGCAGCATCTGAGAAGCAAGAGAATCAATATTTTGGGCATGAGTCCTTCCTGATGAAGGAATGTCAATTCTCCTGCTCCTTGGATGCTGCCTGACCTGCTGTGCTTTTCCAGCACCACACTCTCGACTCTCATCTCCAGCACCTACAGTCCTCACTTTCTCCAAGAACACTCCACAGCCCCTGAAAATTTGCTGGGCAAAAATATTTTGCCTGTTCACTGTCTGGCCTCTGAAAACCATCCATTCCTTTTGGAGTTCCTTACTCTATTCCCATCCACTCCTATTTGAACTAAACCCCTTATGAGTCTGAGGTACCTACATGACTCAATCATGAACTTCAATGGTACATGTACAGCAAAGTTCTGTGATCTATTTAGCACCCAATGGTATTTTTAGACATCAACGTAATAGGGTATCAACCATGGCTTCCCATTTAGTAGAAGTATCAAAGAGGGGGAGTCCCACATCACAGATTTTAAACATATTCTTGATTAATAGAATCAAGACTGTTTCTGTTGCCACAGACCTCACCACACCCCCACCCCACACCCCTCCTTGACCATCAGCAAGATCATGCAAAACAAACTCGTACTTGAAAATCTATAACCTTCATTTTAGATCCTTCAGACAGTAGAAACAAAGTGATATTATTTGCCCTATCCCATCATTTTATGATGTTAATTTTTCCATCACATCTCCCATGATTTGTCTTGTTTTAGAAGAAGAGGTCCCTGCTTGTTTTATCAAGTCTTTCCTTGTACTTCTAATTTTGTTAAATGCAGCACATAAAGCATTTTCTCTCATCTACTTACAATCAGAATCTGGCTGGAGAAGCTGAGTTGATTCTGTACAGCCACAAGGACCATATAGGGGAAGAAGGTAATGATATAGATCAGGCAAGCACTGAGAGCTGCTGTATTAGCATGGCTAAAGAATGTGGCAATCAGGTAACTCAGTGCAATGACAGATACTCCAAAATCCAAAAGAAAGAGGAAAATGATGAATCCATTACTGTTTGGAAGTATTTCACTGGCTTTCAAAATAATGGTTATGAAAGCACTGCTCAGAATCAGGACAAAGAAAGTGTCCAGAAACCAGACCAGAAAATGAACTATTGGCTTCACTCCCAGCATCTTGGTGTACTGTAGGATAGAAAATACACTATTAGAGATCTTGAAATATTTATGCTTTGTTATCTTTAAATTGTTTCACACAACAAATGTTTCTTTAATTTCAATATAACATTTGCTAAGAAGTAATAGTATGGAAACACAAGCTGGGATTTAATGGGGAAGGAGTGGCCTCAAACTGACTATAAAGTCAGGGATGAGCCTGCCTTTGCCAGCCCTGGAAGCCTTGACATTGCTAAGACAGACAATTGTGACTTCCCTGATGCAGAATAACATCTTGTATTGCTGCTGGCCAATCAGAGGGATGGCAGCTCCTCAGTACCAGCAGTGTGACTGGAGAAAAAGAGGATAAGCCAGGGATAGTGATCAGGCCCAGAAGAAATAAAAGCAGTAGTAAGCCAGTCTACCTTTTGAGCTTTCAACACATCAGGGTAAAACACCAGCAGCACTTGGAAGAGATGCTTAAGTGGCCAGAAATTGACATTAAATTTTGGTTACATACTGGGCCACAAATTGGTAAATAACAGATTTCCCATTTCCTTTCCTGATGAGACAGGAAGTATAAAGTGTTATTTGACAAGACATGAGCAATAGTATGATTAATGACTAAAGCCCCTGAGGGACAATTGTCAACAATCAGCCAATGGCTGCCTGATGGACATATGTGCTTATATGGCTAATGCCTGTTTTAAAAGTCACTCTATCAATTTGAAAGATAGCTTACTTGCAGGTGGGGAAGGATGCAGAATCAGGCAGTCAAAACTGTGCCCAGTAAATGTTTCAATGTGCATTTGTGGCAATAATAACAGGCACAAAAGTAATCAAGTTCCAGCCCTTCCCCAAGACATCCCTAAGAAACATCTCTATGCATGCTGTACAATTCTTTTAATTCCATCAGCACATTCACTGTGCATGATTCACTGAAATCTTTGGTCAGCTCATTCCGTTTAGGACAACATTTCATATCAGGAGCTACCTGTGTCGTTAATTACCTCTTCCAGTCGAAGTTCTTTCTCAAACACAAGGTTACGCACCATGGAAGCCACAGAAATCAGCCACGCGAGCATCATTAATAATGGGAAAAAGAAGGCTGTGTTGTTCAGAAACCTGTCAGGAAGGATTGTGTGAGCAGGATTAAATGAGCCATGACATTTACAAGAATGCTGTAAATAGACGCAAAATCAAGGGTCCAGGAGCATTTCAGAATTTGCATAAATGAAAGGAAAATCAAATTGCTCTTCTTCTGTAAAATTAAAGAGAACTAGTGTGAGCTATTTTAATGTAATGCAACAATTGGTTGCAGCTACTGGTGACTAAGAAATTTTCATCATATGATAAAGAATGGTTATTGGTCATCTTTGAGAATTGAAAGGCATTATAAGTACAATGCTTCTCGCCTCATACATGTGTTAGAAAAATGAAACATTCTTGGGCATGAACATCACAATTAATTATAGGGTGAATCTCCCTCCATTTGAGCCAACTATTTATTTTTAGTTAATCATGGAAACCATGCTCTCGAATGTCAACTACTGAATATTCCTTTCTCTTGTTTCTCTAATCTTCCTTTGTTGTGTTTTAAATCTCCTCTTCTTCATAAATTAAAATCATACTGCAATATTTTCATTTTACCAGATGGAAACACTGAAATGGACAGAACAAAAAATGACTTTTTGAGCTATTCAATCAATCAGATAACATTTTTACAAAAGCTGAGCACCAGAAGAGCTGGAAATCCAAAATAAAATCAAAGAATGCTAGAAATATTGAACAGGTTAGGTAGCATCTGTGATCAGAAAAGTAGGTTCATGTTTCAGATCCGGGACCATTCATCAGACTGAACAGAAATGGCTCTGATGACAAGTCACAGATTGAAACATTAACTATGGATTGGATTTCCATTCACAGGTGTAAAACCTGGGTGTTTATCCTGCCTACCTCCAAGTTGCCTCCAATTATAATGGAGAGCATGGGATCGAGGCGTGAGGCACGCCACATGTCTTTAAGCCTATTGAGACCCTAAAGTGACCAATTAAAGTTGGCTTATATACCTCAGCCTGTCTTCACTCTTAGTTTATCCTTGGCAGGAGGAGGAGGCCCATGCCAAGTGGGTAGCCCTGCGATTTTAGCTGTGTGGTGGGTGCTTTCCAAGGCAGGTCAGGGGGACCCTCACCTATGAGTCACCTCTGTTAATCAGGGGCATTGTCTGCCCCAACACGGTCATAACCCCTTTAATTCCAGCTTCTCAAACCCAGTCCCCCAGCCCCTTTCCTGGGCTCTGGCAGCCTAATTTCAACGATACCCAAACCTAAAAGAAATCTAGCTTCCATTAGCTTAATTTTGTGCTTGTAGTCCCCACAATGGGCAACACGTGAATCTATGCTTGTAACACTGGCTAATCCAATTGGCTGGCACGTCTTTAAGGTGGATTTCCTGCCAAGATAGGTGCAAAGGTCTCACCTTCGGTACTTAATGTTAAATCACCACAGGATAGCCAGCTTTAAAATGGACACACTCCACACCAATAATTAAGCTGAGGAAGCTGTAGAAAACATGGCACCCTCTAAAAGCCAGCCTTTCAAGTTTTGTCCTTACAAATGTTGCAAGACCTGATAAGTATTTTTCCCACATCCACATACAAAGTGGCAATAATTAGTAAATTATTTTTATCTCACTGATCCAGTATTTTCTGTTATTTTTCCAGGTTATATACCCTTGTTAAGGTATTGAAAGTCTTCCGTACAAAAATCTAGATATTCTGTGAACTTACGGATCACTGATGTGGCAGGGAAATGGCATTGCTTGGATCTGTATTGCAGGGTTGGGGATATCTTGACCAATTTGAGACTGAATGATCGCTCGCTCAATCATATCTTGCAATGGAAGAAAGACACGATTATAATAGAAACTGCGTGTTGGCAAACTTTGAGGCTGAGATTTCCATTTGGGATCTTCCAGTTGATCAGTCGGCATACTATGCAGAATGTCTGTTCTAATAGTGTAGCTCAACTTAGTTGGAAGTGAGGGAGACAATGATCGTATTTTCCTTGAGGTGTTGCCTTCATCAACATCGAACAATATACCTAGAAAAATAGCAAAGTCGTGTATATTTATTACAGTAAACTTAAAAGCTTCTTTTTTGTAACAGCTGTGACAACACTAACATTTTTGTTTTTTTCTGGGTAAAAATTTATAGAGACACCTATTACTCATAGTGACATACACTTACACAATTGCAATATCAGAATAGTGAATCCTTTCAGTGTTCAGATACACTGGAATGTAACCATTTTGATCATTTTTAACTGTCATTTTTAACAAATACTCATTTGAAAAGTGTGCAGAACACAGCTGAAAACCAAGCAATACTTCAGTCATCAATTTGATGTCAAAGTTTATCTGAAGAAATTTTCAGAGAAACCTCTATATGAAAAAGAAATGAACCCAGACACAAAATGTGCATATCAGTTATTGACCTCCTGAGTGCAGTTTTCACAATCAAGGAGAAAAAGCTTATTGTAGCAAGCAGAGAAACACTTGGATGTCACTTTGAGCATGCTAATATTTTTTAAAAATTTATTGCTTGTGGGACTAGAAGGAAAGGTGTTGCTCTTTTTTGTTTTATAAAATCCTCAAACAATTTGCATCATTGAGTCTAAGTCTGAACCACCAACCCTTATCTGCTCCCACCCTTCCAAGTTTATCCTGCTTTCTGTCTCAATGTGGGAATGCACACACAACAGTATACCCAGGGCACAATTTGAAGGCCACTGAAATACAGACATTGCACCAATGGTTTGAAAATTTTTCCCACATCCATATATAAAGTGGCAATAATTAGTAAATTATTTGTATCTCACTGATACACAATGATTAAAAAAAACTTCAAAATAGTGAAGTCTTCAATCTCTCAATTAAGTCACAATTAAAAGGCACACAATAGTGCATAAAGGCAATTCATATATATGTATACATATATCAATCCTATCAGGCGATCAATTGTATTGCATCAGAGTTTGGCAAATGACAGAAGGGTATGAACAATAACAGCAGATTACAACGAGCTGGTTTAAATAGCTGATCTTACTGCATTTAGCAACAACCGCAATAAGTACTGAGCAGACTGATAAAGCAGCTTTATCACAGCAAAAAAATGTCTCAAGGCAGTTAATGGAAAATATGACATCAAGCGAAGGATAGAAATGTTATGAGGGGACAATTTGTTTAAGCTGGAGATCACACTTTTGTAATGCTATCCTGATTAATGCAGTATTGGTGGTGCATTTTTAAAAATGCTTCATTGAATTTCAAGGATCTGAAAAATGCAATATTTCATGTTTGTCATTGCCCCATTTAATGCTGATGAATTCACAAAATTTGGCTGAAAATTCAACAATATTGACACAGATTGATTCAGTGACCAATTATTATTGCAAATGACTCCCGACATCTATCATGTGATTCAAGAAAATGAAATCTATTTACTTTTCTAGTTTTCTTCATTGATCTCTTCTGTCTGCACTACATGAAAATCAGTTCTAAAATAATACGAACCTCAGAAATGATTATGACTGTTCATTTTTAACAAATGTCTGTGCTCTACCTAATACATTTGACTGACCATATGGGCTGTACGATGTAAAATAGTTATATTTGTGTAAATTTACACAAACTTTACATATAAATGATCAAGAACCAGAGGCCAAAAATTTAAAGTGAATTGCAAAAGAAGTAAATATGATACGAGAAAAACCTTTTTCACATGACAAGTGCTTTGGGTCGGGGGTGCACTGTCTGAAATTGTGGTCAAGTTAAGAACTTCATGAGGGCATTGGATGATTATTTGGATAGAAATAATGTGAGACAGTACGATGATAAAGCAAGAAACTGGCATTAGGTAATGCAGCTGAAGAGCTGATGCAGATATGATAGGCCAAATGGCCTCCTTCTGTGTCCAGAGACTTTTGATCCTGAGATTCAAATAATAAAATACTTTGGGCTAAAACTGCCTGGTCCTGTGATGGCAGGCTTCGAGTTGGGGACCTGGGGAAAATAAAGGGGGAAGGCCCCTTTGCACAATTCCAACATCAGGGAATTTGCCCAAGAGTGAGCTGGTGATTGGATTTGATGTCCTCCTTTAAGGAGGCAGACAGTCAAATGCCCTGATTAAAGACCATTTAAATACAGCCTTGTCAGAAGTTTGCTACCAGTGCAGCATTACCACCACACATAGAGTTGCCTGTTCCACAGATGGGAGACTGTCAGGGACATCAAATTAAAGGCTTTGTTGCCTAATAAAAGGTATGATCCAGCAGCGGGGTTTCCCTAACATCCTGATGGACATGTTCATGTTTACTTCTTCACAAATGAGCATGCCAGCAAGGGCTCCTCGATGTTGAGGTGCCTTCATGTTCCCTAATTCCCAATGCCCACTTCTCCCGGTGGGAGGGAATTGCAGAGCTGCTAATACTCCATTAAAGCGTGCAGCTTTGACAGCCTGCCACTGATCTAAATGGGTGGTAAGTCTAGAAGCAGCCAGTCTGCAAATGTCCTGTAGGAGAATTCTTGAGTCAGTCTCACTCCTAGTCATTGAAGGCTTGGAAAATTAGTTTGGCTCCATGTCAGGGTTTTAAAGCTCATGGAAAAAAAACAGCTATCTGACTGTACATGAAAACACTCACTGTTAAGAATGTGGACCTGTCGTGTTCTTTACGTAGTGTAAAGTTAATGTAAGAATTTTTCTGTTAGAAGTGATAGAATTTGATGCATTGATATCTTTGCACATGAAAATTGCAAGACTATGGGACATTTTTAAGAATCAGTATTGTATTTTATTATGCAAGTTATGAAATTATCATAAACACAGTATTGTTTTGGGAAATACAAGCTAGGTCTCAAAACCAATGTCCTCAACTTAAAAACACTGCAATTACAGAGGAAACAGAAAGTGTTGTGCAATGCAGGCTGGGGAAATTGACTCAGGGGAAAGGCAGTGGATGGGCAATGGCTAATATTTAAACAGATAGTCCATTCTGCTCAGCAAAAATTATTTCAGCCAAAAAGGACTTGACAAGAAGGATGAATTACCCACGATTAACAAAGACACTCAAGGAGTGTAGCCAATTAAAACGAAGACATTTAAAGTGAGAAAAGCTAGTTGTAGATCATAGAGTCATGCAGCATGGAAACAGACCATTCGGTCCAGCCAGTCCATGCCGACCATAATCCCAAACTAAACCTGTCTCACCTGCCTGCACTTGGCCCACATCCCTCCAAACATTTCTTATTCATATACTTATCTAATGTTTTTTGAACGTTGTAAATGTACCCACATCCACCATTTCCTTTAGAAGTTCATTCCCCACATTAAACCACTCGCTGTAAAAAAGTTGCTCCTCGTGTCTTTATTAAATCTTTCTCCTCTCACCTTAAAAATATGCCCATAAAATACTTGTAAGTCAGAGGAATAGAAAGTTTTCAAGAATCACCAGTGGATGACCAAAATGCTAATGGAAAGGGAGAAGATTGATGATGAAAGTTAAAATGAAAGTAAAATGTAACAACAGAGGTCCCTTGTCAGTGTATAGTGGATTCTATTTTGTATAACTACACAGTGGATCATAACTCTTATCATTTAATAATTGTAGACAATTTTCATTTCCTATAGAAGCAAATAACAGCACAAAAAGATTTCAACCCTATAATTTTGTACTCTTATGGAAAAGACATTCTAACAATTTTCCCCGGTGCTTGAATGAAGTTCTCTTACATTAACTCTCATGCTTCTACAGTATGATTCATTGTGGATTGAAACATGGGCACAGAGAAGCTGCTGTTGTTCATTTACGGGATTGTGATTTCAAGATCAGTGGCTTCTCATAGTAAGGTTGTCAGACATGGCTTGTTTCCTGATATTGTGGACTGCATTGCTTCAATGAGTCCTGATGGTATGTAAACACTGCCATATTGAGAGATGGCCTCAAAGACCATTTTCATTGCACAAGTGTCCTCATTACTAGATGGCATGAAAGCACTCCCAGTGATCTTAGGAGAACAGGCTATAAAATATTCATGATCTGAATGAAGAGCTAGATTGAGCTTTTCAAAGAGAAGCTGTTACCTCTGTTGAAAACTTGTGGAGGATAACAGGTTGAGGGTATAGCCAGCTACAAAGACCATTCAGTTGTTTAATTACTTCAAAGACGATTGGGGATTGTCATTTTTTTTACATTTGATGAAGGGATGTGGGCGTTGCTGGCTGGGCCAGCATTTGTTGCTCTGGAGCTGCAGCAATCCTCGGTACAGAGGGACAACTCACACTGCTGTTACTCAGCAAGTCCAGGGTTTTAAGCTAGGGACAAAGAAAGAAAGGTGACATAACTCCATGTCAGGATGCTGTTGGTTTGGTCAACAATTTGCTGTTTTGATGGTCTAACACATCTGTTGCTCTTGTCCTTCGAAGTGGTAGAGTCCACTGGTTTAGACGTTGCTGTTAGAGGAACCTTACTGAATTCCTGCAGTGTGGCTTTAAGCAGGTGCATATTGCTGTCACTGGACATTGGCGATGAAGGGAGTGAATGTCGAATGTGGAAGGTGATGGGTGCAATCCTGAAAAAAGAAACTGCTTTGTCCTGGATGGTTTTGGGATTTTTTTAGTGTGACTGAGGCTGCAATCATCCAGACAAATGGAGAGTATTCCACCACACTGCTGACTGTACCTTGCAGATAGTGTACAGACTTTGGGGAGTCAAGTAATGAATTACTCAGCCCAGAATTCCGAATGTCTGACATGATCTCGTACTAACAGCATTTGTTTGGTTAGTCGAGTTCAGATCTGGTCAATGGTAACCCCAAGATGTGGATAGTGGGGGAAATCAGTGATGATTGGCTGTTATCCCAACCTTCAATCAAATTTTAGAACAACACAGTCATTAGCTGGAGAGTATCCGATGTCACCTATACCCCACCCCTCACTCCCCAGGGGTCAATCCATCAGAGCTGAATCTTTAGTTTTTAATCATGATATGAACTTGCCCTGCTGTGACACTATAGGAATAAATGAATTTAGTAATCTTGATTCACTCATCTACACATTTCACATGAAGGCTATCTCCTTCATCAGCTTCAAAAAATGACTGCCATCTTATAGAAAGCACATGCATTCTCTACAGGGGTGGTTCTACAAGTGGATAACAGTTTATCTTTCACACCTTCTAATCCTGCCAGCCGAAATTGGTTCGCTGCTAATTGACAGCTACATCAGACAGGTTATGCAGACCTTGTTTGGAAGGAGCAACCCGAAATGTCAATTCTCCTGCTCTTCTGATGCTGTCTGACTGGCTGTGCTTTTCCAGCACCACATTTTCAACACTTTCTGTAAGAGGCAACTGCTGAGAAAACAGACTATTTCCAAAGTGGCAGGATCCCCATTTGTACAGTAGATGTCATCTTTGTACTTCATAATTGTTCAGATTGGTAACTACCTCTTCTCAAACAAAATGAACTGCTGTATCACCTCACATTCATATGAGCTGTGACAACTGTCGGCCATGGCTCAGTTTGGCAGCACATTCGCTTCTGAGTCAGAAGGTTGTGGGCTCAAGACTCACTCCAAGACTGAGCATAAAAATCAAAGCTGAAGGTTTTTTGTTTTGGATAAAACATTCAACCAACATTGGCTGCCTTATGAGCGCGTAAAAAGAGCCCATGGCTAATATGGAGAAGTGTAGTGCATTATGCTATGTCTGGTTCAATCAGAATCCCCCTCCATTACAAGGTATGAAAAACCTCAGAAAAAAACAGATGTAAGTGCTGTGAATAATCGCTTCATCTCAGCATAAACACACAGAGGCAGGCTGTGCAGAAAGGGGTTAATTCAAATATCACAGCAAGATTGATGCATTTGAGAAACTGGATCAAGAGAACCACCATCGTATTAGTCAATTAAGAAATTGAGATCACCCCAATCATCAACAAATGTCAGACTATGGTTGTCAAACTGGACCATTCACTCCTGTCAAGGAGTAAAGAATTTACATTCCCAAAAATTTTGAGGCCAGGAAACTCTTGCCATGTAATGGAATTACTCTCTCCAATGGAAATATCATGAGACCTGTGTGTGACTGCTATCCTGCCTACAATCATACAGTACAGAAGAGGCCCTTCAGCCCACCAAAAATACTCTACTATGTATACTAGTTCTACTTTCCCACGCTAGGCCCATAGCCTTGAATGTTAGGACACTTCAAATGCTTATCAACATTCTTTTTAAGTTTGTGATTTTCCCATCTGAACCCTCTGCCAAGACAGTGCATTCCAAATCCCCATCATGCTCTGGGTAAAAGAGCTATTCCTCAAATCTCCTCCCATTGAATAAACTAAAAATAAGTAGCAGCTAAACACTGGGAAATTCAGCAGGATGACAACAAGAGGTGTGCTTGTGATATTGTGCTGTGAATAATCATAAAAAGAGAACAAAATCAGAGACTTTACTGTAGTCCAATAAAGTCAGCCCAATTCAGGTTCACAATCAAAACCAATCGAAAAGTTATATTTCAGCCAAATCACAGTGATCTTAATAAGGTTAGTAAGAGTTTTGGACAAAATCTTTTAGATTTACCCACATTTTAATCGGCTATGACCAATTTGGCTGACTTTGTTTGATTATTGGGAGCTGCAGTTTAACTACAGAAGGCTTCAGCTATTCTTCTTGAGTAATCATAGAAGGGTTTGCTTTGGGGCCAGCAACTTTAATTTTTTCGTGTTATCTGAACTGTTATAGAAGTATCTTGTTTGAAGCTGAAAGCGTGTACTTTACCTTTAAGAGAATGTGACTGCTGTTCTGCGCTGAGAGCTTACAAGCACATGTGTCATATGACTAAATAGCAGTGTCAGAATGTGCTGGAAAATTGAAATTATGTAACATTTGGCTGTAAACTGGATACCTGAATTGGTTGCTGTTTTGACAACAATTTGAATTGAACCAATCAGTTTAAATTTGGGGCGGCATGGTGGTTCAGTGGTGAGCACTGCTGCCTCACAGCACCAGGGATCCCAGACTCGGGTGACTGTCTGTGTGGAGTTTGCACATTCTCCCCACATCTGCGTGGGTTTCCGCCCCCAATTCAAAGATGTACAACTCAGGTGAATTGGCCATGCTAAATTGTCCATAGTTTTAGGTGTATTAGTCAAAGGGAAATGGGTCTGCATGGTTTACTCTTCAGAGAATTGGTGTGGATTTGCTGGGCTGAAGAGCCTGTTTCCATACTGTTGGGAATCTAATCTAATAATAATAATTATGCCCCAGGATACTAAAAACCAATCGAGTTTTAATTTATTGTTTTGCCAATATTGAACCAATGAGATGATCCGATGTTGGGGATATAAAAAAAAAGGCAGGCAGTTTGAAAATCAAACAGAGCAACTGCCATGAACACAAATCCTAGAAATTAAGAAACTCTCTCTATCAAAGGTACCTATTCATATGAAATATATTCATGGAATATGGCTAAGCAAATACCAAGTGAAGTAGTATACCCATTGCCACTAAATCATAACTTTGTTTGGTAATGGGTTGATAGAGTTTGCTTTATAGAGCATCCAGCCTAAATTACTGCTCACCCTAGTCTACTGCCAGATGGGATTCCTGGTGTACCATGTCATTCTTTAAATGTTAAATGCAACTGGAAAGTCATTGGAACAATTTTCAAGTAGGTAGAGTTAAGAGTTCCTTTGATTGATAAAAGCACAGATCCACATCTAGAACATAGAACATAGAACATAGAACAATACAGCACAGAACAGGCCCTTCGGCCCACGATGTTGTGCCGAACTTCTATCCTAGATTAAGCACCCATCCATGTACCTATCCAAATGCCGCTTAAAGGTCGCCAATGAATCTGACTCTACCACTCCCACGGGCAGCGCATTCCATGCCCCCACCACTCTCTGGGTAAAGAACCCACCCCTGACATCTCCCCTATACCTTCCACCCTTCACCTTAAATTTATGTCCCCTTGTAACACTCTGTTGTACCCGGGGAAAAAGTTTCTGACTGTCTACTCTATCTATTCCTCTGAATCATCTTATAAACCTCTATCAAGTCACCCCTCATCCTTCGCCGTTCCAACGAGAAAAGGCCGAGAACTCTCAACCTATCCTCGTACGACCTACTCTCCATTCCAGGCAACATCCTGGTAAATCTTCTCTGCACCCTCTCCAAAGCTTCCACATCTTTCCTAAAGTGAGGCAACCAGAACTGCACACAGTACTCCAAATGTGGCCTAACCAAAGTCCTATACAGCTGCAACATCACTTCACGACTCTTGAATTCAATCCCTCTGCTAATGAACGATAATACTCCATAGGCCTTCTTACAAACTCTATCCACCTGAGTGGCAACCTTCAAAGATCTATGTACATAGACCCCAAGATCCCTCTGTTCCTCCACCTGACCAAGAACCCTACCATTAACCCTGTATTCCGCATTCTTATTTGTTCTTCCAAAATGGACAACCTCACACTTGGCAGGGTTGAACTCCATCTGCCACTCCTCAGCCCAGCTCTGCATCATATCTAAGTCTCTCTGCAGCCGACAACAGCCCTCCTCACTGTCCACAACTCCACCTATCTTTGTATCATCTGCAAATTTACTGACCCACCCTTCGACTCCCTCATCTAAGTCATTAATAAAAATTACAAACAGCAGAGGACCCAGAACTGATCCCTGCGGAACTCCACTTGTAACTGGACTCCATGCTGAATATTTACCATCTACCACCACTCTCTGACTTCGACCGGTTAGCCAGTTTTCTATCCAATTGGCCAAATTTCCCTCTATCCCATGCCTCCTGACTTTCCGCATAAGCCTACCATGGGGAACCTTATCAAATGCCTTACTAAAATCCATGTACACTACATCCACTGCTCTACCCTCATCCACATGCTTGGTCACCTCCTCGAAGAATTCAATAAGACTTGTAAGGCAAGACCTACCCTTCACAAATCCGTGCTTGCTGTCCCTAATCAAGCAGTGTCTTTCCAGATACTCGTAAATCCTATCCCTCAGTACCCTTTCCATTACTTTGCCTACCACAGAAGTAAGACTAACTGACCTGTAATTCCCGGGGTTATCCCTATTCCCTTTTTTGAACAGGGGCACAACATTCGCTACTCTCCAGTCCCCTGGTACCACCCCAGTTGCCAGTGAAAACGAGAAGATCATTGCCAACGGTACTGCAATTTCCTCTCTTGCTTCCCACATAATCCTAGGATATATCCCGTCAGGCCCGGGGGACTTATCTATCCTCAAGTTGTTCAAAATGTCCAACACATCTTCCTTCCTAACAGGTATCTCTTCTAGCTTATCAGTCCGTTTCACACTCTCCTCTTCAACAATACGGTCCCTCTCGTTCGTAAATACTGAAGAGAAGTACTTGTTCAAGACCTCTCCTATCTCTTCCGACTCAATACACAGTCTCCCACCACTGTCCTTGATCGGACCTACCCTCGTTCTCGTCATTCTCAGGTTTCTCACATACGCATAGAATGCCTTGGGGTTATCCTTGATCCTATCCGCCAGGGATTTTTCATGCCCTCTCTTAGCTCTCCTAATCCCTTTCTTCAGGTCCCTTCTGGCTATCCTGTATCCCTCCACTGCTCTGTCTGAACCTTGTTTCCTCAACCTTATGTAAGCCTCCTTCTTCCTCTTTACTAGACATTCAACCTCCCTCGTCAACCAAGGCTCCCTCACACGACCATTTCTTTCCTGCCTGATCGGTACATACATATCAAGGACACGTCCTTGAAAAAGTTCCACATTTCCACCACATCCTTCCCTGACAGCCTATGCTCCCAACGTATGCTCCTCAAATCCTGTCTTACAGCATCGTAATTTCCCTTCCCCCAATTGTAAAAACTTCCTTGTTGTGCGCACCTACCTCTCTCCATAACCAAGGTGAAAGTCACAGAATTGTGGTCACCATCACCAAAATGTTCACCCACTAACAAGCCCACCACTTGTCCCGGTTCATTACCGAGTACCAAATCCAATATGGCCTCCCCTCTGGTTGGACAATCTACATAATGCGTTAGAAAAGC
This sequence comes from Chiloscyllium punctatum, assembly GCF_047496795.1. Lineage (NCBI taxonomy): Eukaryota > Metazoa > Chordata > Chondrichthyes > Orectolobiformes > Hemiscylliidae > Chiloscyllium > Chiloscyllium punctatum. Next base: position 55,174,734 of record NC_092746.1, on the reverse strand, counting down.
ATCTGTTGGATGCTAGGACATTGAAGTATATTGCAAACCCCAGCTAAGATTGATTTCTGATCATGTCTTTGCCTATTTGCAATGTATGTGGGAATGAATGGTTTTTGGGATCAAATGCTGTTCAAACGTGAATTGCACTTTGCCAATGGCACTTGCATATCAAACATTGGCATCTCAGTGATGTTCACAACAGTGACTTGAAAGGGGATGAATGCTGTCCAAAAGCATCTCATCACTTGTGAATCTTCTAAGGATGCTGTAAGAAGAGGGGAATATCACTTCAAAATGAATCCTACAATATGACCATGTATGCCACTGAATACAATAAAGAATTGAATGGTTGAAGTGAATCTGCAATGGGAAGGGGTCAGACCATAGCTGGCATAACCTTTCTGATGTAACACACTGGTCCCTCAGTCAATGTGGCACCTTTATCAAGTTGGTGCACATAATATGAGCAGGTCTGTGATGGAGCAGATGATAGTGCTGCTGAACGTATGATTCCACTGCAGGGACCAGTCTTGGGGGGCCCTCCAGTATAATCCAAGCAGAGTATGTTACGCCATTCTGCTGTACAATGGTCTGCACGAGTGGAGTAGGCTACAAGGTAATGTGCTCGATGCAGAGGAGCTAGGGGAGCAAGAGCAGTCTGTTGAGAAAAAGGACAAGGAGGGCAAAGGAGTGGGTAGGAAGATGCTTGACAGAGCTCATTTACACTAGATGCCTCAAGCCTAACATGACCTGATTCATACGCGCTTCCAGCTGATGAGAGCAGACCATGATGGATTATCACTGGTCATGATGCCAGCATTTAGTTTGCATTGTGGGCCTGAACTGCTGCCTGTTGGTTCATTTACATTTATTTTTGCTGACTGTCAATAAAAGCTCATGTTTGGAGTTGTCCGATTGCTTGCCTGTATGAGATATTCCCCCACAGGACAATGATATATTGCAGGTCTACAGTTCATATGAAGGACAGAGCCTAAGTGAGCTGCAGAAGGTGCACAGATTGAATGCAGCTAAGGACAGGTTATCCATGGGGACTGATAGTTAAACAGTGACAATGGTGAGAGAATGGGCCTTTATTTGTGAGGGGAAATCAGCCATGAGTAGTGTGTCAGCTACTGTCCCATTATGTTCCTGGTGAGGGATAACACCAGATTGGCAATGCTTCTATGGGAGCATGGTGGCCATTTAAATACAGTGCAGTGCAAAGGGATGCCAGTCTTTTGGTAGATATCCGCTGAACGGCAAGTTGGTCTAAGAACAGCATGTGGAACGATCAGGAGAGAGCAATGCTTTAGAGGCAGGGACAGTAGTTAAAGAGGCAAGCTTGGAAATATGCAGTGAGAAATCTTGTTATGTCTTACAGCAATAAATCCTCCAAGTAATTTGATCCAAATGCCACTTAGCCAAAAATACTTACATTTCAGCCCAAAGTTAAAATTTTAAGACACAAACCTTTTCTTGGATGATAAATGGTGTATATATTTATATTCAGATGGTGAGGTAATAGATTTAAGATGAGAGGAGAAATATTTAGATTAGATTATTTACAGTGTGGAAACAGGCCCTTCGGCCCAACAAGTCCACATCAATCCTTCACCTAACACTACGGGCAATTTTAGCATGGCCAATTCACCTGAGCTGCATATCTTTGGACTGTGGGAGGAAACCGGAGCACCCGGAGGAAACCTATGCAGACAAGGGGAGAATGTGCAAACTCCACACAGTCAGTCGCCTGAGGTGGGAATTGAACCCAGGTCTCTGGCACTACAAGGTACAATCAGAGGGTGGTGTATGCATGGAATGAGCTGCCACAGAAAGTGGTGGAGGGTGGTACAATTACAGCATTTAAAAGACATCTGGATGAGTACATATTTAGGAAATGTCTAGATGTATATGGGTCATATGCTGGTAAATGGGGACTAGATCAGATTGGGATGTCTAGTTGGTGCAGACAAGTTGGACTGAAGGGTCTGTTTCTGTGCTATATGACAATATATAGCAAACACTTACTTGCTAGGAATGTGTTTTTTTCCATTAGTTCTTGTACTTTCTTCTCCAGCTCTTCCTTAGATTCTAGCTGTGTAAAACGGTCTAGTAACACGCAGGATGAAACATTCACCATCAACTGTGAGAGGACAGTGATCTGTTGTATAACTGGATCTTCCATTGCTTTGGTGACTGTTTCTTCTGAAAAAATGTAAAGTTTTCAAATTTTAATTTAAAAGATCATTATTATTTTTATTCTTGTCAACTGCCTTTCTTCCTCCTCACATGCCTTCAGTACAGGGTCAATTGCCCATTCCAAATTGTGAAACTAATAAATAAGTGCATACAGGATATTTTGCAACAAAGAATACAAAACTACTAATAATCAATCCAGGTTTCAGATTATATCAACATAGATGTTTTTTACAATTGTGACCACACCGAGGTGGTAGCTGCCTTTTCTCTCCCCAACCTAAAGCCATTCAGATTAACAGTAGTGTCTGAGATGATTTCGTAATCACCGATGCCCCAGAATGAAGATCATTCTAGTCTTTGTGGTTTAGTACCCCACCATGTGGTGCATTTGTGAACTAAGACATGCCACTATCGAAGTTGATAATTTCACTTGATAGATAGTCAATCATTTTGTTGAGAAGTTGGCTAATCCTATTCAGATCCATATTCCTGATCACAATGATTATTTCCTCGTGCTTAATGGAAGACTTTAATGACAAGGAGAGAACAGAATCCAATTTAGATAGCTTCAATTGTTTAAGACTTCAATTTACTAATTAATTATTGATAAAGCACAATGACCATACATTAAGTATCCTTTAGAAAGGGCACAGACGCTTTGAATATGATGGAAAAAAAGTAGCACATTATTGAATTAATCTAATTTTGTATACATAAATTGTAATATAATAAATCTACAGTCTATTTCAAATGAAACTGGTAAGTTATGTAAGAGGACCTAATACTTATTGATAACAGAAAGTATTATAATATTATGTGATAATACTTGTTGCAATTCATATGATAATCTTTCCCCACATTCACTTTTAGAATAGAAGTATCTATAACAATTAATACACTTAATACTTCAGAAATGTTTGAGCTATGGATGATTCTAATACCCAATCACCAGTTTAAAATGATCACTTATGTATAATAAAAGCTTACATTTACCACACATTAAATCAAATCAAAGTTAAGCTACCTGCTTCAGGCCTCTGATAGTACATAAAGACATACATGCTGATGGTGACATTGAATAATAAAGGTCTTAGAAATTTAGTGAGTAAGGGAGTTAGGGGAAGGATATGCTCCTTTGCTTTTTATAACTTTTTTTACACATAGGAATTGGTTCTTAATCTATCACAGGGGAAGAATCTAGATCTATTCTGCATCTAACTTTTATAGTAGTAAAGGAGCTGATGGTAAAGATCATAAAATACAAAAAAAGTAAATAAATAACTGAGTAAAATAATTATGCAGTGAATTAAAACATACTGAGGATGGTAGCATGGGTAATATTATGGCTGCACCATATAGCAGGCACAGGACATCAATGTCATCCAGGATAAATCTATTGATAATATTTGTGACATGAAGAGCTTCAGTTCAAAGTCATTGATCTGGCGGTCAAACTGCAGACACTGTGACACATCAAGGAGAGGGGGTAGGGGTTACTTGGACATGTTCTGCCAGGAAATAGTCACACCCTTAGGATATGATCTTCTGAGTCAGTCAGTGGTCAAGGACAAGGGAGAGTGGCTGCAAGATGGATGAGTACACTGATCACAGCACTGTGGAATAGAAAGCTTTAATAAGTATGGGGACTAAAATGCAAAGTAGTGATTGCAGGGTAAGTATCATGAGGGCGACTAACATCATACTTTGCAGCAAAGAGCAATAATCCAAGCAATCCTATATTGCTTGAAAGATATCAGGATTCAGGATATCTGCTTGGAACTGGAAAGGAGCCTCACAGTGAGAAATAACAAATCCAGTTACTGTGTCCATGCGGGTATCAATGACATAGGCATCATAAGAGCTCGGCACCAAATTAAGAAGCAGAACCTCTCTTAGGTAATTGTCTCTAGGTTATTAACTGAGTCACATGAAAATTGACATTGGGCAAACAGATTAGAGAAATTAATACATGGCTCAAAGATTGGCTTGCAAGAGTTTTGTGAGGCAGTAGAACAAATAGGGAGAGTGAGGCTGCATTTTTAGGAATTGATATCTGAACTCTGTTGGACTATTGTTCTGGCAAGCCATGTAATAAAAGGAAGAGTTCTAGTGAGCCACATAACTAGACACATAGAGAGGATTTTAAACTCAATAATTGGGGCAAGGCAAAATTTAGGAATATGGGATAAATCGACATGTAGCGGCAATGAACAAGATTAAGTTGTGAATATGGGAAAAGATAAAATACAACAGGAAGGGATAGAGAGTATAAAGTAAAAAGCAAATCAGCAGATAATGCTCGAGGTTACAAAAATAAAAGAAAGGAGAAAGTAGAAAAATCAGCATTCCCTTCTTCGGAAGTGACTAAAGAAAATCTACAAGTGTGCGTGTCATATATAAACGGATGACATTTAAACACATTATTGCAATTAAAATAAAGCTAAATAAAAGGGCACAGCAGAAATATCTAGAAAATAAAAACTGTACCATATTGTTGTAAACTTTCCAAAAGTTTATCAAGATCAATATCCAGTTGAGACTGAATGAAACTGCGTATAAAATTGTTCTGCAAAGCCCCCTGAAACAGCAAGAGTTTAATTGATGTTACACTTGCTTATTACAGATGTCACAAATACATATTAAAATTGGCACACTGGAATAAAGGTAAATGAGCATTTCCAAATGATTGCATTAACACTAATCAATACATAAAAGAACCAGACACTAGGTTGTTTTCTACTTTGGCCTGAACTTTAACGTTGTCATACAAGACATATTTGCATAGCAAGTGAATGCTTATGAATAGAATTAAGTAAGTGGCACATTGTGTTTGAATAGCAATCAAAAATGTTGAGAAAATTATAACTAAATGAACTATGCTCATTTTATTAATATGACATGACATAAATTTGGCACAAAGATGGCATGCACCCCATGTTCAGAAACAAGTAAAGTAAAAAGGTCAAGTAATATTTCACAAACATAGTTCCCTTTTAACTTTAATTTGGAGGCAAAGTCAGATCCTTGTCAGGTGTAGGACCATATTTTACAGACTGCCAGGTATCCTAATTGCTTGGCTAAAACATCAGGGGTGAACCTGCCCTCATAGCAATATTTGGCAAATTAACAATGAGGTCAGTATATCAAATTGAGAGCAGAAACAGTCCTGAAAATGAACTTCAGATGGGTTCAGGGTTATTATTAGGATCAGACTGCTGGGAGCCAATGAGAGTGAAGGGGTGCCAGGCAGGTTTGAGTAGCTAGGTGGAGGAGAAGAGTAAAAAGGTGACCCTGGTGGAGGTCCCTCCAATGGGCACAAGGGATTCAGAGCAAACATTTCCCATGTTTCCCCTGCGTGACATGAACCACACAGCTAAAGCTGCCAAGCTTCCCTCATGGCCTGGGCTTCTGTTTACCATGGGCAAGGTCACAACAGAGTAGGATGGAATCTTTAAGTATTCACAATCAGCTCAACTGTGATCCAATGGCTTGCTGTTTCCATCATGCCATCTGTAAATTTTGAAACGGTTTGAATGAAGGTCACATTATAGTTTTTATTAAATATTCTTTTGTGGAATGTGAGTTTTGCTGTAATCCATCTTTAATTGCTTATGAATTAATGGCTTTCTTGGCCATTTCTGAGGGCAGTTAAGAGGCAACGTTGCCATGGGTCTGAAACCATGTGCAGACTAGACAAGTCTGGATAGAAGTGGCTGGTAATTCTGATGTTATAATGTTGAACTCTTCATTCGTCACCTTCACTTCTGTGGCTGCTTCTTTGGGCATAAAGATTAGACGGGTGCTGGAAAAGGATAGCCAGTCAGCCCGCATCCAATGAGCAGGAAAATCAACGTTTCGGGCAAAAGCCCTTCATCAGGAATGAGGCTGGGAGCCTCAGGGGTGGAGAGAAAAATTGGAGGGGGTGGGGCTGGGGGGGGAGGGGAAGGTAGCTGAGAGTGTGACAGGTGGATGGAGGTGGGGGTAAAGGTGATAGGTCAGAGAGGAGGATGGAGCAGATAAGTGGGAAGGAAGATACACAGGTAGGACAGGTCATGAGGGCAGTGCCAAGTTGGAAGGTTGGAACTGGGGGAAGGTGGAGGTAGGGGAAATGAGGAAACTGGTGAACTCCGCATTGATGCCATGGGGATGAAGAGTCCTGAGGCGGAAGATGAGGTGTTTTTACTCCAATTGTCGGGTGGTGAGGGAGTGGCGATGGAGGAGGCCCAGGACCTACATGTCCTCACCAGAGTGGGAAGGAGAGTTGAAATGTTCTGCGGTGGTGTTGATTGGTGCGGGTATCCTGGAAATGTTCTTTGAAGCGCTCTGTGCGAAGGCGTCCGGTCTCATCAGTGTAGAGGTGGCGCATTGGGAGCAACGGATACAATAAATGACATTTCTGGAAGTGCAGGTGAAATTTTGAATGTGGAAGGCTCCTTTGGGGCCTTGGACGGAGGTGAGGGGGGGAGGTGTGGGTGCAGGTTTTGCAATTCCTGTGGTGGCAGGGGAAGGGGCCAGGACGGGAGGGTGGGTTGTTTGGGGGCGTGGACCTGACCAGGTAGTCACGGAGGGAACAGTCTTTACGGAAAGCGGGTAAGGGTGGGGAGGGAAATACATCCCTGGTGGTGGGGTCCATTTGGAGGTGGCGGAAATGTTGGCGGATGATGTAATTTATGTCGAGGTTGGTGGCATGGAAGGGAGGACTGGGGGGTTCTGTCCTTGTGGCGGTTGGAGGGATGGGATTTGAGGGCAAAGGTGTGCGATGTGGATGAGATGTGTTGGGCATTTTCAACCAAGTCAGCTGGGAAATTGTGGGTCTTTAAAGAATGGGGCCACCTGGCGCGTTCTGTGGTGGAACTGGTTCTCCTGGGAGCAGATGCCATGGAGCCGGAGGAATTGGGAATACGGGATCGCATTTTTTTAGGAGCTAGGGTTGGAGGAGGTATAATCCAGGTAGCTATGGGAGTCGGTGGATTTGTAGAAAATGTCAGTTTCCCTGGTCCCCAACGCCTCATCTTCACTTTGGACATCAAATCCCTACATGCCTCCATCTGCCATGACCAGGGCTTCCAAGACCTCCGTTTCTTCCTTTCCAGATGTCCCCACCAGTACCCTTCTACTGACACTCTTATTCATTTGACTGAACCTGTCCTCACCCTCAACAATTTCTCCTTCGAATCCTCCCACTTTCTCCAGACAAAAAGGGGTAACCATGGGCACCCGTATGGGTCCCAGCTATGCCTGTCACTTTGTCAGCTACGTGGAACAGCCTATCTTCCGTAATTACACTGGCACTACTCCCCACCTTTTTCTCCGCTACATTGATGACTGCATCGGTGCCATCTCGTGCTCCCATGAGGAGGTTGAACAGTTCATCAACTTCCATCCCGACCTTAAATTCACCTGGGACCATCTCTGACACCTCCCTCCCCTTCCTGGACCTCTCCATCTCCATCAACAGTGACTGACTCAACACTGACATTTTCTACAAGCCCAACAACTCCCACAGCTACCTGGATTACACCTCCTCCCACCCTGCCCCTTGTAAAAAAATGCTATCCCTTAGTCCCAGTTCCTCTGCCTCTGCCACATCTGCTCCCAGGAGGATCAGTTCCACCACAGAACACACCAGATGGCCTCCTTCTTTAAAGACCGCAATGTCCCCTCCCACGCAGTTGAAAATTCCCTCCAAACATGTCATCCACGTCCCACACCTCCGCCCTCGAACCCCACCCCTCCAACCACAATAAGGACAGACTCCCCGGTCCTCACCTTCCACCCCACCAATCTCCACATAAATCGTATCACCCACCAACATGTCCGCCACCTCCAAACGGACCCCACCACCAGGGATATATTTCCCTCGCCACCCCTATCCGCTTTCCGTAAAGACCGTTCCCTCCGTGACTACCTGGTCAGGTCCACGGCCCCTAACAACCCACCCTCCCATCCTGGCACCTTCCCCTGCCACCGCAGGAATTGCAAAATCTACACCCGCATCTCCTCCCTCACCTCCATCGAAGGCCCCAAATGAGCCTTCCACATCCATCAAAGTTTCACCTGCACTTCCACACATGTAATTTATTGTATCCGTTGCTCCCGATGCGGTCTCCTCTACACTGGGGAGACTGGACGCCTTCTCGCAGAGCGCTTCAGAGAACATCTCTGGGACACCCCCACAAATCAATCCCACTGCCCTGTGCCCAAACATTTCACCTCCCCCTCCGACTCTGCAAAGCACATGCAGGTCCTGGGCCTCCTCCATTGCCACTCCCTCACCACCTGGCGCCTGGAGGAAGAACACCTTATCTTCTGTCTCAGGACCCTTCCATCCCAGGGCATCGATGTGCAGTTCACCTGTTTCCCTCATTTCCTTTCCTCACACCTTCCCCCAGTTCCAACCTTCCAGCTCAGCACTGGCCTCATGACCTGTCCCACCTGTCAATCTTCCTTCCCACCTATCCGCTCCATCCTCCTCTCCGACCTATCACCTTTACGTCCACCTCTATCCACCTACTGCACACGCAGCTACTTTCTCCCGAGCTGTACCTCCCCTCCCCCCTATTTATCTCTCCATCCCTGAGGTTCCCAGCCTCATTCCTGATGAAGAGCTTTTGCCCAAAAGACGATTTTCCTGCTCCCCAGATGCTGCCTGACTGGCTGTGCTTTTCCAGCACCACTCTAATCTTGACTCTGATCTCCAACATCTGCAGTACCCACTTTCACCTCTTTGGGTATAAATACTCTCCCTGCTCCTTGGGCCCTTTCAGCCATCTCCATTACCCCTACTCCACATGGAACCCCTCTTTTTTGCCTCTCACCTTCATCAAGAACTGTCCCCATGACACTGGTTGCCTTAATTTTGCAGCTCCCTAACTCATTCTAATCTGTTTCTGTCTGTACTTGCCATACTTTGTTCTCTCAGGTCTAACCCTAATTTTCCTGACAAGGGTGGTACTGTTGTCATCTGGTGTACTAATCTTTGTCACTGGCCTCATCTCTCTGGAGATCCTCCTTCCAATTTGCTACCTCCAGTCTCCCAAGCTCACACAACCAGCCTTCTATCTTCTTCCCAAAATCCATACACTATATAATGCATATGAATATTTAAGAGGCCACAGTCCACAAAGAACCATAAGCATTTCTCTCCATTCAGGATACACTTAGTTAGGCATAGTTCAAGGGGAACCACTCAATAAATGTGGATTAGGGAGAGGAGACAGGCCTCCATGAACAGCCACAGCTAGTACAGAAATTGAGTCTGCATTCTTGGCTGTATTCTGCATCACACTCGAACATATGGGTGAGTTAACTGACCCCTTCTATATAAATAGAAGAAGCTTTCCTATAAACAAATCATCAATATATATTCCGAGTATGAAGATAAACTTACACATCAAAGTCATAGTCATGATAACTTAGGTGGCCATCGACTACAAATCTAATATATGGAGGCAATATCGTTTATCCAATCAGTAAGATGAAAACAAACATTTTCACTCCACTTTCATAAAAACAATGATACCTGAAGCTGACTTGACTGAAAGTTTCCTTGTTTCTCCAAAAGGCTTGAGGATTTCAGCCAAAGTTCAGAATAGGTCTTCAGGTCATTAACTAAGCTGAATATGCTGTTGGACTGAACAAAATACAGAAGAAAATAATAAGCATTGCATCTACACCAGTCAGCTGCAGTAATAAAAGATCAGCTTAAAAATCCAGGGGTTCCTGGAGAAACTTTGTTCCGCAGCAATGGCAGAAGACAATGTGAGATTTTCACAGTTGTCTCCCGATTTTGCCATTGGAAATCTGATGGTGTCCTCATATCTTACATACTAATTTTTTGAAACTTTAAATGGATTCCCAGCACCTCCATGACAAATAAGCAGGAGTTTGTTCGGATTCAAAACAATATCCTATTTCTGTTTTAGAACTGCAACTTTCATGGAATGATAACTTTCACAGAAAAATAGATGAAGCATATGTACTGCATATCAGTCCAATTTCTACTTGAATACAGAGGGTAAACTGCCCATTGGAGGTATCTCCATAATGAGGACATTTTTGCAATTTTATTCATCACATTTGTGAGATCAGAATCCGCAGTGTCCTCCTCTGGGCTCATAAGGACAGGATGTGTCGCCAAAATTGTGTCCATTTAGTATTCATCTCAAAAGTCTCCTCAACTGGGTTAACAAAAAGATTGGAAACAAACAAGGGAAGATCTCATCTCTATTATTTGTAATGAAACTGAACATAAAATCATAATGAATACATTCATATTACCACTGGAAATGGTTATCAAAAGAGACAATTTCTTAATTTATAAATAGGTTAAACTGAGTGTCTTGAGAAAAGGTTGGAGCATTCACTTTTGACTAGGATATATAACAGATGGTAGCAGACCAGCTGCCTGTTATTCATCCCCTGATGTCCCCTACATGAATGCCAATGAAGAGGAAGTTTGAGCAGATTGTACAATGAGTGGCAGATTGCTTGCTTTATGATGCTCCAAAGTTGAAGAGTACTACATTACTCATATCTTGCATACATATACAACATATAATCAAACCACAGTTAGTTCTTCATACGTGAAAACCATTGTTATCCACAAGATAGTAAGTGCCATTTCCAAAAATGTTTAGATGTAAAAAAAGAATCAACCACACTAGCGTGGGTCTGGAGTCACACGTAAGTGAGATTGGGTAATGACAGCATATCACTTTCTCTAAAAAACAGATGGTGAACCAGATGGGTTTTAAATAGCAATCTGTTAGCTTCATGGCTGAGGTTTTCTAGCTTATAGACTAAGTGTGGAAGCAGGTGTTTGGCTCACTGCCCCATCAACAAGAAAGCTCAGTGAATCATGTTTCAAACAGTATGTTAAGAGCTGACCAGTAAGTGTCTCAGCAAATCGCGTGCCTTGACATTGAGGTTCTGCCTCATCAGAAGTTGTCAGATGATCAGACACCAATAGTTTCTAGGTCCTGTATTTTTCTGCCAGAGGCCTAACCTTAAGGGGCTCTAATGGCAAGAAGATAATTCTCTTTCTTTAGAGCCTCACAGAGTGCAGGTCAGAGGGAAAAGAGCATCTTGAAGTTGGATGCAAGGTCACAGGATAGCTTTCTGTAGCCATCCCATTCGCCCAAAATGGTTCCAGTTTCAGGCATATGGAAGCCCACTTGGGAAACCAGGCAATTATGTACCTGCCAAGAAGGGAGATAAACAAACTAGTGGCAAGTTGAGACCTTTAAATGGCCATTTATCAATGGCTGAAGGACTCAATTTCTGGTGAGTTGAAATTAATTTTTTCATCCAGCAGTTAATTGCTGCAGTGGACAGAAAGGGGCAGGATCTCTCCAGGGCTAACTGATTTAATGATCTTGCCACCTAGGGAGGGGAAAATAATAACCCACTCGCCATTGCTGATACTAGATTTTTAATCACAGATTTATTTGATTTTCAGAATTTCAGTGTATAAAAGCTAAACATGCTTTTCAATGTGACATGTTAAAATCATTTTCATCAATGCTTTTAAAGCTCGGTGGTTAGCACTGCTGCCTCACAGTGCCAGGGACCCAGGTTCGATTCCCACCTCGGGTGACTGTCTGTGTGGAGTTTGCAAATTCTCCCCATGTCTGTGTGGGTATCCTTCAGGTTCTCTGGTTTCCTCCCACAATCCAAAGATGTGCAGGTTAGGTGAATTGGCCATGCTAAATTGCCCATAGTCTTCAAGGACATGTAGGTAAGGTGCATTTTAGTCAGGGTAGGGGAATGGATCTGGGTAGGTTACTCTTCAGAGGGTCGGTGTGGACCTTTTGAGCTGAAGGGTCTGTTTCCATACTGTAGGGAACCTAACCTAATCTAAGATATCCCGATAAAAGATCATCTTGCTATAAAGTCAAAAAGTCACATAACACCAGGTTTCAATTCAACAGGTTTATGTTGGTGATGTGTGATGTGTGATTTTTAACTTTGTACACCCCAGTCCAACACCAGCACCTCCAAATCATGACTACCATCTTGCTATATTAGTACACGTTTAAATTGATTATCAATATCCTGAAGCAAAACAGAAGGGAGAAGAAAACAGATTAACAGTTAATACCTTCAATTAATAAAGAGCACTATTTGCATGCAAACGCCAAGAGGTAGAAGGATCTTGTGATGTAGTACTTATGTCCATATCTCTAAACCAGAAGGCCAGGGTTTGAATCTCACCTTAAGAGAGGACAGCCATGAAGATATGCAACAATATATCCAAACGTGTTTGTGAGGGAAAAACTCAATGGGCATGGTCGTATAAACCAGGTTGTAGTGTGCTATTTAATGGACAGTCATTTTACATCTTTCCTGATTTTTATTTTTGTTAAGCCTATCCATTTTGATTTACTATCCACCATTTCACATTATTGCACAGTCAAAATCCAGCTCCAAATATGAAAGACAAATTGTAACTGTATAAAATCATCAGTTCTGGCATATTGAACTCTCTCACCTTGTCCATTAGTCTCTGTATTGGAATCGTCCCTGGAGCATACAGAATTTCACCAAGTAGCAATGGTTTCAGGAAAGTCCACATCAAGGGTCCATTTGGTGCTTTTAAAATATCCTGATAAAAGCTCATGCAGTAGGGAGCTGGTGCAGCCAAAAACAAATAGCTATTAACAAGCTTTTTTATATCTCATATCAAACAACAGTATTCATCTTAAATCAGAATTGACTACAAAGGCTAGCAACATGGTTTCAGTCTTAGAGTCATAGAGATGTACAGCACAGAGACAGACCCTTCAGTCAAACTTGTCCATGGTGACCAGATAGCCTAAATTAATCTAGTCCCATTTGCCTGCATTTAACGTGTATCCCTGTAAATGTTTCCTATTCATATGCCCATCCAGATGCTTTTTAAATGTTATAATTATAACAGCCTTCACTACTTCCTCTAGCAGTTCATTCCATAAATACATCACCCTCTGCGTGAAAAAGCTACCCCTCATATCCCTTTAAATCTTTCCCCTCTCACCTTAAACTTATGCCCTCTAGTTCTGGACTTGCCCATCCCAGGGAGAAGACCTTATTTATTTATCCTATCCATGCCCTTCATGATTTTATAAACTTCTTTTACATCACCCCTCAGCCTCTGACATTCCAGGGAAAATAGCCCTAGCCTATTCAATATCCTCTTTAGCTCAATCCCTTTAACCCTGGCAACATTCTTGTAAATTGTCTCTGAACCCTCTAAAGTTACACAACATCCTTCCTATACCATGGAGACCAGAATTAAATGCAGTATTCCAAGTGGCCTAACCAATTCCCGCATGGCCGCAACATGACCTCCCAACTCCTATACTCAATGCACTGATGAATAAAGGTAAGCATGCCAAATGCTTCTTTCACTACCCTGTCTACCTGCAACTTCACTTTCACATTCCAAGGTCTCTTTGTTCAGTAACATGCCCCAGGACCTTACCATTAACTGTTGTAACGATGCTGCTCCTTTAACAATATTATGCTGTCCTTGACTTATTTTTCAGAAAGGTTGCAAAAGATACAAACTCCAGAAAGTCTGGGGTTGGATGGATTTTAGGGCCAATTTGATTATAGCTAACAGATACTGCCTCAGGAAAAGGGCTTTCAAGTTTAAGAACAGTTTTACAATGAAAGTGGAGTGGCCAATTCTTCAAGCACCATCTTTCTCTAGTATGGCTATTCACTGAAAGCAGTCAAGCAGTTGAAACATCTGCTGGTCCCAAAGAAGCAGGTCCATGCTGATCCTCTCTCTCTCTCTGACTTCTCTACATAGATTTATCTACATAGATTGAAAATCAAAGCTGCAATCATCTTGACTGTACAGTTCACCCAAGTAACTGATACAAATAAGCTGTGGGTCATCTATGCATTTACTTTCAGCAAAAATCATTCACTGGGAATATCTATATGTGTATCAAAATTGCAGTTAACATATGATACTCCTTTCCACAGGCTTTTACATGATAAAATGTAACAAAAATCAGAAGTCAAAATGAATTATGCATTTCTTTTGAATTAGCACTATTAACATAGAACTGCATGCAACAACACTCCATTTAATTAATTTTTGGCATTGGAATTAATGTGATAGAGCTATTAAGGTCCATGGCACCGTATCCAAAGTTCATTCAGTTAATTCTGTCTCTACGCTGACATGTCACTGGAGGACATCATAACTACTGCCATTGCTTTGTTCTCTTTTCACAGTCCTATCATACTGTTTCATCTTTGTTTCCTTAAAAGAAGTGATGGTCTCTTCCTCAGCCAATCCTTATGGCAAAGCATTCCACGCTTCAACAACAATTTGTAGAAAAGTATCTTAAATTATCTTCTCATGCTCAGTGATCATTGACCCCTTGAAGACTGACTTGGACACATTCCCCAACCAGATGAAATAGTGTTATCCTATTGGATATCTAAAAATTCTTCTTGATTTTGGAGTCTCTCATTTAAAACTCCCCAGCTTTCTCTGCCCATGTGAAATATGAAGTTTCTCAGGTTTTCCTCATATTTATTGATTCCATTCCTGGTATCATCTTGGTAAATCTGCACTGGGTAAAGCTTACTGGACAGGATTTTATGTCTCACCAGGGTATTGCTCCTTTTAATGAAAATGTTGATGGACAGCCTGTAATCCCCAACCCCCCACCCTACTTAAATAACCTGTCCCATGGCTACCTAACACTTGGCAGTGTATTAATCATTTATTAATTATTTTATTTATTATTTTTAATTAATTAATTTTTATTAATTAATGTTGAATGTAATTCTTTGTAGGACCAGAGTGGAAGCTTTAGCAAGACAGGCACAGTATTGGGGTCCAGGGTGCACAGGGTGGGACAGATCTACACCCCCTCTATTCCCAACCAATTGGTGGATTTCAATCTGGTTCCATTCTCTGCCAAAAATTGCCTACTGAAAGGCTTTACTTGGCCTAAAGATGTATGTAGCACCCAATACTTTGTCTTCCATGTTTAAAACTGCAGTTTTATTGGGAGCAGGTGGGTGAGTGCCAGAAAGGAACACAATTCTACACAATTTGCCAAACACTAATTCTATCACCAGTTTGGTCTTCATTTCTCTGAAATAAAATATTTAAATGTGACTAGAAAAAGGGTATTTTAGTTACAAACAATAACACCAAGACATAACAGAACTGTCTCCTCAATTTAGCCAAATACTCTTACTGGTATTTGTAGGAACATTGTATTTGATTAAATCTTCCTCGGTGAGTGTGTTGATTTGTGGTAATTCTGAGAACATCATTGCATCACCGAATAAGCTGTCTGATTGTTTCCTACAAATTGCTTTGGAGAGAGTTTGAAAAGAACCACTTGCGGAAATCCTCAGAGACCTTCCTCTAACATTCTAGACAGAGACAAAAAAACAATATCAGTCAGTTTTTAAACTTCCAGAGTTATAAGGGAAGCATGGCATAGGATGTTGTATTCACAGCAATGCAATGAAGGATAGAACTGAAACTTAAACTTCACACAATTTGAAGTTTTATCTACTTGCACCCATACACTCCAAAGTAAAGTCTCATCTTTTGCAAAGGTTAGGTTCTTCTAAAATATTGTAAATTATTTTCACAAATGGCAAATATGAAAGAATGAGATGCATGCACAAAACACTTTCTACTGCAACAAGGATGTTTTCTTTTATTTCGTTCTTCTATTTTAAAGTTCAATTTAATAAAAACCTGAAAATCTATATCAGTAGGTATGTTTTTATTTATAAAAACGTCTTGTAACTATAAGAAAAAATGAAAGTGAACTATCTCAAAGATTATTATTTCTGGAGTATTATATGTGCCACATGTCAACAAGTGTAAGGTCAAGCAGATTAGAGAATCAAATGATAGTTTAAAATGTGATATGAAAAAAACAGTTTAGATTCATTGAGCAGTACTGGGAAAGAAGAATGTGTTCCATTAGGGCTCCATGTAAGGTGAGTTGGCATCAGTGTCCTGGCAACCAGAGAAGCAATGCTGCAGACAGAGCTTTATGCTACAAGAGTTAGGCATTTGGAGATTTAAAAATAAACATCCAGAATTTAATTGGACAAACAACATAGAAACAGGCTGCATCATCTACAAGTTCCTGCTTTTATATGTGATATACCTGAGTCTCATTCTGACTTTCTTTATTTAAATAGCTTTATGACTCCAGAAACCAGGAAGTCTCAAGGCATCAGGTTAAACATGGGCAAGGAAGCCTTCTGCTAATTATCATGTACTGCCCTCCCACAGCTGATGAATTAATACTCCTCCATGTTGAACATCACCTGGAGGAAACACTGAGGGTGACAAAGGCTTAGAACATACTCTGGGTGGGATATTTCAAAGTCCACCAGCAAGAGTGGCTCGGCCACAGCACTACTGATCAAGCTGGTAGGGTTCTAAAGGATATAGCAGCTAGAATGGGATTGCAGCAGGTGGTGAGGGAACCAACAAGAAGGAAAAATACACTTGACCTCATCCTCACCAATCTGTCACCTGCAGGTGCATCTGTCCATGACAGCATCAGTCATAGTGACCACTGTACAGTCCTTCTGGAGACAAAGTTCTATCCTCATGTTGACAATACCTCCATCATATTGTGTGGCACTATGACTGTGCTAAATGGGACAGACTTCAAACTGATCTAATAACTTAAGATTGGACTTCTATAAGGCGGCCATCAGCAGCAACAGAGTCATGCTTGTACACAAACCACAATTTCAGGGCCCAGCATATCCCCCAAGGGATCAACCTTGGTTCAATGGAGAGTGCAGGAGGGCATGCCAGAAGCTCACCTGAAGATGAGGTGTCAACCAAATGAAGCTTATATACAGAACTACATGTGTTCCAAACAAGGTGTTAGATGGAGATAAGAACTTCCAGAACTAACAAATCAGATCTAAACTCTGCAGTCCTGTCACACCCAGTCATGAATCATGGTGAACAACTAAACAACTCAGTAGGATAAGGTTCCACAAATATCCCCATCCCCTACAGTAGGGGACCCCAGAATATCAGTGCAAAAGGTAAAAGCTGGAGCATTCACAACAACTTTCAGCCAGGAGTTCCAAGCACGTGATCCACCTCAATCTCCTCTGGGGTTTCCAGCATGAAAATGACATTCATCAGCCAAAATGATTCACTCCACATAATATCAGGATAATGCTGAAGGCACTGAAAACTGCAAAGGCTAGGGGTCCTGACAACAGTATTTCTGAAGATGTGTGCCCCAAAATGTGTTGTTACTAAAACCAAGCTGTTTCAGTAAAGCCACAACACTGACATCCATCCAGCAATGTGGCAAACTGCCCAGGTCTCCCATGCACACACAAATAAAACAAATCCAACTGACCAATCACTGCCCTGTCGGGCTATTCTCAATCATTAATGAATTGATAAAAGTGGTCATGGACATCAACATGTCAAGGGGCACTTATGAAGGAACAAATAGCTCATTGACACTCAGTTTGGGTTTCACCAGGACAAATCACCTCCTAACCGCATTTCAGCCTTGGTTTAAACATTGATGAAAAAAGATATGACTGTGAAAATGACTGCCCTTAACATTTAAATTTGTTTGGCATCAAGGAGCTCAAGCAAAAATAGGATCAATGACAATTCTGGGAGAAAACTCTGCTTCTGGTACCTGGTAGAAAGGGAGACGGCATTGATTTTTGGAAGTCAGTCATCTCAGCTCAAAGGCATCATGGCAGGAGTTCCTCAGGGTCGATGTTTTTCATCAACCTGTTTACATATGCTATGACGTACCTCTGGAACCGGTGGAAAACATAGAAGATGGGAACAGGAGTAGGCCATTCGGCCCCTTGGACCTGCCATCAAATATGATTTTAACTGATTTACAAAGTTTACAAGATTTACAAGGATATTGCCAGGGTTGGAGGATTTGAGCTTTAGGGAGAGATTAAATAGGCTGGGGTGTTGGAGGCTGAAGGGTGACCTTATAGAAGTTTATAAAATCACTTGAACAGGAAAGGTTTAGATGGATATGAGCTGGGTACTGGCAGGTGGGATTAGATTGGTTTGAGATATCTGGTCAGCATGGACAAGTTGGACCAAAGGGTCTGGTTCCATGCTGTACATCTCTATGATCAGTGAGTTCAAAATCTTAATTCCGCTCTCCTCCCCAAATCCTTTGATCCATTTAGTCACAAGAGCTATGTACATCTCCTTCTTGCAAACATAATCTTCTGGCTTCAACCACTTTCTTGGTAAGGAATTCTACAGGCTCATCACTCTCTGAGTGAAGAAATTTCTCCTCATCTCAGTCCTAAAATGTTTACCCTTTATCCTGAAGTTATGAATGAATTAAAACCATCTTTTCAGCTTCTCCCTCATTTGCTTGTCCAAGCTTCCTCATAAATGCATCAAAGTCATTGGTTTCAATTACTCTGTGTGGTTCCAAATTCTCATCATTCATTCGATAAAGTTTCTTCAAACTTCCTATTGGATGAATATCTTCTAGTTACATGTGAAGTAATAGAAATGTGTAGCAGTTTGAGTAAAGACAACCACAGTAAACTGGAAAGAAGTGAAATATTATTGGTCAAGACATTTAAGGATATGATTACATCATCCAAATGAATCCATGAAAGGAATTGTGGTTTAGAAAACCTCTTTATCTCAAACCACAAAGTATTTGTAACATGTTGGACAAATAAACAAAGAAATTAGAGGGTTGAGTTACTGAATCATAAGAAACAACACATTTCTATGTGTCTGAAGCTCACAAAGGTTTCGTGCAAAGCTCTGGGCATTTACACATATCCATTCTAAAGCCATCTTAGCCTTTCAAGTCCTTCCTAGTTTATGTTTCTACATTACATGTGCTAAAAACAAACACAATTTATGAGGTCAAGAGATACAAATTCCACTAGAGCTGTTGGTAGTCCAAATATTAATAAATCCATCTTAATAATAGAAGCTGCTCATTACTCCTGGATCACAAGATTAATGTCATAATTGCACAAGTACCATAAATTAAATAAGGACAGTAGATATTTCACAAATTCAACTTGTTTTGATTCCCAAAATCTGTGCATAACCTGTATACAATTACCACTTAGAATAGTGTTGCAGTAACTGAAATATAAGAAACAAAATATCATAATGGCTATCCTTCTCACCATTCACCAGAAAGCAAATGCAGTTTTCTTTCTTTTTCTAAGATATTAAATGATGTCCAGTCACAAAGCCAAACATTCAAAAATCTAAAGTAATCTTGAATTTAAGAGCAATGTAATATTCTCATACCTCGCTGAATTCAAAAACAGATGGAAGGTTCATGTCACGGACAGACTGCAAAAGATTGGGTATCAAATCCAAAATTTTTAATGACTTAGCAGTGAAAGAACTGAGGCTGGAGAACACTTCCAGGATATTGTCCATTATCTGATTAACATGAGGAGGAATTATCATTGGTAGAAATGCCTGGTAACAATAAAAAATGAAATAATTTTACTGAACTCCACTTTTGAAACTCTTCAGTAATTAAAGTTAGATCACAACACGGGAGCTAAAAACAGAATAGCACATAGGATATCATTTGTGTCATTCATATTCTATATGATATAAATGAAGCAGATAAACAAATGCAGACATACACATTTCTATCAATACTCAGCAGATTTGGGATTCCCTATCAAAATCTATTATTATCATGAATAGATTTATACAAATATTATATAAAAGCAAGCAATAAAATATATTAAATATCATGTTAAATATAAGATTGAAACCACTATTTTTACAAAATAAATACAATAATTAAATAATAAATTACATAGACAGTGATGGCAGGATGGGTGAAGTGTTACTGCTGAAACATATGAGTGCTGCTGCATACAAAGGTGATCCAAAGCAAATCTGGACTAAGTGTTTGCAGCTCAAGGAACTTCGTATCTAACTTGAGGGGATAGGATCAGAGTTGCAGATGTTGCATCACAGGAGAAAGCTACCTGGACATTTTGCTCCAGAAGGCAATTCACATCATTCAGATGAGGTAATTCAAATTCAACCTATGATCAGGGACATGATGGTGTGACTGCAAGTGGGGCAGGTATGGAGGACCAAGGGGTAGCTTTTGAGGAGCCTACAACTATCCAAAAATTACAGAGTTCTTACAAGCTGTATGAATCAGACTGGGGACGGCAGGGAGGGTGAGTGAACTGATCATGGCACCTTAGTATAGGGAGCCATTCAAGTGAGGGGACACAAAAGTAGCATAGTCATAACTGGAACAGAATAAGCTTTGATACTGCTCTCTACAACCATCAGCAAGAGACCCAAAGGCTGAGTTACTTGCTTTCTGCCAGGGTTGAGGACATCTCCTTAGGAATGGAAAGGAACAAGAAGGATCCAGTTGTTGCTCGTGTTGGTACAACATTGATAAGACTAGAAAGGAGGTTCTGCTCAAAGTATCTGAATAGTTAAGAGTGATAATAAGGTCAGGATTACTACCTTATCTCCTGAGCAGGAACAGATTGGCAAAGTGTAAATAAATCCAAGGAGTTAAATGCATGTCTCAAAGATTGGTATCTCAAAAATTGTTTCAGTTTATGGAGCACTGCCTCCAGTACAAGGGTAGAAGGCAGTTGTTCCGGGTTTCATTTGAAATGTTCTGGGATCAGTGTCCTGGAAAATCAAGTAACTATAGATGGAGAGAGAACTTTAAATTAATCAGAGGGGGAAATATAGACTTCTAAAGCAAAAGAATATGAGAGCATTTCAGAGCCATAATTTGGATAATGATAACCAGAGTGGGACAGGAATGGATAGAGAGTACAAACATAGAAACATGGCAGCAAATAGGCTCAAAATGATAAAAATACAAACTTATTGGCACTTCACTGAAATGCACGCAATCTTCAGAACAAAATAAATGAAGTAACAGCACAAATGTAGTTTAATAGATGAGAACTTACAGTCATTATGGAGACAGTTTCAAGGAGATCAAAGATTGGACTAAATAGACAGAGATGTGTGATTTTTCAAAAGGACAGGCAGGAACAGAAGGGTGGGGTTTAGCATTGTTAGTACGGGATAGAATATGTACAATAACAGGAAATAATCTGGGATCAGAAGATGTACAATCTATATGGGTGGAGGTAAGGAATAAGTCGCAGACAATGTCTATTCTAAGGACAGAAAATAAACAGGAGATAAGGAAGCATGTAACAGACATAAATCAAGTACAATGGGTAGCATGATTTGCCAAATGGTCTCACAAGTGCTATAATATGCTATGATTCTATATTTGAACTGCAAGATGCTAACTTTGACAATATAATAGATAGTTTTCTCACCTGCCACCCCTCAAAACGGCCTCACAGCTCCCTCATCAGATCTGTGACCTCTGCCCAATCCATGCAACTTGGGAGTCATCCCGAGATTTGAACAACTGCTCCATTCAGGATCAGCCGCCATTACCTTACTGACTCTGTGATCTCCCCTGCCTTGTTCAGGGGTTGGACCTGGTCCTCCAGCTCTGACTGGACTTTTAACTCTTGAGTGAAAGTCAGGCCTGTTGGTCAGGCTGCCTTTCAGGTGGGAATCAGTTGGTGAGATCACATATACACTGCGAAGTTAAAACTCCACATCAGGCAAGTTAAAAGCCCTGACTTCCTGGTTTCCCATGTTCTATCAGTTACCCTGCCCAAACCAGCAGATCAGTCAGGGTGAAGCCTCCACTGCCCTCAACTGTATAAAGAATCAAGAAGAAATTGAGCCAGCTCACAATTCCTGCACAAAGATGGTGAAAGAGAGACAGAGTGACTGGAAGAACAGAAAATATAAACAAAAATGTTTTTTGCTTTACCTTATAAGCGAAGCATCTAAAATCAACGTGCTGGCTGATTGTCAAAATAAGT
The DNA here is from genome assembly GCF_047496795.1 of Chiloscyllium punctatum. NCBI lineage: Eukaryota > Metazoa > Chordata > Chondrichthyes > Orectolobiformes > Hemiscylliidae > Chiloscyllium > Chiloscyllium punctatum. The sequence goes on along the minus strand of NC_092746.1, from coordinate 55,152,633 downwards.
TTATAAGTTTGCAAAGGAGTTAAAGCACACAGTTCGGTAGTCAGAGATGAAATGCTTGCATTGTCTGAAATTGACAGCATCAGATCCAGGCTTTCCTCATCACACCTGTCTGCTGTGATAATAAGGCCACGAATTAACTGTTAAAAGAAACAAGGTTCAGCCTTGGATTTGACATTAACGATAATATAACTGAGAAATACAAAACAAAATGATGTTAACAACACATTACCTCACTTTCTCCTCCAACACATTACCTTTATCATTCTCAATGTGTCATGGAATTAGTACTATCAACTTTGCAGCACAAGTTGAAAAGCACCAGAAAATGCTACAGATTTCCATTCTCAAAACTTAGATATAATCCTGGACTCTCAGATATTACCGGAATTTTTCATTATTTAATCTCAGACCTACAGCTGAATCTGTAAATATATAGTAACATTGAGCCTTTGACTCTTAATTCTCAGTTGATTTTGCACCTTTTTTTCAGCTAATTTACCAATCAGTAGGGCTAAAGTGTTCACTTTGACATTGAGCCAGCAGAGAAACCTAGTTAGTTTTATCACAGTTTAAAGGAGTTCATACTTTACTTTCACTAACTCATGAACTGTACGTCACTCTAAGTTTGTAGTTTGAAACAGAACCATCTCAGAGTTTTCTGTGAAGAGAATACAATGTTAACAGAACTGAACGGTTCTGAAGAAGGGTCACTGGACTTGAAAGGATCCTGTTAAATCTAAACCTTGCTTTCAACCCTCTTTCTCAATCTCATTACTGACCTCCTCTTTGTGATCGCCATCCTTCAAACACTCACTTCAATCTAGGTATCCATCACCAAGACTACCTACAGGCCAGAGAGTAGTACTGGCAGTGATCACATCTCCTGGTACCATTGCTGTACTGGAGAGTTTACCTTGGTGGCTTAATCAAGTGGGAGGGACAACATTATACAGGTAAATAGCTGATTACCCCAAAGTTCTGTTGAGCCTCTCAAAAAGAAGTAAACACAGATTTTCCAACCTGTGGGTGAGCCCCTGTCACGTTTATAAAATCCAATTAATGTTGCAAAGTTCAAAAATGATACAAGAAAGCAGTCTGAAATTGCTGAGATTCTACCTTCAATCATTTGATTCAGGTTGTCTGAGCCTCCGTACGTTTGAAAATAAAGCATAATGAGGATTTATACAAATTGCTAAATATCAAATAATTCTTGTAACCTGTTAAACTTTACAAGCATAAAACCAAAATTGCTCATTGTGATAGTGAAAGTTTCACACTACTTGAACAATGGCTTCAATGCTACCTTTTAAAATTTCCATAGAGGAAATGATGATAATTTTTATGCAGTGGTGCTTTGTGAAGTAGTTCATGCTTAACATGTTTATGTTGATTCAATGTAATTTTGCAGCATGTTATTCAGAAAGATGAGAGTTTTCTTCTCATTTTATAAGAACTGATACCCAAACTACCTTAACCAGTTACTTCGGATTTGAAAAAAAAAGATGAATCCAATCTAGCGACTTCCAAAGTTACCTTTGAGACAGTCAGGTTTGCTGTCATTAACACATCAACTGCTTCAGGTGAGAGGTTATTGATTTGCTGCAAGTGGATTTTTAAAATTGTGATGTTTTGCACACAGCTCTCTATTGGAAAACCTATTAAAAATAATCAAATGCAAAATGAACAAGCCTTATACAAAATTAAAGGTTGCATAAGTCATGCAAATAATAGACAGGAAGTAAAATGATGCTGCGGAATGGAATTAGAACCATGTTCATTCTAAGTTCAATTTTCTTCAGGTTCCTGCTTGAAGGAAGATTAACACATACTGTCACAACCTTCCCCATGGGTAGACCAAAGAGACAAGTCCCTAAACCATTCCAGCTGGAATTGAGATTGCACCACATGCTGGAGGTATCAATGTGATCGACACTGACCATCCAGCCAACTGAGCCAACCAATTCCCCAAAGAGATGGGTTGCCATGGCAATGTACACGTGACAGGCACTTTATAGCCTTGAACTATCAGTCTCCGAGGTCTTCTCAGTACATAGATCACCACATGGCAGACCAAGAATCCCTTTCCTTCTTACCATCTTCCACTGGCTTCTTCTGGAAGGATTAACAAATGAATACACTTTGGCCTTATGAATGTGCTATCTTTGGCCACCAAACTCTGAACTTGGATTTGCACAAGAGATTTTGGCTCAGAGGCACTGTGCCATAAAATCTTCCCAACAAATTCAATGAAATCATAAAATAAATGGCCACTTATCTCTTAAATACCAAGTACATACATCTGGTTATCTCAGATTACAACAAGAACTTGACCAGCTGGGCCAATGGGCTGAGAAGTGGCAGATGGATTTTAATTCAGATAAATGTAAGGTGCTGCATTTTGGGAAAGCAAATCTCAGCATGACATATACACTTAATGGTCAGGTCCGAGGGAGTGTTGCTGAACAAAGTGACCTTGGAGTGCAGGTTCATAGCTCCTTGAAAGTGGAGTCGCAGGTAGATAGAATAGTGAAGAAGGCGTTTGGTATGCTTTCCTTTATTGGTCAGAGTATTGAGTACAGGAGTTGGGAGGTCATATTGCGGCTATACAGGACATTGGTTAGGCCCCTGTTGGAATATTGTGTGCAATTCTGATCTCCTTCCTATCGGAAAGATGTTGTGAAACTTGAAAGGGTTCAGAAAAGATTTACAAGGATGTTGCTAGGGTTGGAACACTTCAGCTATAGGGAGAGGCTGAACAGGCTGGGGCTGTTTTCCCTGGAGCGTCGGAAGCTGAGGGGTGACCTTATAGAGGTTTCCAAAATTATGAGGGGCATGGATAGGATAAATAAACAAAGTCTTTTCCCTGGGGTTGGGGAGTTCAGAACTAGAGAGCATAGGTTTAGGGTGAAAGGGGAAAGATATAAAAGAGACCTATGGGGCAACGTTTTCACGCAGAGGGTGGTACGTGTATGGAATGAGCTGCCAGAGGAAGTGGGGGAGGCTGGTACAATTGCAACATTTAAGAGGCAGTTGGATGAGTATATGAATAGGAAGGGTTTGGAGGGATATGGGTCGGGTGCTGGCAGGTGGGACTAGATTGGGTTGGGATATCTGGTCGGCATGGACAGGTTGGACTGAAGGATCTGTTTCCATGCTGTACAACTGTATGACTCAATGACTCTATATGGGCATCACTGTTTAGGCCAGCATTTATTTTCCATTTTGAATCTGCATTGATAAAGTGTTGGTAAGCTACTTTTGTGAACCACAGCAGTTGAGGTGGTATAGGTAAATACACATTGCTGTTGGGGAGCAAGTTATAGGATTTTGACCCAGTGATATTGAAGGAATGGCAATATTGTTTCAAGTCAAAATGGTGTGTGGGTCTGAAGGGAACTCTCCGGCAGTGGTGTTCTTGTGCATCTGCTGGTTTGTCCTTCTCGATGGTACAAGTCATGGGAAGATGCAATCAGAAGACCTTTGGTGAGATGTTGCATTACATTTGCAAATGATGCACATGGTAGAGAAGTCAATGTCAGATGTACTAGATAGGGTACCAGTCAAGTACCCTGCTATGTCCCTGGATAGCGTTAAACATCTTGAGTGTTGTTGAAGCTACACTTATCCAGGTAAGCAGAGAGCATTCAATCACACTCCTGACTTATGCCTTGCAGATGTGGACAGGATTTGAGGATTCATAGGGGAGTTACTCAGTTGAAAAATTCCTAGCCTCTAACCCACTCTTATACTCACTGTATTTTTGGTAAGTATTCCTAGCTCAGTTTCTGGTCAATGGCAATCCCCAATATGTTGATAGTGGGGAATTCACTGATGGTGATGCCATTGAATGTCAACAGATGATGATTAGATTGTCCCTTTGGAGATAGTCCTTGTCTATGAGATGGAACTTACCCGCCATTATTTACCCTACCCTGAATGTTGTCCAGACTTTGCTACATGTGCATCTGTACCTGAGGAATCACGAATGTCCCTGCACATTATGTAATCATTGGTCTCCTTATTCAAGGAAAGATATCATTTCATTGGAAATAGTTCAGGGAAGGTTCCCTAGGATTGGAAGGTATTGTTTTATGATCAAAGACTGTACTGAGTGAGTTTAGAGGAATGAGAGATTATCTCATTGAAACATATAGGATTCTTAAACAGCTTGACATGGTAAATACCAATTTGGTGCTTCTTCTCATAGGAGAGTCTAGGACCACAGGGCATAGTCTCAGAAATAAAGGGGTGCCAATTTAAGACTGAGATGAGGAGGAATTTCTTCTCTGAGGAATGAGAGTCTTTGGAACTCCTTGTCATAGAGAGCTGTGAGGCAGAGTCCTTCTGTGTATTTCAGGCCAAGATAGATACACGCTTTATCAGTAAAAGAAATCAAGGTTTATGAGGCAAATGGAGGAAAGTGGATATGAGGAATGCTAGATCAGCCACGATCCTATTGAATGGTGCTGAACAATTACTCTTGTTCTAACTTCCTATGGTCTTATGAAGGTCATTGATTAAACAGCGGAAGATTGGTTGGGCATAGGATACTACCTTGATGAACTCCTGCAGCGATGCCCTGGGGCTCAGAGGATTGATTTTCAACAACCACATCATCTTCCTTTGTGTTAAGTATGACTTCAATGTGCAAAGACTTTTCCCGCTGATTTCAATTGATTCCAGTTTGATGCCAGTTCTTCTAGATTCCCCATTCTGTTAAATGTGGGCTGATGTCAAGGGCAATTATTCTCACTCCTCCCCTTATATTCAGCCCTTTTGGCCATGTTTAGACCTAAGCTGTAATGAGGTCAGGGTTTGAGCCGTGTCTGGCAAAATCTAATTGAGTATTGGTGAGCAGGTTACAATTGAGTCAATACCACTCTTTTGCATGACCAACAACAAGTTTCAACATTGAGTGTGGACTGATGGGCAGTAATTGGCTGTATTGAATTTGTCCTGCTTTTTTGTGGAAAGGATATTTAGTCAGTGCTTGTATAACACAATGGTTGCATTCTTGTGCAACTCTGCATTGTACAAAAATCGTGCTTTAGAAACAGCTCTTAACAGTATTGATGATGTAATCACATTACAGCCAACACATGTTTTAAAAGTTTTTGCTGTTAGAAGCAATGTCCATAATTCATCAGTCATGTTACAGCGAATTTGCATTGACAGAATGCGAATTATAGCAGTACCACCTGTACCAGGCAAATTTTTCAAATTGTCAGCTAGATTTTGTTTATTAATTCATAGGATGCAAGTGTTGCTGGCAGCGCCAGCATTTATTGCCCACCCTAATATGTTCTTGTGTAGGTGGTGAGCTGCCTTCTTGAACCTCTGCAGTTCATTTGATGGAAGTTGACCCATATTGCTGTTAGGGAGAGAGGTCTAGGATTTTGACCCAGGAACAGTGAAGAAACAGCAGAATATTATGTGTTAATATTCAAGCATTAATAGCATATTTTCATGAACCACCTAATCATTTTGCAAAAGCATACTTTAGTTATAAATTGCTTATAAGTATATTATGAAACAGTTCAATAATCATCCAAAATAATTATCTTAAATGCAAACATTAATTTCTTTGTTTTCAAAAGTTTGAACATTTCCCTGTCAGCTGAATCAATGTTAAAGATCACACAACACCAGGTTATAGTCCAATAGGTTTAATTGGAAGTACTAGATTTCAGAGCGCTAATCCTTCATCAGATGGTTGTGGAGTATAAGATTGTAAGGCACAGAATTTATAGCAAAAGTTTACAGTGTGATGTAACTGAAATTATACTTTGAAAAATACCTTGATTGTTAGGTCTCTCAGCTGTTAGAATGTTGAAGCTGCATTCACTCTCACAGACTCTGCTACACTCTCTCTCATAGACACTCACAACCCCACCACTCCCCCCACCGTCACACACATAAGTTTGTGGGGTGAATTTGTACTTGCACACTTACATTGTACTTTGCTCTAAAACTGCATGAATCCATTTAAGATTCTGTTAATTCATTTTTTTAGATTAGAATCAGTCTAAACATTATGGCACAGACAGCAGCACAGAGGAATGCTAATACCCAATACATTATCTGGGCTGACACCAAGGGCTTTTGCCCGAAACGTTGATTTCGCTGCTCGTTGGATGCTGCCTGAACTGCTGTGCTCTTCCAGCACCCCTAATCCAGTATTTGGTTTTCAGCATCTGCAGTCATTGTTTTTACCTAACCAATTGTTAAAGTTCACTTGAGAATGTAACATTTTTTTTAAATGTTGTGATTTACATATGAAAGAAGTGAAACTAAAATGGTCATTCTAACAGAAGAGAGCCTTAAACAATCAAGGCATTTTTCAATGTATAATTTCAGTTACATCGCACTGTAAACTTTTGCTATAAATTCTGTGTCTTACAATTGTGTACTCCACAACCACCTGATGAAGGAGCAGCGCTCCGAAAGCTAGTGTTTCCGATTAAACCTATTGAACTATAACATGGTGTTGTGTGTTTTTTTAACTTCGTACACCCCAGTCCAACACCGGCATCTCCAAATCATTGCTGAATCAATGCTTTTCATCACAGTTACTGCATTGTCTTGAAGACTTTTACTACAGATTCACTTTTCCACAATAAAATAAAAGCACTCTGGCCTGAATTTTTCAGTCAGCTGCAAATGGACACCTCGTTGACAGTCACCAACAAGGTTTTCACAGGTTTTTGAACCTAATCTTGCTCTAACCCATAACTGATCAAATGTAGCACTCTCTACAGGCTCTTGTGAAGTCGGTGAGAAAGCAAACAGCAACTCTCCAAATCATCAAATACTGCATTCTAACTTTGTTAGAACTTTATTAGCCTCACTGCCACTGCACATAACTCAAACCATTAGTTAATACAAAGCTTCTAAATACATCCTCTCAAAGTAGTAGTCCAAATTAAGGTTATGAAAATATTACCTTTAAATGCTCTAATGTTCTCAAGTACAGTTACAAAGGTACTGTTTGGATGAAGTGTTGATGAAGAAAATTCAAACCTAGGAAACAAGTTTAAAAATGCAAAGTTGTGGTCAACACGGAAAATTATCCTGCAATACATTGTTTCCAATAAGTGTTCTTTGAAGTTCGAACTCACTACATTGGTGCCTCAAACCATCTCACCCCTTGACCTGCCATCCATTATCCTTTGCATTCCTCTTTCATCCTTAAGGATTCAACACTTAGTAATTTTTTTTAGAAAACCTTTTTAGGAATTGACCAACAGGTTTATACGGTACATTTGGATTGGCTCAGGCTTGGAGGGCCAGAGGCCCTGTTCCTGAGCTGTACACTTTCTTTGTTCTTCTTTATTCTACTTACCCTCGAGGCTCAGACCTTCCAGGTATGATGCTTGTTTTTCCTGCATTTGTTTGGGACTTGCACTTTTCACTCTTGAATGTTCCCTGCTCCTGAATTTATGGAGCCAAACCTGCATCCCCCCCGTCTCGGTTAACAGGATATATCATTCAAAACATGTCTTATTCCCTTGTTGAGATTGAGCTGGAAAGACACCTATGTGCCCAAAAGTAACGTTGCTTTCTTTTGAATTGACCATAGAAAGGAAAACACATCAAGGCATCCAGTTAACTCATGATTATTAGGTCCATTGAGCACATCCGCGCATTAGACGAGACCCTCTTCGAACTTTGAATGTTCATTATAAACAAAAGACTGCACTGCTGCAGGTTTTTAAAAACAGCACATCACATTCTACCTATGTCATATCAATTTTGACACCCTCATCCTTGATTGACCCAATTTGGCTAATCCACCTAGCCTTCACACTGCTCGGCAATTTAGCATGGCCAATCCACCTAACCTGCACATATTTGGAAAGTTGGATGAAACCAGAGAACCTGGCAGAAAACCACACAGACATGTGCAAACTCCACACAGACAGTTGCAGAGGTGGAATCGAACATGGCACTCTCAGGCAGCCGTGCTAACCACTGAGCCATCATGGCAGCATATATACAGGAGTGACGGGTGAATTGGTCTCCAAAATCTGAAAATCACACACAAAACTTTATACACGGGGTCAGCCAATCATGGAAAAGTGAGCCTATCAGCAACAAATGTGAGGCAGAAACAACATGTGGTTGGAGGGTAGTGAGTTGAGTTACTAAGTGATGAGAGTCACTGGTCACCAAAAGCAGTGGGCCTGGGGATGAGAGCTGGAGGTCAAGGGGCTGGGGTTATGTGGCTAGGGCTGGGACCATTATGTTATGTCTCAATGAGCATGTCCTTTAAGAGACAGGCTTATGTCACTGTATCACATTGTGTGGCATTAAGGTATCAAGGTCTCATACTCCATCAAGGATTATGTTTGGATTCTCTCTGATTGGGGATTGTCTGGCATTCATGTCATGCAAATAGTAATTGACATTTATCAGCTCAATCCTGGATATTACTTCCTGCAGTTGGATATGTACCGCTTCAATATCTGAGGAGTTACTGAATATTGTTTAATCACCAGCCAATATCCCAACCTCTAACCTTATGACAGAGACAAGGACATTGATGAAGCTGTATAGATAGTTGGGCCAAGGAATAATAATAATGATGCATTTTGCAGATTGAACAAAACTGAAACTATTCAAGAGACGACAACTGGATCTGAAAGTTACCTGTCATATAGTTGCTCTGTCATCAATGAAGTCAATTCACAACTGCATTGGTAGTTCCTTACTGCATGTTCAATTATTTGCGATGCCTGCTTATTTGCAATTTGTAATTGTATGCTATTATTAAGAACGGTCTCACAGTTTCCATGGACTGGTTTCAAGAGTGTTTCTTCGAAGATCTAGACAGAAAACATCAGTAATTATTAAAAAAAAGTGCTAGTTGTTTCACAGAAAACAATCTTGACACTGTCTCAAGCTCTGCTATAGTAACAAATGAACCTTGAAATAAGACAATTAATAACATAGACGTTAGGCACACACTAGAAAGAAACTAGCCGACTTCCATGTTTTAAAATATTTCACCACAGGATGTCCCAAAGTACTTTATAGTCCTAGTCCTTAACATATTTTATAGTACCTTTGAAGTATGGTTATTATTGTAGAAAATGAAGCAGCTAATTTTCAGCATGGTATTGGCCAGATAATCTGTTTTATTGTGATGTAGATTGAAGGGTAAGTATCATCAAGTGTGCCAGGATAATTCCTCTCCTCTTCTTTGAAATAGTGTCATGGGATCCTTCACGTTTACCTGAGAGGACAGCCTAGGCCCTAGTTAATATTTCATCTGTATGATGGCACCTCCTATACTGCAGCACTTCCTCAGCATTACTCTGGTAGGTTAATTTGATTTTTGTCATCAAGGCTAAGGAAACCCAACCTCTAAAGTTCCTGCTTCAAAGTGCAAGTGCTGCCAACTGAACCAAAAGTGTTATACATGTGACAGAAAGGGATAAAGCTAATCTTTGATTCATTTAGATACTTATTGGGAGAAGCTATAAGGAATGAGCAATAATATTTTTCTTTAAATTAGGGATTATATAGAGTCTAGACATTCAACTTTCTGGTATCCAATTTAAAGAAATTGATACAAATCCAATCCATGCTTAGGGAGTCTGGAAGAAGAGGACAACTGTGATAAGTGCCACAGATCTTAACTGGCCAGCCATGGATCTTAAGAGAAGTAGGGCATTCAGAGACCAAGAGCTCTCCATTGCAGTATCACCAGGAGCTGTGGCTGCTACTGGTGATGCACTGGACTCTTCACCAGACATGATCAAGGGATAGGAGAAAGTGAGGAATGCAGATGATGGAGAATCAGTGTCAAAAAGGGTGGAACTGGAAAAGGGCAGCAGGTCAGGCAGCATCCAAACAGCAGGAGAGTCCACAATCTTATCTCTAAGACCATCTTTCAACTCCCCTGCTCCTCGGATGCTGCCTGATCTGCTTTGCTTTTCCAGCACCACCGTTTTTGACTCATCATCAAGGGATCCCAAGACTGAGATGAGTGTGAGTAGGATGGGAGGATTCAGAAAGAAGATATCACGGAGCAGAGATGAGAGCTGAAGGTCAGAGGCAAGGACATGCTGTATGGCCATCGTTAACCATTCCCCTTCCCAATGCCATGTTCCTCAGTTGGGTATCAATGACCTTTAAACGCAGGACTACACCTAGGAAGCTAGGTTTGCTTAACAACCTTCAGGAGGCATGGGAAAGCTATCTAACTCCAACTTAATCCCATTCGGTCCACCACCAAATTTCAGTGGGTAGAGAGATAATTAGAATTAGAAGTAGGTTTCACTGTCAAGTGTACACAAATGCCGAAGTACAGGGATACAGTGAAAAGTATACAAAGACACAATTTTCTGACACCATAGAGTCTATCAGCTCAATAAGCAGCCTAATTGAAATCCATTCATGAGCTGGTGTGATTCTTCCATGGGCTCCTTCTAGCCTCCAAATTAATGTTGGGAAGTTTGCTGTCCCAAGCAGAGTGAGACAAAGCCTCTCCTACCTCTAAGTAGGTCCAGCCATTCCGTTTCCTGTTTCAACAGACTGCATTAAATCTAGACCATTCCTTCTTAAAAATTCTTGTAATGTCCTTTTAGAAGACAAAGTTTACATAGTAGATTGTTGTCCAAGACATGAGTTCAGTTCAATTGGTAAACAACAGGTCATATACCATACTAACACAGAATCAGAGTCCAAGGGCAGGATTTTATGGAACCTAGTGGCAGCAAGAAGGCTTGCAAATGAGTTAATTAATGGGGGCTCAGGAATTGAATGGGGTGGGCTTGGGGAGCTGCATGGGTGTCTTGTGTTCATGGAAGGCCACCCTCCAGAACCTTTCAGGTTTGTAAGCAGCTCCTTAGGAGAGTGTCCTTCATTATCAGGCACTCCCGGCAGCCACAGATTAAAGCAAAAACAAGATACACCAGAGGTACTGGTTACACAGCTATGGCAAGCTGGCTACTATACTCTATACAATTACAATTCTTTAAACAACCCCTTCAATTGGAAAAATTGCATGGGGCTACCATTTGCAGCTACAATTTACCCAAGTTACTCAATATTCATAGTGAAAAAAGAAAATTCTTATTCTGAAACAAAACTGTGAGTTCATCCTACCCGGTCTCACTTTGATCAGTCTCTGTACATGTATATATACTCTTCAAATCATGCTGGTCTTCTAAAGGTATGAATACATGTTGTAGTTGGCCACTCATCAGGGATCTGACTTTTCCTGAGGCTGATGCTCCATCTCTGGAAGAATCATTCTTACATTCTTTTGCTTCAGCTAAAGTAAATGATTTTGCTTAATGTTTACTTCTCGTTACATTGGGATCTAAGAATATTTTGTCCTTTTGGGAGGGAAGCCATTCCATCACATAGCCTCAATCTTGCTCTCAAAGGGTTTGTTTTTGGGTTAATGTCATCAGTCACTGCACACGTGTGAAGTTTGTGATGTTGAACAAAGCATCAATGTTTATCTGGTTCTTCACAACTTGCCCATAATGATCTTTTTCCACAATTATCCTTCTAACAGTCAAAAACCATATTGTAGATCTTTGTGTTATGCAAAATTATTTGTCAAAATAATTGGAAGGCATTTCTCCAGCTACCAATGTTGTAGGCTTGCTTTGTTTCTCTTTAAATAAAGACACACATGCAAAGAGATTCAGCCTCTTGCCCATGCTGGACAAGTTTTCTTTTGTGTATTTTGTATGTTGTTCTTCTTTAGTATGGAAAATCTCTCAGGAAAATGAAAATTCTCATTTGTTCTCCCATTAATCTGTTCCAGCTAACGATTGACAACCTCTAGAGCTTTTGCACATCTGAACAGCTTTCTTGAGAGATTGTTTCTCTTTTTTCAGCAGATGTGGTCTAATAGCAGGACCTCTTATGCCTAAAACAACCTTATTTCTAAGACCATCTTTCATTTGTCCAAACTCTTAGGATTCAGCTAGATGTATTAACACCATACATACTTATTAATAGTCTTCCTCTACCTCTGAGCGCTGACATGGAACATTTATCATTCAAAGTGACGTTAATTTGGGGTTCAAAGAATGTCTTCAAAATCTGTAAAATTTCTCCTTTTTGGTTTCTCTGCTTATCAGTGAGATCTAATGTACAAAATAGATTGTAGCATTCTTTCCTGCACTTATAACAGGGACACAGCCCTTATTTATTCAAGCTTTTTATATAATTCCTCCGTTATTTCAAAGATTTGTCACTAAGACTGAAACAAAGTCCAATGCTTGCTCATATCTCTTTTCATTTCTATAGCAGCAAAGAATGGAACATTTGCAGTCATTCAGACCCTTTCAGCATTTCTAACTTGCAGATTATGGTCTTTGTGCTCATTTTAAACAATAGCTAGCTCTCCTAACTGTCTGAAAGAAACATAATCGCAGCTTTAACTTCCTGCCATCATGTTTCAAGTGGGTCCAACAAACTGAACCAAAAATTGCAGGCAAATCTCTAAAGTAGCAGGCAAAAAAATTACTCAAAGTTGGTTCTGATGGCAATTTGTGTTAAAACTGTCACTTCTCCCAATCAATTATGTCAAACAAGCAAACCTTTGTATTAGATGGAAGTTTACAAGTAAAATATATTATTACTTACAGCCAGGAACAAATTCTTACCTAGAAAATTCAGTTAGACCTATAAATGAGTCAACTGCATAAACAAATATATCCAGCAAAATGTTAACACTACAGACAAGCGACTAACCTGTTTGACATCTGTTGTCAAATTAAACAGTTCAGTCAGAGCATGAATTATGTGTCCTGAAATATTCTGACGACAGTTCTTCTGTACACACATGATATCATTAACAAAGTACACTTTTTCTGTAAAACAAAGTAAAGTTTATTTTGCTGAAGCAACAGTTCTATTTAAGTTTTCTTTGTATGTATTCCTTATTACTGAGTCGTTGCGCAAGTACTCATGTGGGACAACAAATAGAAAAACAGAACCAACAAGTAAAGTTGTAAGTAATTATTTCTCGATATACAGAACTACGGAACATCCGGGAGGCTGAGGGGGAAATTGAGAGGATGTACAGGGAGGTGGTCACTCCCCAGACACAGGATAAGAACAGCTGGGTTACTGTCAGGGGGAGGAAAGGGAACCGACGATTAGAGCAGGGATCCCCTGTGGCCGTTCCCCTCAGCAATAAGTATACTGTTTTGGATACTGCTGGTGGGGACAGCCTACCAGGGAAAGCCATAGTTGTCAGGTCTCAATAGTTAGACAGATTGACAGAAGATTTTGTGGTCAGGAATGGGACTCCTGGAAGATATGTTGCCTCCCTAATGCTGGGGTCTGGGATGACGTTGATCAGGTTTACAAGATTCTGAAGGGGGAGGGTGAACAGCCAGAAATCATGGTACATATTGGCACCAATGATATAGGCAGGAAAGGGATTGAGGATCTGAAAAGTGACTACAGAGAGTTAGACTGGAAGCTGAAGAGCAGGCGAGTAGAGTAGTGTACTCAGGTTTGCAACCAGTGCCACAAGATAGTGAGATGAGGAACAGTCAGTGAATGCAGCTTAACACGTGGCTGTGAGGTTGGTGCAGGAGGGAGGGCTTCAGATACCTAGACCATTGGGATACCTTCTGGGGAAGGTGGGACCTGCACATGAAGGACGGGTTGCACCTGAACTGGAGGGGCACAAATGTCCTGGGTGGGAGATTTGCTCGTGTGATGCGGGAGGGTTTAAACTAGTTTGGCAGGGGGGTGGGAATCAGAGCCACATGTCTGAGAGGGGGGGGTCAGTTGCAGAAGGGGCAGTGACAGAATGTATTGAATCTATCAGGAAGATTTCTCACGTGATGAAACAAAGGGATCGGTTAAAGTGTGTTTGCTGTAATGCAATGAGTATCCAAGATAAGCGTGACAAACTTAGAGCATGGATCAGTACTTGGGGCCACGATGTTGTGGCCATAACAGAGACGTGGGTTTCACAGGGTCAGGAATGGTTGCTGGATGTTCCAGGGTTTAGAACATTTATAAAGAACAGGGAGGGTGGAAAAAGAGCAGAGAGTGTAGCATTGCTAATCAGAGAGTGCATCACAGCTACAGAAACGAAGGTTGTTGAGGAAGGTTTGTCTACTGAGTCAGTTTGGGTGGAAGTTAAGAACAGCAAGGGAACAGCCACCACGTTGTGGGTTTTCTATAGACCACCTAATAGCAGTAGAGAGATTGAAGATCTCATAGGCGAGCAGATTCTGGAAAAATGCAGAAGTAGCAGGGTGTTGTTGTGGGTGATTTCAACTTTCCCAATATCGACTGGAACCGCCGAAGTGCAGATGGTTTGGATGGACCCATTTTTGTCAGGTGTGTTCAGGAGGGTTTCCTTATTCAGTATGTAGGCAGACTGACGAGGGGAGAGGCCATTTTGGATTTGGTGCTTGGCAACGAGCCAGGACAGGTGTTACATCTCGTGATGGGACAGCACTTTGCTGAGTGAAAAGAGCAGTTACCAAGGGAAGATATTTAATTGGGGAAAAGGAAATTATGACTCTATCAGACAGGATTTGGGAAGTACAGACTGGAAGCAATTGTTCCACAGAAAGGGCATAGCAGCCATATTTAAGGAGCAGTGGTTGTGAGTGATGCACAAATTTGTTCCTCTGAGACAGGTAAGAAGGTGTTAGATTAAGGAACCTTGGATGACAAGAACAGAGGAACTTCTCATCGAAAGGAAGAAAGCAGCTTACGTAAGGTGGAAGAAGCAAGGTTCTAGCACAGCTTTAGAGAATTACAGGCTTGCTAGAAAGGAGCTCAGAAACTGACTGCGGAGAGCCAGGAGGAGGCATGAAAAAGGCTTGGCAAGAAGGATTAGGGAGAACCCAAAGGCATTTTACTCATACGTGAGAAATAAGAGAATGATCAGGGAGAAGGTAGGTCCAATCAGGGATATCGGAGGGGGCTTGTGTATGAAGTCTGAGCAGACAGGGGAAGCCCGAAATGAGTTTTTTGCTTCGGTTTTCACCAAGGAAAGGGAACTTGTTATAAATAAAAACTTAGAGGAGCTGGGATACAGTGTTGACCAGATTAAGATTGATGAAGTTGATGTGCTAGAAATTTTGGAAAACATTAAGATTGATAATTCCCCAGGGCCAGACCAGATTTATCCAAGGCTGTTCCGGGAAGAGCTGAGGAGGTTTCTAGGCCGCTGGCGAGGATATTTGCCTCCTCACTCTCCACAGGAGTCATACCGGAGGATTGGAAGGAAGCGAATGTTGTTTCTCTTTTCAAGAAGGGTAATAGGGAAATCCAAGGCAATTACAAACCAGTCAGTTTTATGTCTGTGGTCAGCAAAGTTTTAGAAAGAATTCTGAGGGATTGGATTTATGACTATTTGCAAACCATAGTGTGATTAAAGGCAGTCAGCATGACTTTGTGAGAGGCAGGTCATGTCCCACAAATCTTATTGAGTTCTTTGAGGAGGTGACAAGACAGGTCAATGACGGTCGAGCAGTGGATGTGGTGTATATGGACTTCAGCAAGGCATTTGATAGGGTTCCCCATAGTAGGCTCATTCATAAAGTCAGGAAGTATGGGATATAGGGAGATTTGGCTATCTGGATTCAGGATTGGCTGACTGACAGAAAGCAGAGAGTGATTGTAGATGGAAAGTATTCTGTCTAGAGGTCAGTGTTGAGTGGGGTCCTGCAGGGCTCTGTTCTTGGGCCTCTGCTCTTTGTAGTTTTTATAAATGACTTGGATGAGGAGGTTGAGGGGTGGGTTAGTAAGTTTGCAGATGACACAAAGGTTAGAGGTGTCGTCGATAGTATAGAGGACTACTGTAGGCTCCAATGCGACATAGACAGGATGCAGAGCTGGGCTGAGAAACGGCAGATGGGGTTCAACCTGGATAAATGCGAAGTGATGCATTTTGGAAGGTCGAACTTGAATGCTGAATATAGGATTAAAGACTGGATTCTTGGCAATGTGGGAAAACAGAGGGATCTGGGTGTGCAAGTACATAGATCCCTCAAAGTTGCCACCCAAGTGGATAGGGTTGTTAAGAAAGCAAATGGTGTTTTGTTAACAGGGTATCGAGTTTAAGAGCCACGAGGTGTTGCTGCAGCTCTACAAATCCCTGGTAAGACCACATTTGGAATATTGTGTCCAGTTCTGGTTGCCCTACTATAGGAAAGATACAGAGGCTTTGAAGAGGGTGCAGAGAAGGTTTACCAAGATGCTGGAGGGCTTGCGTTATGAAGAAAGGTTGAATAAGCTCAGACTTTTCTCTCTGGTGAGAAGGAGGAAGAGAAGAGACCTGATCGAGGTGTGCAAAATAATGAGTGGAATAGATAGAGTCAATAGCCAGAGACATTCCCCCAGGGCAGGATTGAGAGGTACGAGGAGTCATGGTTTGAAGGTATTAGGAGGAAGGTATAAAGGAGACCTCAGAGATAGGTTCTTTACGCAGAGAGTTGTGAATGCATAGAATGCGTTGCCAGCCGTGGTGGTGGAAGCAGAATCATTGGGGACATTTAAGTGACTGCTGGACATGCACATGGATAACAGTGAGTTGAGTTACTATATTTTACATTAGGATTAAACCACGGCACAACATCGTGGGCCAAAGGGCCTGTTCTGTGCTGTACTTTTCTATGTTCTCTATGTTCTATCCCATTAAAAGTGTCATTCTGCTTCTGCTGTTATTTTAGTTGTGGTAAGGGAAAGAGTAGGCAAGGCAGATAGTTCAGTGGTTTTCACTGTGTGGATTGCTGTCAAGCAGGGTGGGCATAAGCTCCTTCAGAAGCTCCCTTGTGCCCATTTGGCAAAGTCCTCAAATCAAATTCTCCCCTGCTGTAATGCCAGTCCTATTCTCTATAACCCTCCCTGCATCACTCCCTGAGGTCTTCCAGCCAGGCCCATCCAAATTATCGGATTTACTTCTGTTCAGGCTCCAGACTGTTCTTTCTGGGATACTGACAGTAGTACAAATCTTGGCCATAGCTTGAGGTTGGCTTGCTGGGACTACAAAACTGCCATCCAAACCAATCAACTGACAGTTCTCCAGGATGAGACAAACCCAGGTCAGAAGTCCCACTCTGCACAGTTAAGGCTGTTTCCTCCAAAGCAGCCAGAATCTGAGTCAACTAACTTTTCTGTCAGGGGGAGGCAGGGATGGTGAGTATGTCACCTCTTAAAATCAAGCCCCAAATTGAACCTTTGATGACATTATGTTTATATAAGACTGCTAATGGTTGCCATAAACAATTCAATGAAATACATGAGAATTGTTAGTTGGATGCAGTTGCATGATGCTGACTTTGTTTCTGTAGCTGTAGGTTTGTGGTTAATTCTTTGTCTTACATTCAATATAAATTTAATGTTTCTCTTGGGTTTCTTCACAATAAAAGTTAAAAACAGTCCTATAAATTGCTGTGCTTTACTTCTGTGACATTCAAGCTCATGTCTACAATACTATTAAAAATTGAGTTTGATTCACCAATAAAGTATAAAATCAACACCAGTGTGAAAAGGCACATAAAGCTTAAAATCAGACTGAATAAACATTTAAATTAAAATTATAGAGCTATGCATTGCAACTTTCAATTAAAGCAGAAGTCTACTACTTATCTATCAGTGTAAGCTGGTACTACCAGCCTACTGACCAGCTATCACCATCTGCTTTGCCTAACTGGCAGCAGTGAACCAGAATGCAAACTCTAACTACTTCCCAGAACTGGGAAAAAAATTATTGCTAGCTCACCAGGATTTACCAGCTTTTATGGTTCTCAATTTCAGGTGCACTATTGCTTCTAATGGTTCTTTATTACTTTCTTTTTCTGGGATTAACTAGTTTGTAGGTTTTCCAGATAATCGATCTCTTTCACTTTAAGTAAAAGATGTGTACTTCTAAAATAATTTATGAACAGGATTCAAGCTTTTGAAGTTTGCAGGCAACTTATTTAAATATGCAGACCCTTTGATTCATTTTTGTGACTGTACATGCATTGTAATCTAAAAGGGCTGACTTTTGCACAGCCAACACAGGATCGTCTTGGTTGGTGTTAGTAAGAATTCAATTACGAATATTGATATGTTGATTTGGTAAAATATGAAATATGCTGAAAAATGCAAAGGTACTTTACCTGTAAAGAGATTCAGCAACTTTAACTGAAAGAGACTTGTGGCATATGATGACATGGCGTACTTATTGAACCAATCAAATTGACACACTTCTCCCATTCTGAAAGAAGAGGGAGTAACACAGAAAGGAGTCAATAGTAAATTTTCCCAGACTACCCGGTGCACTGAGATGGGAATTGAGAAATCAAATTATCAACACTTCAGCATCAAATAGTCACTTGCAAAGTCAATAAGCAGAATGCCCAATTGGTCAAGCTTGAAATGCTTGTAAAACAAGGATTAACAAAAAGTCACTCTCCAACATAAATTTGTCTTGCTCAATCATTACACAGGTCATTTAAAATTGACATTTACATATATTCTGAACAAAAACACAAATAATAATTAATGTATTGCCATTGCTTTGTATCTGTGCAGGTGAAACTCCTATAAAAGAAAGTGATGGCTAACTTTCATTGATTGCTTCAAAATAATTTGTAACGTTGATATGAGTAAACACCATTGGAATTCTTCTCGTGGGTAGAATGGTGATAGTACAGTAGACTGAAACAAAATGAGGACATTATTACCACTGCCTGGACACGACATTAAGTTTGGTTGTACACCTGCTGGACATTTGTAGGCTGGGAGTCATTGTGATTGTCACAGATCTCTCTGAATTTACATGCAGCACCACAAAGTCATATGTGCCCAGTCAGCGGCACCCTGCGCATGAGAAGACTAAAGTTGTAAAGCTGATGCTGCACGTTGAATTGCCTACGTTTCTTTAGAAAGAGAAAATATAACATTTCCCTGTCTTTTGGAACACGGAGTGCAGGGAGCCTCTCTTCTACAACAATGCACAGGAAAATGTGAGACTTTGGAGCTGTTAGCTTTCCGCGGCTGTTAGGAGCCAGATGCAAATTCACGGTGATGGCCATTTTTACAACATTGGTAATGACAGCTTCTCTCTGTTCTGAGGCTTTAGATCTGCCTGTAAGAGGTGCTAGATTCAAATATGGATTTCAGTGTAGATTTTGTTTTACTGTAACAGCATCCAGGAATGGCACCAAGTGGAGTGAGCATTAATATGTTCAGAATAATATGTTAAGAGGG
This sequence comes from Chiloscyllium punctatum, assembly GCF_047496795.1. NCBI lineage: Eukaryota > Metazoa > Chordata > Chondrichthyes > Orectolobiformes > Hemiscylliidae > Chiloscyllium > Chiloscyllium punctatum. The sequence continues at coordinate 55,133,430 of NC_092746.1, read as the reverse complement.
ATGTTAGGTGAATCATTCAAGTGGAGAAAGTGAGGACTGCAGATGCTGGAGATCAGAGCTGAAAATGTGTTGCTGGAAAAGCGCAGCAGGTCAGGCAGCGTCCAAGGAGCAGGAGAATCAACGTTTCGGGCATGAACTTATGCCCGAAACATCGACTCTCCTGCTCCTTGGATGCTGCCTGACCTGCTGCACTTTTCCAGCGAATCATTCAAGTGGGCAATATTAGAGATGCATCAGCATTACATACTGACTAATGGGATGATCTGATAATCTGCATACTGCTGGCATACATTCACAGCACTGCAATCCAACGAGATATTTGGTGCATCTTGATTAAAAGGTCATTTTGAATCTAAAATGGCTTCTAGGAACACCAAATATTTGGATGTTTTGCAACCAAATTTCATGGACTCGGTCAAACAATCAATAAAGAGGTCTGTTTTGCCCTTAGTAACAACACAATCTACAACCCTCCAGGTGGACTTTATCATAATGGAAGCTTGCTCAGACAGCTGACATTGTAGTGAAACAGACATGACAGACATGAAATTTTATTGAACTAGGTTCATGTAAAGATTTCTGAAAATGGTCAGTGAATGTAACAGCGCATTGAGGAATTATTGGTTAATAAAATTATGAAGACAACATTTGCCTTTTATAATTAGATGACTGATCGCTATCACTTGGGTCTGAGTCAACAGCTGAAGTGAAATTATTAAAAATATGACTATAAAAATGCATTTACATAAAACTTTAAAGAAACATATCAAGTTCAACTCCCAAATGATATGTTACAGAGTGCTAATTTTCAGTTAGTGAAACACAGAACTTCAACTGTAAGCTTTACTATCCCCCTCCAATTTGAATTAATCAATGAAAATCATACCAAAAAAACTAAATGAGAACTTCAATTGTACCTCACCAACAGATATAACTTCTTTTACCTTGTATAATTGCCTGTTTCTTTGAACTCGAGAAGCAGTTTCGTAAATTTAGGAATATCAGCTGCAATCTTCCAAGCAGGACTTGATACTGGCATTGCATCAAACAACTCTTCAAGGCTGTCCATCAAGTTCAGTGTCATATTTATGATTTCAGTTGAGTTAAGATTTCCATTCGGGTCAAATCCTTGGAACTCCGAGAACACATTATTGATAACATGCACAAAATTTATAGTTGCCTGATTGTTTTCTGGTAGTAGCTCATTCAAGATCTGGATAACCTTGTTTACCAATGTTTGTCTGAATTCAGGTGTATGATCCCAATGTGAGTAAACTTCAAAAATCAAATCATTTATAAGGTGAAATGCCTTTGAGCTTTGGTTGAAATGTTCATTAAAGATTATGTCTGTGATGTGGGGGAGCAACTTTTGATAAACCTCCAGAACAGATGCTGCTGAGTCCATTTGTTCCATTAGCAGCTGTGAAATATTGCTCATGAGACTGGCAGATTTTACCATTTGGTTGAGTGTTGTGTTAACTATTTCTGGGAGGTTATGATTTTTAACCAAATAACTGATGACATTCAGTATTTTGTAATTGTTTTTATCTGTAAAGTTGGATATATACGGCATTATTTCCAGAACTGTCTCCAAATCATTCGATATTTTGTAAATTTGCAACGCATTAAGCTCAATGAAACCATTTGCTGTTATATTTCTCATCAAACTGATCACATTCTTTACAGCTAGCAGTAGCTCTTCAATTTTAGGATTCTTTGTTATGTCATTTAATATTTTGTCAATATCTGTTGACAAAATATTAATGGCATTATGATTGAGTACATCCAATAAATCATCTAACACTGAATACAGCGATTCATTTTGATAACCGGTCATTGAAAGTAATGACTGCAGAGCAGGGATAAGTGTGGAGATATGTTTTTTTGAATCGGAAGGTGACAATGCATTTTTGGTTGCATTCCTTAAGTAATTAGCAAGAATTTTCAGAGTGCTGTGTACAGTTTCTGAATTGTTGCCACTCAGCAAAAGTATTGTGTCACTTACATCAGAGAGAAAATTAATGGCTTGTTCAGCAGAAATAGTGCTTGTTAAAGTCATATTCTGAATCAGGTGAATCAGCCTCTCAGAGTTTTCTCTTATTGGGACAATGGGACAACTTAAGTTGTCCCCTTTGGTGGAAACTTTGACATATGAAATGTTATTCCAAATTTCTTGCAGTTTTGTTAGCACTGGAGACTTGATGCCACACATCTGGGCAATCTGGAGCAAAAATGCATTCAACTCTTTGTAGTGTTGAAGAACACAACCCGTTTGCTGAATGATTTTCTTGAAAACAGTACTTCCTGAGCATTCCACTTTTGTTGTCCCTTGGACAACTTCTGCAAAGAGATGTTTAATATCAACTGCCAGATTAAAAGCAGTACTAAGACTTTGATTTGCCTTGAAGTCACAAGCTTTTAAAAAGAGACCGTCATCATCGTCGGCTGCTTCTTCTGATAGCAGCTTGCAAATAGCTATGGGCAAACACTGTGATAACTGTGAGGAATTAGCAATGTTAGAAATCACCTGTATCAGTCTGATAACCTTCTCATTAAGTTCAGTGTAATTTCCAGTCTGACTTCCTTGACTGAACTCTAATCCCATTGTCTGATGAGCTAATCCAAACAAGTAAAGTGCATTCAATGCTTGACTCACATTCATGGTAGAAAGACTCTTTACTAAGGTAATACCATCTCGAATTAGAGTTTGTGGAAAATGTTCATTTCCAGCCTCTGATAAAATTACCCTGATGATTTGCAGAATCTCAGTCATATTTTGAAATTTTGGCACATGTTTTAAAATGCTCGTCACTTTTGTCAACATATTTAACATGACATGTGAATCCCCAGTGCTATTCAGTTCTTTAAAGAACCTTGCAAGGTCACTGTTCATTTGCTCCAAGTGGGCATTTATGGAATATACATCTCTGGTTGATATCAAGGTGGTTGTGAGATTGTAAATTACATAGGTTACATTTTCTGTCAAGCTGATCTGATCTTGATGAAAATTTGTGAAATGCTGAACAAAATTACCCAGTAGCACTGAAAACATCCTGTGTATAAGTTTATCATTGAAAAGAGAAGTCCAAGGGACAGCAAACAACTTAGTTGGTTCAATGTATTTGATTCTCATTAGGCTGTTACGCAGTAATTGAATGAACATTTCAGCACCTTCACTGGCAGGCATAGATGGTAATGATACCTTATTCAAAAATATCACATATTCTCTTACAAGTTGTGCAGTTTGAATTATTGCATCAAGCTGAAGTGGATCCTCCAAGGTGACATTACTATGTCTTGAGTTATAAGTTAATGTGACATTTTCAACAAAAGTTATGAGTTCATTAAGGCTGTGCACAGCTTGTTTGTTACTTGAGCCATGCTGCACTGTGGCATTAAGCAAGATCTGAAGATCTCTTTTCAGCAATTGCAGTTCATTATGAATTGCAGTTATTGAGTTTAAATGTTGCAAAACAAAGAATGTAACATTGAGTACAGAGTCAGTTTCCAAATCTTGGGTGTGGCTTTTGTTTAGAAATGGATGGAAGAATCTTAATACTTCACCAACAACTTTGAGCTCTTCTGTTGTTTCCTGGGGTATCTCAATCAGCTCAAGCACCTTAGAAAATGAATCGAAGTGCATCAGCAACTGTTGAAAGTATCCACCTGGATGTGTCTCCAGTTTGAAATGCTCAGTTACATTATCAATCATGTTGAGCACTTTCACGACAGAAGTGTAATTGGGACTTTTCAAAATTGTTGCTAAATTTGAACTTTCGTTCTTCAGTAAAATGAGGGCCTGTGCAGCTGCTGTTGTGTCATTGCGAACTTTTATTGCTTCTGAAATAACATGAAGAAGACGAGAGGCCGATTGTGCAAACGGTAAAAATTGGTCAATGCAACTGGTTCCACCCTTGTTCTCAATCTGCTGTAATGTCTTCAGAAAACCACTAGAAATGTTCATAACATCTACAGCACATTTAATCTCTGACAGTGGAAATGCCTCCAAACCATTTATAAATGTATTTACATGTTCTTCTACAATTGAGTTGTTGTTGAATGTTTTGTTGTTGATATATTCAATTAGCAGATAAAATGATTCACTGGATTCAATTATTAGATGAGGTTTACATTTTGATTTACCCATTTCATCTAATTTCTCTGCAAAATGTGCTATTTGAGAAAACAGTCGACTCAATCTGATGTTCTGAATGTTCAAGTCCTGTTCTGAACATTTATTTGAACTTAGGCAACCAAAAACTGCAGTTTTACTGAGTAAAGCACTCATGGCCTCAGTCACAGACAAATTGTATGCAGTTCTCGTATTAAAATGATGAATTATATCCAAGGTGCCAAATAACACATTCGAAATTTTCTCTGGCCTCAAATTTATAAAAGCACTTTGATTCATCTGAAGAAGTAATTTGTGAAGCAGTAGTGAAAATTTCTGAATGTTCTGATCTGAAGTTAGAACAGCAGTTAGTGTTTGTATTTGCCGAGATAGGAGTTTGGCAGAATCTACAGAATACCACTGGCTTAAGTTAACATTTCCTCTGACCAGATTACTGAAATGGCCAAACAGCTCTTCTGCTGTTGCATGGTCATTGGCCATGTTTTCCAAGTGTTTCATTAACTGTTCTGTTAGGTCATATGACATGTTTTCATCATTAACAATATTGTAAGCTAAGTCAATGGACATCTTCAGAGTTTGAATGCTTGTGCTTTTGTAAGAACTGGAATCAGGACAAATCATTTCCAACAATTCAATAACTTCATAGTAATAAGCAACAGATGCATTTGTGCCATGGAACTGTTCTGTCAGATTTCGAACCTTGAAAATTGTTTCCTCGGTTATTCTCATAACTTTGTCTATTTCAGATATGTTCAATCCAAAGATCGGAATTTTGCTTACATGCATCAGAAATGAGAGCGATGGATCGGAAAGATTGGTATGTGTCAGTACAAGTAGCCACTGCAGCAATTTTCCCCATTCCTTTTCCCCTGTACTTGGATTTTCTGAATGGATTAGTTGTTTAATTAACACCACGAAGGCTTTGTATGGAAACTGACCTCCGTTTTTCTCAGCTGTTGCCACTAAATTCAAGAATTCTTTCATATATTGCACAGAGTGGTCGAGATTGTCCATGTTGAAGCTGTTATTGTAGAATAAAAGAATTTCCTTGACGACCACTTTAATACTTTCTAGATCAGCATTGGGTTTTAAATATGCAAGTGTTTGTAGGATTGAATACATTTTGTCATGTTGAGGGTCATACAATGACCACATAGGGCGAAGGGCATCTATGATTTTGGAGAAATCATTCAAATTATCAAGATTAGAATCCTGAAATAAACTAAGGACATTGTCCACAATTGTGGCAAGCTGTTGAAGCGTTTTGTTATCAATTGGAATAAGAAATGTATTCACTATATGATGTAAGATGATAATGCGATCAGTGCTTAATTGGTACAAATTCTGAAGATTAAAGCCATTTCTTGCAGTAATGTTCTGCAGGAAGACTTTCAATGCAGCTGTCCTGTTATCCATGATCAAATGTTTGGTACATACTGACGTTTTATTCAGTTCCTGCGACACTTCTTTCAAGCCATCATAAAAGAAGTTTACTACTTGAATATCCAAATCCAGCTGTACTGCTATCTCATTTACAATTTCAGTCCATGACAGAAACAAATCTGCTATGCATGACAGTGAGGATGTTATTTCTTGATTTCTATCCATTAGATTGTTTATAATTTGTTCCACCAAGGTCCTGTATGGATTCTGACTGGATTGTGAATTAGAAACAGCCTCTACTGAACGGATCTTCCTTCCAGTATCATGTGTGGAACAATATTTACTCAACCAAATATCAGAAATAGGGATGGATGAAGACTGCAATGCTTGTAACAACAAACAGCTAACATTGTTTGTATTATCATTGAAAGTTTCTGCGAGTCTTACAATTGTCTCATTTATCTGTTGCAGTTCTGATCCTGTAACATTTCCCCCTGCTTGTATTTGTGATTGTATGTAGAGATAGAGATTCAATAAATTTTCAGCTAAGTCATCCTTTGACATGTTGTGGAAAACAGACACAAATTTTGAAATTGCACTAAAGGCCTCACTAATGTCATTGGAGCTATATCGTTCAAAAAAACTGGAAATGTCTTCAGAAATATTATTGACAGCAGTTACCAACGATGAGACCTCAGTCACATTTGATAATTGTGAGATTGCATGAAGTATATTAAAAGCTGTCTCCAAAAGCTCTGTTTTATTTTCTGTATTAATCATTTGCAACAGCTTGATCAATGGCAGCTGAGATAAAGATTGAGCAGAAGGATCAATTAATGAAGCATTTTTTAAGCCATTGATGGCATCCAGCACTGATGAAAGTTGTTCTTGAGACAGTAAACCAAGATTATTCAAATAATGCAGAAATATTTTAGTCATATCAAGATAATCTATGTTGCCTTTGGTTGATCTTATCCATATTGTAGATGTCAAATTCCAGAAAGAATTTAGACTGTGTGTTAGATTTTTAGAAATTCGATGATTAAGAAACCTTTGCAATCTGAACCATGTGGCATTAAACTTGTCAGTTGTACTTTTAAAGTGGTCAGTGATCAGTAGATTTGGTAATTCTTTTTCTAACACACTAACCAAAATGTTCAGTGCTTCCCTAAACTGTGGTGACTGTCCTTTTGACCACTCATTCGTGAAAAACTTTAGTGTGGAAATAAATGAATTGGCACTACTTATTTGAGTAACTTGAAGTAATGCAGGAAATATCAATGGTGTTTCATTTGTTGCGTTGACATACTTTTTCATCCATAAAGGTACATTTTCTAAAATGACCTTTGCTACAATCTGTATTCCTTGGGAAGTCCCAAACAAATTCGCATCACTAAAATTTCCAAAACTCTGGCTTATAATCTGCATATCACTGGCACTTAGCTTAATGATGTTATTCAAGTTCAAAAGCTTCAGTAGTGAACTCTGAAACCTAAAAGAGAAAAATACAATAAATAAAATCTGGACAAATGAGATTTACTATAACTATTAATAAAAAGAACAATTATTTAAAGTGAATTGAACAGCTTCTTTTGAAATTATCAGGAGGCCATTGAGTTCATGTTTTTGGTCTACAAACCAAAGGACTAATTTAATCATTAAATCCTTTGATAACTAAATTTATCATTATAAAAGGATATAGCCATTTCTATTTGAGTCATTGGGTTCTGCTCTCACTGACAGAAAAAGGAGGAATATACATTCTTAAGCATTAGTATTAAAGATGATGGCAGTTAAAATTCCTTGCATCCTACTGCCCAGCAGCTGTTGCTGGAACAAAGTTCTAAGAACACAGCAGCCTGTGATGTTCTACCCAAAAAACTATTTTCCATTGCAGAATTATAAAACCATACACTAGAGACTTATGCCAAATGGTTTATTGTGTATGTGCCATCTCTTTGAAAAAGCTGTGCCAAGTTTGCTGGCAGTGCTGCAAGTACATTTTGAAATTTTTCAACCTGAATTTGCTATGACTATTTACTCAGGCATTGTCATAGAGTCATAGAGATGTACAGTGTGGAAACAGACCCTTCGGTCCAACTCGTCCATGCTGACCAGGTATCCTAAATTAATCTAGTCCCATTTGCTAGCATTTGGCCCATATCCTTTTTAAACTCTTCCCATTCATATACCCATCCAGATGCCTATTAACTGTTGTAATGGTGCATTCTAGATCATAACAATTTGCTCTGCTGTGAGGATGTAGATTAACACTTAATAGCTGAACACTTGATAGCTGTATAATGTGGGAGCTGGCTGATCCCATTGTGAACGGTAGTGACCACATCGGCAGCAAGTTGATGACCTGGAATCTGAGCTTCAAACACTGCAGCACATCCGGAAGGGAGAGAGTTACTTGGACGCTTTGTTTCAGGAGGCAGTCACATCTGGTAGATTAAGTAATTCAAATTCAGTCAGTGATCAAGGACAACAGGGTGTGACTGCAAGTGAGGCAGGTAAGGGGATCCTGAGTTCAGGAGTAGAAAAGCTTCAGCTTTTGACCTTATCCAACAGGTATGAGATTCTTACTCCCTCTGTGGATGAAGAAAAAGGTTATGGGAGGATGAGCCAACTGACTATGGCATCATGGTGCAGAAGGCCATTCAAGGGGTGGTGGGGAACAAAAAGACAAGTAGTCGTTATAGGGGATTCCATAATTAGGGGGACAGATAGTATCCTTAGTGAGCCGGACCAGGAGTCCCGCATGGTGTGTTGCCTGTCGGGTGCAGTACATCTCTGACTGGCTTGAAAGGCTATTGGAACGGGAGGGGGAGGATCCAGTTGTTGTTGTCCACATTGGGACTAACTACATAGGCAAGGGGATTAGGGATTATGAAGAATTAGGAAGGAAATTGAAGTACAGGTACTCAAGGGTCATAATCTCTGGATTACTGTCCAAGTCACGTGCCAATTGGCTCAGGACAAGAAAGTTAGGGAAGTAAACATGTGGCTAAGGGACTGGTTCCATTAGGAAACTGGGAAAGAGGGGTTCCATTTCATGGGACATTGGCATCAGTTTTGGAACTGGAGGGATCTGTACTGATGGGACGGTCTCCACCTGAACCGATCTGGAACCAGTGTTCGAGCAAAAAAGGACAAATAGGGTGGTCACTAGGACTTTAAACTTGTGAGTCAAGGGAAGGGAAAGGGAAGGCAACAGGGAGTATGGTGATAAATGAAAAGGTAAGCAGCAGGCTAGCATGTATGCAGGAAGGTTTAAGTTCAAGCAGACTATGAAAGAAGCAAAAATGAAGAATAACACTGGAGATATTAGAGACGTTGTGAAGCATAAAGGCACTTTACCAGTATGCTCATAGCATTTGTAACAAGGTTAATGAATTAACAGCACAAATCATCATGAACAAATATGATTTGGTAGCCATCATGGAAACATGGTTGCAGAATGGTCAGGACTGCAAATTAAATATTCAGGGCTACCAGACTATTTGGAAGGACAGACAGAAATGCAAGGGAGGTGGTGTAGTTCTGAAATTCAAGGACGTCATCAGGGTGGTGCTGAGAGATGATATAGGTTCTATGGACCATGAGGTCAAGTCCATTTGGGTGGAAATTAGGAATTCCAAGAAGAAAAAGTCACTGATAGGAATAGTCTATAGGTCAAAAAAAAATTACATTGGGGTGGGCAATAAATAAGGAAATAACTAATGCCTGCAAAAGTGGTACGGCTGTTCTCGGGGGGGATTTTAATCTGCATGTGGATTGGTTGAACCAGCTCAGTCAGGGTAGCCTTGAGGAGGAGTTCTTGAGTGTATCCATGATGGTTTTCTTGAACAGTCTGTAATGGAACTGACAAGGGAGCAAGCTATCCTCAATCTAGTCCTATGTAATGAGACAGGAATAATTAATGACCTCATAGTCAGGGATCCTCCTGGAATGAGCGATCACAGTACGGTTGAATTTAAAATACAGCTGGATAGTGTGAAGATAAAATCCAACACCAAGGTCCTGTGCTTGATGATGATAGAATGAGGGAGCACCTGGCTAAAGTAGACGGGAAACAGCGACTTTATGGTGTGACAGTTGATGAGCAGTGGAAGACCTTCAAATAAATTTTTCAAAGTGCTCTGCAAAAGTATATTCCAGTGGGAAGGAAGGACTGGAAGAGGAGGGGTAATCTGCCATGGGTGTCTAAGGAAATAAGGCAGGCTATCAAAGTGAAAGAGAAGGCAGACAAAGTGGCCAAAAACAGGAGGAATCTAGAAGATTGGGAAAACTTTAAAGGTCAACAGAAAGCCACAAAAAGAGCTATAAAGAAAAGTAAGATAGAGTATGAGAAAAAACTAGCACAGAATATAAAGGCAGATAGCAAACATTTCTATAAATATATAACATGAAGAAGGGTGGCTAAAGTAAATGTTGGCCCTTTAGAGGGTAAGAAGGGGCAGTTAGTTATGGGATTGATGAAATGGCTGAACAGGTACTTTGCATCGGTCTTCACAGTGGAGGAAACTAATCACATGCCAGTAAGTGACAAATAGACAAAGGTAGGTGAGGACCTGTAAACAATTATTATTATGGAAGAGCTAGTGTTGGATAAACTAATGGAGCTAAGGATAGATAAGTCTCCTGGCCCTGATGGAATGCATCCCAATGTACTAAACGAGATGGTGGGAAAAATCGCAGGTGGACTGGCAGCAATTTTCCAAACTTCGCTGGACTCTGGGGCAGTTCCAGCAGATTAGAAAATAGCAAATGTGAAACCACTGCTTAAAAAGGGAAGTAGACAAAAGCTGGGGAATTACAGACCAGTGAGCTTAACCTCTGTAGTAGGGAAGATGCTAGAGTCTATTATCAAGGAAGAAATAGCAGGGCATTGTCCCATCGTACAGCCGCAGCCTGAGTTCATGAAGGGCAGGTCATGCTTCACAAATCTTTTGGAATTCTATGAAGATATTTCAAGCAAGGTGGACAACGGGGATCCGGTGGATGTGGTATACCTAGATTTCCAAAAAGCCTTTGACAAGGCACCGCAGCTGAGGCTGCTGCATAAGATAAGAATGCACAGTGTGAGGGGTAGAGTATTAACATGGATAGAGGATTGGTTGACTGACAGGAAGCAAAGAGTGGGGATAAATGAGTAGATTAGATTCTCTACAGTGTGGAAACAGGTCCTTCGGCCCAACAAGTCCACAATGCCCCTCCAAAGAGAAACCTACCCAAACCCATTCCCCTACCGTATATTTACCCCTGACGAACACACCTGACATAGTGGGCAATTTATCATGGCCAATTCACCTGACCTGCACATCTTTGGATTGTGGGAGGAAACCGGAGCACCGAAGAAAACCCACACAGACACGGGGAGATTGTGCAAACTCGACACAGGCATGAATCAAACCCAGGATCCTGGTGCTGTGAGGCAGCAGTGCTAACCACTGAACCACCATGCTGCCCTATTCACCTGGCTGACTTCATTATAATCAATATACTGATAACCAATCTATGGTTATCAGTCAGGATCCCAGAATGGCACACTTGTGTATACTGGAAGTTACCTCTCCAAATATACAGGGTCCTGTTCTGATTTTACAGACAGAAAAAAACATGTACATGTGCTGTGGCTGTTTCAACTGAACAAAATTAATGACTGTGATTCATCATCCAACAGTGCATTCTCCATGGCAATTTCTTTGCCAATCAATCAGTATTCTCTTCACATCCAGTCCATTTTTTGGTTTCCCCCTTAAATTGGTATTCTTGTGAATTGCTTTGATGTGTGGAATAAGAAAAGCTTTGCCTAAGTGTTTTCATTCACCAATATAGATTATTTTTGAACTGCAGAAAAGAGTTGGAAGGGTACCATGTAAGTGTATAGTTGAGGGAAGAGAGGCATTTACAGTGTGTATGTGGCTGTATGAGGCCAAACAAATCACTTTTATTTGATATTTAACCTAAGAAAATACTTCCAGTTAATTCCAATCTGAACTCACTTTCATAAGTTAATAGGAAACCTTTGTCCTAATTCTTCATAAACAAGTTTTGAATAAAGCTGCATTAGATCAGGATCTCTAGTGATTCCATTTTGGAAACAGATTATGGGGATAAATTAACAAAAAAAAATCATATTTATAAATTTGAAGATGAAAAATGTAATACTATGTTCATTTGCCATTTGAGTGATTTTTCCTGAGGAAAAGCCAAAACAAGACGAATACAAATGCAGAAGATAATATTACTTTGTGAGTGCATCACCTAATAAACAATGAGAATGAGAAAGGAACTTGTGAAAACAAAAAAGCTGCCCCAAAAATTAAAGATTTACACTTGAGATTGTCGCACAAACAACTATCAAAAAGTATATATATTTTAAACCTTGCCACAATACATATATGTTAATTGTATATTAACTGTTTAATTATATGTAGATGATGGACTTTTAACTTATAATTCATGTCTATAAATATACTCAGACCAAACTGTAATTGTTGGGGATTTGTATGTTTGCAATTTGTAGTTCTGTAAACAATTATGAAAGTGTGTGAAGATTGACTCCAGCTCTGTCAGTCACCAACTGATTTTCTGGTGAGAAACAGCATAAAATTAGACCATGGGTGGAATCTTGCTCCCTCCCAAGATATACTTGGTGTTTAAGCCACATTCAATTGAATGGAAGAGTGACGAATGATTAAGTCTGGTATGGGGAGGCTGGTTGGCCTGACTGCTAACTGCATTCCATAAGTAGACATTAATTTCCTCATTCCGCTGTTATGGATGTAAACCTTGTGCCTGGTGGGGTTTGTCATGCAGGGAGAATAATCAGCAAATATTTGTTTGCGGGTTTCCACAGGCCTCTCTTGTTCAAATGTCTAAACAAAGAAGTTGTATCTGGAAGTAGGATGAGAGGACATGGATGTCAACCTTGTCTGTTAAACCCTTTCCCATAAATCACTCTGCAATCCCTTTCATGCCAAAATTCAACTAGGTTTCCTGCATTCCTCCTTCATCCAAGGCTTTAGGTAATTGTGTACTACCAGCAGCCATACCTCTCCAGAGGCATTTCCGAGCGTAAAAGAACTGCCAGCCTCTAACTGATCACCAGTTCTTCCTGAATGGGAGAGCTGACAACCCCAGGTTCCTCCATCCTCATGGAAGGTCTGACACAGTCTGCTAAATATCTGAGTGACCAAAGTATTGTGGGCCTACTTGAAAGACTGTGACATCACGCCTTACTGGTTCCACAGTTGGCAGCCGAGACCTCTGTCATACCTACAAATTTCCGCTCCCATCTGAAGCACTTGATTCCAAGATTCCACCTCAGAAATGAAATATTAGGAGTGAATTTAGATTCACTATGCTAAGATCATGGACCACATCACTAACTTTGTTACAATCTGTGTCGGTATCAATAACTTCTCCTTTTACTGTTAAGGTAGATGAAGTGTAAGATCCAGGGTCTTACTAAGAGTATGAAGCCACAAAATTCCAAGATTTGGAAATGCCGGTGTTGGACAGGAGTGCATAAAGTTAAAAATCACACAGCACCAGGTTATAGTCCAACAGGTTTATTCGGAAGCACTAGCTTTTGGAGTACTGCTTCTTCATCAGGACAACCAGCTGATGACGGAGCAGCATTCTGAAAGCTAGTGCTTGCAAATAAACCTGTTGGATCAAAACCTGGTGTTGTGTGATTTTTAGTGGGATTTCAAGGTTTGAATAAACAATAATAAACTCTACAAGTTAAAACAGTCACAGAATCTATAATGCATGAAAATATGTTCCTAACACCCAGAATTAATACATGGTAAATATAGATAATGGACTACGCTCGGACACTCGACAAGACACATCAATAGTAAATGTCATCAAGACAGGCCCTATAGATCTCTCAGTAATTCTACTCAGATGTAATGACATGTTGGTTTAAATGACTCAGTTACGTGGAAAGTCTATAACAGCTGTGTAATCTTCCCTGAAGTATAAATAATGATCTAAACTGTGTGATTTACATATAAATTTAATAGTATTTATTGGGTTTTTGGACTCTAGGTTACTGAGAAACATAGGTGTTCCTGAAGTTGATAATAAATGTGTATTTCTGCAACCATGGTGTCTTCTTTTAGCAGTAGTATGGAAAAAGGCTGCTGGATCCAAAGAAGCAAGTGCAGGCTGGTCCTCTCTCTCTCTCTCTCTCTGACTTCTATTGTGTAAGAACCTGTGTTTGATTTTGTGCCAAGAGGTGTTTATGGGGATCATTGCCAGTATCTGGAACAGCATCATTAAGTTGAGATGAGCTGTTCAGTTTTCGGACAGGTTACGTATCTGGTATTCTGTTTTCTGTTTGTGTTTCATTCACTAATCTTGTTAATAAATTCTGTTTTGTTTTAAACCACGTGCTTTGACCAGCTGATTCTCTCCTGGAATATCCATGTTACACCTGCTTAAAACAACCAGCAAAATTAGGGTCTGGGCTACCCTTTCAAAAAATTTTGAGAGGTCTGGCCTGGTCCACAATAGTTTCTTTTGTTACTGAACTTCTGTTCTATTGTTTAAGCAAAATCAACAACATTGCCTGCTTATGTTTCAGCGAGAGACCAGTTTGTCAAAGTCAAGATGAATTAAAATATGATATATCAAATCAGGAATCAGTCTGGGATTTAACATTAACTGGGATTATAATTAGATGATTATTATTGAAGTATTTAACATAATTAAAGAAATTAAAAATGTGAGAGACTTCCTCCTGTACTTGAGAAACCTAAAGCAAGCTTGCATAAGTTTAGAGTGAGGCTATTTTGGGGTGATAGGTAGTACCTATTCACACAAATAATAGTGAGAATTTGAAGATGTCTCCCTCAGAAAAAATTGTTGAGGCTAAGCTTTATTGTTTTTTTGTTCAAACATGTGCATGAAGTAACGAACAACCAAGGCAGGTAAAGAACATTAAGCTACTGATCAACAATGGTCTAAATGTATGGTAGAACAGGCTCACAGGGCTAAATGGCCTGCTCCTGTCCTCATTTTCCTCTCACACTCAATAACGCTGATTATTCTAGCTATGTAGCTACAGTTACATGTAGCATTGTTCATGCCAGAATAGCTTACCGTTTCCAAAATGTACCAGAATTACTGCCAACATTCTGTTTGAATATCAGAGTCTTATTAAGTAGATCTCTCCAATTGATCTTCCCTGTGATACAATTCGATTCTGAATAACTGCCTGTGAAGAACAACAGAATAGGCATTTTTTTAGAAAAGGAAAAAATAGTCACATACAAAAAGGTTTCAATTTCAGCTAAATAATGAACTATATCCTCTTAAACATGTTAACTTGCTATGGCAACAACTCAGAGTCTAGATGTTTGCAAATGGTACTTTGTGAATGGGATTTGTGGCCTATTTTATACCTCATGGTGTGCATCAGGTTGGATATCATGTCAAATACTTCACTCCACCAATCATCGAGTTTCTCAGGATTGGAAATTTGAAGACTGACAAATAAAGCCTTTGTACTAGTTTCTTTATAAACAACATATTCAGATACTCCCATTTGTTATCTAGTAATATGAAACCATTATGAACTAGTCCAAATAAGGTAACAGATTAACTGTCTAATTTATGCCAAGGTTCTGATACTGATATTTCCTATAGGGCCTTCACACGAGTAGGTATTTTCCTCTGTATTTTGCAATTTTCTGTCCTTTTACATAGTTAGGCTCCTAATTTTAAGAACTCACGTTCTGTGCTCAAAATAGCTTGAGCCTGCTGGGTAGGTAAATGACAATTAAAATCTTTGACCGTTTTATCATGTTCAGATTTCAGGATTCTGCCACCTACCAAACATATTCATGTTAAAGTTGCCATTATGCCTTATACTCTAAAAGGAAAGCAAGTTTTCATACGTTTTATGTAAAATCAATCCTAGTTTTTTTCAGGGATCAAAGCATAATACATTTCAGAACCAAAGGACTAAAAAGAGAGAAGCTGTTATTTTAAATGCTCAAGGTCCAATTGGAAAGACAAAAGTTAAACAAAATAAAAATTTCTCAACATGGATAATGATAGCAAAAACAAAAGAAATCCAGTTGCCATGAAGAGTTCTGCTTCAGCTCTCCAATTGAAGGTAGGCCTTTGGTGATTATTTACAAACCATTGTAAAATGCTGTGACTTTTTTATTACAGGCTGAGTGTAGGATGCAGGTTCTGTGTTTGCCTCCCATATCAGATTAGGGAACAAACATTGTGTAAGAGCAAAATACTAGAAATCTGAAATGAGACCAATAATGGTGTGAAAATAATTTCAATAGGTCAGAGAGGTAACATCTCAGGCTGATGATCTTTTATCAAAACCATGTGGTTGGCATTAATCTAATGCATGCATCAACTATCTATCCAACAGAGCGAACTGCTCTATAAAACTTCCAAAGAGATCATTACCATGGTAAGTAGCTGAGTTACATTAGTTTTAAAGGAGAGAGAAATTTTCCAGTTCTTTATATAATTCAACATTACAAAGTGACTCAAAAGCTATAGCAAAGGAAGGTTTATTTTGCAAAAGTGCGGTAAAAATGCTGTTTCAGCTAGGTTTTTTTGATGCAGAAAATGGTGATATAGAGATTCATACTGTTTTTGAGAACTTGAGTTCTAAAGTGTCTGAAAAAATACACATAAGTTTCCAATTTATGAAAATCTGACCTTTTTGAAGCCAGCAAGTAATTTTGAATATTGAGTTTAAACAACATTAGTAGAAATCATATGATTTCAGTTAAATGATCAGGAATTCTCTTCAGGACCATACTGTTAGTGTGTTTACTGACTTGAGTTCAATGTACCAGCAAGAGATAAAGTGACATCCAAATGTCACTTAATTCAAAGAAAATAGTACCTTAACGGCTGAGGTGCCATTATTAGCAGTCTCTAGGCTGTGGAGGTGTAAGAGTGGAAGTCATTTGACAAGTTGTAGAAAACATGGATATGTTAACCGCGTGTCAAGTATTAAGTGAGATAAGTTAGCAGTGTTTCTAAAGGATCTGAGTGAGACACTAACTAAGCAACACAACATTGAATGATTGCAGAATTTGGTCAAAGGTGAATCAATTAAAGCTGTGGCAGCTGAGCAACAAGCTTTAGCAGAGACTCTTCACTGACGTTTGAATATCTCTGTAGTTAATACTGTGGGAAAGAAGATTTTCTTTTCTGCTATTTGGAAGAAGGTTGTTCAAATGGGTCTTCTATAGTGGAATATAGTTTGTGTCTTTATTTTGCATAGGCAACTTATTTATTCGTTTGTTAAAAGTCTATTGACAGCCTCTTGTGAATATAATCAGTGACTGACCTCCAAGATAAACAAAAAGAAAAAAAACTTATTGTCTAGCAAACCAGGTTTCACTCTGTGATCTGACTTGTACAGATAGGTAAAAACAATGACTGCAGATGCTGGAAACCAGATTCTGGATTAGTGGTGCTGGAGGAGCACAGCAGTTCAGGCAGCATCCGAGGAGCAGTAAAACGACGTTTTGGGCAAAAGCCCTTCATCAAGAATGGCTTGGCTTTAGCCCGAAACGTCGATTTTACTGCTCCTCGGATGCTGACTATCTGCTGTGATCATAACAATAGTTAAAAATATTGAGCAGAGGATCAGGTTTAAAAGAATATCAAATATATTTACACATGTCCCTTTTGTCAAGATCAGAAAACAATTGAAATCAATTTACAAATGCTTCAGCTTTCAAGCCACTAAAGGTGACTTTTGTCCATTCAATGTGGTCCAGGTCAAAAATTCATATCAACCCCTTAATTACATTACCTGTGTAGAAGGGAAGCGAGAATGTTTGGTCGAAAAAATTGGTGTCAAAAATGTGACTTTTACATGAGCATGTATCACAAATTTTTTAAACTTCTAATTCCCCAACACACGATTATAAATTCAGTTTCCCAGATTTCTTGTATCATGTAACTCGCTGTCTCATCTGGATAGGTTTTGCTATGTTCCTGCCTTTTCTTTGCAAATTGCACCATATAATAGTAAGGGGTTTAATATCTAAGCATGACAAGACAGACATAGAAAACTTCCAAGAAAAACTGGTACTGAAAACATTAGTCCATTGATGCTTTTCAGTTGCTGGCATATTCTACATTTCTAGTTTTTAATCTCTTTGCAACATACACTTAATTTCAAGCAGTCATGGAAATGTGTTTTAAAAAGCCTGAGTAATCTTTTGACACACTAATAAGAGTAAGTTTGGCAATCAAAATCAACAGAAATAATGAGGGAGAAAAGGAAAGAAATTAGGAATAAAAATATCACCAAACTAAATCAGATGTACAAGTCCGTGATGGATCAAACTTTCCCAAAAGAAAAGGTGAAGTTCACAACCTACATTGATATTAATGCACAAAATTGTTCGGCAAGATCAGATGAAAAAGACGTATGCCACAAATTACAAATCTCTATAACATTTTCACTGTGTTTGCCTCAGGCAAATGGCTGTGCACCCCAAACCTCCTCAGCATTTTAAAAAACTTCACATTAATTGTCCATTAAACTTGTCATAGACAGTTAAATCTCCTAATTACCATGGTATGTATGTTTTTATCAACCGAGTAGTTAGAAATGCATAGTCGATCATCCTTTTCACAGAACAGGATTAATTTGAACAGTTCAGTCTCCTTCTAGATATTTTTTAAAGTCTCGTTTTTCAATATTTTAAAATTTTAATCTTCTCTTCCTCTTTTTCTTTCTGTAACTGATTTGATTCTAATTTAATCACTCTCAATTCATCCCTTATCTCTATCATTTATCCTACTCTTCCTTCAACCCTAAATCTCATTAATTTTGATCTTGTTGTTCGCTAAAGTCCCAGATGCTCTGTAAACCTCACCATCTGTTATCATCACACACTTCCTGCATCTTACAGGGCAAATTATATACTTTCTAGTTGAAGAGTGCAGGACCCAATTCCAGGAAGATTAGGTTAATATGTAGTTTAGTGATGCAAAAACACAAATAAAATGCTGAGAGGAACATAAATTGTAATAATATATCATATGAATACATTTTAAAATTAATTTTAATACATTTGCAGTATAATTTTCATAATGCATCATTGTTTAACTGTCTGAAAAGTACATCTGTATTATGCTCATACATTATAAACAAACACCTTCTTCTAATTGGGAGAATCAATGAATTCTATAGTATGGCACCTAACATCTTCACATATTAAAGGAAATGCCTCTTTTTTTTTGTTATTTTAACTCAAATGCAAACAGATGTGTGTTTGCAACTTGTTGAATTAATAATAAACTTTCGATAAAAAAAAAGTGCTTACCTTCTAAGTGGAGAGATAACTGACAAGTATAATTTAATGCATAATTTCTATCTAACTTAAAAATAAAGTCAGAACATACTCCACATCTGAAAACTTTTAAAAAAGTAATTTAGGATTATGGAATATGTTTTCTATTTACTCACTATTTCCATCGGATGGTTGGTTTGAGTTTATGATCAGCCAGCAAATTCCTCGAATATGATTTTCAATGCTTGGCCAGAAATCACTATTTTCCAATGCAGATCCTTGCACATCAAATACATCAAAGATCCTGGAATATATTAAGTGCTTAGAAACAGTCAAGAAAATATAAACTAAATATGAAGCTGTCTTTAGTTATAGCTCAATCAAGCTCAATTAAGCTCAATACATAAACACAACTGTTAAGTGCAGTAACACCTCTATAGCCAGAGAGGAATGAAAATCTTGTGACAGAACCCTGCAATTTCCTGCCTTGCTTCCCAGAGCAGCCGAGGATACAATTCATCCAAGCCAGGAGAATTGTCTGTTTTTAAATCCAAAAGACCCTCCAATGCCTCCCCATTTCCTATGTGAAACTGTGCAAGTTCCTCACAGTACATTTTCCTGAATTCTGTACCTACGTTCTCCTTTTGCAGAGTGAAGACCGAAGAGAAGTATTCATTCAACATCATTCCCAATATCCTGCAGCTTCAAACACAGGTTGCCCTCTTGATCCCTAATGGATCCTACTCTTTTTCTGGTTAACCTCTTTCCTTTAATGCATTTTTTAAAAATCACAAATCCTTTCTCGTGCCCCCTTTTTGCTCTTTTAATTTCTTTCTTAAGTTCCGTCCTGCACTTCCCGTATTCCTCAAGGACTGCAGCTGAATTGTTCCCTTTGGTCTTGCTAAAAGCTCTACTCTTCTTCTTTATCTAGTCCTGAATTGTCCAAGACATTCAGGGTTCTCTGAACATATTGCTCTTACACCTTTCTATAAAGGGTATGTATTGGACCTGTACTCTCTAGTTCCTTTTTGAATGCACCCCATTGCATTGCTGTAGTCTAATCTGCAAGGAGCTGTACCCAGTCTACTGTGGCCAGATCCTGCTTTATTTTAATAAAATCTTCCTTTCTCTAATTCAAAGCAGGCTATCTTTTTCCTTGTCCAGGACAAATTTGAACCTTACTATGTTGTGGTCGCTATTGCCAAAATGCTCCCCCACTGCCTAATGGAATACTTGTTCGGCTTCTTTCCCCAGAAACAGATCCAGCACTGTGCTATCCCTTGCTGGGTCTTCTATGTATTAAGATAAAAACTCCCTAGATATATTTCAAGAAATCCATCCCTCTAAACACTTAGCACTATGACTATCCAAATTTATGTTGGGAAAGTTGAAATGCCCTACTATAATCACCCGATTATTACTCTTATACATTTCTGTGAACTGTCCACATATTTGCTCCTCCATTTCCTGCTGACTTTCTGGGGGCCTATAATACAGTCATGGAAAACAACTGACCTCTTAACATTCCTAAGTTCTACCCACAAAACCTCATTTGAGGACACATTGTTTAATTTACTGATGTTTTCTCCATGCAATCCCTCATAAGCCAAATTCTTGTACAATCAGAAGATGGCCAATTGATTTTCTTTCTGATATTACACAAGGTTCATCATCAGGAAGCATATCAGGCATCACAGTGGCTCAGCAGTTAGTACTGCTGCATCATAGAGCCAGGGACCTGGGTTCGATTCTACCCTCGGGTGACTGTGTGGAGTTTGCAAATTCTCCCCATGTCTGTGTGGGTTTCCTTTGTGTGCTCTACTTTCCTTCTACAGTCCAAAGATGTGCAGATTAGGGTGGATTGGCCACGCTAAATTGCCCACAGTATCCAGGGATGTGCAGGCCATGGGATACAGTGATAAGGTAGTGGGGTGGACCTGGGTGGGATGCTGTCCTGAGGATCGGTGTGGACTTGAATGGCCTGTTTCCCTACAACAGGGATTCTATGCTAACAGAGTAGCCCAACAAAGATAGTGTGCACCAGCCTGACTGACTGGACATCCTTACTGTAATGAGTTCACTGCTCTTCAGTTGGATGAGATGTGAAAGATTGCATTCACTGTAAGATTTCCTCTCCAATTACTCCAAAGCGTAATGTCACTGTAGTTTAGTGAGCTGTTCAATCTCAATTTTTTTTGTGTTGCATTATCCCACCTACTATGTGGTATGGGCACAGCAATTGTCTTCAGTGTCCCTGTATTAGACAAAAGGATTCTTATTTAACCATCTCTGTTGTAAGTCTACATGGGTGGTCATACTCTGAAGAAAGAATTTGGTTCCTCTTTATCCATCTGTGCTTGCATACTAGATAAGGAATAAGTATATGGAATAACTATTTAGGCAGGATAACTGGAGGTGATTTGTACCTATCTAATTCGAGTCAATATTATCAGGTGGGAGGGATTGGAGCAAGAAAATTTGATGGAAAAAGGATAAAAATAACTAAGAAGCCACTAATTAATCTGGACGACCCTCGCAGTGACCAACACCAAAAGCAACATTGATTGTGAAATTCTGGATCAGTTCTGCCAATCTCCACTAATAATTCTGACCAAAGATCTGTGAACCATCTCCACAACAGCAACAAAAGTCTGCTGTGACACACAGAATTTCCAGGCTACTGAAATAATATGGATTTACACTTACAGATTCCATATGAGGTGTTCCTGAAAAGTGTTAAATTTAAAACTTTTCCAGTGTTCAGATGTAGCATGAATTTCTTCTGTGAAATTCCTAAAGAACTGATTGTAGAACAGTTGGTTGTTTTCATATGTTTTGAATACTTCTATCCATCCTCTATATGAATCTTGAAATGTGACTTCAAATTCCTGCTCCCCAGCCAGCACTGATTTATACTGTTCAAGCTGTAATAATAGAAAATGTTAATGTCATGGCTAGTGTCAACTTATTGCATGAATAAGCTGCAATTCATGCTCTGCAAGATTAAGGTAGATATGTAAATGGTCTTGAGGGGTGAACAAGCTTTTAGCACACAGTGACACTGGCTACAGGATCATGATTGAACCCTGTGGTGCATCTGTTTAATTATTCTCAATTTGCTACCTCAGTACTTATTTTCAGAATCAGTGACTACTGTAAAAGTCTTTCGGTCTATGGAGTTTCTACATTTGAATGTACTTGAGTTCTAAGGTTATTTCCCTCTGTATCATTGTAGCGTACATTTAGAACCTGTACATTCTTATAAAAGAATCTAATTTTTCAGTAGTGAGCCTGTGGTCCTCTGCTGGGCTTCTTATCATTTGTATGGCTGTCCCTCCTCCCCAGCATTTTGGCAGGCTGTACTTTGCACACATACATTTTTTTCCTGAGTCTATATACCCACCCCCACTCAATTTTTATTATCATACCTTATTTTCCATTGAACAACTATCCTGTTCTACCTCTGGAATTCAATTTGTCTAGCCATCTGCATTGCATTATCCTGTTATTCTGGGTTGTAAGTGGTCTGACCAGGCCATATGTGCACCTACAATTTTGTTGGGTATCAATTCTGCCAGCAACCTGAATTTGCATAATTCTCTGCCGGTCAGTAAGGATAACTTACCCATGCTTTTCACACTTTTACTTGGCCTCTGCTTTCTCTAATTAATCTTTGCATGCTCTGTTATGAAATGTCAGCATGTAATGAAATAAGCATTGAATGCTCACAATGCTTCTTCCAATTTCAGCGCTTTCTCTTCAGTGCCCTTTCTTGCTAATATTACAGTTCACTGCTGCATAGAGTATTGATCGGTTGATTTTGGTCATCTATTCTATCTCATTCTATAACTATCATGTACCCTAATCAGTTAGGAAGAGAAGACTTATAAAATATAGTTCTGAAGAAGAATCATGGACTCAAAATGTTAAATTTATTTCTCTCTCCATTGATGTTGCCAAACCTACTGAGCACTTTATGTCTTTATTACAGATTTCCAGCATCAGCTGTAATTTACTTTCATTAAATTCCCATGCCTGGTGCAATACCTCCATCACCTGGAATGGCTCTGAAAGAGATATGATGCGTCACTTGAGCTCTGATGCTATTCCTTCTTCATCTATGATTATATCTACATACGTTAGTATATGTCAGTATTCACCGCTATCCAGCTTCTACTCTGTTTTTCAGCCTTCTGATGAGTGTTGAAAGAATTATCTTTTCACTCTTGACAATGTACATTTTCAGCCACTGCATTCAGTGATCTTTTTCACCTTTTCCATTGATTTTTCTGCTGCCACCATGTTTCGGTGTCAGCATGTATTTTATTTCTGTTTATTCTCCTGAAGTTTTGTTGCTCGAGTCCATGTAACTAGCTGCAAGTGCTCCTTACTCACTGCTTGATCTCTACACACATTCTCTCAAGACCCTACTGAAGCTTCTACTCCCTTCCAGTTTTCTTTACATAATCATGTGACTCTGGCATTATCAAACAACATGAAAATGTTAATCCTATTGCTGTACAACCTGGCCCTTCCACCTTTTTCCAGTCAACCAACCTCCTTTAACCAAACAGTCTTCCACACTTGGCAGGTTCTTTGACCCATGTCCATTATTCCACAGCTTTTCTCCTTTGCTTCTCCCTCAAGCCTTGTGCAACTTGAGATTCCAACTGCACAATGCCAATCAAAGCCGAAACAAATGCACTCAAAAAGATCAAGGTAGTGTTTAATCACTCCAAAGTCCATCATATACAGTGCTTTGCCTACTGAATACCTTATATGCATAAAGATTTACAAGGCACGTTTCACTTGCTTACAGAGATTTTAATTGGGAAAGGGAATGTAATTCTGGCAAACTGTCATTTTAATGAGTATTCATGAAATGAAAATTTATGCAGCTAGTGCTCATAGGCTCAATTCTTCAAGATTCCAAAAATGTTATTGTAATCTATCATCCTAATCTCAAAATTCTGACTTTTGGTCCCATCTTTCTTCCAATGAATTGTACCTATTTTCCATAAGACCATAAGACATAGGAGTGGAAGTAAGGCCATTCAGCCCATCGAGTTCACTCTACCATTCAATCATGGCTGATGGGCATTTCAACACCATTTATCCACACTCTCCCTGTAGCCCTTAATTCTATGGGAGATTAAGAATTTACCAATCTCTGCCTTGAAGACACTTAACGTCTCGGCCTCTACTGCACTTTGAGGAAATGAATTCCACAGGCCTACCACTCTCTGGCTGAAGAAATGTCTTCTCATTTCTGTTTTAAATTGACCCCCTCTAATTCTAAGGCTGTGCCCATGGGTCCTAGTAACCCCACCTGACAGAAACAAATTCCCAGTGTCCACCCTTTCTAAGTCATGCATGATCTTGTAAGTTTCTATTAGATCTCCCCTCAACCTTCTAAACGCTAATGAATGCAATCCCAGGATCCTCAGCCATTCATTGTATGTTCGGCCTACTATTCAGGGATCATCCGAGTGAATCTCCGCTGGACATGCTCCAGTGCCAGTATGTCCTCCCTGCGGTGTGGGGCCCAAAAATGAACACAGTATTCTAAATAGTGCCTAACCAGAGCTTTATAAAGTCTCAGTTGCACATCGCTGCATTTACATTCCAACCCTCTTGAGATAAATGACAACATTACATTTGCTTTCTTAACAATGGACTCAACCTGCAATTCAACCTTTAGAGTATCCTGGACTAGCACTTCCAGATTTCTTTGTACTTTGGCTTTAGGAATTTTCTCATGTTAGAAAATAGTCTGTCCCTGTATTTTTTTTTCAAACTGCAAGACCTCACATATGCTCACATTGAATTTCATCAGCCATTTCTTGTTCAACTCTCCTAAACTGTCTAAATCTTTCTGCAGCCTCCTCACCTTCTCAGAACTACCTGCCTGTCCACCTAACTTTGTACCATTGGTGAACTTCACTAAAATGACCCCCGTCCCTTCGCCCAGATCATTAATATATAGAGTGAACAATTGCAGACCCAACATTGAACCCTGCGGGACGCCACTTGTCACCAGCTGCCATTTTGAAAAATAACCTTTTATCCCAAATCTCTGCCTTCTGTCAGACAGCCAATTTTCAATCCCATGCCAGTGGCTCACCTCAAACACCATGAGCCCTCACCTTACTCAGCTGCCTCCTGTGAGACACCTTATCAAAGGCCTTGTGGAAGTTTAATTAGATAACATCCAATGGGTTTCCCTGCTCTAAACTACGTGTTACCTCTTCAAAGAATTCTAACAGGTTTGTCAGGCACAACCTCCCATTATTTAATCCATGCTGACTTGTTCTAATCCGACCCTACACTTCCAAGAATTTAGAAATCGCATCTTTAACGATGGGTTCTAGAACTTTACCTACAACTGAGGTTAGGCAAATTAGGCTATAATTTTCCACCTTTTGTCTAAATCCTTTCTTGAACAAGGTTACAACAGAGATTTTTCAATCATCTGGGACTTTCCCTGACACCAGTGACTTTTGAAAGATTTTGAAAGAATTGCACAATGATAGTTCAGCGTTGGCCGATGAGCAACATTGTAGCATGATTTCCTTGTCTTTATAACCTTTATGTCTCTTCATAAAATCAAGAAATCTATGTGCTTTTAAAATTCCTTAAAAACTTGTTGTGTCACATTTAAGGATGTGTGTATGTTTGGACACCAACATCACTCTGCTAATCTACATTTTCCAAAGTCACATTCTACATAACACGCTATCTTGGTGTTCTATTTAGTGACAGTCTCTGTTCTTTGGTTGGGAGAAGAGGGTGGTGTTGTTGTTAAGTGTTCAGGAGACAGGTGAACCTGTGCCCCTCAGTTAACATTGACACCATTAGAGTGCAAATATTTCATGAGAAAATTATTCAGAGCACATTTATGGTGTATAGGTAAAGATTTTGGAATTGATCATTTTCAGCAGTTCTTCTTTCTACTTCAATTTTCAATATTCTCCAAACAATTAACTATAACTCACAGCTTCAATCCATCTCTTCATATCTGGAAAATGTTCGAACACATTCCAGGGTTCACTGGATTGTTGATGACCACATATTATACTTGTGAAGGCTTCATTTGAAATTATGCCCTCTGGTAAATTACTCATCTTAATTATATCATTGCACGTAACAGTCATATTTTGGGTCAAGATCTGAAAAATATAAAAGACAGAAATTAGGAGACAGTGAGGACTGCGGATGCTGGAGATCAGAGTCGAGAGTTTAGTGCTGGAAAAGCGCAGCATGTCAGGTAGCATCCGAGGAGCAGGAGAATTGATGTTTTAGGCATTAGCCCTTCACCATGAAGACAGAACTTCTCAATTTTCGAAAGCAATATTTCTGCTAAATATATTTTTCACAACTTCCACACATGTTAACATTTTATTTTGCTGTCCCACACACAAGATTATTTTAAATTTATTTGCAGGGTTTTTTTATTCATGTCAATTATTTCTAAAACTTTAAATATTATTAAAATTTAAATAAAGCTAAAAAAATGAAGAGATAATCCCTGAAAATGTGTTACTTGCAATAAAATGAGGCCAAGAATAGGACCTACCTTTAGACGAGGCCAGAATCAGGCAAAATCACCTTTGTTCAGGCAAGATTGGAAGTTGCCTCTTGACGATGTCCGGATTAGGGAGCTGCCTTTTACCAAAACAGCTATTGTGAGCTTTTTGCTATGGCTTGATGTTTCATTTAATGAAACTCGGATGTCAGTATCTTCCAGGGATGTTTGGATATATAGGAATGGGAGGAGAAGGTTGCAAGATGGTTGTATGGGAAAGAAGGGGCTTGTAAGATATCTGTTAGAGGGAGAAGGAGGTTACAAGAATGTCGTGGGGGAAGAAAGAATCTGCAAGATTGATGTTCGGAGGGTGTAGGGAAAAGAGGCCAAAAGGTCAAGCAGATGAAGGCTAAAGTGGAGAGGCAACATTTTCAAATCTGTAAACAAAGGAATACTCAACTCCCTGGGACCCAACTACATCTTAAATCAACGAGGTAATGAACTCCTTACAAATGAGTGTGAACTCTAGTTCACAATGTTTATGAATGACTTAACGAGGAAAGTGAATATACTAATCACCAAGTTTGTGGATGATACTAAAGTAGGTGAGAAGACACAAAGAGTCCACAGAGCAATGGAAACAGGCTAAGTGGCAAAAATTTGGCAGATGGTATGTAATGTGGGAAAATATGAGGTTATGCACTTTAACTAGAAGAACAGATGAGGTGCATATCACTTAAATGAAACAAGGTGACAGGGAGCCACAGTACAGAGGGATTTGGACACCCTCATGTATAAATCACACATCCATATTCAGCAGATTATTGGGAGTGCAAATGGAATCTTGGCCTATATTTCCGATCACACTTGCAATACTATAAACAGGTTTGGTCCCCTTATCTAAGTAAAGATAAGGCATTAGAAACAGTCCAGAGGAGGTTCTCTTGGTTGATCCCAGGTATGGGGCGATATTCTTCTGAGGAGAGGTCGACCAGGTTGTGCTGTACACATTGTAGCTTAGTAGAATGTATACATTCTTGAAACAAATAAGATTATGAGGAAGCTTGACAGGATAGATGTGGTGATGTTCCCTTTACAGGAGAGTTCAGGGTCAAAAGACATATCTCAGAATAAGGATTGTCCACTTGAGACAAAGATGAGAAGAATTTTCCTCTCTCAGAGGGTGGTCAATCTGTGGAATTTGTTACTGCAGATACTGTTCTTTGGCTGAAGAAGCTGGTTGTTGAGCATATTCAGAGCAGAGATAGACTTTTTATTAAAAAAATCAATACGGGACTCAAGAGTTTTCAGGGTAAGACAGGGAAGTGGAGTTATAGAGTCATAGGGTTATACAGCATGAAACAGACCTTTTGGTCCAAACAGTTCACACTGACCATGTTCCCAAACTAAACTAATCCCACTTGCCTGTGATTGTCCCATATTGCTCCAAAGCCTTCCTATTCATGTACATCAATGTCTAAATGCTTGTTAAACATTGTAACTGTACCTGCATCCACCACCTCCTCTGGTAGTTCATTCCACATTCAACCACTTTCTCTGTAAAAATGTTGCCCCCATGTGCTTTTTAAATCTGTCTCCTCTCGCCTTAAAAATATGCCCTGAGTTTTGTACTCAGCCATCCTAGGGAAAAGACCGTTGTTACTATCCCTATCTGTGGCCTTCGTGATTTTATAAACCTCCATAAGATCATCCCTCAACCTCCTACCCTCCAGTGAAAAAAGTCGCAGCCTATCCATCTATTTTTATAATTCAAATCCTCCATCTCTGACAACTTCCTGGTAAAACTTTTCTGACTTCTCTCCAGCTTAATACTATCCTTCCTATAATAGGGCAATCAGAACTGCACACAGTAGACCGGAAAAGGCCTCACTAACATCCTGTACAACCTCAACATGACATCCCAATTCCTGTACATAAAGGTCTGAGCAATGAAGACAAACACCTTTTTTACCACCCTGTCTACCTGTGACTTAAGTTTCCAAGCATTTTGTACCTGAGCCCCTAGGTGTCTCTGTTCTACAACACTACCCAGGGCCCTAATATTAACTGTATAAGTCTTGCCTTGTTTGTTTTACCAGAATGCAATACACTTCATTTTTCCAAATTAAACTCCATCTGCCACTCCTCAGCCCATTGGCCAAATTGATCAAGATCTCTTTGTAATCTTATATAACCTTCTTCACTGTCCACTATACTACCAATTTTGGTGCCATCCACAAACTTTCTATATTCTCATCCAAATCATCTATATAAGCGACAAACAAAAGTGGACCCAATGCCAATCTGTGTGGAACAACAATGGTCACAGGCCTCCTGTCCAAGAAACAACCGTCCACCACTACCCTCTGTCCCCTAACATCAAACCAATTCAGTCATGAATAGTGGAGTAGACTTGCTGGGCTGTATGAATGACCTCTGCTCCTGCAAGTTATGGTTTCTTGGTCTTAAAGTTACATAAGTTTAAAAATTAAAATATTTCTAAAAATGCAGTGAATCTTCCTGATAATAAACACAGTGTCAATTGTTAAAGTTAAATCCAAGATGTAGCAAAAAGTGACTGCATGGTTAAATTGTTCCAAAAGTTGCATACGCCTGTGTGACAGAAATTCATAGTTGTGACCTCAGCAGTCTGTTAAAAATGTGCTTAGGCTGATAAATTTTCCTATAAGACCATGAGAAATATGAACAGGAGTAGGCCATCCAGCTTCTTGAGCTTGTTCCACCATTCAATAGGATCACAGCTGATCCGAGATGAAATGATATCTTTTCTTAAACAAGGAGACCAAAACTGCTCATATTACTCCAGATGTGGTCTCAGGAGCAGAAGCATATATCAGTTATTTTGGAAAAACTTTTGTTGCTAACTTATGTCTATTGTCTTGTACCAATTTAAATGTTGTTGTAGCTAGATATCTGGACATGAATTTTATCATTTTAAGTTTAATGGAGATTTGATTATTATTGAGATATTTATCAGTTATTCTAATTCTATTTTCTGTGAGGGTGCAAGTATCACACACATCACACAAATATCCAGCTGTTATTACTGGATGACAACAGCAGCTAAGTAATGATTTAGTGACAACTAAACAGGATCATCAAAACCAGAAAAGTAGCCACCAAAATTAAAAAGTAGCCCTCAAGAAAATCACATGATGAGTTCTGATTTAAAAATTTATTATTTTAATCACTGAAAATAGGTGAAAATTCACTGAGAGACTGATAATATTCATTTATGGAGAACGCAGGAAAAATTAAAGCATTGAAATCATTAAGCAAGATAAATACTTGTAGAAGCAATTAATCAGAGTTTGGTTCTGCACAAGAGATACTTCCAAGGGACACTGAGCAAAACAACACTTTTCTGTGTAGCATAACTGACTGTAACAGCTCTATTTTGATAAACTATCAAAACGTATAAAATATATTTCAATGGCATTATAAAAATAAATTATCCTGCGACTGAATGTTCCAAGCAATACAGGCAGAATTACATCACAGCAGGTGTACCCTAGTACTCTGTGGGAGGCTAGCGAAGTGATTGCTGGGCCTCTTACTGAGATAGTCACAGGTGAGGTGCTGGAGGACTGGAGGTTGGCTAATGTGGTGTCACTGTTTAAGAAAGGTGGTAAGGACAAGCCAGGCAACTATAGACCAGTGAGCCTGACGTCAGTGATGGACAAGTTGTTGGATGGAATCCTGAGGGACAGAATGTACATGTATTTGGAAGGGCAAGGACTGATTAGGGATAGTCAACATGGCTTTATGCGTGGGAAATCATGTCTCACAAACTTGATTGAGTTTTTGAAAAAGTAACAAAGAGGATTGATGAGGGCAGATCGGTAGATGTGATCTATATGGACTTCAGTAAGGCGTTCAACAAGGTTCACCATGGGAGACTGGTTAGCAAGGTTAGAGCTCATGGAATACAGGGGAAACTTGCCATTTGGATACAGAACTGGCTCAAAGGTAGAAGACAGAGGGTGGTGATGGAGGGCTGTTTTTCACACTGGAGGCCTGTGACTAGTGGAGTGCTACAAAGATCGGTGCTGGGTCCATGACATTTCATCATTTATATAAATGATTTGGGGTATGAGCTTAAGAGGTATAGTTAGTAAGTTTGCAGATGACACCAGAATTGGAGGTGTAGTGGACAACGAAGAAGGTTACCTCAGATTACAACAGGATCTTGATCAGATGGGCCAATGGACCAAGGAGTGACAGATGGAGTTTAATCTAGATAAATGTGAGGTGCTGCATTTTGGGAAAGCAAATCTTAGCAGGACTTATACACTTAATGGTAAGGTCCTCGGGACCATTGCTGAACAAAGAGACCTTGGAGTGCAGGTTCTAGGTCTCTTTGTTCAGCAACGGTCCCGAGGACCTTACCATTAAGTGCAGGTTCATAGCTCCTTGAAAGTGGAGTCGCAGGTAGATAGGATAGCGAAGAAGGCATTTGGTATGCATTCCTTCATTGGTCAGAGTATTGAGTACAGGAGTTAGGAGGTCATGTTGCGACTATACAGGATATTGGTTAGGCCACTGTTGGAATACTGTGTGCAATTCTGGTCTCCTTCCTATCAGAAAGATGTTTGTGTAACTTGAAAGGGTTCAGAAAAGAATTACAAGGATGTTACCAGGGTTGGAGGATTTGAGCTATAAGGAGAGGTTGAATAGGCAAGGGCTGTTTTACCTGGAGTGCCGGAGACTGAGGGGTGACCTTATAGAGGCTTATAAAATCATGAGGAGCATGGATAGGATAAATAGACAAAGTCTTTTCCTTGGGGTGGGGTAGTGCAGAACTAGAGGGCATAGGTTTAGGGTGAGAGGGAAAAGATATAAAAGAGACCTACGGGGCTAACGTTTTCACTCAGAGGGTGGTACGTGTATGGATTGAGCTGCCAGAGGAAATGGTGGAGGCTAGTACAACTGCAACATTTAAAAGGCATCTAGATGGGTATATGAATAGGAAGGGTTTGGAGGGATATGGGCTGGGTGCTGGCAGATGGGACTAGATTGGGTTGGGATATCTGGTCGGCATGGACGAGTTGGACCGAAGGGTCTGTTTCCGTGCTATACGTTTCTACAACTCTATGTATCTTTTTTCTGTGCTTTAATGCTGATTTCATTGATTTACCATTTTTAGTTCTGTCATCAGGATATCAGCATCCAATATCATCTGGTTCACAGTATTCACTCGCACAGTGGGAAACACTTTCTTCAGAGATTCGTACATAGCTGAAACAAGATTTTTTAAAAATGTGTTCACAATATTACTATAACATGAAGAATCAACAGATTGACAAATAGAAGTATTGTCATGAATTTCATTTTGTATTTGCAGAATACTGTTGATAACCATTTCATAAATTTCATAAAACCATACTGAATTAAATCCAAATTTTGAAGAGAATCAGCAAAATGGAAAACTGAGTTTGATTGAAGAATTATGGATGCATTCCTTACTCAGTTGATATTTAGGATCTATTGCTTAAGGGTCAAGTGAATGCCAGAATGGCTTTTACAATATTGGTGAACTTCCAGGAATCTACAAAATCAGTTTTACATTCCTGATTGTAAAAATTGGTTTTTCAGGTGCTTTTATCTTTAAATTTATCATCAG
This sequence comes from Chiloscyllium punctatum, assembly GCF_047496795.1. Taxonomy (NCBI): domain Eukaryota; kingdom Metazoa; phylum Chordata; class Chondrichthyes; order Orectolobiformes; family Hemiscylliidae; genus Chiloscyllium; species Chiloscyllium punctatum. The sequence goes on along the minus strand of NC_092746.1, from coordinate 55,101,430 downwards.
AAGCAAGAAAAAAATTCAGGAATAATACAGTACCTCAATAGGATAAATCACTAAAATGAGATTTTTTTTTGACTATCACTGTAAGGCAATAAATGCACGGGTGTACTCCAACCCAACACAAGATTCCATGATCTTTTAATGACAACATATATTTAAAGCATTGCAAAATATTGACTCAAAAGTATACTCTTAAAAGGTTACGCTGCTATAAAGCACCATGAAGCATAAATATTTAAAGACACAGACAAACGTGAAATAATGAGTACCAAGTTTAAATATTGTAATATTCAATGTCATTTAAATAATTTTATGCAGTGCATCCATCTATTTAATAATCATTAAGGCTGTTCATTTATTTTACCTTTTATATATCTTCAATTCAACAACTGTAAATGTTATATCATTTAAAAACTATTAAATCTTGATGCACATTCCTCCCTTGTACCATTTCCAAAATAAACCCATTAAGGTTCTTCTTTTAAAAGTGTCACTGAATCATCACTCAAAGGCGTATTCTAGCGGATGCATTATTGGACAGTGAATAGAATATTCTCTAACATGTGCAATCTCATTAAATTTTTCCCAATTAAAATTTAGTCTATTTCATTTTTCTTTTGATATGACAGCTCAAATGTGCTTAGTGCAGATTTAACTTAAATTATGACTAAACTTGTTCAAATGGTCTAAGAGCTTAGGTTACAAATAGTTGTAGAGTAGCATAGAATTTGAGTATTGCTGAAAAAATAACATTTTGTTGAAGGTATTTATCTTTCACTCATGGGCAATGCACACAAACTGCAAACTGGGGAAAACTAACTTTTATAGTACGTAAAGAGAATGATGATCAGTGAGCAAATGTAACCTGATTGGCAGAGGCGCTAAGCAGGAGTATCAGTTAATGATGATTCACAAAGAACTCTCAGATTTTGTTTCGATTTCAAACCAGGCAGATTCGCTTTGAATGATACAACATTGCCTTGAGAAATGAGGCAGCGAAAGGTTATCATCTATTTTGTTGATTTGAAACAGGGTGGCACAGTGGCTCAGTGGCTCACAGCATCGGAGACCCGGGTGTGATTCCACCCTCGGACGATTGCCTATGTGGAGTTTGCACATTCTTCTCATGCCTGTGTGGGATTTTGCTGCGTGTTCTAGTTTCTTCCCACAGTCCAAAGATGTGCAGGTTAAGTCGATTGGTGTACCAAATGGTCCAGTGATGTTTGGGCTAGGGTAAATTAGCTATGGGAAATCCACAGATAGGGTGGATTTGGGTGAGATGCTCTTCAGAGGGTCAGTGAGGACTTGAAGTGCTGAATGGTCTGCTTCCACACTGTGGGGATTCTATTCTAAGATCACACAGGGTTAGAAGTAATATGTTAATTTATTTAGAGGATTGGCTAATCAACGGAACACAGAAAGTTTGAATAAATGGGAATTTTTATGTTAGAGGTGTTCCACAGGGTTTGATCCTCAGGCCCTTATTATTTACAAGCTGTATTAACGACTTGCAGATGAGCAGTGACAGATGTTAAAGAAACTACTCAATTCCTCACAACTAAAATATATCCAAGTGAGGATGAAAGATGGTAAGGGAGGGGTAAAAAATATCCATGGCTAAACAAGGAGATCAAGGACAATATAAAGTCAAAAACTAAAGCATACCATATTGCAAAGGTCAATGGCAGGCTGGAAGATTGGGTAACTTTCAAACATAAGCAAAGGGATACTAAAAAATGAATAAAAAGAGCTAAGGTAAATTACAAAAGGAAACTAGCATAAAATATCAAAAAGGAAAACAAAAGTTTCTACAGGTGTATAAAAGGGGAGCTTAGATTAAATTCCCTACAGTGTGGAATCGGGCCCCTCGGCCCAACAAGTCCACACCGACCCTCCGAAGAGTAATCCACCCAGATCCTTTACCCTCTGACTATTGCACCTAATACTACAGGCAATTTAGAATGGCCAATTCACCTGACCTGCACATCTTTGGACTGTGGGAGGAAACCAGAACACCTGTAGAAAACCCATGCAGACACGGGGAGAATGTGCAAACTCCACATAGATAGGCTGAAAATGAACCCAGGACCCCGGCGCTGTGAGGCAGCAGTGCTAACCACTGGGCCACCATGCCACCCACTGCGCTAGTCATTAAATGTGAATGTTGATCCCTTGGAAGATGAAACCAGAGAATTAATAGTGGGGAACACTGAGATAGCAGAGATGCTTAATCAATACTTCATCTTAGTTTTCACAGTGGAGGATAATTGTATCTTTCCTATTGGAATGGGCAAGGAAGAGGCAATAGAAAAGGTGGAACTTAGAACAATCAACATCAAGAGGGAAAAGGTACTAAGCAAACTATTAGGACTGAGGAAAGACAATCCCCCTGGGCCTGAAGGCCTACCCTAGGGTATTAAAGGAAGTGACAACGGTAGTAGATCCATAGGGTACAATATTCCAAAATTTCCTGGACTCATAAATAGTTCCAATGGATTAGAAATTAACTAATGTACCTTATTCAAAAAGGGAGGACGGCACAACGTGGGACACTATAGACCAGTTAGTTTAACATCTGTTGTTGGGAAAGTGTTAGAATCAATTGTCAAGGAAGCAACATCAGGACATTTGAAAAGTCAAAACGCTATCCATCAGAGTTAGCATAGCTTTATGAAGGGCAAATCATATTTGACAATTTTGCTACAGTTTTTTGAAGATGTAACAAGCAAAGTGGATAATGGGGACCCTATAGATGTAACATATCTGGACTTCCAGAAGGCATTTGATATGGTGCTGCACAAAAGGTTAATTCACAAGGTTGGATCATATGGGATATGGGATAATTTATTAGCCTGGATAGATGACTGGCTGATGGATAGAAGAGAGAGAGAGGGGATAAATGTAATTTTTTTCTGGATGGCAAGATGTAACTAGTGGAGTGCCATAGGGTTCAGTCCTTGGACCCCAGCTATTTACAATCTACATTAACAACATGGATACAGGGATAGAAGGCTCCATAGCCAAATTGGCTGACGATACACAAACATAAGTAGGATGGCAAATTGCAATGAAGAAATAAGAAACTTATAAATGGATATAGAGAGGTTAGGAGAATGGGCCAAAATGTGGCAGATGGAGTTTAACATGGATAAGTGTGAGGTTGTGTATTTGGGTCAAAAGAATGGGAAGATGACCTATTATCTTAATGGGGAGAGACTTTGGGGTGCTCCGGTATGGAGGGATTTAGGTGAACTCATTCATGAGTACATGCAGAAAACTAGCATGCAGGTACAGCAGACAATAAAGAAAGTGAATGGAATGAGCCTCTAGCTAAAGAATATAAAGATAAGGAAGTAGTGTTGTAACTATACATGGTATTGGTGAGATTCCACCTGGAGTTTTGTGCACAGTTTTAGTCCTCTTATTTGACAAAAGGTGTAGTGGCATTGGAGGCAGTTCAGAGGAGGTTTATTAGATGATCCCAGTGATGAGGGGTTTGTCGTATGAAGAGAGCTTGAACAGTTTAGGCATATACATTCTGGAATTTAGAAGAATGAGGGGAGATCGAATTGAGGCATTCAAGATGATAAAAGGTACAATAAAACAGACATGGAGTGTATACTTCCACTTGTGAGGCATTCTAGGGTGAGAGGTCGTAGTCTTAAGATAAGAGGTAGAAAATTTAAAACAGAGTTGAGAGAATCTATTTCTCCCAAAGGGTTGCAAATCTGTGTAATTCACTACCCCAAAGTGTGGTGGATACTGGGACAGTGAGTAAATTTAAGGAGGAGTTAGACAGATCTTTAATTGGTAATGGGTTGAAGGATTATGGAGAGAAGGCAAGAAAATGGGGGTGAGGAGCATATCAACCATGATCAAATGGCAGAGGCCATACCTGGAGTATTCCATACAGTTTTGGTCCCCTTACTTGAGAAGAGTTGGTGTCGTTAAAGGCAGTTCAGAGGGGATTCACTAGATTGATTCCACAGGTAAGAAGCTTACCTTATGAGGAGAGATTGAGCAGCTTAGTCCTATATATTCTAGAATTTAGAAGAATGAGAGATTAAATTGAGGAATATGCTGAAAGGTATTGACAAAGAAGATGTAGGGAGGATGCTTGCTCTTGTGGGACAATCTAAAGCGAGAGATCATAGTTTAGGATAATGGGAAGCAGATTTAAAACAGATAAGGAGAAATTACATCTCTCAAATGGCCATGAATCTCTGGAATTCATTACCCCAGGTATGCTGAATTCTGAAACTTTTAAAACCACACTGTCTCTGATTGATTGCACTTTAATTTCCACTGAAATGATGCTAAAAAAAGTACATGTGAAAAAGTTTAACTTATTTTTTTACTATAAAATTTTGGTTGCTGGTGAGGGGAATCATTCAGTGCATTTATCCAGCAATTCCATCATAAAATCATTCACTTCTGTACTAATGTTGTGAGCAGTAATGTGGTAGAGTTTGGCATCCAGTCATGGACCACGTTATAGTCAGAACCATATACCAGTTGTTTGTATTATTGCATGTTATAGCATTAAATTGATTGACCCATTCAACCATATAGAAACAGATAGACAAGACTGATTGGTGCACAGTTGTGGTGAATAAAATTGTCAAAAGTTTCCTGTGAGATATTATTCATACCTTGTTTTCTTGACCCACATTATAATATCACTCATGCCATACAAATCATTTCCTGACTTGGTAAGTAAGTGACACTAATATAAATTATCTTGTCACTTATTTGTTTATGACTGTCCCAAAAATAGCATGGCATTCTTCCGGCTCCCTTCTCTCCCAACCAACACAAATTGCCAAAATATTTGTATGAACAGTTTGCCTTTAGTAGAAGACTTATTGCTAATCAGTCCCATGATTCATGCAACTATGTTATTATTTAACATGTATCAACAATTGCTCATTGGCCAATTTGTGTATAATTGCAGCCTACTATATAATTAAAAACCTACTTAAATTTAATTTGACACCCAGGATTTGATTTGATTTCATATAATCTGATTTTGGTTCACTTGGGGAAGAGTTGGAGTGGCAATCATTTAGTTCATTTAATTCATCATCCATTTACAAACATTCCTAATGCATTTTCTGAACAACAACTTGAGATCATTTCAGGAAAGTAAGCATTAATTTAATCAATTCATAAAAGGACATGTTGTCAGACAAACACCAAAAGATGCATTTTACAATTCTGGCTAAAGAACCTGGCCACCAGAACATACAAACATATGAATCAGATATAGAAGTAGGCTGTTCAGCCCATTGAGCCTGCTCACCAGTCAATAACTTATCTGGTTGTAATCTTAAATCCACATTCCCAGCTAGCCCTGATAATCTTTCAAGCCATTGTTAAATAAAAATTAGAGGGCAGTCAATTTGTTGACTTATTTCACCCAGAGAGTTGCTAAGGTTAGAATGTTAAGTATATTCAAGGCTGAGGTAGACAAATTTTTAATTATGTTCAGCACCAGTCTGAGTTAGAGATGGATCAGTGCATCTAGCATGTAAAGAAAAGACATAATACTGCCATTGTATCCGTGTTTTGGTCGTACTCTCAATTCAAGCTGTAGATGTCAGCTGTGCCTCAGCGCTGAAGAGCACAAAAATATTACTCCTTATCAAAGAGCCTACGGGTCATTGCACTGGGGGTACAGGTAGCGCCCGCTATCAGAAAGTAGACCATTCCCAGGAAACCTTTCATAAGCCTAAAATGGTGTAAAGCGAAGTGTGCATGATTTTATTCAAAAAAAAGTATTGCTATTTTTCGTAAAAAGCGAAAATTCTCTTCGGATTCGAGAAAACAGGTCCTAATGTAGGTCTTTAGTAAAAGAAAAATTGTGTAAAGCGAACGTTTGAAAAGCGGGGGTACCTGTACCAACATCATTCCTTGCCACTATAGTCCCTCTGACTGAGAAATGGCCCCTGATGCAAAGTCCTGTGACAATGATTATCACCTTACAGGGCACCTCCATAACAACAATGGAAGTCACAGGCATCTCAGTAGGATGTAAGTACAAGGCCCTAAAGGAGCCTTCCACATCCATCAAAGTTTCACCTGCACATCCACCAATATCATTTATTGTATCCGTTGCTCCCGATGTGGTCTCCTCTACATTGGGGAGACTGGGCGCCTCCTAGCAGAGCGCTTTAGGGAACATCTCCGAGACACCCGCACCAATCAACCACACCGCCCCGTGGCCCAACATTTCAACTCCCCCTCCCACTCTGCCGAGGACATGGAGGTCCTGGGCCTCCTTCACCGCCGCTCCCTCACCACCAGACGCCTGGAGGAAGAATGCCTCATCTTCCGCCTCGGAACACTTCAACCCCAGGGCATCAATGTGGACTTCAACAGCTTCCTCATTTCCCCTTCCCCCACCTCATCCTAGTTTCAAACTTCCAGCTCAGTTACTGTCTCCTTGACTTGTCCGACCTGCCTATCTTCTTTTCCACCTATCCACTCCACCCTCTCCTCCTTGACCTATCACCTTCATCTCCTCCCCCACTCACCCATTGTACTCTATGCTACTCTCTCCCCACCCCCACCCTCCTCTAGCTTATCTCTCCATGCTTCAGGCTCACTGCCTTTATTCCTGATGAAGGGCTTTTGCCCGAAACGTTGATTTCGCTGCTCGTTGGATGCTGCCTGAACTGCTGTGCTCTTCCAGCACCACTAATCCAGTATGTAAGTACAATAGAGTAATTGGCTTCTCCCTCACCAACAGCTACAGGAGAAGCACTTTATGTGAGTGTGCAGCAACAAAAGGCACCATGCCAGTAGTTGCACTGGAGGAGTCACAGTACTTTCTCATATGATTTATATTGTAGGAATAACATTATTTAATGACTGATCAATCTTCATGTCGTTAATAGATCGTGGGGTGTGAACTGAAAAGGTAAGAACCGAACCGTGATCTGGGGTGGTTCAAGGGCCCATGGCCTTATGCAGATGCTTTTTTGTTATGTAGGTGATGGTGGTGAGGGTGTCCTCATGTTCCATGTCCACAAGTGGAACTGGGATTAATCAAATAATTGTGTTTGCTGGATATTTTTCCCTATGATGGAAATTGAATTTTACAGTCATACATCCTATGTATGGGAATGGTGCAGTTGGTATGTTGCTGAATCCGTAGCATGCTTGTGGTCATGTCAACCTGCAGTTTGGCATAAGGTCTGGGAATGCAGAATTTGGGTCTCTATCGCATGAGTGTCAACTTTATCTTCCTGTATTTCCTTCAAGGAAGACTGGCCAGTCCCTCCACTTCATCCATCTCAAGGCTTCTTTATGCAGTCAACAAGTCCACTGTACAGAGCATAATGGCTGGCTTATATCAGAGGGCACCACCCAATCAGTCAGGGCTATGAAGATACATCTTGTGGATTTTTTGTATTTGTACACAGGATGTGAGCATAACTAGCTAGATGTGTCCCTTGATTAAATTTTAAAAATATAAAATACAGGTACTAAGTTAGCCTGGAGCAGTGTGTTTTAGAGCAGTAAGCCTGTGCTGTTTCTGGGTCTGAACATTGTTAAGGTGCAAAGATGGCCTTTAGTAGAGTGATGTACTCTTCCTGTCGGATGTGGGAGATCAGGGAATGTTTCCATATTTCTGATGATTATCGCTGCAGGAAGTATGTTTGGTTGCAAATCCTATTGGATTGCATGGATCAGTTGGAGCAGCAGTTAGAGGCAATCAGGAATTTACAGAAGCTATGGGGTGTGATGGATGGCGGTTATAGGAATGGTGTAACACTGCAAATCCCATCAGGTAGATGGGTTACCTCCAGGAAAAGGTAGGAGAGGGAGACAGGTAGTGCACGGATCTCCTATGGCTATCCCCATCTCAAACAATTATGATGTTTTGGAAAATGCAGGGGATGATGTACTCTCAGGGGAATGGGGCACAAACAGCCAGGTTTCTGGTTTCAAGACAGGCTCTAATGTAACAATGTCAGGTTCCAAGTGATCGACTGTGATAGGGGACTCTCTAGTCAGAGGCACAGACACATGTTTTTGCAACTGACAGTGAGAAATCAGCATGATGTGTTGCCTCGCTGGTGCCAGAAAACAGAACATAATGTTCTCAAAGGGGAGAGGGAACAGTAGGAGGTTGTTGTACACATTAGAACTAAGGACATTAGAAGAGAAAATTATGAGATTCTGAGGAGAGAATTCCGGAAGTTAGGCAGGAATTTAAAAATTAGCTCCTCAAGGGTAGTAATATCTGGATTATTCCCAGTGACACGAGTTAGTGAGGGTAGGAATAGAAGGATAGAGCAGATGAATGTGTGGCTGAGGAGCTGGTTCAGAGGAGAAGGATCAACATTTTTGGATCATTGGGATAGAAGTGATCTGTGTAAGAAGTATGGATTGGAAGCGAATTGAAAGGAGACTAATAAATTGGCATGGATGTTTGCTCGGGAGGATTTAAACTAGTAATGAATTTTGGGGGGAGGGGGGTAACGTGGGGAGATAGTGAGGAAAGCGATTAATCTGAGACTGGTACAGTTGGGAAAAGGAGCAACTCAAACACACACGGCAGGCAGGAACAATGCTGAGATCGAGGTAACACTGATAAATGAAACTGCATGTATTTCAATGCAAGAGGCCTAACCGGTAAGGCAGATGAACTCAGGGCATGTTTCGAAACATGTGACTGGGAAAATGGGAAGCCTTCAAAAATGAGATAATGAGAGTCCAGAGCCAGTATGCCCTTGTTAAGGTGAAGGGCAACGCTGGTAGGTGTAGGGAATGCTGGATGACAAGAGAAATTAAAGATTAAGGAGAATCCAAATGGACTTTAAAATACATTAAGGACAAAAGGGTAACTAGGGAGAGAACAGGGCCCCTTAAAGGTCGGCAAGGTGGCCTATGTGTGGAACTGCAGGCGATGGGGGAGATACTAAATGAGTATTTTGAATCAGTGTTTCCTGTGGAGAAGGACATGGAAGATATAGAACGTGGGAAAATAAATAGCAACATCTTGAAAAATGTCCATATTACAGAGGAGGAGGTGTTGAACATCATAAAACGCACAAAGGTGGATAAATCCCTGGGACATGGATAGCCCTAGAACTCGGTGGGAAGCTAGGGAAGTGATTGCTGGGCCCCTCGCTGAAATATCTGTACCATTGATTGCCACAGTTGAGGTGCCAGAAAACTGGAGGTTGCTAACGTGGTGCCACTATTTAAGAAAGATGGAAAGGAAAAGCTAGGGAACTATAGACCAGTGAGCCTGACATCTATAGTGGGCAAGTTATTGGAGGGAATCTTAAGGGACAGGATTTACATGTATTTGGAAAGGCAAGGACTGATTAGACATAGTCGACATGTGTTTGTGCATTTTGAAGAAGTAACAAAGAGGATTGATGAGGGCAGAGCAGAGGACATCATTTGTATGGACTTCAGTAAGGCATTTAACAAGTTCATCATGGTAGGTTGGTTAGCAAGGTTAGAACACATGGAATATAGGGAGAATTAGCCATTTGGAGACAGAACGGGCTCAAAGGTAGAAGACAGAGGATAGTAGTGGAGGGTTGCTTTTCAGACTGGAGGCCTGTGACCAGTGGAGTGCCACAAGGCTCGATGCTGGGCCCACAGTTTTCGTCATTTATATAAATGATTTGGATGTGAACATAGGAGGTATGGTTAGGAAGTTTCCAAATTACACCAAAATTGGAGGTGTAGCGTGGGATCTTGATCAGATGGGTCAATGGGCCGAGGAATGACAAATGGAGTTTAATTTAGATAAATGTGTGCTCCACTTTGGAAAGGCAAATCAGGGCAGGATTTATACACTTCATAGTGAATAAATGGGGAGCGTTGCTGAACAAACAGACCTTGGAGTGCAGGTTCATAGTTCCTTGAAAGTGGAGTCACAGGTAGACAGGATAGTGATGAAGGCATTTGGTATGCATGCCTTTATTAGTCAATACGTTGAATATGAAAGTTGGGAAGTCTTATTACGGTTGTACAGGACATTGGTTAGGTCACTTTTGGAAATTTGTTTCCAGTTCTGGTCTCCTTGCTATTGGAAGATGTTGTGAAACTTGAAAGGATTCAGAAAAGATTTGCAAGGATGTTGCCAGAGTTGGATGGTTTGAGCTTTAGGAAGAGGCTAAAGAGATTAGATTCACTACAGTGTGGAAACTGGCCCTTTGGCCCAACTAGTCCACACTGACCCTCTGAAGAGTAATCCACCCAGACCAGTTTCCCTCTGACTAATGCACCTAACACTATGGGCAATTTACCATGGCCAAATCACCTGACCCGCACATCTTTGGAATGTGGGCGGAAACCGGAGCACCCAGAGGAAACCTACACAGACATGGAGAGAATGTGCAAACTCCACACAGACAGTTATCTGAGACTGGAATTGAACCTGGGACGTGAGGCAACAGTGATAACCACTGAGCCACCGTGCCGCCCTGGCATAGGCTGGGGCTATTTTCCCTGGAGCGTCAGAGGCTGAGGAGTGACGTTATAGAGGTTTATAAAATCATGAAGGGCATGGATAGGGTAAATAAACAAGATCTTTTCCCTGGGGTTTGGGAGTCCAAAATTAGAGATATAGGTTTAAGGTGAGAGGGGAAAGTTTTGAAAGGGACCTAAGAGGCAACATTTTCACGCAGAGGGTGGCACATGTATGGAATGAGCTGCCAGAAGAAGTGGTGGAGGCTGGTACAATTATAACATTTAAAAGGTATGTGGATGGGTATATGAATAGGAAGGGTTGAGAGGGGCCAAATACTGGCAAGAGGGACTAGAATAATTTAGGATATCTAGTCGGCATGGACAAGTTGGACCAAAAGTTCTGTTTCCATGCTGTACATCTCTGTGATTCTATGACTCTCTATGGCCAGCACTTATTGCCCAATCCTGATTGCCTTTGCAAAGGTTGCTAACCTGAAACATTGCAAAATGGGAGAGATGGGGATATATTAGGATAGAGTTCCAGGATTTTGAACCAACATCAGTGAAGGAACTGTGATATCATTCCAAGTCAGGTTGGCAATAGGCTTGCAGGGAATCTTGCACATGGAGGAGTTCCCATGCATCTGCTGCCTTTGTCCTTTGATGTTTTAGAGATCATGCTTTTGGAAGTTGTTGTCCAAAGAAGCCCAGGTGCATTGTTGTAGTGCATCTTGTAGATGGTAGATGCTTCAGCTATTGTGCATTGTTTATGGAAGGAGTGATGTTGAAGATGTTGAATGTGCTGTGTATCAAGTGGTCTGCTTGTCCTGTTTTATGTTGAGATTGTCAAGTATTGTTGAAGCTGCATTCATCCAGGCAAGAGGAGAGTATTTCATTACACTCCTGACTTGTGCCTTTTAAAATGTACGTGGGCTTTGAGGTGTCAGAAAGTGAGTCAAACATTGCAGAGTGTCAGGCATTGTACAGGGTGGTATCAACCTAACATCCTAGTTTGAAAGAAAGTTTGGAGATCACAGGAGAGGTTGGTCAAGAATAAGACATGGTGTAAGTTTGGAAGTCATGGGGATGTGGACATGTCATCATCAGGAGGATGATATTTGGGAGGAATGGACATTGTGGAGGGATAGTAGTTGATTGACAGTGGTGATTAATTATGTAAAGGTTGTTGTGCATGAACCCCTTCTGACTGACAAGGCTTGCACTAAAGGCAATTACCTCATAAATTTCACAATTTTCATCCAACTTTACTTCTTCACTATCCTGAAGGTCAGAAATTCTGGGGTCCCATGTGTTAAACGCAAAAATACATTTAAAATGAGCAGCAAATTGTTTAACTATCACACCCCTCCTCCAACAAACACCCCATCCCCATCTCCCCAAAGCCTCCACTAAACCAGAACCTAGTGTGCTGCAGACTGATTGGGATTGCGATTGGGTTTGAAACTTCTTAAAATATTAGCATCACACCAGCCCTAACCCACATTTCTTTGCAGATTAAAAGTTCCCCCAATGGGCTCCAAAAATGTAGACTTGAAAGAAAATTGTACCAGTTAAACACTAAATATTTTATCCTGCAAACCCAATTTTAAATCCTAAAGTTTTTCTGACTTTGAATCAAACTAAACAATTTCACATTAATAAGATACTAAGAACTGTTTACTGTACTTGCATCAAAAAAATTACTCTTCTGAAAAAGATTCATGTGTATTTACATTACTTAAGTCACAAATTTGCAATTTATAGAGCTATTGCAGTCTGAAAAATAATTCTTGTTTTGAAGGAAAAATTGCTTCCAACTTTTTGTCGAATTGTTAAGATACCTAAAATGTTTATGAATCAAGTCCAGAGAAAAACCACTATATGGAGGGTCTTTAGGTTCAATTTAATCTCAACTGAAATGTTTACAAGTTTCTGCCATCTTCTATATTTGTCAAATTCAGTAGCATCTTTGATTCACCAAAAAAATTCTCAATAAGTTGAGAATGTTAATTTCATTGCAAAGCTTTATGTTTCATTATTTTTCATATCTGGTACAAGTCTTCTGTCAGAATTGGCTCTGCTCTTTCATGAGTTTCATCACATTGTTAAAAAAATTGAAAACTGTAATGATTATTTGACATTTTTAATAAGAAAAGTAAGTTGGATGAAATCAGCAACCAAAAATCCTGGCTGCTAACCACTTGAACAGGCATAGCCCCTTTTAAATAAAGCTATTTTATTCTAAACAATAATTGTTCATTTGCAAACATGTTGGATGAATGCAAAGAAAGAGATCAGCTCAGACAGAAAAGATCTAAGTCATTGCATCATCTTTTATCTTTTCTCCATGCACTTGCCATAGAAATGAATAATAGCACCAGAGATTGAAACCAGCTCATTATCAAGGATTATCAGTTAAATATATGATAAAGCTGTCTTATTCTGTTCCAACAACAAAACCTTATTCACAACCTCAGCAGCCCAATCCAAGTGAACTAGTGATTTGGGGGAGTTAGTGGTGAACTGAGTGGACAAAGTTTAAAATCACACAACACTAGGTTATGGTCCAACAGGTTTATTTAGAAGCACTAGCTTTTGAAACGCTGCTTGATGAAGAAGAACTAAGATACTGTTCTTTCATAGCTCTCACTCTAACCGTCCTTCTGAAAGGCATCACTAACTGATGGTGAATTCAGTGTAGCTTTTTGCTCTAGGCCCGTATGCATTGGATTGAATATCCGCAAATTAATTTAACAGAGGACTCTCACTGCCAGCAGGCATTTAAACTGTCTGAGTCAGATTCTAAAGATAAAAGGCCAATGTCTAGACCACTGCACTATCTAGTCACTTTAAACATTTAACTGCCATATTAGCAGGCTGTAAAATCTAATAACCTTAACACATTCTGAAATCATTTCTGGGCAGTTTGTACAAACTGAGTTTTAATTTATGGTGCTACATTATAAGTTCATGGAACTTTATTCCACTAAGTATCGTTGAAATAAAAGAAGATCCATATGAAAAACCAGAAATGTATATATTGTATTCACTGCACCATTTGAAGCATCACAAACATACTGCTTTGTCTGGGATTTGAAAAGAAACACTGCTGTGGCTTCGGAGCAAAATAAAATTAATATATAAAGTGTAGAAGCTGTGCAGAATTAATATATTGAATTTTAAGTATAGATACTTTGGTGTAGATACTTTGGAGGGTTTGAGCTACAGGGAGAGGCTGAATAGGCTGGGGCTGTTTTCCCTGGACCGTTGGAAGCTGAGGGGTGATTTTATAGAGGTTTATAAAATCATGAGGGGCAGTTGGTATCAGATTCAAAAGCAGAAAGCAAACCTGGAGGTAAAAGACTGCAAGTCCATCAAGTATCTTTTAATTCAATCATCTCATGACCATTTTACGACCCAGTTTCTCATCCAATTAAAGTCAGCAACGGTAAACTCATGAAATGAAACATACTGTTTAAAGAGACAGTTGATGAAGTTGGCATAGAGAAGTTTCTCTCAGACTCATTCCCAAGACTCATACCGATGATGAAATAGCTCATAAAAGCAGAGGAGCAGAAATATACCAATCAGCATCTTGAGTCTGGTCTACTTACAATAAGGTCATAGCTGATCTTTTTGTGTTTCAAAATTCAATATTCCCATCTACCTACTTTGATCCTACCACCTAACAAGAATCTATCAATCATTGTCTTAAAAAATGTTAATAATCCCAGCTCCACTGCTTTCTGAGGCAAAGAGTACCAAAGTCGTATGCCCCTCTGAGAGAACAAATGTCTTCCCATCTCTGCCCTGAATGGGTAGTACCTAATTTTAATATAAAGCTCTCTAGTCCTAAAATGACCCACAAGAGAAAACACCCTTTCTGTATCTATCTGTTAAAACCTGTCAGGATCTTACATGCTTCAATCAAATCACCACTCCTCTGCTTTACTCAAATGGAAAATGCCCAGCCTGTCCAATCTAAGCTCATGAGACAAATCTGCTAGTTCCAGGCATCAATCTAGCAATCCTCCTCTGAACTATCTCCAGAGAAACACAGAAAAGAGGAAAGGGTTAGGCCATTTGCCCCTTTGTGCCTTCAATGTGATCCTCACTGATCATCCAACTCAAAACCCTGTTCTTGCTTTCTCCCCATATCAAACGATATCTTTAGCCCTATGACCTTCTTGTACTTTATTGCAGTATTAATAAAGCTTAGGTGACTATGTATAATGTTTCTTTTGATTTCCTATTATCCTTATTTAGTCATGGATGATGCACCCTTCTGAAAAAGCTTCTCTTTCTCACTGGAAAAAACCTTTGCTGAGAGTTATTAAATATCTCCTTAAATGTCTGCCTTGCATCTCTACTGTCCTACTTTTTAAACTGATGTCTCACCTCAACTGACCGTGCTCTGCCTTCATCCACCAATAAGTACCTACTTTTATTCACTTTAATGTACTATTCTTATATTCACACTTCTCTTCAAACTCAAGACGAGGTTTCGCCAAGTTATAATCATCATTCTTCAGATTCTGAAAGAGATTCATTGTGCACTCAAAATTTTAACTTTCTCCACAGATGCTACCTAATCTGCTTAGTTTCTCTAATATTTTTTTGTTTGTTTCCAAATTCCAGAATCCACAGTGTTTTGTTTGTATTAAAAAATGGAGGTCTAACCTGTTCACAGCAGGACTGATCCAAACTGGTCAATTAGTATTCCATTAATCATTAGCAAAGTGATGGAAGGTATTATTGGAAGTGATAATAAGCAGCACCTACATACTGATACTAGTTTGAACGCCACCAGGATTAAATAGTTCTTGGCCTCATTGTAGCCTTGCAGCAAAAGAAATTGATTTCTAGAGGGGAGATGAGAATGACTCTCTTTGACATAAAGATATTGCAATGAGTGTGAATTCTATAAAGTTGTTAAAATTCAATTGTGTGATAGTATGACAGAGTATTACAAAACCTTAACTGTAAAGTGCACACAAAACACACAAAAACTCATAGCAAAAATGATAGAGTAATTCAAAATTATAATCTAATCTCAAGGTTCTGGTACTGGTTATAAAACATTCATTGGTTGTGATACTATTTGAACCTGTCAATTAATTTGATGGATTCATAAGTGTTCACTGCTTCCTATTTTACTCAATGTAATGGTGTATCATCTGATTAGTTTTGTCAATAGCCAGTTTAAATCCCAGAAGTGTTCAGGAAAGCCACCTGTTTCAATGTTCAGAATTCTCTCAATCCTCCTACCTCGATCAGCATTCCATTTTGCAATAGTAAGGTTTCGGAATGACGCGTCTACCATAAGCATGTATTTGATTTGAGGCCACTGTTGCAAAGACTGCAGCTTTTCCTGGAACCTTTCGAGGTACTTTTGTGATCTGCAAATATAAATACAGCATTAAGCTCTTCTTAGATGGAACATCAATATGAATACCTGTGTGTTATGTTTTGTGTCAGTGACAAAAGTTTAGTGAAAACACATATACCCAACATAGATGTTATGTTGACAGATCATTCAATCAGTCCAAGTTGCTGTGACAACAGGCACCTTTTACATGCATGTTGTAGATCAGATAATGATGGCACAGGTTCAAACTTTCATCCCCTTATATGGCTGTGCAGAAATCTCTACCACTCTTACCGCCTGCCACTAGCATGTATTGGAATGATTGAAGGTCAATGAAAAACTAGTTTGCTGTATAATAAACCTTTCTGGAATATCAAGTTCTGGTATTGGACTCACACCCACTTCTGGTTCAGTAACAGGGATATTCTTCTACTTCTTAGCATTAGTGTATATTAAAGCAAGCTTTAAAATCTGCTACTGTCTGGTCATACATCTCTTTCCTTCATATGCTGTGAGAATGTAAGATCAGCTATTGTGCTAAAAGTATGCACAGTGCCCAAGTGTCAGCTCTTGTTGCTATAACAATGGGACATCATTCCCAATTGTTATGCATTCACAACACTATACCTCACACATATTTAGCTAATTCCTTGAGATGTGTGTGTCAATTCTGAAGTTATTCTGGAGGTACAAATCAAATTTTAAAATTTACATTTTACTCAGCAAATAGTTAGAATTTGGAAACATGTTATCTAAGAGGATGGTGGAGATAGATTTAATCATGATGTTCACAGAGATTTGAGTAAGTATCTAACAAGAAAAGAATTTTAGGACTCAAGGGAAAGGCGGAGGCATATTATGATTTCAGTTGCACTCAATTGTTGTTGCACACATGGTAGGCCAAATACCCCTCTTTCTGGACTTTTTAGCCCCTTGTGGTTGAAAAGGCATGGCGCTAGAAAAAGTACAGCACGTCAAGCAACATCCAAGGAGCAAGAGAGTTGACGTTTCAGAGAGGATCCTTCTTCAGGACTGGGAAGGGGGCTGAGAGATAAATGGGAGGAGGCTGCTAGGAGTAAGGTAAGTAGGATGGCAATAGGTGGGCAAAGGTAGGAGGTGATAGTAATAGGTTGTTGGAAGTGTAGAGCGAATAAGTTGAAAGGAAGATGGACAGGTAGGTCAGGTCAAAAGGGTGGATCTGATTCAGAGGACTGGTCCTGGGATCGGTGGGAGAGGGAAGATATTTAGACCATTGTCAAGCATGTTTTCAACAGGAGAGACATGTAAACTATGATGAGTGATTTGTTCAGCTTACTGTCCACTCCCAAACCATTTCCTAAAAACAGTAGATAGGCAGGCACCAAACTCAGCAGCCTGCTCATCATTTATTAAGAAATAATAATGGGCATTAATTCTCTAATAGCTGCTGTGTTTCCTCACACTCTATCTTTGCCACCCTCACCTCCTCTCAACTTGCTGCAATCCTAGCCAATCTTTTCTCTGGTTTTCTTCTCTTCCTCTTCTCATAAAACCATTAAATAACTACAATTCCATGGCCAGCACTTGCCCTCCATTAACTCATCTAGATTATTATAATGTGTGAGCCTGAACAGGTGTGTGCAAGTGGTCTTTTCAACTGAGGAAACATCAGATCTAAATCCCAATCCTATCTTTTGCCTATTTTGCTCATTAACAGGGATAAGATTTGGATCATAAATTTGTATTGCTTCTCAATGCATTACTAAAATTGGTCAACTCAGAGATGAAGACAGTAGCCACACATGACTCCAATATCCCACAATCTTGGCAATTTATTTGTTTTAGGATGCTACTTTAACTACTTCTAAGACAAAATACCAGACCTAACCTTTAACAGCAAGTTAAGTATTAGTAGGCTAAATATTTTACTACACATCAGTATACTAACAATTTCAAGTAATATAAAAGTACACCATTTATTTTCACAGCCAATAATCCACTATGATTTTATAGGAATCTTTATACTGTTTCTTCATAGTTTCAATGGATCATTCATCTACATTGTTGTGGAAAAATGCATATGATGTTGCCTCACCTCCAACCTGCTCAATTAATTATCCCCTTGATATCACAAGAAACATTATCCGCATTTTTGTTAACAGGCCTACATGTTGCACGGAAACAATAAAATAACGGACTCACTCTCCTGATGGGTCCACCACGTGGTGAAAAAAGTCACTAAGCAGATAAATAGTCTGTTGCGCTGGAGAAGCTGTTTTGAAATCCCGGTTGTCTGTTGAAAGTTTCATTATAGCTGCAGACATTTGATCAAACTTGGTCACCAAGTACTCAGGAAATCCACTCCTACGCCAAACATTAAAAGCCTTAAAACGTTTATGTGAAAAAGACAAAATAACAGAGTGAGTCAAAACAGGCAATAGAATAGTTTCCCTGCTCTTTAGGAATACAGTCTCATTATCATCATATAATCTGAGGATTAATTTTAGTATTGATTAAACATCTTTTTGTTTGAAGCCCAAGGTGATTCTGCTTACAATATTGTATGTAAAGCAACATTTTTGAGCTATGTTCATTATAAAGCAGAGAATCCAGTCATTCATTTTAAGTTTACGCAGAGGTCCTTATTTACACACGAGGTTCGAGGAAAAGTTGGGAACTGAAATGGTCCTTCATTTATAATATATTAAATATTATTGTTTTGTTGTTGTTAATATGATTATTGTTGCTGATTCTTTATATCATTCACACAATCTCAGTTAGCACCTCTTCTGAAAATGTGACATGGAGACCATTTATGCACTTACATTGTAACACTATTCCAGATATTGGTATAAATACCTCAGCATTTCATGAGCTCATTGTTAATAGGCTGAACTATGAAAAATTCTGTCATATGTATATCAGAATGTATATCAGAACCATTAAGTCATAGAGAATAGCATTCCTGTGTTGGAGCAAAGCATTGATGGGAAAGAGAGCATCACTGGATGGGACAATATTTGTTGCTCATCCCAGTTAAGAGTCAATCACATTTCTGTAGGTCTAGAATCACATGTAGGCCAGACCAGGTCAAGATGGCAAATCGTTTCATTTGCCACTTATAACAATATTGTGTAAACCTAAACTACAGAGAACTGGGTGAAGATCTGTTCATTTTCTGGTTCATAAAAACTTTTAAAATACTGTGAACAAAATCAATGAAGTGTATAACTTTCAGCCAATGGTAGAGATCACAAAACAAATATTTTAAGTACTTAAAATGAATAACTGAATTCTCTGCTGTGCTTTGCAATGAACATTGCTAAAAAAATGTTGCTTTACTTCCTGTATTATAACTTAAGCATCATATGCTTTTGCAACATGATCAATCAGATATGGCTCATGAATAATAGTGTTACATTTTATTCCAATTAAGGCCCATTTTCATTGATGCCAATCATAAAATAATCAAAGTGATCTTTATCTTTGTATTTTTTTCAACATGTTAATAAATTATTTCATTTTGGCAGTTTTAGCTGTTTCTAAATTTGTTGCTTGACTTTCTTTTAATAATTGTTTGGTCATCAAAGAATTTCTTAGTTCTTATTCCTCTCCACAGTTGTTGCCAGACCTGTTGAGTTTCTCCAGCATTTTTGTGACTGACTGACTGCAAGACAGAGACCACTTATACTACAGCATCATATGTTGTCATGAGATCTAGCTATCTTAAACATATAGTGCCTTTATGTAATCTGTGTAAAAATAATAAAGGAATGCTCAAAGGCAATTAGTTAAGTTTGCATAGAATATTTGATGATATAAATGACAAAGTTGGTTTGGAATGTTTGTTTTGTGGTAAATGTTTTAGTTTAGTGTTGTGACTAAGAAGAAACTGTGATGTTCATTCAGGGAAGGAAAAATAGGGAACTGCTATTGAATCATAGAGTAGTGCCAATTATGATGTTTCAGCAGAGAGGAGCTGTGTTGATAACATCTTCCCAATCCTCCACCTTATCTTTATTTTTCTCTTCCTTCTTAGTTGTCTGCCACAAACCTGGTGGCAAAGACCATGTCCACATGATGGCAAAGTTCAGAAAAATTTGTAAATTGCAAAACCTCTCCAAAGCAGGCAAAAATACTGAAGTTGAAGAATGTGGTTCTAGAAAAACACAGCAGGCCAGGCAGCATCCAAGGAGCAGAAGAATCGACATTCCTCGGATGCCGCCTGGCCTGCTGTGTTTTTCCAGCACTACACTTTTCAACTCTGGTACTCCAGCATCTGCAGTCCTCACTTTCTCCTAAAAATACTGAAGTGTTGGTGGAAGCATTGCTTAGGCACCACAATGGTTTGCTTGATCACTGTACACATTGCATGTGTGTTTCCCACATGTGTATGGCTAGAGCATCAGAATCATGAGCCAGGCATCCAGCAAATAGCAGAAAGTGAGGACTGCAGATGCTGGAGATCAGAGATGAAAAATGTGTTGCTAGAAAAGCGCAGTAGGTCAGGCAGCATCCAAGGAGCAGGAGAATCGACATTTCTGGCATAAGCCCTTCTTCAGGAAGAACATCGATTCTCCTGCTCCTTGGATCCTGCCTGACCTGCTGCGCTTTTCCAGCAACACATTTTTCATCCAGCAAATAGCCCTTGCCATCTACTAGAGACTATTGCTTTCACATGGTGAGGGGACAATGGATAAAGGCATCATGACTTCTGACATGGTATTAGACAATGACCTGCATGATGGATCGTGTATGGTCCCACACCAGCTGGAAACTGAGAGAATCAAACACTTTGCAGTTTTGATACATCTCTGACCCTGCATGATGGGAAGTCACTGTTTTGGCAAGGCACGACGTGTATCCTGCTTGTCTCTATAGAATGAAAAAATGTAACATGCTCGCTTTGTTTTGCATACAGAGCCTCAGTGACTTCCTTACCAGTAGTGGAAAGGGAACAGTCGGATGTTGGACATGTTGCCTGCTCTTGTTTAGAAGGAGCACAAAGCAATAAGTTGCAAGTTCATTGCTACTTTTATAGTAACTAACAATGACTGACAATCACAGAGGAACCTTGATTATCCGATATTCAATTATTCAAATATCGGATTATCCGGCAAGATCGCAAGGTGCCAATTTTTGGCTAAACTATGTTATCTGGCATTCAATTATGTGGAATTTGATTAACCGAACAAAATACAGAAGACCCTCAATTATCCAAAGGGCCTGGGCACTATTTTGTTCGGTTAATCGAATTCCGGATAATCGAATGCCGGATAACATAGTTTAACTGAGCATCGGGACCTTGCAATCTTGCCGGATAATCCAATATTCGGATAATTGAATGCCGGATAATCGAGATTCCTCTGTACTGCCTGCCCATGCCCTTCGGATAATCGAGATTCCTCTGTACTCTGCTCTGAGACCACAGGTCTGTATGCAGGATGTTACAGATTTTCAAGAGCACTCCACTGTGAAATGCAAACATCTCAAACAGTTCCTTGCTGAAAATTGTTCCCTGAAGACACTGGGTGTATATGGCCTCCTGATCAGAGCCATTCTTCCTCCTGCTCCCTATTGCCAACCTCTTTAAACAGATTGCTGTCCTTGGTCTTGCCTCTGCCTATTGTCCCTATAACATTGCAAGCAGACTCTGTGCAGTCAGAAGTAAGACTTTTACTACATCAAATCAATTCTTGTAAACTTTATTAAAGTCAATAAGTGGCAGAAAATACATAACACACTTCTACCCTCTCAGCTGAAGCCAGTAGAAATCGACAAGCAACTAGCCTGAAAGTTGTTAATGTTCTGTTATGTTAAAACTTGCAAACACCCGGTTATAGTCCAACAAGTTTATTTGGAAATACTAGCTTTCTGAACACTGCTCTTTCAACAGGTAACTAGTGGGGCAGGGTCGTAAGACACAGAATTTATAGCAAAAGATTACAGTGTCATACAGCTGAAATGATATATTGAACAAACCTAGATTGCTGTTAAGTCTTTCATCTTTTAGAATGGGTTGCAGATTTCATCTCATTAATATGTAAATCCCAGGACTTCTTTTAAATCACATTCTTGAGATAACTGAAGGTTTTATATAAAAAAGTGACATCTCAGCTCAGACAATGTATTAAAGGTGTTAGGTTAGAGTCTGTCTGTACTCCAATCTTAAATCAGACTGGTTCTATTTCTAAAGTAGGAATTTATAAAATGTTATATAGATTGATTGCCTGCATTGACTGCCTGCAAGTTCCCTGAAGACACTGAGCAAAAACAGAATGTATCTGAAAATATAATTCTTCAAGTGTAAATTCATCCCATTGACATGTGTGTGTGTGAGAGAGACAGTGAGGGAGAGAGAGAGTGTGAGTATGTGCACATGAGTGTGAGTGTGCATGAAGAAGTATCAAAGAGTGTGGTGCTGGAAAAGCACAGCTGATCAGACAGCATCTGAGGAGCAGAAGAATTAATGTTTCCAGCATAAGCCCTTCATCACGAAATTCCTGATGAAGGGCTTATGCCTGAAATGTCGATTTTCCTGCTCCTCGGATGCTGCCTGACCAGCTGTGCTTTTCCAGCATCACACTCTTCGACTCTGATCTCCAGCATCCTCAGTCCTTACTTTCTCTTGAGTGTGTGTTTGCATGTGCATGCTTGGTGGAGTGTGTGCGTGAGTGTGACAGAGTATAAGCCTGTGAGAGAGTGTGTGCGTGGGTGAGAATGTGGGGCGTGTATGTGTGTGTGTCTGAGAGACAGCGTATGTATGAAAGAGGATCTACATGAGTGTGTGAGTATGTAAGAGTATGTGTGCATTTGAGAGAGTGTACAGTGAGTGTGACATGAACCCAGAGTTCCAGGTGAGGCCACCTCATGGGTTCCAAACTTGGCTATCAGCTACTGTTCGGCCACTCTGTGTTGCTGCGTATCCAGAAGTCTGCTTTTGAGGATGGACACCCGAAGATCCAAGGCCGAATGTCCCTGACTGCTGAAGTGTTCCCCTGACTTAGAGGAAATACCTCTGCCTGGTGAATGTTGTGTGATATCCATTCATCCGTTGTCGTAGTATCTGCTTGGTCTCACCAAAGTAGCATGCCTCGGGGCATCCTTGCCTGCAGCATATGAGATAGATAAAATTGGCCAAGCCACATGAGTACCTGTTGCTTACATGGTGGGTTGTGTCTCCATGTGTAATGGTGGTATCCATGTCGCCACTCGCATACAGCTTGCAGTGGTTGCCATGACAGGGTTATATGGTGTCGTGGTCAATGTTGTCCTACAGGGTGGGCAGTTTGCTGAGAAGAATGATCTATTTAAGGTTTGGTGGTTGTTTAAAGGCTAACAGTAGAGGCATAGGGAAGGTCTTGACGTGGTGATCAACCTTGTCGATAATGTGTTGCAGGCCACGAAGAACATACCATAGTTTCTTCCAAGCCATGGAAGTACTGGACAACGAAGTGTTCCCTTTCAGTTGCATCTTGTGTCCGTCTTCTGAGGGTTCTGACAGTTTATGGTTGGGGCACGTTGGAACTGACAATCAATGAGTTGAGCATCGTATCTTGTTCTTATAAGGGCCTCCTTCAGCATCTTCATGTATCAGTCGTGTTCCTCCTCAGCTGAACAGATCCTGTGTACGTGTAGGGCTAATCTGTAAAGGATGGCTGTTTTAGTTTGCTTCGGATGGAAGCTAGAGAGGTGCAGCATCGTGAGGTTATCCCCGGGTTTGCGGTAGAGTGAGTTATTAAGATACCCATCCTTGATGGAGATGCGTGTTTCCAAGAATGAGACAGACATTAAAGAGCAGTCCATGGTAAATCTGATGGTGGGATGAAATTTATTGATATCACTGTGCAGTTGTTTCAGTGACTCCACGTCATGGGTCTAGAGGAAGAATATGTCGTCAATACAGCTGGTGTATAGTGCTTGTTAGAGGTCCTGTGCAGCAAAGAAGTCTTGTTTGAACTTGTGCATGAAAATTTGGCATACTGGGGTGCAAATTTGGTCCCAATGGCTGTTCCGTGTGTTTGGATGAAGAACTGGTTGTCAAAGGTAAAAACATTGCGGTCGAGGATGAAACGGATGAGTTGTAAGATGGTGCTCAGAGAACACCATCCTAAAGACAGACTCTAACCTCACAACTTTAACACATTGTCTGAGCTGAGATGTCACCTTTTCTTATAAAATCTTAAGTTATCTCGAGAATGTGACTTAAAAGAAGTTCTGGGATTTACTGATTAATGAACCGAAACCTACAATCCATTCTAAAAGATGAAAGAGTTTACAGCAATCTAGGTTTGTTCAATATATTGTTTTAATTGCACAACACTGTGATCATTTGCAATAAATTCTGAGTCTTATGATTCTGTAGGCTAGTACTTCCAAATAAACCTGTTGGACTATAACCTGATGTTGAGTGATTTTTAACTTTGCCCACCCCAGTTCAGCACCGGCACCTTCACATCATGGCCCCAATCGACACCACCTTCTCTTGCGTTGTTTTTGAGATGTTGGGTAGCAGCTGGAGGGTGTGAGAGCCTTCGTGCTGCTGAACGCATGTTCAGCTGTACAAAAACTTAGAAATTGTGTTAGTTGGAGCACTGAACTTAAAGTCACCTCTAGTGTAAAATTAGTATTACCTGCTAATTCCCTATACTTCAGAAACATGTTCCCAGCATCAATACTATGTAGCTAAATAATATGGCAGTAATGCAACCAGCATTCAGTGCGTAACTGTGGATGTCTTCCACTTGAGGAGTTGTATCAAGGCCACAAACAGGCTATTGCATTAATCAAGAATATTAAATTGCATTAGATTGTTCCTTGGAGGATTAGTTATTTTGGACGTTTTGCAGAAGGTGAAATAACAGTTCGGTAACATTTTAGGACAATAGAGAACCAAAATACTTCAAATGCTGGTAATCTGAACTTCAAACAGAAAATTCTGGAAATATTCAATAGGTCAAACAGCATCTATGGAAAGAGATAATAGACATGATTCTCCCCTTCCTGATATGGCAAGAGAGGAAGTATTGGGGTGAGCTGACCTTAGGAAGAAACTCTTTCCCATCTTGCCACCTCAGCATTTATTCCCATCTTGCCACCTCACCTTGTCATTTCTGAGGAAGGAAGAGGGAAGATACCCTATCTACTAATCCTGTGACTCGCACTCTGTGTAACCCATTTCTCCCATATTATTTACTTGTCTTGGTCAATCCATGATGCCTTGGCCCTGAGAGCATTCTTACAGCAGCAGCCACAGCTTCTGACTTCTGAATAGCTGGCAAGCTGTCCATGAATGAGATTTCCTCCCTGAGGTCTTGATTTCCAGAGTTAGACCAGCTGGTGGCCTCACCACTGCCTGATTGGCTTGTGGTTCAGAAGAAGTTCCTATAAAGAGGCACAACAGGTTTCTTGCTGGCTCTCCAACAACAGGAAAGATTCCTGATATCTCAACAATTCTGTCCATTCACTCCACAGATGCTGTTTGACATGCTCAGCATTGCCAACATTTTCTGTTACTATTAGTCATTAGTTCATCAGGGCAATAATCTAATGTATTTTTCTTACCTCTTTGGATAACTTAAAAATGTCAATATTGTAGAATAGATAAGTAGACACGTTGTTCAACATAGCACAAGGTATCAAGTGATCCAACTTTGCACACATAAATTTCTTGAGTTTTTGCTCATTCAGAAGAATATAAAACTGAAACAAAAATACAATTAGAAGATTTTGCTTGAGAAAGACAGTTACATTATTATGACTACCATATTTCAATGTGTAACAGCATATATACAAGTCTACAGATATTAATCAGATTATGGATACAGCTGTTAACTTGGAACTGCACCTAAATTGACTGGTTAAACATCCAGTCACTCTTTAGAAATAAAGAATGTTAATTTTGGCTCCCTATTACCAAAATCCTGGATGAGGAAAATTGTGTTCCCAATAAATTCTCATATTGTCCATGTATTGCTAGGCTTGCAGTATGTGGACATGTCACTCATGAGCCAACCTAGGAAAGATCGAACAGTAATTTCAATAAGCCACAAACAAAAACAGAAATTGCTGGAAAAATTCAGCAGGAGTTCTGAAGAAGGGTCACTGGACTCAAAACTTTAACTCTCCTTGTCTCCACAGATGCTACTAGATATGCTAAATTTTTCCAGCAATTTCTGTTTTTGTTTCTGATTTCCTACATCCACAGTTCTTTCGGATTTTTGTTAAATATCAATAAGTCACCTGACTAGTCAAACACTTTTATTTTGAAACTTGGTTAATGTAGGCCCAAAGTGAGGACTACAGATGCTGGTAACCAGAGTTTAGATCAGAGTGGTGCTGGAAAAGCACAGCAGGTCAGGCAACATCCGAGGAGCAAGAAAATCGACGTTTTGAGCAAAAGTCCTTCATGAGGAATAGAGGCAGGAAGCCACCAGGGTGGAGACATAAATGGGGGAGGTGGGGCTGGGGAGAAGGTAGCAAAGGGGGCAATAGGTAAATTGGGGTGGCGATGGAGGTGATAGGTCAGAAAGGAGTGTGGGAGAAGGTAGCAAAGAGTAAAATAGGTGAATGGGGTGGGAATGGAGGTGATAGGTCAGAGGGGCGGGTGGAGGGGATGGGTGGAAAGGGAGATTGGCAGGTAGGACAGGTCATAGGGACAGTGCTGAGCTGGAAGGTTGGAATTGGGGTAAGGTGGGGGGGGGGGGAATGAGGAAACTGGTGAAGTCCACATTGATGCCCTGGGGTTGAAGTGTTCCAAGGCGAAAGATGAGGCATTCTTCCTCCAGGCATCAGGTGGTGAGGGAGTGGCGGTGGAGGAGGCCCAGGACCTGCATGTCCTCGGCAGAGTGGGAGGGGGAGTTGAAACGTTGGGCCACAGGGCGGTGTGGTTGATTGGTGCGGGTGTCCCAGAGATGTTCCCTAAAGCGCTCTGCGAGGAGGCGTCCAGTCTCCCCAAAGTAGAGGAGACCACATCAGGAGCAACGGATACAATAATTAACATGTGTGGATGTGCAGATGAAACTTTGATGGATGTGGAAGGCTCTTTTGGGGTTTTGGATGGTGGTGAGGGAGGAGGTGTGGGCGCAAATTTTGCAATTCCTGCAGTGGCTGGGGAGGGTGCCAGGAAGGTAGGGTGGGCTGTTGGGGGGCGTGGACCTGACCAGGTAGTCACAGAGGGAACGGTCTTTGTGGAAACTGGAAAGGGGAGGGAAATATATCCCTGGTGGTGGGATCCTTTTGGAGGTGGCGGAAATGTCGGCGGATGAAGCAGTTAAAGCGAAGGTTGGTAGGGTGGAAAGTGAGGACCAGGGGGGTTCTGTCCTTGTTACGATTGGAGGGGTTGTGTTTGAGGGCGGAGGTGCAGGATGTGGATGAGATGCGTTGGAGAGCATCTTCAACCACATGGGAAGGGAAATTGCGATCTCTAAAGAAGGAGGCCATCTGGTGTGTTCTGTGGTGGAACTGGTCCTCCTGAGAGCAGATACGGTGGAGGCGGAGGGATTGGGAATATGGGATGGCATTTTTGCAGGAGGTAGGGTGGGAAGAGGTGTAATCCAGGAAGCTGTGGGAGTCGGTGGGTTTGTAAAAAATGTCAGTGTCAAGTCGGTCGTCATTATTGGAGATGGAGAGGTCCAGGAAGGGGAGGGAGGTGTCAGAGATGGTCCAGGTCAGGGTGGAATGTGTTGGTGAAGTTGATGAACTGCTCAACCTCCTCGCGGGAGCACGTGGTGGTGCTGATGCAGTCATCAATGTAGCGGAGGAAAAGGTGGGGAGTGGTGCCAGTGTAACTACGGAAGATGGACCGTTCTACGTAGCCAACAAAGAGACAAGCATAGCTACCCCTTTGGTCTGGAGGAAGAGAGAGGATTCGAAGGAGAAATTGTTAAGGGTGAGGACCAGTTCAGCCAAACGAATGAGAGTGTCAGTGGAAGGGTACTGTTGGGGACATCGGAAGAGAAAGAAACGGAGGACTTGGAGGCTCTGGTCATGGCAGATGGAGGTGTAGAGGGATTGGATATCCATGGTGAAGATGAGGTGTTGGGAGCCAGGGAAATGGAAGTCTTGGAGGAGGTGGAGGGCGTGGGTGGTGTCTCGAATGTATGTGGCGAGTTCCTGGACCAGGGGATATGACAGTATCGAGGTAGGTGCAGATGAGTTCGGTGGAGCAGGAGCAGGCTGAGACAATGGGTCGGATGGGGTGGTCCGGCTTGTAAATCTTGGGAAGGAGGTAGAATCGGGCAGTGCGGGGTTCCCGGACTACGAGGTTGGAAGTTGTGGGTGGGAGACCTCCTGGGGTGATGAGGTTCTGTAAGGTCTGGGAGATGTTGGGTCATGGTCGAGGGGGCGGTAGGAAAAGGTGTCTTCGAGTTGGCATCTGGCCCACCTAATGCCTGCATAACTCACTCTCACCTAAACATATTGTGAAGCACTTGCCCATACACTACAACAACTGCTGGACCATAATACATCTCTATTTTCCTGGGAAGGAGTTGATAAATCTGCTATGCTTCTGACAGTGTGAAGGCTATGCTCAGATATTTTCTAAACATTTGCTTTCAAAACCCTGATGCATCACATTGTCTGGAAAATATAGTGATTAAAGAGAGAGCAGAGGAATTTGTTGCATGCAATCTCCAAGAAGTCTGGGGATTGTAATTGCAGTGGGTTTGGGTCAGCAATATGGTCAACAGACTGAACAGAGGTTGCACTGATGGGAATACCCATGAAGGGGAGAAATGGATGAGCAGGACACGCTAACAACCGGTGTTCCCAAAGTACGTCTCTCAATGTGCAGAGACTCAAATTCATCAAGGAATTAGTTATGGAACTATGCCATGAGCTCTATCATAACATAAAGTTTCAAAGCAAGGTGAGTATGGCATTATTAAACGTTGTAAAGGTCAGAATCACATTAAACTTCAGCATGAACAAACCTTTACAGATGAGAGTGAACAGTATGACAAACATTCGCCACTACCACGTGCCCCAATCTCTCCAGCACTTCACGATTGATACATTCAGGATGAAGTGACTGTCAATTGACATTGTGTTGTCATTAAGAAGGGACAATGAGCAGGCCAAAATCTGATCTAAAATTTGTCTTTGATGCAATGTGATAACATTGGAAAGCCTGGTATTGTTGACAGTGATGATTACATGGTGATGGGGCATATTCTATAACCAATACAGTCCATAGGTGTTGGCATCCTCCCAGTGCTGTTATGACAGGAATTCAAAGATTTGTAGATGGGGTGTTCCTATGCACCTTCTTGCCTTTATTGTTATGGGGAGTAGACATCATGTGTCTGGAAGGTGCTGTCAACCAAGCACTGGTGAGCATTTGATGACATTCTCAGTAGGAAGCAATGAGTTGCATATTAAAGAGGATGACTGCTCATTAACTGCAAATTATGCCTCATTAATTTGCAGCTTGCTGGCAGCATATTTTAATAGTTGGCTGAGAGGCAACAGTAAAGGCACTAGCAAAGTGACAGTAATGGGAATATGAATGCTGCTACCCTGAGAAAGTTAAAAATCACACAACACCAAGTTATAGTCCAACAGGTTTATTTGAAAGGTGAAAATGAAGACTGCAAATGCTGGAGATAAGAGTCGAGAGTGTGGTGCTGGAAAAGTATAGCAGGTCAGGCAGCATCCGAGGAGCTGGAAAATCAATGTTCTGGGCAAAAGCCTTTCATCAGGAATGAGGCTTTGAGCCGAGGGGGTGGTGAGATAAATGGGAGGGGGGTGGGGCCGGGGGAAGGTAGATGAGAGTGTGATAGGTAGATAGAGGTGGGGGTAATGATGATAGGTCAAAGGGGAGGGTGAAGCGGATAGGTGGGACGAAAGATGGACAGGTAGAATAGGTCATGAGGCAGTGCCAAGTTGGAAGGTTGGAACTGGGATAAGGTGGGAGGAGGGTAAATGAGGAAACTGGTGAAATCCACATTGATGCCGGGAGGTTGGAGGGTCCAGAGGCAAAATATGAGGCACTCTTCCTCCAGGCGTCAGATGGTAAGGGAGAGGCGATGGAGGAGGCCCAGAAGGAGGCAGAGTGGGAGGGGGACTTGAAGTGTTCAGTTACAGGGCAGTGGGGTTGATTGGTTCGGGTGTCCTGGAGATGTTCTCTGAAGCGCTGTGCAAGTAGGCGCCCTGTCTCCCCAATGTAGAGGAGACTGCACACACACACACATACACGCACACACACACTCTCTTACATACTCACACAGACCCTCTCTCATACACACGGTCTGTCTCATACACACACAAACAACCCCACACTCACACACCCTCTCATAGACATATACTCCATCACACTCATACACACATGCACACATGCAAAAACACACTTTCTCATGTGCACTCACACTCATATGCACACACTCACATGCAGAGACTCACGCTCTGTCACTCCCTCACATGCGTACACACACACACATACAAGTCTATGGGCTGAATTTGCATTTGTGGAAATATATTTGCAGATATATTCTATTTTGCTCAAAAGCACACAATCTGCAGGCAGTCAATGCAAGCAGTCAATCCATGTAACATTTTATAAATTTCTACTTTGGAAATCGAGTCAGTCTGATTCAAGATTAGGATACAGACAAACTATAACCTCACACCATTAATGCAACATCGGAGCTGAGATGTCACTTCTTTTAATAAAACCTAAGTTATCTTGAGAATGTGACTTAAAAGAAGTCCTGGGATTTACACATTCACGAATCGAAACCTGCAGCCCATTCTAATAGATGAAAGACTTAACAGCAATCTAAGTTTGTTCAAAATATCATTTCAGTTGCATGATACTGTAACCTTTAGCATATACCATACTGATCAGAATTGAGCATAATAACTAAGCATTTTTGAAACTTCACTGTGTATTACCTCTTTAAACAGGATCACTTCCTGGAAGCCAGCTTGAGAAGCTTGGCTTCAGCCTACCAGGGAATGAACCGGAGATACAGAGAATGCCCCTGTATTTGTGGGAGTATGAACAGAATGAGGATAGGGTCAGATTCAAAGGGACATATGGATTTCACATTCTGAGTTGAAGTTGAGTCCTGTGGATGAGTTTAAACCTAAGGTGAGAAGCTTGATACAATTGCTGATCCCTGGGCCCAACCTCTGAATCAAAATCAAATATTCGAGGAGAAGACAAGCCTATGAAGTTAGGAAGATATGGTTCAGCTCCTTGTAGCCCTCAAGCGAATGCTGTCAAGGCATTTTACGTTTCTCCAAAGCTTTCCTCATCTTCTTTTATTAACTGATTTCCTGGGGCTTGGGAAACCTTTCAGCAAGAGTTAAGCATGAATAATTATAATATTTAATTGGTGAACTTGAATCCTAGAAACAAGTGCACGTCCCTCACTACCCTTAATACCATCTCCATTAAATAACGTTGATGGCTCAATCCCTCACCCAACCATAAGCTGCTATTTTGTACAGCCCACTTCATCATAAAAATCAGTTTGCTTCAAAGCAAAAATTTGTAAAAGTTTAACAAATTTATTTATGCTTTATGGTCCCAGGTTTCACTAAGAGACGGGGAAACTGGGGAACATCTGCACAATGGATGGAAAATGGGAAGAACAGCCTCATGTATCAAGTTTCTGCAGGACATACTAAGTATAAGACAAAGTGATATATAATTTTCAAAGTGAATTTTGTCCCATTGGAATAATTTTGCTGCCTGTGTAGAAACTGCATTTCTGCTCATTTATGATGCCCTCCCATTTTGTTTAAAAGGTAGCCCAGAACTAGATGCATGAACACAAAACAAGACAGAGAGCACAATTATGTTCATAGTTCTTACCTTGCATAAAGGAATTGATGTATTCAGCAACTGGTTGATCACCACAGGATCCATCTTAAATAGGTTTTTAAAATCTGACTCAGTCATTTTACGATCCCTCAGAAGATCACCCAATGTCAGATTTTGGTCTCTCTCTATTGATCAAAAACAGTTTTGAGACTTTTCTGTAAAATTCATATTGGTTCATTTTGTGCTAACAGGTCCTATGTAAACAGTGCCCATGGGTTTTTCAATATTCTATATTAATTGTCACTACATCTGGTGGCATCAGTCCTGCCACATTTTCAGTAATCATTACAATTAATGTGATAGCCCATGTCTCCGTAGAAAATGGAAACTAAAGTGGACTGCATCACTAACCATATGTCACAATGACCTGCTGCAACCCGCTTGATGGCCTTGTTAAACTTAAATTTTATGTCCAAAGAATTCTGTGATGCAATATAATTATTTCCCGATGGATTTTCTTTGCTTATTAAAGACTGACTAAGTTGGCAAACCCTCCAGTAGAGATACATAGGAAGATTTATTACAAACAGCAAAAAGTCATTCAGCCATTGTGTCCTACTCATCTGAAAAAAAGTGTTACTTAGTTTATGCCATTTTCCTGATCTTATTCTGCAGCCTTGTTGGTTATGGCACATTAACAGCAGATTCAACTTTTTTCAAATGCAATTTAAAATTTCTGACTCTTGAACAATTTCAAGGTGCAAATACCAGACTCCCACTAATCCAGCGTTAATGCTGCCAGAATGCAAAGACAATGCTGTCCTTAAGATTTATAATCATTGCTCCAGAGATTTCAGATACCAGCCTCACTCCAATGTCTTTCATTAAAAACCCATTCTCTAATTTTCCTGTAAATCCAATATCTTGCAATCAAAGTAATGTCAGGACCTGAGACCACATCCCAGTAATGCAAGATTTCACAGCCATGCCCAACAATGATAGGTCAGTGTCCACATTCATAATACTTCTGCCATAGAATACTGACTCATTGTTGGCTACACTACACTAAGATCTTTGAGTAATTATTTTTGTTGTATCTTCTTTAAATACCTTGGAATCTTTTCAATTCCAAAGGCCTTCCCAGCTATACCTATGACTTTTTGTATTAATTCTTTCTGTGACTTGTCATAAATCTACAGTTTTTTTCCAATTAACTAGATGCTGCCAATTTTGTTTTCTATCATTATATTTTAAGTTTGAAGATGTTTTCACCATATGCTTCCTGTTGCATTATGCATCCCCAAAACTGGATTATTGTCTTATTCCTCCCTTCTACATAAAAAAAAGGTATCGGCGACAACAAGTCCTTCCTTGCTGATGACAACCTTTAGTAACTCGTTGGCCATAATCACAACGCACTGCACACTGCCGTTAGAAGCTTCTTTAAAATGCGAATTGTTGTAAAGTGCAGTCTTTTATGAAAATTATAAAAACATTTTTAGCAATATTTCCCTGCATGAATTATAATTTCCAATAAGGCCAGTCAGTTTGTAACAGGATTGTGGAAGAAACTAGAATTAGGGCGCATTGTTTACAAATCAGTGGTCTCCTGTTTAAAATGGGAGAAGATGAGGAGAATGCAATGAGGAGGATTGTGAGTCTGTGAAACTTTTCTCTAGTGAGTAATGTACACAGCATCATTGAATATTTTCAAAGGTAGACAAGTATTTGGTTAATAAGCCAGTCAAAGGACATTGGAGATAAGCAGAAAAGTGGAGACTGCAATCAGACTAGCTATGATCTTATTGAATGGTGGAGTTTTCAATAGCCAAATGGCCTACTCCTGCTCCTGATTTACATGTTTACATTGTTGTCAGTTTTCTTGTGAATTGTTGAAACTGCACCTATCTAGGCAAATGGAGAGTTTTCCGTTACAATCCTGACTTGTGCCATGTAGTTGTTTAAAAGACGATGAATAGACAGGAGGTGATTTATTGCAGAATACCCAACTTCTGACTTGCTTTTTTTCCCACTGTATTTATATCACAAGTGCAGTTCAGTTCATAGTCAACAATGATCCTCCACAATGTCGCTGCTGGAGCATATAATGATGGTAATGTCATTTATTGAATTGAGGAGGTAGTTAGATTCTCAGTCATGGCCCAGGGAGGATAGGGTTAAATCTTTGTCCTAAGCCCCTAAAACTGACACTCACAGCCAACACTGGAATTGATAATAATCACAGAACTAAGAAAAAATGTGGAAATGGAAATTAAAAAAAATCAAAGTAACACGATTCAAGACGAGAAACACATTTAAATGATATAAAATTTTTCTAACTCCAAGTTAATACATACCTTGAATGCCAATAGCATGGAAGATGTTCAAAGCACTAATGGTCAGGTTAAAGCCGATGTCTGAAACCAAATATGAATTCTCATTTTTGGAAGTGAACAAATCTTTCAGCGATTCCAATAACCTGAGAAAGCAGAAATTTACATAGATAGAATAATTCATAAAACAACAGCCACAGAAGCACGCCAATGTCTCTACTTCCTCAGATGGCTAAGGAAATTCAGCATGGTCATAATGATTCTTTCCAAGTTTAATAGATGCTTCATAGAAAGCATCCTATCCAGAAACACCACAGCAACTGTTCTGTCCAGGACCAAAACAAATTACAGAAAGTCCTGAATGTATCCCATTTCATCACGAAAATCAGCCTTCCTTCCATTGACTCCATCGACACTTCCCACTACTTCTCCAACACTGTCAAAGCCCCTCCCAACCTGTTTTCATTCTCTTCCACCCTTTTCCATTGGGCAGAAGATGCAAAAGTTTGAAAATATGTACCAACAGTTTCAAGAACAGCTTATTCTTTGCTATCAGACTTATGAGTGGACCTCTCATATATTAGATTTGATCTTTCTCTACACATTTTCTGTAGCTATAATACTACATTCTGCATTGTGTTATATTACCCTGATGTACTTATGTCAGGTATGATTCATCTGGATAGCATGCAAAATAATACTTTTGCTTTATCTCGGTACATGTGATATAATAAATAAAATCAATTCAAATTAAATTAATTAAACTCCACTCGTACTTTCAGCACAAATATGTAGCATTGTAGTTCATACAGAGACAGTTTGGTATGAGTACTGAGATTACCGCAGACAATTGTAATTCACTCTGTCAGGAACAGAAGTTAAAATCACATGGAAAGAACTAGCAGCTTGAAACACTCCATTCTTGGTTGAGGTGTCCAGAACCAGAAGACACAGTTTATGAATAAAGGATAACCTGTGTAGGATGAAATGAGGAGGAATTTCCCCACTTGGAGGATGATGAACTTGGAATAATCTGCCTCAACAGACTGTGGAAGCTCAGCCACTGAATATGTTCAGGACGGAAATTAAGATATTTCTAAATATCAAAGAAATCCAGGGTTATAGGGATAGTGCAGGAAAATAACATGGCAGATGGAATATAATGTGGAAAAATATGATATTTCACATTTCCCAAGAAAAATAAATATCGCTTAAATAATAAAAGATTGTAAAGTGTAGATGTACAAGAGACTTAGGTGTTCTTGCCAATAAATTACTGAAAGCTAACATGCATGTGCAGCAAGCTATTACGAAGGCTAATAAAATATTAATCTTTATTGCAAGAGCATTTGGGTATAGGAGTAGTGAAGTCCTGCTTCAATTGTATAGGTACTTGCTTACACTACACCTGGCATATTGTATACACATTTGTTCTCCTTACTTCAGGAAGGATATTATTGCCATACAGGGAAAGCAATGAAGTTATACAAACCTTCTCAGGATGATGGGACTGGGCCTGTATCTTCTAGAATTTTGAAGAATGAGAAGTGATCTTATTGAAACCTACAAAACATTTAAAGAGGTCGACAGGGTCGATGCAAATAAGTTGTTTCTTCTGGCTGATGAAGCTAGAATCAATGCACACTTTAAAAATAATGGGGATGCCATTTAGAATTGAGATGAGTTTTGTTTTTACACAGAAGGTTGTGAATCTTCAGAATTCTCTAACCCAGAAGGCTGCCAAAGATCAGGATGGAAGTAGAAATTGATAAATCCATTCTGTCGACAGGAATGACCCTGACCTTCCAATCTTTGCCATTTCAATAAACTGTCATACTTTCATTTCTGTCCTGGGCCTGTAACAATGTTTCAAGAAGTTCCATGCAAACTGGAAGAACAAAATCTCATTTTCGACTTCAGTACTTTCCAGACTCAAGGACTCAATATTAAGTTCCACAACTTTAAAGCCTGGCCATGTCTTGTTTGTGACTTGCTCATTTTACTCTAAGCAGAGCAAACTCATTTTCTTCTTTATTTCCGTCTGTGTTTTATTTCAATATCTGCTTCATCAACATTAGCACTCTTCTTGTTATTGCTCTGGCCACAATCTGTTTTTACTACTCTTCCTGCCCTCTGAAAACAACATAAAAACCATAATTTTCCACCCCCTTTCACTTCTGAAGAGTCATACAACTTGAAAATATTAGCATCTATGGTGACAGAAACCGAGCTATCAGACTTGCTGAGTTTCTCCAGCACTTCTGTTTTTGTTTCAGGTGGGAATTACACTTAGGCATAAAGCTTTTAATATGCTTTTGATGAACAGATCTAGATAGATACAGTCTTACTATTCTTGTTTATTTGAGTTTTAAGCCTGGACTTTTAATCACAGAGAAATATCTGCCTTTATTTGATGATGAGTTTCCAATCAATGTTGCTTCAGAAGTCTTACCATTTCAATACTAATTGTCTGAACCACTTTAAGAGGAGGGGAAAAAACAAGAAAGAACAGTAGATTGTAGGATGAAAGAAAAACTAATAGAGTTACGGAGCTCCACAACTGTAGGATGAGTGAATTTAGAGTTGTGGATTTGAATCCCAATTTTTAACACAATTGTATGCAAGGTTGAGGACAGTAAATCAGATTACATTTCCAACTTGGAAGGAAAGAAAGAAAAATTTTGGTTCTCCACAAACATTCTTCTTTTGTACTCCTAAAGTTGGTTCCAGAATAAGCAAAAGTGAATACATAATCTCTATAAAGAGTAACACACTAATGACACTGTAAAATAGCTCCACTACCTTAAAAGTCCCTACATTTAGACAATTTATATCTCTTTAGTGCTTTTAAATGCTTTACCAATTTGTAATAAAATACTAATTTTCAGGTGTACATTTATAACAGCCAATAAAACACATTTTCAGTTTATATTGCTCTAATGGCAGCCTTGCCAAGATTGAATTATAATGGTGTACACAGTTACTTCTTTGGCATCATGCCATTATTGTTCCATTGTTTATTGTTCATTACTATAAGCATCTGTTTTCTTTTTGTGACTGCATTTACTTTTTACTGTGTTATCTATCGTTACTGTATTTTACTTTGCTTTTTTCCGATCGATTGGTTCGATACTAGTCACTGTAATTTAACTTTAGTTCTTTAATTTTGATTGTTCCTCTGTCTGCTCCACTCCTTCATGCTTAGTTAAGAGATGGACCTTGATTGATTGTCTTGGGTCAGTAGTGGTAACATTTTCTGTACAAGATCATAAGATTAATAAGGTGTTTGGATAGGGTGGTAGCTATGGTCAGGTCAGGAAGGATTGGTGAGTGATTGGGTTTGTGAAGAGTTATGGATGTTCAATGTGGAAAGTAGCTGTGAGTGATTGAGTCTGGAAGTAGCAGGGAGAAATTGGGGGACATAACTGTGGCTGATAGGGTTGGGAAGTTGCACAGGTTTGGGAAATAGCTGTGGGTGATCAGTTCAGGATGTAACTGTCAGTGATCAGGTTGGAAAATGTCAGCAAGTGATCAGTTTGTGGGATGGCAGTGGACATTCAGATCAAGAAATAGCCGTGACTGATTGGGTTGGGAAATACCAGAGGGTGATCAGTTTGGAGAGTAAATGTGGGATATCAGGTAAGGAAGGAACTGTCAGTGATCGAATCAAGAATTATTTCTGGGTGAGCAGTTAGAAAATAGGGGTAGGTGATTGAGTTGGGAGTGAGCATGGGCGATCAGATTGGGATATAGCTGTGAGCAATCAGATCAGGAAGTGACAGTGGGTGATCGGTTGGGAAGTGGCAGTGGATGATCGATCAGGAAGTAGCAGTGGTTGATCTGTTGGGAAGTATCAGTGGGTGATCGATCAGGAAGTAGTAGTAGGTGATCGATTATGATTTGGATGTGAGCATAAGAGGTATAATTAGCAACTTTGCAGATGACACCAAAATTGAAGATGTAGTGGACAGTGAAGAAGGTTACCTCAGATTACAATGGGATCTTGATCAGATCAGTCAATGGACCAAAGAGTGACAGATAGAGTTTAATTTAGATAAATGTGAGGTGCTGCATTTTGGGAAAGCAAATCTTAGCAGGACTTATACACTTATGGTAAGGTCCTAGAGAGTATTGCTGAACAAAGAGAGCTTGGAGTGCAGGTTCATAGCTCCTTAAAAGTGAATCGCAGGTAGATAGGATAGTGAAGAAGGCGTTTGGTATGCTTTCCTTTATTGGTCAGAGTATTGAGTACAGAAGTTGGGAGGTCATGTTACATTTGTACAGGACATTGGTTAGGCCACTGTTGGAATATTGCATGCAATTCAGGTCTCCTTCCTATCGGTAAAATGTTGGGAAACTTGAAAGGGTTCAGAAAAGATTTACAAGGATGTTGACAGGGTTGGAGGATTTGAGCTGTATGGAGAGGCTGAATAGGCTGGGACTGTTTTCCCTGGTGCATTGGAGGCTAAGGGGTTTATAAAGGTTTATAAAATCATGAAGGGCATGGATAGGATAAATAGACAGAGTCTTTTCCCTGGGGTGGGGGAGTCTCAAACTAGAGGGCATAAGTTTAGGATGAGAGGGGAAAGATATAAAAGAGACCTACATGGCAACTTTTTCACACAGAAGGTGGTACGTTTATGGAATGAGCTGCCAAAGGAAATGGTGGAGGCTGGCACAATTGCAACATTTAAAAGGCATCTGGATGGATATATGAATAGGAAGGGTTTGGAGGGATATGGGCCGGGTGCTGGCAGGTGGGACTAGATTGGGTTGGGATATCTGGTAAGCATGAACGAGTTGGACCGAAAGATCTGTTTCCATGCTGTACATCTCTAGACTCTACGATCTAGCAATGGGTGATTGGATTGGGAATTAGAGCTGAGTAATCAGATCAGGAATGAGCAGAGGATTGGGTGTCTCAGGAGTTGTTGAAGAAGTGATCAGTTTGGAAGCACGAGGCAGGTGATCAGGTCAGGCAGCAGCAGCGGGAATGATTGGCTCAGGAAATAGTAATCGATGACTGGGGTGGGTAGTCTTAAGTGTAGCCAAACTGCATTCAGCTCTATTGTCAATAAAATCCAATTGTTGTCGGAATAAGCTGTGCTGTGTATTGTTGATTTTAGCTCTCATAGTTCTGTAGCTATTTTCAACATTTTTAATTGACTATGAGAGTATCCCTGTCAGCTAGAGCCAAACCTGTGGAACCTGATGCAACATCCCAACTACAAACCCTCCTAACAATCTCCACTTTTGTCCCCACTGCCAGCCCCAATACTCCCTTTCCCACCTCGGGACATGACGATGCTCCAAATCTGAGAAGCTTAGAAACTTTCATAACATAGAAACAATCAACCCTTCTAACCCCTGGATGTGACAACTCCCCTCTACCAATGAGGCCTTAAAACTTGGCCTATCCATCCGCGACTCAACTCCCCTCTTCACTGCTGCTGAACCGAACACCTCCCCATGTCCACCCCGCAAACCTAACAACATCCCAACACCCATCACCACCCTGACACCCTGAATCTGATCCAACCTGCTATCCTAACCATCTGATAACCTACCCACCCGGTGCCCTACCCCAACTAACCTGGCACCCTCCTTATCTGCATCCTAACCATAAATGTACCTCAAGTCCTTACTCTTTGACAGCAGCTGACAAACTGGCTGTCAGTGACACTGCACCTTAAATCACAGAACATAACAACTGAGTGCTGTGGGGTGTGCTTTGCCTTCCTCTGACAATTCTGCACTACAAGGGGATGTAAGTGTGGCTCCACATTTCTGATTGACACCTAATTGTAATTTCCTGTTAGAAAAGTTACCTGCTAATGGGAAAAAAGTGAACTAAGTGGTTATCCATGTGGGATTGTTACTCCTCAGAAAATCCTGTCCTTGTTTCCAAGAATGCTAAGTACATCATCCTGACTTTCTTTGAATGAAGCCTCCATTGTCACTACAATGTCATTTTTTCACAGGGTTATTTGCGCCTAAGCCCACTAATCTCAATTGTTATATCCTGCACATACATATTTATTTACAATAACTCTAATTAAAACTTTATTATGTTCCTACTTAATCTGATACCAAATAAAATCATACTATTTTCTACTCTAGTGCTAAATATCTCCCCCAATCCTTTGTATACCATGTTTTTCCTACTTGTGGTTCCCACAGCTCTGCCAGGTTAGTTTAACCTCTCCTCATTAGTATTAGTAAATAGCCCAGTAAGGACATTGCTCATAATTCTGTTACAGAGTCACAGTGTCAGAGAGATGTTACAGCACAGAAACAGACCCCTCAATCCAACTTATCCATGCCAACCAGATATCCTAACTGAAACTAGTCCCATTTGCCAACACCCAGCCGATATCTCTCCAAACCCTTCCTATTCTTCTCCCCACCCAGATGTCATTTAGATGATGTAATTGTACCAGCTTCCACCACTTCCTCTGGCAGATCGTTCCACACATGCACCACCCTCTGTGTGAAAAGGTTGCCGCTAGATTCCTTTTATATCTTTCCACTCTCACCCTAAACCTATGCCCTCTAGTTCTGGACTCCCCCACCCCAGGAAAAAGACTTTGTCTATTTACCCTATCCATGCCACTCATAATCTTATAAACCTCTATAAGGTCACCCCTCAGCTTCCAATGCTCCAGGGAAAACAGCCCCAGCCTATTCAGTCTTGCCCTATAGCTCAAATCCTTCAACCCTGGCAACATCCTTGTAAATCTTTCTGAACCCTTTTAAGTTCCACAACATCCTTCCAATAGGAAGGAAACCAGAATTGCATGTAATATTCTAAAAATGGCCTCACCAATGTACAGCCACAACATGACCTCCCAACTCCTATACTCAATGGTCGGATCAATAAAGGAAAGCATACCAAACGCCTTCTTCACTATCCTATCTACCTGCGACTCTACTTTCACGGAACTATGAACGTGCACTCCAAGATCTCGTTGTTCAGCAATGCTCGCCAGGACCTTACCATTAAATGTATAAGTCCTGCTCTGATTTGCTTTCCCAAATTCACATTTATCTAAATTAAACTCCATCTGTCACTCCTCAGCTCATTGGCCCATCTCATCAAGATCCCATTGTAGTCTGTTCTGGTGCAATCTATCTGTACAGGTCTCATTTCAGCCTGAACTGGTCCCGATTCCTCAGGCATCTAAAACCCTCACTTCTACACAATCTCACCACTCCCACATTTATCTAATCAATCTTCCTATTTCTGTACTCAGTTGCTCAAGGTGTCAGGGGCAATCTGGAAATGCCTACAATTAATATCCTGTTCGTCTCAGAGCTTCCTAACTCTGATTGCAGGACCACATGCCTTTATCTACCTATTTCATTGACAATAATTTGGACCACAACATTGGCTATTCATCACCAGCCTGTCCCCACCTCATGCAAAATCCCACTCCCCACCCCACTAACTCACACCCCACTCCTTCCCCAATCAATGTGCGCTCTAAAGCCACTCAGTGATAGCAAGATTCTGACATCAGGAAGTCAACATACCCTCTTACATTCATGCCAGATTTAGTTGAGAAATAATTGTTTGTGACGTTTGTTGTTGTAGACAACTTTAGCAAGTCAGTAAAGTTCTTTGCTTGCACAAACTATTAAATATTTTTCCAATAAGACCTTGTATTGAATGAACCAAAATGCATAGAGTACTTAGTTTCTTTAACGTTAATGTGAGCTGTTGAGCTCACAGGATATGGATAATTCTCCTGTATGTGCAAACGATCACACAATGTTATTTTGCTTCTTAACACTCACCCAAGAATACTGATGTATCGCTTTTCCTTACTGAAATCTGAGTAAAAAGCGATGATGTGTGAATAATTTCCAAAGTGAATGTCTGTAGCTCCTCAAAAACTTCATTTATACATTGACAAAGATAGACAATAAAACCTCTATTCCATATCTCCTCATGTTACTTACAGCAGACTTTCTAATCTTGTGCTTAGCTTCTCATATGATAGAGCATGCAGCCTTGTTCCTGTGGTAAAGACATTCTGTTTCCTGAAACATCAGGAGTTTGGCGAATCTTAAAATCTGGCCCACATTTAATTTAACTGTGTAAAATTTAAAAGAATTGTGATAACAAATATGATATTAAAATATTCTTAATATAAGTGAGTTACTTAAAAGAAAAGGGACATTTTCCTAGCGACATATTAACAAAGGAATTTTGGATTAAGAATTTAGCCTCTCAAGTGTGTTCTGTCAGTCAATAAGATTACGGCTGATCTGATTGTAACCACAGCTCTGTATTCTCACCTACCCCAGGTAACTTTTCATCTCTTAATTATGAAGGATCTTTCCACCCCACTTTAAAAATGATCAGAAGTTTTGTTTCCACTGCTTTTCTTGGAAAGAGTTCCAAAGACTCACAAATATCTGAGAAAGAATTTCAGATGACCCTTATGTTTAAAGGGCAACTTCTAGATCTGGAATCTCACATGAAATTAAACCTCATTTTACACATCCATCCTGTTAAGCTCTTCAAGATCAGCCTCCTCCAGTCAGAGTTTATCAATAGCTTCGACTGGCTTTGTCATGAGTTCCTTGTGTCATTAGCTTCCTGTCTCTGGCTTCTCAGCCATTCAGAGAGTCTGAAAACATGACATATCAAAGGAAGGATTAGAATGTCTGTACTGAACAACAGTTTTTGAACACAAGAATAGAAAGGAGTCCAGAGAAAGTTGCTTTGCACCACCAAACTCTACCCTACCTCACCCTGGGTTAGGATGCCAGGGGAATCCAGGAATTTAGGAGAACAATTGTAATGAGTGACAGCGTGTTAAGTGCACTACCCTACAATCTGACCCTCAAATCTGCACCCATTCCTCCTTCTCCAGGCACTTGTGCACATTCTTATGTGAATTAAAATTAGAATTAGATTTTACTGTCATGTGTACTCAACCAACACAGGGATACAACAGTACAGTGAAAAGTGTACAATGTCGCCATTCCCAGTGCCACCTTCATTACAAATGTACCGAGGTACAAAATACAAAAATAAGAAAATAAAGTTAAAAATTCAACATTAAAGTTCTACTGAGCATCAAGTAGAAAGATAAAGAAATAAAGCCAGAAGTTCAGCGTGAATGGTCCTTCATGCTCAGTTGTACCGTGCTTGCACTCCCCACAAGGGTTCGATCTCCTCCATGAGGGTTCAATGTCCTCCGTACTCTACACCATCGCAGATACTGGGAGACCTTGGGCTCACTCTCCTCCACATTTGGGCTCGCACCATCACTCTCCCCTATGTTGAGCTAGATCTTTGTGTTAACTTCACTTTTTCTCTCGCCTGCCCGTACATTCTTGTTCTACCCCGAACTAGGCTCAATCTCCTTCATATGGGGCTCGCTGTCTAGTTCTACTCTGCGCTAGTTCAATCTCCAGTGTGCTGCACCAAAGTCGACTTTCTCCACCTCCACTGAAAGAAACCTTCCTTCAGGTGCACTGGACACCTTGAAGCTGCCAATCTCTCCACAAAAGGTAATAATCAATAGTAAATTTCACATTCATCTTACTGCTTCA
Source organism: Chiloscyllium punctatum (assembly GCF_047496795.1). Lineage (NCBI taxonomy): Eukaryota > Metazoa > Chordata > Chondrichthyes > Orectolobiformes > Hemiscylliidae > Chiloscyllium > Chiloscyllium punctatum. The sequence goes on along the minus strand of NC_092746.1, from coordinate 55,057,974 downwards.
GTATTTGAGAGGGCTATGGAAATCCCCCAAAAATGGCATTAACAATGTTTTCCTGAATTTCAATGGGTCAAAAACTGACATTTCAGTGGACAATCAGGAGAATCCGAGTGGAAATTCCCCTCCTGGGTGTTTTGCTGACTGATCTGATCAAAAGTGAGAATGCAGAATTGATTCTGAGATCTAGTTGCTCCTTTATTGCTGAATCAAATTGGCTAAACAGACAATGGCTTCTGGACTGTAGTAGTTGAGACCAAATTCTCTGCATCTACTTTTAGAATTAATGAACAACATTATAAGACACATCTTTACTTCCATAATGTCAGAGGTTTGTTATTTATAACCTATTTCTTCACTTTTCTGGTTAAAATAAAATTCAAGCTTAAATTTAAAGAAGAACTTTATTGTTTTAAACATTAAATTGATCGTGTGCTGTTTGCTAGCCTACTGAGAAACAAGAAGGGTGCAGTTACATTGTTGGGGCTGTATTACAGGCCTCACAACAGAGAGCAAATAGGTAAACAGATTATGGAAAGGTGCAGAGGTAACAGGGTGCAGGTGATTGGAGATTTTAATTTTTCCAACATTAACTGGGAAACATTTAGTGTCAGAGGTCTGGATGGGGCAGAATTTGTAAGAATGATCTAGGAGAGTTTTCTAGAGCAGAATGTCAATAGTCCAACTAGTGAAGGGGCCATATTGGATCTGGTGCTGGGGAATGAGCCAGGCCAGGTGGTAGAAGTTGTGGTGGGGCATTTCTTTGGGAACAGTGACCACAATTCTGTAAGTTTTAGAATACTCATAGACAAAGATGAGAGTTGTCCTAAGGGAAGAGTACTAAACTGGGCCAAGGCTAATTATATCAAAATTAGGCAGGAGCTGGGAAATGTGGATTAGACACAACTATTTGAAGGGAAGTCCACATTTGATATATGGGAGGCTTTCAAAGGTGGTTGAAGATAGTGCAGGATAGGCATGTCCTGTTGAAAGCAAAGGATAGGAAAGGCAAGATTCGTGAACCATGGATGACACGAGGAATCAGACAACAAGCCAAGAGGAAAAGGGAAGCGTACATCAGGTCCAGGCAGCTAAGAACAGAACGGGTCCTGGAGGAATATTGGGAGAGGAGGACCCGACTTAAACGAGGAATCAAGCAGGCTAAAATGGGTCATGAAATAGCTTTAGCGAGCAGAATTAAGGAGAATCCCAAAGCTTTTCATTCATATACAAGAAGCAAGTGGGCAACTAGAGAAAGGATTGGTCCACTGAAAGATAAGGAAGATAGGCTGTGTGTTGAACCTGAGAAAATGGGTGAGATTCTCAATGATTACTTTGCATCAGTGTTCACGGAGTAGACGGACATGATGAATGTTGAGATTAGAGACAGAAGTTTGATTACTCTGGATCACGTTGACATAGGTAGTGAAGATGTGTGGAGTAGGCTAGAGGTTATTAAGGTGGACAAATCCCCAGGACCGGAAGGGATCTATCCCAGGTTACTGAGGCCCTGACAGATATCTTTGTAACATCCTTAAACACAGGTGAAGTACTGGAGGGTTGCTCATGTTGTCCCCCTGTACAAGAAGGGTAGTAGGGATATTCCAGCTAACTACAGACCAGTGAACCTGATGTCAGTGGTGGGAAAGTTGCTGGAGAAGGTACTGAGGGATAAAATCTATTTATATTTGGAAGAGAGTGGGCTTATCAGTGATAGGAAACATGGTTTTGTGTGGGGGAGACCATGCCTTACCAACTTAATAGAGTTCTTTGAAGAAGTTACCGAGTTGATAGATGAAGGAAGGGCTGTCGATGTCATTCACATGGACTTTAGTAAGGCATTTGATAAGGTTCATATGGTGTGCAGGGTGTTCTAGCTAGGTGAATAAAGAACTGGTTGAGCAACAGGAGACAGAGAGAAGTAGTTGAATGGAGTTTCTTGAAATGGAGAAAGGTGACCAGTGGTGTTCCACAGGGGTCAGTATTGGGGCCACTGTTGTTTGTGATATATATAAATGATCTGGAAGTGGGCACTGTTGGTATGATCAGCAAGTTTGCAGATGACACGAAGATTGGTGGAGTATCAGAAAGCATAGGTGACTGTCAGAGAATACAGGGGAATATACATAGACTGAAGAGTTGGGCGGAGAAGTGGCAGATGGAATTCAATCCAGGCAAATGTGGGGTAATGCATTTTGGCAAGTCTAATTCTAGATCGAATTATGCAGTAAATGGAAGAGCCTTGGGAAAAAGTCAATGAGCAGAGAGATCTGGGAGTTCAGGTCCATTGTACCCTGAAAGCTGCTACACAGGTAGATAGAGTGGTCAAGAAGACATATGGTATGCTTACCATCATCAGATGGGGTATTGAGTATAAGAGCTGGCAGGTCATTTTAAAATTGTACAAGACATTAGTTCGGCTGCATTTAGAATACTGTGTACAGTTCTGGTCGCCACATTACCAAAAGGACGTGGACGCTTTGGAGAGGGTGCAGAGAAGGTTTATGAGGATGTTGCCTGGTATGGAAGGTGCCAGCTATGAAGACAAGTTGAATAGGTTAGGATTGTTTTCATTAGTAAAAAAGGAGATTGAGGGGGGACTTGATTGAGGTCTACAAAATCATGAAGGGTACAGACAGGGTAGATAGAGATAATCTTTTTCCCCGGGTGAAGGATTCAATAACGAGCGGTCACACTTTCAAGGTGAGAGGTGGAAAGGTTAAGGAGGATTAATGCAGCAAGTACTTTACACAGAGGGTGGTAGGTGCCTGGAACGTGTTGCCAGCCGAGGTAGTAGAGCCAGGCACAGTAGATTCATTCAAGATGCATCTGGACAGATGCATGAGGAGGTGGGGAGCAGAGATGCCTAGGAATTGGGCAACAGGTTTGGGTGGTGGATTTTGATCAGCTCAGGCTTGGAGGGCCAAAGGGCCTGTTCCTGGGCTGTAAATTTTCTTTGTTCTCTTTGTTCTAATATATGCAAAGAATAGTCTTTACAGCGCAACTTCTATTCGAACATCCGTAACTGATAATTAACTACAATGGTGACAATTGTCTTATTGAATGTGGATAATCCTTTGCTATTGAGTTACTTAAGAACTGAAATCCAAGTATGAGTTGGCAATATTATTAAAATAGAACCTGCAACTATTTTAAGTTGCAGAAACAAACTGGTATGCTTGATGATGGCATTCTTGGTATGTTCACTCCACAACAGTCAATTAACTTTATGCTAAACAATGTACTGAAAAATAATCTAAGTTGCAGGTCAGAAATATTTGAATTTGGAAATAATGTTTGAAAGTTTAGCTTCAAAACAAGCTTTAAAAATGGTTTAGCTTCTTGTGTTTTACTTCTCACAGCCAGAATTTCCACAGTTACCACCCAGATCAGACACTCCCAACTTTACACCCATTGAAATCTTTCACTTAAATGAGGGCTCACATTACATTTATATATGGGCTGAGGTTACTGCCGGTCACGAGAAACTGGTTTCAATACACAGATGAAACTTAACACTTATCCTCATTATCGCCATTTCAGCTTGAACTCTACAGATTAGTACCAGCAGATGCCAGGTGGAACAGGGGCAGTAAAATCAGCCAACATAGTTATGTCTCCTGAAGCTGTGAGGATTATACTGGTTGCAAGTTAAAACTGCTCACCTGAGTAGATGGCATGGATATTCAGCCAATGTTATCCCTCCTTTGTAATATGTGCAGGAGAGAACCTGGTAACGTGACTATTCAAATAACATTACTAGTTCTGCAACAGCCTGCTGATAGAAGTTTGGTGTTGTGGTTCTGTTCGCCGAGCTGGGAATTTGTCTTGCAAACGTTTCGTCCCCTGTCTAGGTGACATCCTCAGTGCTTAGGAGCCTCCTGTGAAGCGCTTCTGTGCTGTTTCTTCCGGCATTTATAGTGGCCTGTCTCTGCCGCTTCCGGTTGTCAGTTCGAGCTGTCCACTGTAGTGGCCGGTATATTGGGTCCAGGTCGATGTGTTTGTTGATAGAGTCTGTGGATGAGTGCCATGCCTCTAGGAATTCCCTGGCTGTTCTCTGTTTGGCTTGCCCTATAATGGTAGTGTTGTCCCAGTCGAATTCATTTTGCTTGTCGTCTGTGTGTTTGGCTACTAAGGATAGCTGGTCTTATGAAGTTTGGTCTTATGAAACATTCTCTTTAGATACAGCGTTTCCACACTGTAATGTAATCTAATCTAATAAATTCATGAAGCTCATTCTTGGGCTTTATACAAACAATGGCCTCCTGCAAGTAGTCTTCTTGATCATCTGTTGCAGGTTGCTAAGACTGCTACTTTTTAATCCAGTTGTTTTATTTTCTTTTTTAATCTTGTACCTTAAAGATTGGTAGAAGCAGGCTCAATCTCAACATTTCAGTAATACTTAGATGAACACTTGAAATACCATACCATACAAAACCATGGGTCAAGCACTAGAAAGTACTATTATTGTAGATAGGTGCTTGATGAACATCAAGGACATGATGGGCCGAAGGTCCTCTTTCCATGCTGTAAAATTATCACGCAATGTCTATATTACTATCAACTGATCAGCTGCCTCTGTTGCTTCATTTCCTTGCACCATTCTACAGGGGCAAATTTTCTTTCAAATATCCACCCACTCAACACCTCACCCCAGCCCTGAACTTGTATTTTTCTTTAGTCTCTCTCCTTTTGCCTATCATGCATTTACAAGTTCATTTTGTCCATGAGATACATACCTTCTGCCTCAACCGTCTTCCCCATACATCCATACACCAATGACCATCCATTTACAAGATGTATTTCAATTAATTACGCTATTCGGCTTTAAACAAAATACACTATTCTTACTTACAGTTCAAAAAAAAACAGAAGAAAGAAGAATTGGTATAACTTTAACTATTGGGAAACTTAACAGATTAACATATTATTTAACTACTAAACAGCAACTGTTCCATTATACTAACATCCCATAAACACACCCTCGGCAAAGGCAAAGTCAGTAAAACAGATTATCTCATATGCGATTTGGGCAGCAGTGAGAAAACCTAAGCTATTAGATATAGCAGAGAGAAACAGTGAAAGCTTCCACATTCAGCATCAAAACCCCCAACAAGACTGAATGCTAACTAAAACCCTGGCTGTGTGAGAACTTGACTCCGCCCATTCATGCTGCTTCTATTGTTCCAACTTTAAATAAAAAGGCTCAAAACTTCACATGCTGTTTACTTTATTAGCTAGGAAAAAACAGCTTGGCATCAGGTCAAAATCTCTCTTTTGAAAGAAAAGGACAAAATACACCTCTTAAAGTCACTATATCACACACCATACTACAAGAAGAGGATCAGAAGAATGACAGCTTATATGGCCACTTAGAACAAACAACATTCAATCAATGATGTGGACCTGGCACAGGAGGGAGTTCAGAGCACAGCAGGTACACCCTTTTGATGCAATGTCCTGATCACTGAGACAGTGTGGCACATTCACCAAGTTGCTGCACAAGCTGAGGCCACAGCTGAATGAATGATGAAAATACCATCCCTCATTATCAGGGTGCAACATGTGAGCTCAGCTCTCTTCTGCAAGGTATGCCACTAATGACGCTTCCATTAAAGATCTAAGAAACTCCTCTGTTTCTTATGTTTCCCACATAGGCAATTTCCACCAAGAGTCCTCCACCCTGTCATTGATAAGATGTTGGCACTGTGGCTGTCTGCCTGAGAAGATAAATGCAGAGGACCAGTGCTGATGGCAAACCCACAGCAGCAGCAGGACGGCATGGAGGTTGAGAAGAACTCAACTCAGGGAGAGATCGCAGCCACAGGACCCCTTAGCAGATGTGGGTCTGCAGGAAGGCCAAACATTTCAACCCCATCTCTAGTTTTTGGGGGATGAATGAGGCATAATATCAACTCACATCCATATGTCCCAGGACACTGTGTGGGAACTATGTCAAATGTTATGGCTGGACCTGAGGCCCGCAGGAGTGGGAGGCCATCCTCTCCCTGAGGCTCTGAAGGTGCCTCTTGCTCTGATATTCAATGCTGCTAGCTCTTTCCAGGGAGCAATGGACGACCTCTCAGTCGGGCCCTCACAAATGTACCAGGACAGTGTCTGCTGCCATCTGAGCAAAGTCACACCAGTTCATTTTCTTTCCTGATGAGAAGTTCAGTGCTGCAGCCTAGGCAGAAGGATTCAGAGTATAGCTGGCTCTCCCTAGATGTAGGATGATATGAACTGCACACTTGGTACTGAGAGGGCCGTGTTACAACATTGCAGAATTCAGCAGCAGGAAGGTGTTCCATTCAGTTAATAGACACGTGATTTGCCATCACTATAACATTTCCTTAAGGAAATGCCCATTACCTGGCAAATGCCACAACTCCTATGTCTTGGATCACTCCCATATAGCTGGTTTGTCTGAAGATCCAGCTACCTTACAATTTTGATTACTGGAGTACAAGGGATAACCACTGTGACCATGGCTCATGACAGGGTAGAGTAAAGATACAATGCTGCTCATTCCTAGATCTGGACCATCGTGGAACAGATGATAGGCCTCCTAAGATGCAGTTCCACTGATCTGACTCAACAGAGTGTGTAGCATCATCCTGCCACAAATGGAGCAGGCAACGAGGTGCTAAGGAACTGGGGAAATGGGAGCAATTCCCCAAGAGGAAGGTGAGGACATTGTGAAGGAGAAAACTTTCCTTGTGCAGGACAGAGCTTAGCTGCATTGGACACTACAAGTCAGACAGGAATGCACACTGAGGCATAAGATTCACTCAATATTGTTCTTTCAACGTGAAGGAAATGTTTTTAATCGTTGACTCATGCCAAAATGAGATGTGCCAGCATAGTTGTTTTGTAACCAAGCTAAACATAATAAATAACACAGATTTGAATAAATGAAATCAATGTGAGTGAAATATTTATGCGTGAAATTTAATTTTGAAAAACATATTACCTTTGTGCTTTCAGGTGTTATATCAATGGGCAATAGAATTAGGGAGGAATGTTTTTGTTGAAATAGAGAGCCTCCCTGTTTTACCAGGAGTCTGTTTATACTCAGCTGTGCCTGCTGCATTGTCAACTGAGGGTAGGTCAGCAACCATCACTGAGTGATATCTCGTGTATGCACCAGATCTGTAAATTCTAACTGCAACCAGGTGGGAAGAATGAAAAGCACAAGAATGAAAGTTGTGCACACTTGCAGTTAACCTCTAGAAACAGCAAACTGTCAACAAAATCCCCCCTTTTCTGAGTTACGTCATCAAAAAAGGCCATCTATCTTCTCTCTAGAGCATTATCTGACTTTGATCTTGTCTGTTGCTAACACCCTCACCCATGCCCTTTTTAGCTGTACATTTGACTGCAGTGCTCTAATTAACTCATGGCCATCCTCTTACTTCTAGCCTTCACAATGACATCCAAAACGTTGGCCCCCAAGCCTTTGTTCACACAAGTTCCATTCACCCATCAAGCTCACTGATCTGCATAGGTAAACAGTTAAACAAAGCCTTGGATTTTAAAATTCTCACTTTTGTTTTCGAGTGTCCACATGGCCATGCCTGTCACCATCCTTATAATCTCTGCCAGCCCCACAACCCGCTAAGAAATCTATTTTTATTTAATTTTGGCTTCTTGAGCATTCCACTTGTAATTACTGCACCATTGGTGGTCATACTTTTCACTGCCTGGGTTCTAGAATTTTCAGACACATGCTTTTGGCTCTTTTACCCCTTAATCCTCCTTAATTTAGTTCCTTAAATTAGCTTTTTGACCATGTTTCCTTTTCCTTTCTGCCCAGTTAACACCTTTGTGATTCACTTTATTGTGGATTTACAAAATGGTAAGGAAGCAGATCAGGATTTTTATTTTTTTACTTTTTTTAACAATGCTATACAATACAAACTGTTCTTGATTGTGTGAGCAGCTACCTGAGGCTGACTGAACATCCTCTTCCACCCACTTCCTAATCATTTCATCAGCTCCCAATCCCGCCCCCCCATCCGCCCCCAATGCCACACTTCCGTCCATTCCCGCCCCTCCCGTCTGACCTCCCGCCCCATCAGCCCCCCCTCCCTACACCCCCCCAGGGCAGCCAGACTGTACCCTAACAGTAAGAATGCTGCTGCCTTTCTGGGGTAAGTCTCCAAATAGCACACACACAACATTTTGACAGATTCCACCTCTGCCCTATACAGGACAATGTTACAGAGATTATCTGGGGAAAGGGGGTTTAGGGTGAACACCCGTGTAGGACTCCAGGGAAAATGTGGGGGGAGAGAGGGCAGGAGGTCAGTCATTTAGCGACCACCTGGACTGTCTAAGACTGTTCCAGGCAGCATTTCAGTGAGCCGAATTTGTTTTTAATTATTGTACCTGTAAACAAAAGACGCGATCAGGGTTGAAACAGTTCTTTGACCTAATGTTTTTAGATCCCCTTCGGATAATTTGATATTCAGATAATTAATATTCGGATAATCAAGGTTCCTCTGTACACTGAATGGTCAGGTCCTAGGGAGTGTTGCTGAACAAAGAGACCTTGGAGTGCAGGTTCACAGACCCTTGAAAGTGGAGTCTCAGGTAGATAGGATAGTGAAGGCGGCATTTGGTATGCTTTCCTTTATTTGGCAGAGTCTTGAGTACAGGAGTTGGGAGGTCATGTTGCGGCTGTACAGAACATTGGTTCGGCCACTTTTGGAATATTGCATGCAATTCTGGTCTCCTTCCTATAGGAAAGATGTTGTGAAACTTGAAAGGGTTCAGAAAAGATTTATGTTGCCAGGGTTGGAAGATCTGAGCTATAGGGAGAGGCTGAATCGGCTCGGGCTGTTTTCCCTACAGCGTTGGGGCAACCTTTTCACACAGAGGGTGGTGTGTGTGTGGAATGAGCTGCCAGAGGAAGTAGTGGAGGCCAGTACAATTGCAACATTTAAAAGGCATCTGGAATGGTTTATGAACAGGAAGGGTTTGGAGGGATTTGGACCAGGTGCTGGCAGGTAAGACTAGATAAGGTTGGGATATCTGGTCAGCATGGAAGAGTTGGACCGAAGGGTCTGTTTCCTTGCTGTACATCTCGATGACTCTTTGACTTTATGTGAGGTTCCCAAATCCTGCCTTTCCTGCCCTTCATTTTCAAAGGAACATGACTGTCCTACACTCTAATCAATTGATCCTTAAAAGATCCTAAATATCAGATATGGATTTACCCTCAAACAGCTGCTCACAATCCACATTTTCCTATTGACTAATTTGGTTCTAGTTGGTCTTCCCTCAATTTAACATCTTCAGCTGAGGTCCATTCTTGTCCTTATCCGTAAGTACACAAAAATCTACAGAATTATGGTCACTATTCCCAAAATGCTCCCTCACCGAAACTTTGATCACCTGGCTGGAATCATTTCCCAATACCAGGGCTAGTCTGGCCCCCTCCCTCATTGAATCATCCACATACTGTTTCAAAAATCCTCATATACACACTTGACAAATTGCTCCCCATCTAAAACCGTGGGCGGCACGGTGGCACAGTGGTTAGCACTGCTGCCTCACAGCGCCTGAGACCCGGGTTCAATTCCCGCCTCAGGCGACTGACTGTGTGGAGTTTGCACGTTCTCCCCTGCGTGGGTTTCCTCCCACAGTCCAAAGATGTGCAGGCCAGGTGAATTGGCCATGCTAAATTGCCCATAGTGTTAGGTAAGGGGTAAATGTAGATGTAGGGGTATGGGTGGGTTATGCTTCGGCGGGGCGGTGTGGACTTGTTGGGCCGAAGGGCCTGTTTCCACACTGTAAGTAATCTAATCTAAAACCCTAACACTATTGCCTAACAACGCTGCTATTTTCACATCTTTCCAGAATCTGACTACATATCTCTTCCCCTGTCTCCCGCTGGTAGCTGGGAGTTCTGTACGAATTATGGTTGTATCCTTCCTGTTCCTGAGCTCTACCTGATATTGTGTGATTTTTTAACATAATGACTCACTGCAAAATCCTTTCAGGGTATCCTCTGCCAATACAGCTGTGATATACTCCTTGACCTCTAATGCAATTCCCCTACCTCTTTTGCTTCCTCCTTTGCCTTGTCTAAAACACTGACATCCTGGAAAGTTTAACTGCCAGCCATGTCCCTCTTTCAACCATGTGTCTGTGATAGCAGAACATCATAGTTGCATGCATTAATCCAGGATCCACGTTCATCTGTCTTATTTGTTATACTTCTTGCATTGAAGCAAATACAGTCCAAACCATTAGTTCCACTCAGCTCAGCAACCTTTCTCTGACTGGTCTTCCTTTTAGCTATTGTTGCCTTAGTTTCAAGCTCTTCCCTAGTCTCTATACTTACTGGCTTGCTGCTCCAGTTCCCATCCCCTACCACAAATTATTGATGAAAACCTCAAACTTCCTATCAGTGAGCAGTAATCTGTAATCTCAAATGTCTTAATTCAGTGAATAGTTTGTTTTGCCTTGATTTCTGGAATATCTCCTCAGCATTATGATTCAGCTTTTTCAGTTCCTATTCATAGAATCCCTACAGTGTGGAAACAGGTCTTTCGGCCCAACAAGCCCACACCAACCTTCCAAAGAGTAGCCCACCCAGACCCATCCCCCTACCCTATTACTCAACATTTACCCCAGACTAATGCACCTAACCTACACATCCCTGAACACTACTGGCAAATTAGCATGGCTAACTCACCTAACCAGCACATCTTTGGATTATGGAAGGAAATCTATGCCAACATAGGGAGAATATGCAAATTCCACACAGATAGTTGACAGAAGCTGGAATCGAACCCAGTTCGCTGGTGCTGAGAGGTAGCAGTGCTAACCACTGAGCCACTGAGCCTGTTGCTTTTGCTATTTTGAACTCAGAATATTGTCTTGATTTCTTAGGAACATCTTGATTTTTAATACTAATTATCCATTATGTCTTTCTGCCATGACCTCATTGTTTTTCACATTGGTGCTGCACAGTAAGTTATTGATATATAGATGATTAGATCAGACCAGATCAAAAGTAAGATTTATGAAAATGACCTAGAAGAGCAGATCCAATAAAGTTTTATACAGTATCAACACAATTCACAATTTCACTTCGATGTGTGAGTTTTGTGAAATGAAGGCGATCAGCATTCACCTGGTTTCGTTTCTTTGCATTCTGACATTTCAGGAAAGATAAGAAAAGAGCCACCTGAAACTCACACAAAGCTACGCTACACAGGGTGTGGTGTATGGCATGCAACTAGTTCGGAAAAATGCACAGCTAAACAAGAAAAGCAGGCTTTTCTCCCACTCTCAGTTGTCAGTGTGTTGACATCCTGACTTTGATTGAAAATTGGCTCACCTTCTCTGTGAACTGAAGCTACCATCCCCCACTTCCCCTTCTCCTTTTCACCATCCATCCGATGCAAAATGATACTGTGCTGATATGGCCTTTCGCACCAAATTACAACACGGTTTCTCACCTTACTGATCTTGTACCTTGCCCTCCTTTAGGGATCTTGTTTCACCTGTCTCAAATGTGAATCATAGAATAATAAAGGAGACATTCAGCCACTGCTCCACAATTGCTCTTTCAGGCCAGAATTTATCAATCCTGTGAGAGCAGGCATTGAGGTGGGATGGAGAGGAAATTCACAAAACTCGCCATGCTTGATGTTTTCTTGCCACATGGTAATCTTGCTAGAAGTTTGGCTTACCCAGTAAAGGCTAATTAATGTAACCAATCTTTAAAGTTATTTGACTATTTGAATGGGAATATCACCAGGATCTTCCCATTGCAGAGTCACCCTCCTTAACAGAAGGCCAGGCATGGAGCTTCCTGACATCTGGAGTTAGGGAGATATTCTATATTCGCCAGCCTTAGCTGAGACCCATCCATGAACAGGCCACCATGCAGCCTCCAACAATTGTGTGGTGAGGTCAACCTTCCAGAAGGTGGCCTGGTAGCTGTGACCTTGTGTTTATTTCATTACAAGGATTATCACTAAAGGGCAGAGACGCCATCCTGCACTCACCACTGGCATTACTAGATTACTATCCAGTTCCCTTTAAAAGGTTACTACTCAATCTTTATTCACTACCCTCTCAAGCTGTACATTCCCAACTCTAGTCACTTGTTTTGTAAACAACATTATTCTTGTTACCTTGCATACTTTTTTCAATCACCAAAATTTGTTTCCAATGTTTAAAGACTGTTTAGCAATCAAAATGTTTCTCCTTGTTGACTACCTACATCCTTTGTGATCTTAAACACTTCTATTAAAAGTCATGAGCTATCAGATGAAATGGGTGCAACCATTTGCAAGATGCCACCAAGGTCCACGGCTGATTCTTGGAAGAAGTCAGGGTACAAAGTTCAAAGTCACAATGACTTTGATGGCCATAGGCAATGCATGGTAACTAGTAGTGTGAAGTATTGGGATGAACGATGATTGTAAAACTTGGGAACAGAAATAGGTTATTCAGCCAATTGAGTTTGCTTTGCCATTCAATGAGATCATGTCTGATCTAATAATTGTCAACTCCATTTCCCTACATTTTCCCCGCATCTCCAATTGCCTTAGTCATTAAAAAATGTTAGCCTTGAATTCCACAGATTAACTACCCTTTGAGAGAAGAAATTCCTCCTTATCTGTCTTAAATGTGTGATCCCTTATTCTGAGATTATGTCCCATTGATCCTAGACTTCCCTACAAGAGGAAACAACCATTCTGCCTCTCCCTTCTCAAGTCACCCAAGAATCTATGTTTCAATAAGGTTGCCTCACATTTTTCTAAACTCCAACAAGCACATGACCAACCTACTCAATCGCTTTCCATAAGGAGTCCCTCCATACCTGGTATCAGCCTAGTGAACCTTCATTGGACTGTCTCCAATGCCAGTATATCTTACTTAGATAATGGGCTCTCTTAAAATTGTTGACAGTATTCTAGCTGTGTGATCAGTCCCTTGCATAGTCTTAGCAAGACCTCCCTACATTTATACTCCATTCCCTTTGAATGAGTGGCCAACATCTCGCTTGCCTTCCCAATTACCACAGAACTTTGATGCTAGATTCTTGTGATTCCGCCAAAATTCTGAAACATGGCAGGGATACACACCTGGCTCAGCTGTTATCATGACCATATTTGAGAATGAAGACAAGTCCGTTTATGATAACTACAGAAGGTAGTTAGTTCCTCATCAGGAAGATCATTGCCAGAATCCTCCTCACTCCTCTGCAGCCAGTGTCCATTAAGCTCCTCTCTGAGTCAGTGTGTTTTTTTTTGCCCATTGAGAGGTACTATGGACATCGTCTTCTATGTGTGGCAAATCCAAGAAAAAGGTAAGGAATTGCACCAACCACTGTGCATAGCTCATGAAAGACTTTGACTCTATCATACTGCAAGGTTATGAATATCCTCCTCAAATTTGGTTCGCCTCAGAAATGAGTCACTACCCCCTGCCAGGATGATGTGCAAGCAGTTATGAAGTTGCCATAAATCCCAGAGAAGAATGGGGTCAAACGAAGCTCTGTCATTCCTCGTCTTCATTTGTTACACTACAGTACAGCACCGGTTATCATCAAAATACCTAGAGGCATGGAATTACCTAATGGAAATATTCAGCTGACATTGGCTTTCATCCAAAACCAAAATGTATTACAACCTTGGTCAATGAGCTTCATTATACAGGCATCTGCACTGACTCAGAAAGTGCGTGACTTGGCAGGTCACTGTTAATTCCTTCTCTAAAGGACCTGAGAAAATGGGGCTTCCCATAAATACCCAGAAAACCAAGATCTCCTTCCAAATGTCACAGTACAAATCTAACCTCCATCAATTAAGATCAACATTGAGACCCTGGAAAACATGAACTATTTTCTGTATCTTGAGAGGCAAGGTAATCAGTGATCAGGGCATAAATCCCTCTAACTATGTGCTGCACAATCACAGTTTGCAGAGGTTTAGTCCTCAGTCATCTCCAGATGTACCTTCAGTGTTATAACCTAAGCTGAGTGGACAGCTTCTGAGTCTTTCATGATACTCAGCCCTCTCCCTTGTCCTCTTGGTGTCCCTGGCTCCACTCTTCCTGCAAGAAAGTATTGTTCCTTATTCCACTGGCCAAAAAAAATCTAAGAGTCATATCTCCAGCTGCATTTCCTGTATTCAGACAGCTCCTAGTATACTTGAAGCCTTTCTCCTTGCTCAAGTGCCACAGCATTCCAAGAGATCCCCGGTACTGCTTAAGAGTTTGCTGCCCACTCTCCCCATCAGCATGATAATGATTTCCCAAGGCTGAGTCATCCTCTACACCAATTAGATGGTTTTTTTTTGTGTGGGGCTTAACTAATTCACTGCCTAGCTCCCAACTGTTAGTTCACTTCCATTCAGCTGGGCCTCCCCAGACAGCTCATTTGCCCACAAAAAAAACTCAGAAAAATCCCCCTTGAGGATTAATTTACCATTAATAAATTCACACTGGCTCTCCAGCAACCTCAGAATCTCAATCTACTCAATTTTAAGAACTGTCAAATTCTCTAAAACTCATTCTTTATTTTAACTCATCCAGTATCCCAAGAATTGCCTCATTTACTTCAGGAAAGCCCTTGTTGATGCAAATTATTCATTTAGGATCTGTCATGCCTCTTGCTTTGACAAATAGGTGCTCATTTCAGTTCCTAAAGAGCTCACAAATCTTTTGACAAACCTTTAATCGTAGTAAAATTATTCTATTTCTAGTATGCCTTTCCCTTAAAGTGCCTGGTTTTATAAACATCAGGACTTTTTTTTTCTGCAAGACACCCCTCCTTTCCTGCATTAAGTGACTTCTCATCCTTGAAGATTTTCATCTTCAGTTCTGAATTCTTGTGTTTGAGAAATTTGTCCCAACCTACATATATTCACAGGTACTTCTTCTGCATTCCCATTTCCTGTCATCTCTCTACTTCATAATCATTAACAAGATCATCTTCAATCATTTCCTCATATCCCTCAGCAATCATATTTCCCTGATATCTTCACATCTTATTTCTTTCTGTAATAAAGGTGTTACAAACTTCAAACTCACAACCATATAAATTTTGACCCTTCATTCACCATTATACTCTTACACCTATTGGTCTGCTACCTTCACCTTTGACACTATTTATTGGCAAAATCGTAATTCTCTGCCCTCTTGGACCTCCTAATATGATCCCCCTTGGATCTCCTTTATTGCCTCAAATAGAAGAGTGACAGACTTAAGAGTCTCTAATGCACAACTGGGTTAGCTTTCCATCACAAATTAGGCTGGACTATAAATATTACCCAGATTTAGTCTATTCTGCCTATAAATTCACTACTGCAGGATCTGTCAGAACACCAAAGCCATCCTTCACTATCTTTTTGCACTACCTTATTGTCTCATTCCCCAAACCTCTAAGCTCAGATCCAACAACTAATTCAGGAGTGATCATGGATTTCTTTGTTACTAAGAATATGATGGTCCATGTCTTTACTGCTTCTACCAGTTTTCCTTACTCACCATACCAAACCCCCAATATCAAGTTTCTGACTGGGGTGGTGTTGACGCCTTCTCTCTAACTCCAGCTTGTGCCATTCAATGAGATCTTGGCTGATCAATGGCCTAATCCATATACCTGCCATTAGTCCACATTAACAAAAAAATTATCAATCTCAGATTTAAAATTAACAACTGACTTAATAAGAATTTCCATTTGTAGAAGAGTTCCAAACATCTATGACCCTTTTAGTATAGTACTGCTTCCTAACATCCTTTCTGAATGGTCTGGCCCTAATTTTAGACTATGCTATCTAGTTGTAGAACGTCCAGCCAGTGGAAATAGCTTCTCTTTATCTACTTTATCCTTTCCTGTTAATATATTGAAGACATTGACCTTTTACAGTTCCTTGGTGCGGAGTTAAGCTGAAGATGATAAAGATTCACTAACTGTACTTGAGCAATATTTTTGGTAGGATATTGATTTCAATGTTCTTCCAATACCAAAAAGAACAAAGTAGAGAAGTTCCCTGTTAATTCTTTATTCTGTACTACCATTTACATTTCAAATCACTGTTGAATGGTCAACGCTGGCTATCAGAATTGGCTCTAATCCTTTACAAAAACAAATAAAGTGCTGAACTGTAATTATTGCTTAGGATTGCACACGAAGTTGAATTCCATTGAGGAGTTACTAAAGGTCTGCCAGAATCCATGGGACTTCATAACATGAGTGATCATTTTCAGCAGTGAGGGCAGAGCATTTGAGGGGAGAAATACTATTTGAACTTTAATGATTGCTGACATTATTAACCCCTTAACAGAAAACAACGGTTTCTTGCTCTCATTTTGAACAGTACTTCGATTTCTTTTCTGTGATATTGCATGCATTCCAGCTAATGGTCACAGGAGGCTGCTTGACTATTAGTTCTCTAGATACATCAGCATAAATACAACTAAAGCAAAAAATTTCAATAATTTGGCCAATTTGATACATGACTGAACAATACTGTTATCTGAAGTATTGTTGAGCAAAACAACAAACACACACAAAGCTTACAATCACTTAAAGTTTGATTTACACTTAGTTTTATGCTTCTTCATTAATGCCACTAAGTTCTTGGAGAAAAACTATAAAATGTTTTTAGTTTCAAGCAAATAATTAGTTTCTTTTGTTAAAGATTTATAACTAGAAATATCATTACCTTCTTACATCCATCAATGAGTCAATCATCACAGTAGTGCCCTTGGTTAAAAAATCCTTATTCTTCAGAGTTTCCAGACGTTCAGGTAGTTTGAAAAGAATATCCCAAGTGTATGTTTCATTGTGAATTTGTTCTATTACATTAATGGCTTTCTCGGTTTCATTCAGATCCATCTAAAAAATATATTGTAACCAAATTCAGTTTGTCTTAAAATCAGAAGCTTCCTTGAATGATTGTGACATTTTCAAGTTTTGCTTGTACAAACAAGATGAAAGTATAGTCAGTGTAGAGAGAAAGGAGAAATTAAATTTGTAGATTATTGTACTTCAATTTTCACTATTTCAGATCTGTTCTCAACAAATATTGATCAGATAATTGGTTTTTGATGTAGCTGCCCTCTTTAAAAAGAAATATCATTTAACACATTCATTTGGAATGGTAATATTAGTAATGATGTAAAGTTTGCACAATAGAATTTTATGTCTTCCCAACAAACAACTTTTAATGTTTTCTGTGTAGTCTCCTCTGACTTTGCCACCCCACCCTGACCTCAAAGGCTCTCTTCCCATGTCACCCATTGCATGACCCCCCCCAGGGCTGCACCTTCAGGTGCTCTCTTTTCCCATCCCAGTCAGTCGATAAACTCTTCTAATCTCCCAGGGAGACCTCCCTTCCCTACTGTGAGACCCCATAATTACCTGGCCTGGACACCCAGGACTTAGAATCTGGGAAGAGCTTGCAGGCCAAGTCCTGGTTACTGCTGCCACTGTCCCTGCTGGGACTATAGAACTGACAACAAATTAGATTGGCCAGTAAATCTAAATGCTGAGTCAACACTATTAATTGGCTGGGAGACAGCCAGCCCAGCCACATGGACTGCAGCAGTTCAAGACAGCTCATCCCCAGCTTCTCAATGGCAATAAATGATGGTCCAGCAAGAGATATCCAGATCCAATGAATGAATTTATTAAAAGTATCAATGTATCCATCTGAAAAATCTTGTCCAGTATTTCTTCACTTTAAATTGACTGAAGACTGGTTGTGAAGCATATGAAACAGGATCAAATCCGAGCATTTACTGTATAAATCAAAGACAATGCAACCTGGATAATTTCAAACACTCTTCACCTCTATTGGATAACAGACAGTTTATGTTTTACATAGCTAATTATTCCTACTTTCCTTTGAAATTTTTCCAATCATGCTGTAAACAAAACAAGTTGATGTTGACAATTTTAAAAGACAGTCTTTCAGAGGAGTTCTCATTGATTTGGAAAAAAAATCTCTTAACAAATACACAATTATCCACTTAGCTGAAATAATACACATTGCATTTATATTTGTCATAAACAGCATGTTAATTCAGAACTCAGATAGATAGTTAGTAAATGTTGCAAGATATTGAGAAATGAAATGCAAACATTGCGTTTGGCTTAATTATATTAAGAATTTGACCAATTAATCAACAGCTACCTTTTAGGAATATTATTAAGTTTATTATAAAATATCATTAATTAATCATAGTGCTGAATATTTAACAAAGTCAACTCATGCTTCCACTTAGCTAAAGCTCGTTACAGTTAGAGTCATACAACATGGAAACAGACCCTTCGGTCCAATCAGTCTATGTCAATCATGTTCGCAAATTAAACAGGTCCTGCCTGCCGAAATTTGTTGCAAATCCCTCCAATTTTTTCCTTTCATGAACATACCCAAATGCCTTTTATACGTTGCAACTTTACCTGCATCCGTTATTTTCTCTGGCAGTTCATTTCACACATGAATCACTCTCTGTGTTAAAAAGTTTCTCTTCTTATCCCTTTCAAAACTTTATCTTCTCACCTTAAAAATATGCCCCCTACTTTTGAGCTCCCCCATCCTAGGGAAAACGCCCTTGGCTATTCACCTTATCTATGCCCCTCATGATTTTATAAACCTCAATAAGATCGCCTACCGACCTCATACACTACAGTGAAAAAAGTCCCAGCCTATCCAGCCTCTCCCTATAAACAAACCCTCCATTCCTGGCAGCATCCTGGTGAATCTTTTCTGAATGCTCTCCAGCTTAGTAATGTCCTTCCTGTAAAAGGTGACCAGAATTGCACACAGTCCTCCAGAAGAGGCCTCACCAACATCCTGTACAACCTCAACATGACGTCCCAACTCCTATACTCAAAAGTCTGAGCAATACAAACAAGCATACTAAACATCTTCATAACCACCCTGTTGACCTGTGACACAAATTTCAAAGAATTATATACCTGAACCCCAAGGTCTCTGTTCTACATCACTCCACAGGGCCTTCCATTAATTGTATAAGTCCTGCACTTGTTTGTTTTACCGGTCATAAAACTAGAACTAATTATATCATTATTATTTAACTCTACAACTGAATAAGGGCAGAGTCCTTTTTAATTCATTCTTGTACATTTGTTTCTATGTTTGTCTGGAAACAATATTTCTTCAACAGAAATGGAATGGATTTCAATAAACTCGTTACACTAGTAGGGTATGATCCAAGAAAGATCTCACTAGATTATGGTGAAGGTACAGACCTGGATATAGAACCAAGATTCTTTTTAATATTGAGGCCACTTGTGTACAGTTCTGGTCATCCTTCTATAGGAAAGACATTGTTAAACTTGAGAGGGTGCATAATAGATTTACAAGAATGTTGCTAGGACAGAAGGGTGAATAGGTTTGGACTATTTTTCCTGGACTATCAGAGGTTGAGGGGAGATCTTTTAGGGGTTTATAAAATCATGAAGGGCAAAGAGCGAGTGAATAGACAAGGTATTTTTCCTACAGTGGAGGAGTCCAAAGCTAGAGGGCAAAGACTTAAGGTGAGAGGGCAAAGATTTAAAAAAGGACCTGAGGGGTAACTTTTTCACTCAGATGGTGGAGTGTGTATTGACCAAGCTGCCAGAGGAAGAGATGGACGCAGATACAATTATAACATTTAATAGGCATCTGGATAGGTAAATAAATAGGAAATGTTCAGAGGGATATGGATCAAAAGCTGCCAAATGGGACTAGGTCAACTTGATATGTCTGGTCGGTACAGACAAGGTGGACTGAAGGTTCTCTTTCTGTTCTGTATGACCCTATGACGCTATGACAGAAAGAATGAATTGACATTTCTCTTTAGGATATTGAGAGTTATTTTATTTAAAATGTTTTTGATTGCTTTAGAATATTATTGATTGTTTCAGTTGCTGTGGTGGAATTTGTCACAGCTGTCAAAATGAGCAGAGTTTTCTGAGCTGGTTTATAACGTTAATTGGCTGGAAGCCCCTTAAGTGAGATGGAAACTCTTTGGAAGTTATGCATTGTTTCAAATTTGCAGTTACAGAGATCAATCAGTCATGTTAAAGATTCAACTAAAAGTTGTACTGATCTAATCATTTTGAGCAACACAACATGGCAAAGGTGTTGACTCTACTGATTACCCTCTTCACTTATTAATACTATTTTTTTCATTTTCAGTGCATTTTTCATTTCAATGAACATATATGTTTGAGAATCAATCACCAACATTGCATTTTCTGACACTATTCATGCCCTTACTATCTTAATGGGATAGACAAAATTCTAAAGAAATCTTTTTATATAAATATAATTTTCATTGGTAACCCTACTACTCCCAATCCTATTATTGTTGCTGTTTAAAATTGTATTCTTCCATACTTTTTTCCCTTCTGTCTCTCCTGGAAGTGTTTAGTTTGAAGCTAGAAGCCGGGAGCTCACTCATCAGTAAACATCAATAGAAAGAAGTTCATACATTTCTGTCTATAATCCAGCAATTTTAAGGTCAACCCTGAATCAATCCTCAGCTGCCAACTGAACCAATGAAGAGACCTGTTAATGCTTTATCTTATTCAGTTAAATGTTTTCCCCAGTGGTAGGTTAAGTGGATAGTTTGGCTTAGCAATAATATTCTATTTAGCATATTTTAGTCTTATTGAGGAATGGATACATTGGATAGGATAACATGCATCTTCTCTGAAAGGTTTTTCATGTAATACATTGATTTAATCACTTACCATGGCAAATCCAAGTTCTCCAGAATCATCTGAAGAAGAAAACAGGACATGTCAGGCAGAAGTTTATAATTTAATTGCAAAAAAAACATTTGGGGGAAAGGTTAAGAAAATTTGATTGATTGCATGAGATATGAATATAAATCAACATGGAACTCCATGTCATGCTTTTGTCTTTGTTATTATATAATATTTTAATTTCTTTATTTTACTGTCAGACATGTCTTGGCTCTTTGGAGCTTAAAGAGTGCCTTAACTGACCCCGTATCTGGATAAGGGTTTAATAGATTACACTGGAAAACAGAGAAAAAGTATTTCTTCAGAAATCTTTAACTAGTGCAATTATCTCATGCATTCACAAGATTTTCCTCATCTGCAAAATTAGGAAAGCAACACCAATATTAGAACTTCCTACAAACTATGCCTCTGAAACAATTCATTAAATAATAAATGAAGACATTAAATAAGAGATGCAATATTTACTTAAAGCACAAAGCAAAACAGTAATACAAAAGGGCTTCTACTGCAGGATCACAGCTAAAGATGTGAATACTGTTTCCACACAACAGATAGTGCTTGGGTATTTCCTTCACTTCTGCCTCTTATGTTTAGCAAATGTTGAAATTTAGAAAGTTGATGAATAGAAAATATGTAGTTACCAATTCCTATGCTAAATTCTAGTTTTATCATCAACAATTTCATATGTACTTATCTTTTACAAAAACATTATCATCTGAAGTAGCAAACTGATCTATTTATTGTGAAAGTCCAGATTGACTCTTATTTGAATAATCCAAGCTATTTAAAGAACCAGATAAAAAATTGAAGATTTGAGTCAATTGAGAAGGAAGCTGACAGGGATTTTATGCAAATAAATGAACATAAAATATAGTCTCATTTGAACTACATGACTTGGTGAATTTCTGCCATGCATCTTGTAGGTAGAACATTGCTGCTAGTGGAGGTGGAAGGAATGGATGAATGTGGGTGCAGCGTCAATTAAGTGAACTGCCTTGTCCTGGATGGTGGCAAGTTTCTTGAATGTTGTTGGAGCTACAGTTATCCAGAAAGGTGGACAGTATTCCATCACATTCCTGATTTGTGCCTTGTATATTGTAGATAGGCTTTGGGGAGTCAAGAGGGGAGTTACTTGTATGGTATTTTTAACCTATACCTCCTCTTGTGGCCATTGTACTTATATGATAAATCCAGTTGAGTTTCTGCTCAATGGTAACCACCAGGATATTAATAATGGGGGAATTCAGTGATGGTACACCACTGAATGTCACGGGGCAGTGGTTAAATTGTCTCTGACTGGGGATGGTCATTGTTGGGTGTTTGTGTGGCATGAGTGTTAATTTCCTCTTTCCAGTCCAACACTGGATATTGTCCAGATCTTGTTACATTTGAACAGGGACTGTTTCAGTATATGAGGAGTTTCGAATGATGCTGAACATTGTATGATCATCAGTGAACAATTCCATTTCTGATAGATGATAGAGAGAAGCTCATTGATAAAGGGAGCTGAAGATGGTTGGGCATAAGATATTACCAAGAGGAACTCCTGCAGAGATGTCTTAGAGCTCAGAATACTGACATTCAACAACCACAACCAGCTTCCCATATGGCTCCAACCAGTGGGGAGCTTTCACTAATTCCCATTAGCCTCAGTTTTGCTAGGGCCCCTTAAAGCTACATTCAAATTTGGTTTTAATGTCAGGAACTGTCACTGTCACACCTTTGAAATTCAGCTGTTCACCCATGTTTGAACTAAGAATATTACTGAAAAGAGCTCATATTTTATCGAAGCTTTTTGTCATGCATTCATCAGCACATCTTCAAGAATGCCGGCGTAAAGGGAACAACACTTTATAAGGCAAGAAAGAAAGTGCTAATTGGTTGGTAAATGGTTTCTGATTTGTACAGGCATAACCATATAGATTTTGGCTGCTAGATGCTAATTGACAGTTATCTGCTTGCTTATTTAAGTGTAAATCAGACAATCTAGCTCTCAAGCATTGGCTTTGCGAATGAACCAGAGAATAGTTAATGCCTGTTTTGTTAAGTTGAAACAGGTGCAATTTGTGTACATATCCTTTCTACACAGAAAGGTGTCCCACCAGAGTCGACTTCTTAGCCCTCTTGTGCTGCAGTGACAGTGTTCCTACTTCTGAGCCAGGAGGCCCGGGTTCAAGTCTCACCTGCTCCAGAGATGTGGAATAACTTCCCTGAACAAGTCGATTAGAAAATAAATCACAGAACAATGGCACAGTGGCACTCCCTACCATGGAGCCAGGAGATCTGGGTTCAACTCACATCTGCTCCTGAGGTTTAGATTAGTTTAGATTACCTAATAATATCTCTGAATAGGTTAAGTAGAACATATTTATATAGAACAAGGTTCCAATGATGAACAGTCAGCTTCCAGTGACTGCTAATGCAGCACACTTCAAGCCAAACTGACAATTTTCGATAGTTCAGCAGTTAACTTTCATCCTTTATTTAGTTCTCTATCAATTGGTGTCCACTTGTGAACCACTCAGCACTCTTTCCTCAAAAATATAAAATATCGCTCCCCATTACCTTGCTCCCCATTCTTATAAGTGTCCTGAAAGGAAATGGCTTCAATAAAATCCGTACTTGTTTGGCAATACTCGAATAGAAAGATTTGGAGGGCCCACTGAACTTGTTACCAAATTTAGAAAATGCACTTTCAACATGGAATTCTATTATGTAAAATGTAACCTTTGAATCATCTATTAGCTACTTTCTTAGATGTTAGCCTGCATCAACATTATGGACAATAATGTTTAATGTAAGGAATTCTTTAGCATTTTCATAACATTCTCATATTGCACACCCAAGTGTAAATTTGACTCATTTTGTAGGTGCTAAATGTAAAGTGCAGGCTATTTCCCTCTCTATACGACATGTGGAGGTGGTGAGAAGAGAACATGATTGAGCAGATTGGCAACTAGAAGATACTGTCCCCTTTTGATCACTTCAACATTAAGTTTTTGAGTAGGCCCATTCTCTACTTGCCTCTGAGCTCTAAATTGCCAGCTGTTAATCTGAGATTGACATGAGACTAAAAATGAGATATAGTCATGATGATATAAGAAAAAGGATAGTTTTTGTACAGATGATATGGTCGGGGCAGGGTGGTGGAGTAAATGATAAGTGGAGATACAGCCCAAAAACAGAGATAAACAGTTGGACAGACAAAGAAGTGGATAAAGGTCAAGCTAGTGGAATGACTTGCTGTTAATGGGGACTATTAGTGGCTGACCATGTGTAGTGTGTAGTGGTAGCCCATGCAATGCCAAGACCTGGTGTGTGGTGGTGGGGGAAAGCAAGTTGAGAGTGCGGTGCTGGAACAGCACAGCAGGTCAGGCAGCATTTGAAGAGCAGGAGAATCAATGTTTCAGGCATAAGACTTTCATCAGTAATGCCTCATGCCTGAGGAAGGGCTTATGCCTGAAACATTGATTCTCCTGCTCCGCAAATGCTGCCTGATCTGCTAGGCTTTTCCAGCACCACACTCTCAACTTTATCTCTAGCATCTGTAGTCCTCACTTTCTCCTAGGGGAAAGCATGTGGAATGCTGCTCAAGCCCTGAAATCGCTGAACTTGATATCAAGTCCAGAAGGCTGTAAGGTTCCCAGTGTAAAGTGAGGTGCTGTTCTTCCAACTTACACTGAGTTTCACTGGACCACTGCATCAGAACTTTAAAGAATTAGCTAATAGATTCACCATGAGATCCTGAGCAGAAATTAATGCCCTGTGTTTATCGTTTGTTGAGGCCCCTAACTGAGGAATTAATATTCACCTTACAACAAGGCCAAGAAGCAAATCTGATTATTTCTTAATCACACAAAATAGGAACAGGAGTAGGCCATTCAGGCCCTCAAACCTGCTCTGCCATTCAGTAGGATCATGGGTGATCCAACATTCCCTACATCCACTGTCCTGCATTTTACCTGTAACCCTTGATTCCCCTACTGATTACAAATCTATGTCAGCCTTAAAATTACACAAAAAATCTGCCCCCACAGCTCTCTGTAGCAAGGAGTTCCAAAGGCTCTCAACCCTCAGAGAGAATATATTCCTCCTCATTTCAATCTTAAATCTTAATTCCTCTGCAGTACTCCGTAGTAGTAATGAGACTTTCAAATTATCTTCCATTGTAAGGACAGATGCAAAATATCTGTTTAACTCCTTTGTTATTTTCTTGTTCCCCATAACTATCTTCCCAGATTCATTTACTAAGGGGCCTATGTTCATAAATCCAATCATGGTAGCTTGCAGACTTCCAAAGTGAGATCCCACAGACAGACACAACATTACGAATGGGGATGGGTCTACTGAGTACTGAGCACTAAGCTCTGGCCTTGCTGCTGTCCCAGTTCACCTGTAAACCCACCCCACAAAAACTCATTTCACTATTATACAGCTATGGCCCAATGCACAGCTGCCAGACTATTTTCAGTATCGGCTCACAAGGGTGAAAGGTTTCCACCCAGTGATCCTTTGTACCAAAAAATGATTTCGATGAATTCGCTAACAGTTAATTCGAATGGCTGTCCCAAAGAACTTGACTCGGGGTTCACACCAGTGTCCAGCTGACAGGCAAAATCTGCAGGACCTACATTAAATTTCGCCTACATTAAATTGGTTACTGGGGGATGATCAAACATGGAAGGTTCTACTGAAATCCTCCATGAATTAATTTTCATTTACGTTGTCTTTTTCACTTTGATCTTCAGCTATTTAATGAACTTTGACTTTTCTGCACATGAATTCTCTCCACATTAGAAAATATTGTTTTAATCAGTTCTTGACAGATTTCATAGATAAAAGACTTCTTGGTTTGGAGAGACTCAGACCTGCAACAAATTGGAAATGTTTGGAATCTAAAAGACATTTGAAGATTTTCTGTCACATTGTAGTTTTGAAATATATACTGGACCCTTGCAATTTCTTGCAGTTCTTTCTCTTCTAAGATGAGTGCAACACATCTTCCAAGTCATCCAATCTTTTCCGAAAATGCATTAGCATTTGGTTACTGCCCTCACTTTCAAACATGCTTGGTGCACCATGGTCAGGGCTTTCATTCGCTTGGCCATTTCTGCCATCTTGTTCCATTCACTTCCTTTACTTCCAGAGTGAATCTTTCTAACAGCTTTCCCTAGCCCATCAGTTTCATTGTGCAATAAAAGGTAAAGACTCCAAAACAGAATATTATGAGCCCCTACAAAGCAAAGACTACAAGCATCTGATTACAGCAATTCCACAACACTAATTATACTTGAAATTTTTACAATGTATGAACTGATGTAAAACATTATCACTTGTATCACAATATTACCCAAATTTCCAAATAATTCATTTAAATTGCTTTGTAAAGTAGATGCTTTTTGCAAGGTTTCATTGACTTCCTCTCCAAGATCTTCTAACAATGATAGGATGTCGACCCCACTGTCGTCTGTGGGGCCCAGCAATGACCTGCAACAACACAAATACAGGTTAGATTTTCATTTTGTAAATGGCATGAACCAAACATTAGTAGGTAATATTGAATCTTGCAAGTATATCAGTCTGGGAAAATCTGTGCTCTATTAAAAGGTAGAATACAATGAAAATGCCACAGACCAAATCTGTAAATTATAGAGTCATCTGTGTGTGTTTATGTTCTCTTGCTCAGTGGAGCATCATAGAATCTTCTCTCAATACAGGCACTTCATCTCCATTCTGAAGAAGGGTAACTGGACCTGAAACATTAACTCTGCTTTTTGTCCACAGATGTTGTCTGACCTGATGAAGGATTTTCATCAAGAATTCTTGATGAAGAGCTCATGCTTGAAACATCAATTCTCCTGCTCCTCAGATGCTGCCTGACCTGTTGTGCTTTTCCAGCACCACACTTTTCGACCATATTAAAGGGGCTGAATGGGTTCCTCCCATTTCCACGTTCTCCCGAATCTAAATTAAGATTTGAATTAAGTGACTGTGGCAATGCTGTCATCGGAGAAACATACGTCACCAGACTGGCTGCATCTTACTTTTCTAATTATATTGGATGTTGAGCATGATTTAAATCAGAATCCTGCACAGCAAATTCCCAATTTTGATGGGATATATTTCAATCAGGATTATAGAAATCAAATACTTTGTGGTCCTACTTATTCTTGGTCCTAACTTCAAATAGCATTCATTAAATGTTTGGACCCAACAACACAAAATGCTGTCAAAGAGAATTGTTGGGGAAAATGGTTTAACTGGATAGTAAAATATCAAAAGTCTGAATCCCACTCTAACTCACCTAATTCAAGTTTGAATAGAAACAGGACAAGGGCAGACAACAAACCCAGCCACGGGAGAACAGCTGGAATTAAATATTATGACTTCCACATAATCACCATGTTAAATTCAACCCTGGTCAGCCAAGTTCTCAGGTCTCTGGAGATCCAGCGGTTAAAGGGATGAGGTCTGCTGGATTCACAAGGTGAATTATATGGCAATTATATGCTGGAGTTAGGTTACCTGCTTCACCAACTCATATAATCTGACAGGAGCCTGATCCTTCCCATCTACTTTATATTTTCTAAACTCCTCCAGAATATGAATTGTATGCTAATTAGAAGTTTAATCCCAGTGGGCATTAACTGGGAATGCACTGTTCTCTAAATGATAAGAATAAACTGAAAATGTGGTTGTCAGATCTGAGATGCATGTCTGTAACATATGCCTCTCGGAATAAAGGTTTGCAAGTGAATAACAAACTGTCTCCAGTTTGACCGTTCACTGCCAGGCTATCTGAATTGTAACACACAAAACCTCCAATCCTACACTGACCAATTCAACCTTCCTGTGCTTGAGCTTCTAATCTTTCCTCTGGCTTATAATTTTGTCCTCCAACACAAGCCCTCATATCCTTTTCTCCTTCCAGCAAGCAAGTTGGACAACACCTGAAGAAATCTCATTTTCTAAATTCCTCTACACCTCTGATTTCGTAAAGCCAAATGTGTCTTTAAACAGATTATTTAGTTATAGTGAGTCTTATTTAAGTTTCTTTCTTCTTGGATACACAAAGATATGTTGGAATCTGGTACCTGGAACGGGCCATGTTCTCTGATCTTGTGAACTCCGTGCCATGACACTGAGAGTCAATATCACAAAAAAGGCTCTGAACGAAAGGAAAAAGTCCTCCACTGGGCAAAGTACGAGGCTGCAAAAAACCTAAACGTAAAGGAGGAAATTACGTTAGATTAAGGCATGAAAAGCTTATTTATGCATTAAATCTAATTCAGCAAATGAAATTTCCATAATTTTGAAAAAAATCATATTACTGCTTCATATTTCTATCTGTTTTAATTTTTCTTCTAACACAATCATTTTTATATTTAATCCAAGATAATAAAATAAAAGCATAAAAATATAATAAATGTATTATTTATTTAATATTCATCTACCCTTATCCTTTTTATTATAAGGTCAGAGGAAGATGCTTGGCTGATACAATGAGTAATCATTTTTAATTTGCATCAAGGAAATAAAAGTCACACAGGACATTCAGTTTGATGGTCTCAGTCCTGTTCTCAGTGGATCTAGATCCATGGTGTAAAACTGTGGACAATTAATTAGCAACTTCATGCTTAATTGGATAGCTAACAAGTCAAACAAAAATGCCATGTTCACTGAACAAACTCTTTTGATATAAAACTGAACTTAGATTCTGGAAGCATAGTTGAGGGACTTTCATTGTTACATCATACATGCTTTACTTCCCAGAAATAGTAGATTCTAACAATGTAGAAACTACATTAGTCAGACATGACCTATTCTTCACATTTTATAGTGAAACACAATAGGCAGTAACCAAATTTGCTTCAACTGGAATTCTTCACTCTCTGCTCAGCAGCACTGTCGCCTAAGCAGCAACAGCAACCAAAATGCATTTTCTTTTGATACAGTTTCATGAAACATCCTTTTCAAACTAGTAGCCAAGAATGGTTTACACAATTCCAAGATACGTGTGACAAGCCTGCCTGTATGCTGCTTGGTCATCATCCTCACCCTGTAAGGCAAACAACCTAAAATGCAATTTTTAAATATTGGATGATTTCTGTGGAGGTCTGTCAAGTGCTAGTGGCTCAACCAACTAGTGTTAACCAAGCCAATTTTGGATTGGCTTTAGGACTTCCAGTCGGACCTTCAATATATCTGCAGCAGTACTATCAAATCAGTAACAGAGTCGAAAAGAAATCCTCACCCAATGCCCCATCGTCTTGGTTCACGTATGGACACAAGAGCTGAACCTCAGTGATGGTTCATTTGACCAAGTATGGCATCAAAGAGCTCTCACAAAACTATAGTAAAGGAGAATGGGGGAGAACCCTCTCCTGGTTGGAGTCATATCTAAGACAAAGAAAGATGGTTGAGGTTGTTGAGTATGCTAGAGGTTATTAAGGGGGACAAATCCCCAGGACTGGATGGGATCTATCCCAGGTTGCTGAGGGAGGCAAGAGAGGAAATTGCTGGAGCCCTGACAGATATCTTTGTGGCATCCTTAAATACAGGTGAGATGCCGGAGGACTGGAAGGTTGCTCATGTTGTTCCCCTGTACAAGAAGGGTAGTAGGGATATTCCGGGTAACTACAGACCAGTGAGCCCGATGTTGGTGGTGGGGAAGTTGCTGGAGAGGGTATTGAGAGATAGGATCTATTTATATTTAGAAAAGAATGAGCTTATCAGTGATAGGCAACATGGTTTTATGTGGGGGAGATCGTGCCTTACCAACTTAATAGTGTTCTTTGAGTAAGTGACCAAGTTGTTAGATGAAGGAAGGGCTGTTGATGTCATATACATGGACTTTACTGAGGCATTTGATAAGGTTCCCCATTGTAGACTACAGAAGAAAGTGAAGTCATATGGTGTGCAGGGTATTCTAGCGAGGTGGATAAAGAACTGGTTGAGTAAGAGGAGACAGAGTAGTAGTAGTTGAAGGGAGTTTCTTGAAATGGAGAAAGGTGACCAGTGGTGTTCCACAGGGATCAGTGTTGGGGCCACTGTTGTTTATGATATACATAAATGATCTGGAAGGGGGCACTAGTGGTATGATCAGCAAGTTTGCAGATGACATAAAGATTGGTGGAGTAGCAGAAAGCATAAGGGACTGAAACGTTGGGCAGAAAAGTGGCAGATAACTTTCAATCCAGACAAATGTGAGGTGATGCATTTAGGCAAGTCTAATTCTAGAGCGAATTATACAATGAATGGAAGAGCCTTAGGAAAAGTTGATGAGCAGAGAGATCTGGGAGTGCAGGCCCATTGTACCCTGAAGGTTGCTGCACAAGTGGATAGAGTGGTCAAGAAGACATATAGTATGCATGTATTCATTGGATGGGGTATTGAGTATAAGAGCTGGCAAGTCATGTTAACATTGTACAAGACATTGGTTTGGCCGCATTGAGAATACTGTGTACAGTTCTGGTCGTCACATTACCAGAAAGATGTGGACACTTTGGAGAAGGTGCAGAGAAGGTTTACGAGGATGTTGCCTGGTATACAAGGTGCTACCTATGAAGAGAAGGTTGAGTAGGTTAGGTTTATTTTCATAGAAAAAAGGAGATTGTGGGGGAACCTGATTGAGGTTTACAAAATCATGAAGGGTATAGACAGGGTGGATAGAGACAAGCTTTTTCCTAGGGTGAAGGATTCAATAATGAGAGGTCATGCTTTCAAGGTGAGAGGTTGGAAAGTTTAAGGGGGATACACATGGCAAGTACTTCACACAGAGGGTGGTGGACATTTGGAATGCGTTGCCAGCAGAGGTGATAGAGGCAGGCACGGTAGATTCATTTAAGACGTGTCTGGACAGATGTATGAGTAGGTGGGGAGCAGAGGAATACAGATGCTTAGGAATTAACCAACAGGCTTAGACAGTACATTTGGATTGGCTCAGGCTTGGAGGGCCAAAGGGCCTGTTCCTGGGCTGTTGATGTTCTTTGTTCTTTGTTCTTTGTTCAATTATTTCAGCTCCAGAGTAGTTCCTCAGATAGTGTCCTTGGCCTAACCATCTTCAGTTGCTTCATCAATCACCTTCCCTCATCATAATGTGAGAAGTAATAATAAGGGGGACACGGTGACTCAGTGGTTAGCACTGGTGCCTCGTAGACCAGGGACCCAGGTTCAAATCTTGCCTCGGACGACTGCCTGTGTGGAGTTTGCACATTCTCCCCATGCCTGCATGGGTCTCCTCTGGTTGCTCCAGTTACTTCCCACATGCCAAAAGATGTGCAGGCCAGGTGAACTAGCTATGCTAAATTGTCCATAGTGTTAGGTGCATTAGTTAGGGAAAATGAGTCTGGGTGGGTTACTCTTTGGAGGATCGGTGTGGACTTGTTGCGCTGAAGGACCTGTTTCTACACTGTAGGGAATCTGATGACTGCACAATCTTTAGCACCACTCTTCAAATACTGAGGCAATCCACGTCCAAAAAAAAGGCTAGATAATATCCAGGTTTGGGCTGACAAGTGGCAAATAATATTTACACTACACATGTCACACAATAATCAGCTCTGACATTCAATGGTATTACCATTACTGGATCCCCCACAATCAACACCCTGAGTTTACCATTGACCAGAAACTGTACCAGCTATACAAATAATGTGGTTATAAAAGTAGTTCAGAAGTCACACGACACCAGGTTCTAGTCCAACAGGTTTATGTGAAACCACAAACTTTTGGAGTGCTGCTCCTTCATCAGGTGACAAAGATTTGTGATTTCAAATAAACCTGCCGGACTAGAACTTGGTGTTATGTGACCTGTGAATCTGTCCACCCCAATCCAACACTGACACCTCTACGTCATGGTTATAAAAGTAGGTCAGAGGCTAGGAATCTTTCAGCAAGTAACTCACCTCCCGAATCCCCAAAGCTTTTTGAAAGTCTTCAAGGGCTTAAGTCAGGTGTGTGACAGAATACTCCCCATTTTCCTGGATGGGTGCAGCTCCAATAATACTCAAGAAGCTTAACACTATCCAGGACAAAGAAGCAGATTTATACCATATGCATAAGCATTGGCTTCCCTGATTACTGATTCTCAGTAGCAGCAATGTGTATTATCTACAAAATGCCCTGCTTTGGCAGCTCCTTCCAAACCCATGACCAAGTACAATCACAGCAAATACATAGAAACACCACTAACTATTAGTTCCCCTCCAAGCCACTTGTCATCATGTTATGGAAATATATTGCTGATCTTCACTATCACTACATGAAAATCCTGGAATACCCATGTGATGAAGCTGCTCCTTTACCAAGGTAATGTTGCTCCTGGAGATTTTCTCAGAGAGGTCGTGAAAGACACAGACTCTGAAAAGTCTAAGTTGAAGAGTTTTAGAGCCAGTTTAATTATAGCTAACAGATATTGCTTCGGCAACAAGTTATCAAGTTTTTGAAAAAACAAAACACTTGTATAATGAAAGGGGAGTGGCCAATTCTCCCAGCTCAGCTCTTCCTTGGTTTGGTTTAGCACAGTAGCTTTGAAGAAACTTCTGGACCTAAAGAAGCTTCAGGTCCAGGCTGGTACTCTGTCTCTGACTTCTATCCTGCAAGAACCTGTGTTTGATTTTACTTTTGAGACAAGGGGTGTTTATGGGGATTGTTGCAAGTATCGGGAACAGCACATTAAATTGGGATAATCTGTTGGATTTTCAGATAGGTTAAGTTATTCTGTATTCTATTCTCATTTTTTTTGTGTTTCATTCAGTAACCTTGTAAATAAATTCTGTTTTGTTTAAAACTAAATTGTTTGACTAGTGGCATCTCTCATGGAATAACTACTTGACACCTGCTTAAAACAACTAGCAAAGTTAGGGTCTGAGTTATCTCTTGAAATGTTTTGAGGGGTCTAGCCTGGTCCATAACACTCACCTTAATGGTATTGTGAATTTACTTACACCAAATGCAATGCAGCAGTTCAAAAAAGCAGCTCAACTTTTCATGGACAACTTGGGATGAGCCTGAAATACTGGCCCAAACAATGAAGCCCACATCCCATGAATTAATAAGAACCGTTGCATGTTGTTGAACCTTCTGACCACTTTAAGCATTCTAACACTCTATTCACGAATCCCATGTCCATCACAACTCTTCAGCTCCCTCTGCTCACACCCATTAGCAACTTTATAATATTAACTTACAAGCTTTACTATAACAGTTGATTGCTGCTGAATAGCTCACAATTCACCCCAAAGGTCACTAAATCCCTCCAAATAAACAAGCTCGCTCTGCAAATAATCTAACAATTTTTTTAAAACGTCCAACACTGGGGAGTGGAATAAAACCAAGAGCTCATGAAACCCATGGGCTGGATTTTACACTTGCCCATTGGCAGGTTTGAAGGTTAGGTAAGCTTATAAAATCCAGTCTATAGTCTTTACAACACCTATCCTCTTGCCACCAACTCTTCTGATATTTTACAAGATATTTGAAGGTTTTTGAAAGGTATCAAATGGTTTTTCCAATGGGCATTTAAGGCTCTCATTCCATTCTTGTCAATATTTTACTTGGGAGGGCCACCCAGCGTTATCTGTCAGGATTGTGGGCTGTCTCACGATCAACATTTTAGCGAGTGGAAGCAGGAACATTAGCACCTCAGAAAACCAGTCCCTCAAGTGAACAATCTTTATTCACAGAAATTAGAGAAATACAGAACATGATAGTTCAAAAGGCAGCATAATGTCTCAGTGGTTAGCACTGCTGCCTCACAACAACAGGGACTCGGGTTCAATCCAACCCTCTGGCAACTGCCTGCGTTGAGTTTATATATTCTCCCCATGTTTGCACAGTTTTCCGCCAGGTGCTCCGGCTTCCTCTCACATCGAAAGATGCACAAATTAGGTGATTAGCCATGTTAAATTTCCCATAGCTTTCAGGGTGGAGATTGGGTGCATTAGCCAAGGGAAAGGATAGGGGGATGGGTCTGGATGGGATGCTCTTCAGACAGTAGGACTTGTTGGGCTGAATGGCCTGTTTCAATACTCTGAATTCTATGAAAACGTTGACATTATTTAAGGTACAAACCAAATCACTTTCTTCCAATAGTGTACCTTACTCATTACATTTACAGTTGCTGTTAATATTACTAAATTCATTGCATGGCAAACACAGTTCTACAGTTCCTTGCTCACTCTGCAGCCAGGCCTTCGACTTTTCCTCATTATGCCTTTGTGGCAACTGCCCTAAATTTTCATTGTCCTGAACCTTGGAATGTTGTCAGTCAGCAACAGGCATTGACAACTCCGTGCAAGGAGTGGTAGAGTCTGAAACACACAGTCTGGGAGAGTGAAGCCTCACTACCTTTGAAAAGTACTTGGTTGAGGTTTTGAAATTTCATAACGTTCAAGGCGAGAGGCCTAGTGCAGTTAAGTGGGATAAGAAACCAAGTACTTTTCAAAGGTAGTGAGACTTCACTCTCCCAGACAGTGTGTTTCAGACTCTACCACTCCTTGAGCAGGCCCAGAGACGCATATTGAGAAAAGCGTTAATTATTCTGTGAACGATGTTCTTTGGTCTGTTTGAAACCTATTGGTCTTCCAGTGCATGGAGCTCTGCCTCAGCTGAGGGCCACACTCTCTCAGAATTGCAAAGGACCCACTCCGTACTAAATCCTCAGGAGAATTCATACTCTCAACAAACAGTATTTCAATTCCATCTCAAACATCAAAAACTGTTAAGTACAACAAACTTTTATCTACCCACCTCCGTAACCAGCGCTCCTCAAACATTCCAGAAGATTCCCCTGGCCTCGGAATCTATTCCGCCATTAGCCATGCGGCTGATGCAGCTGCCACCCCCACGCTGATTGATGATGTCACTTCTGCCCCCATCATGGCCACTCTGCTGACATGCCCCCCACAGACCCCACTTATCACTATCCCCACCCCCCAGAACCCCGAGGAGAACACTACCCCTGCTCATGACTCCACCCCCATTCTCCCCACCATCACACCCACTCCAGTTACAGGTTCCGCCCCCACTCCCAGCTCCACACCCACACCAGATCTCAGCTCCCAGCCCTGCCGAGTTTTCACCATCCCCCCAGACCTCCCCCTCACTGAGGACGAACGATCAGTCCTCACCTTCATCCCCCTCCGTCTACGCACCAATGATTTTAATACACGCCGTGACATCAAACAATTCTTCCGTCGCCTCCGCCTCCAAGTTTACTTTCACAATCAGGATTCCCGCCCACCTTTTGAGGACCCCTTCGCCCACCTCCAACACACTGCATCCACCTGGACACCCCGTGCTGGCCTATTACCTGCCCTCGACTTCTTCATTTCCAACTGCCGCCGGGACATTAACCGCCTCAACCTGTCTACCTCCCTCCCCCACTCCAACCTCTCACCCTCACAATGCGCAGCCCTCCAATCCCTCTGCTCCAATCCCAACCTCACCATCAAGCCAGCGGATAAAGGGGGCGCAGTGGTAGTCTGGCGCACTGACCTCTACACCGCTGAAGCCAAAAGTCAACTTGAGGACATCTCTTCCTACTGCCCCCTCGACCATGACCCCACCCCCCATCACCAAACCATCATCTCCCAGACCATACAGAACCTCATTACCTCAGGAGATCTCCCACCCACAGCTTCCAACCTCATAGTCCGGGAACCCCGCACTGCCCGGTTCTACCTCCTTCCCAAGATCCACAAGCCTGACCACCCTGGCCGACCCATTATCTCAGCATGCTCCTGCCCCACTGAACTCATCTCTACCTACCTCGACACTGTCCTATCCCCCCTAGTCCAGGAACTCCCCACACACGTTCGAGACACCACCCACACCCTCCACCTCCTCCAAGACTTCCGTTTCCCCGGCCCCCAACGCCTCATCTTCACCATGGATATCCAATCCCTCTACACCTCCATCTGCCATGACCCGAGCCTCCAAGCCCTCTGTTTTTTCCTCTCCATACGTCCCCAACAGTACCCTTCCACTGACACTCTCATTCGTTTGGCCAAACTGGTCCTCACCCTTAACAATTTCTCCTTTGAATCCTCCCACTTCCTCCAGACCAAAAGGGTAGCCATGGGCACACGTATGGGCCCCAGCTATGCCTGTCTCTTTGTTGGCTACGTAGAGCAGTTGATCTTCCGTAATTACACCGGCACCACTCCCCACCTCTTCCTCTGCTACATTGATGACTGCATTGGCACCACCTCGTGCTCCCGCGAGGAGGTTGAGCAATTCATCAACATCACCAACACATTCCACCCTGACCTTAAATTTACCTGGACCATCTCTGACACCTCCCTCCCCTTCCTGGACCTCTCCAGCTCCATTAATAATGACCAACTTGACACTGACATTTTTTACAAACCCACCGACTCCCACAGCTACCTGGATTACACCTCTTCCCACCCTACCGCTTGCAAAAATGCCATCCCGTAATTCCAATTCCTCCGCCGGATCTGCGCCCAGGAGGACCAGTTCCACCACAGAACACACCAGATGGCCTCCTTCTTTAGAGACCGCAATTTCCCTTCCCACGGGGTTAAAGATGCCCTCCAACGCATTTTGTCTACATCCCACACCTCCGCCCTCAGACCCCACCCCTCCAACTGTAACAAGGACAGAACGCACCTGGTGCTCACCTTCCACCCTACCAACCTTCGCATAAACCACATCATCCGCCGACATTTCCGCCACCTCCAAACAGACCCCACCACCAGGGATATATTTCCCTCCCCACCCCTTTCCGCCTTCCGCAAAGTCCGTTCCCTCCGTGACTACCTGGTCAGGTCCACGCCCCCCCCTCTACATTGGGGAGATTGGGCGCCTCCTAGCAGAGCGCTTTAGGGAACATCTCCGGGACACCCGCACCAATCAACCACACCGCCCCGTGGCCCAACATTTCAACTCCCCCTCCCACTCTGCCGAGGACATGGAGGTCCTGGGCCTCCTTCACCGCCGCTCCCTCACCACCAGACGCCTGGAGGAAGAACGCCTCATCTTCCGCCTCGGAACACTTCAACCCCAGGGCATCAATGTGGACTTCAACAGTTTCCTCATTTCCCCTTCTCCCACTTCACCCTAGTTCTAAACTTCCAGCTCAGCACTGTCCCCATGACTTGTCCGGACTTGTCCGACCTGCCTAGCTCCTTTTCCACCTATCCACTCCACCCTCTCCTCCCTGACCTATCACCTTCATCCCCTCCCCCACTCACCCATTGTACTCTATGCTACTTTCACCCCACCCCCACCCTCCTCTAGCTTATCTCTCCACGCTTCAGGTTCACTGCCTTTATTCCTGATGAAGGGCTTTTGCCCGAAACGTTGATTTCGAAGCTCCTTGGATGCTGCCTGAACTGCTGTGCTCTTCCAGCACCACTAATCCAGTACAAAGAAAGACCTATTTCAGTCCTGTATGATTATATGATTCTAACCAGCCAAACTACACACCAGTTTCACTCCCTCTTCAACACCCCGAAGAATAATCACAAACATCCCACCACCCTGAGTGTACAATTCCCACTTATCCAGGAGAATATTCATCCCCTGTCTCACCTATTGAGAGTTCCACCCTATTCTTGTCCCACTGACAATATTCACTCCCCTCCTCAACTTCAGCAATGCTAACACTTCATTCACCCCCTTCAACAGTGTTCAGTCCTTTTCCTCACAAGAATTCTCAACACACTCCACCCACCAAACCATCATTGCTCTATAATGCTCTATCTCTTCAAACATCATTATATCAGAAGTTTGGAGCCATTATTTATATTTCTTTATCCACTAGTACAGGAGGCAAAACTGAACTTAAAACATTAACTTTGTTTCTCCATAGAGGTTGAATAGGCTGGGACTGTTTTCCCTGGAGCATCGGAGACTGAGAGGTGACCTTATCGAGGTTTATAAAATCAACTTCAGCATTGGAGAGCATGGGTGGGATAAATAGACAAAGTCTCTTCCCTGTGATGGGGAAGTCCAGAAATAGAGGGCATAGGTTTAGGATGAGAGGGGAAAGATATAAACGAGACCTAAGGGGTAGATTCTTCGTGCAGAGGATGGTACATGTATGGAATGAGCTGCCAGAGGAAGTGGTGGAGGCTAGTACAATTGCAACATTTAAAAGGCATCTGCTTGGGTATATGAATAGGAAGGGTTTGGAGGGATATGAGCCGGGTGCTGGCAGGTGGGACTAGTTTTGGTTGGGATATCTGGTTGGCGTGGACAGTTTGGATTGAAGAGTCTGTTTCCGTGCTGTGCATCTCTATGACTCTATGAGATGCTGCCAGATCGGCTGACTGTTTGGTTCTGGAGGTTAACCTGAGAGGAAATAACTTGGTCATATAAATATCAAGCATTATATTTAAACAATGACTACGTGGGGAAAATGAAACTGAGCCCAGCAAGGAATTGACACCTTGAAGCCGTGGAGAAACCAAATTAATCTTTCACACCATTTATTGAAAGGGCACTAAGACTGGTGTTAGCCAGTATGGAAAAATTGTGCTAATGTTTTGGAAACACACAATACAATTTTTAACTCAAAACTAATAAACGTCAACCTCACCGCAAAAAAGCTTCTTAATCCATTTGTGTAAATTGTAAAGTGGTCCATCTGAGCAGCTTTTCTTCACAAAATACTCACAGCCTCATTGAATTATATGCAAAAACAAACAGTTTAACCCAACTGAAATGCCATTGTTTATACTCAATACATGAATCCTCTTCTCACCTTGCCCAATGTCTATTTTCTTCTCCCACATATAAATATTGATCCTTCCCTTACTATGTCAATATTATGTGCTTCAGTCACTTTATTTTTCAGGATTCATTCCGTGAAATGGTCAACATTTATTCCCTTCTCTGGTTACGCTGAGAAGATAAGGGTGAGGCTTTTTCTTAAGTCACAGATTTTTTTTGTAATGGCTTGAGTAGGGTTGGTCGATTAGCCATGGGAAATGTAGGTTTCACGAATAGGCTAGTGGAGTGTATCTGCATGGGATGCTCTTCGGAGGGTCAGTGTAGATTTAATAGGCTCTCGCACCATAGGGATTCCATGATTTTATGATTTGACACAATTAAGTGATTTGTTACAATTAACTACTTCAAGGAACAGATAAGAATTATGGGGCTCCATAGTTATAAAGTGCAGAGACAAGCCATTCAACCCAATCAGTTCATGCTGGTGTTCACGTTCTAATCATGCCCCTATCTCAATCGACTATCACAGCCATCTCCCTCATAGATATACTCTCCCAAACAACCTGCTCAGAGACATTGTTATACACTTCTGGAGCAGATAGGACCTGAACCCAAGTCTCCTGGTCCAAAGGCAGGGATATTAACAATGTGCTATAAAAGCCTCTCTTTCTCTATCAAATACGTATTTAGTTTCTCTTACTTGTCAATGAAAACACATACTAACCAGCGGAGTCATATTTATAGCAATCCAGTTAAGGACTATTGGGTACCTTTTGCCTATGACATTAATGAACCAATAGGGATTTAGCCGCAACCCTGCAGTTTCATGGCTACTTTCACTGACAGCAGAGGAAGGATTTTTCTGCAGTCTTAAGGAATCTGTCATTAGGCTCAAATGGAGATCAGGTGCTCACACTGTCGAGAAAACAGGCACTTATCTGAGATTTTCCATGCATTGGCCAATTCATGGCCAGAGAATGGGTACACCATTCAGTTGAGGATGACAGGCAGTTTCTCTAAGTTGAAGAGCCAATAGAAATCTCTGCAGATAAGTGATAGAGCAGGCACTTCAAGACATAGTTACCCTTTCTCCAAATTTTAAAATGTGAGATAAAAGAATTGATATAATAGCTGGGTCATCACTGTGCAGGTGAGGGGCACCATGCCAAAGAACAGGTTGTGAATGGAGTTGAACATAGGCAGGCATGGCATAGCTTCTAAATATGCCCAGGAGAATGGACTGGGGGCTTGGAAATTGGCATGTAGGCTGGTAGTGCTATTTTAAGTGTTCCTCTGCTTCTATACTTTCCCCAGTAGGAGCTAAAATATCAGACAGTTTTATATACCCAGATTTTTTCAACTGAATTCAAATTCTCATACTATCATGGTGTAACTTTTAACTCTGGATGACCAGTTTAGCAGCAGGTTTCACAGTATTTACACTATCTGTGTGATGAAATTTCCCTATAATTTTTATTTGATTGGTAGTTGTTACCTTATAAAAATTCCCCTATGTTCTGAACACACCTACAAGTAGGAACAATTATACCATACTAACTTAATTGAACCCATTCATCATTTAAAGCCCTCTGTCAGATTTCATCTTTGCCTACACCTTTCCTGACTGTTGTGATGTCATAACACCTACTTTGAAAGATGCATCTTCACTTTTGGCAATCATTACCTACCCCACTAAAACATGACATACCAGTCCCATTAGTCCTAATGGGTAGCCTGAAGCAGTAACTTAAAGTCAGATGTACTGTATTCAGCTCCCCAAAATGTGTAATAGTCACCAGAGTCCCAGAGAAGCATAGGGCTGCTCTCTGATTAGAGAGAGATGACCAGTGGTGAATGTAATGGAGGGTCACTGTGCCTTAGGTAAGGGGCCAGGGTTGGGATAGTGAGACCTTCATGATAACATCTGCCAATATGGAAATTGAACTCACAGCCAACTGAGCTGACTCCTACCTTTTGAATAATATTTGTATATGGTTTTATCTTCAAATAAAGAACCCACATTATTGTTCACAATCTGTGAGTGTGATGGGTATATGCATGTTTAAAAGAAGAGCATAAAATTGGCAACAGTCTCAACCTACCAAAACATTTCTGATTTTACATTGTCTCAAATTTGCTAAAAATTCCTCTAAATATTTCTGAAATTTCTCCAGCTCTTTAATTCCATTTTCATGGTGTAGAGACACAAACTGGATAATCCAGAGCCAGAACTCCAACTGCTCTCTAACCAATCTTCTGCATAAATGTAATGTTATCTCTGTTCTATCCCACAAGAAATTGGCTCCAGTAGTTTATTTGCACTCTTAATGGTAGTATTGTTTTGCATTGATACTTTAAAAGATTTATCCATTGATATTCTAATCTGTTTTGCACCATTACCCCATACATATACTCCATAAACTAGTAGTATTATTGCTAGAGTGTTAATCCCAAGATCCTGCTAATGATCTGGGGACTTAGATTTGAATTTCACCATGGCAGATGATAGAATTTGCATTTAATTAAAATTCTGGAATTAAGAATCTAAAGATGACAACAAAACCAGTGTGATTGTCAGAGAAAACCCATCTGGTTCACTAATGTCCTTCATGGGATGAAATCTGCCATTTTTATCTGGTCTGGCTTATATGTGGCTCCAGACCCATCGCAATGTAGTTGACCCTTAACTGTCCTCTGGGCAAATAGGGATGGGCAATAAATGCTGGCCTAGCTAAGGTCACTCACATACATTGAATGAATAAACTACAAAAAAAGGGATTTAAAACACACAAAAAAGACTATTCCACCCAAATGGAAAATGCCAGTGTTTTTGCTCCAATTGAGTTGCTGCCATTGTTCCTCAATTAAGTCTATCATTATAAGTCGCTGTTGCATTCACACTCATATGCATGTCTTCCCTTTAAGACTGTTCATATCAAACATGTCCTGTGATACTGCGATTCACATTTTAAACAATCTTTGGATAAAGAACATATGACATCTGAAATAAGAGCCGACAAAGACCATTCGAGCTTGCTCTGTCATTAAACTAGTTTATGGCTAATCTGTTTGAAATAATTGCACAGAGGCTGGTATCTTGTCACCAAGTCACCCTTTATTTACATGTGCACAGTACATGGGCTCTGACCAGCCAGCTCAGAGCCAGTCCCTAGAATGAGGAGACCGTCTGAATCTCCTGTTTACATCTGTAGTCAGGGCTCACTGATTGGCCCAGGTTAACAACCCCCGTCAAGGAAGTCATGGCCAATGAGATCCCCCATCCCTCATTTTAATCACTACATGGTTTAAGTTCCAAATTCCATATTCGCACCTAGTTCTGATTAACCTTGACATTCCCTGCCTAACAAGAGTTTATCTATCTCTGTCTTAAAAATATTCAATGAGCTACAAACCTTCACAACCCTTGCAACATTCAATGATCCTGATCCTCACAGCAAGTACTAAGGAAAGCAAATGGAATTTTGGCATTTATTGCGAAAGGAATGGAATATAAAAACATAAATAATACTAAAATAGTGATGGAAAAGAATAGACTGGATATAAAAATTGAAGTTCTAAATTGTAGAAAGGCCAATTTTGATGGTATTAGGCAAGAACTAAAGTTGATTGAGGGCAGATGTTCACAGGTAATGGGACAGCTGGAAAATGGATTCAAAAATGAGGT
Source organism: Chiloscyllium punctatum (assembly GCF_047496795.1). NCBI lineage: Eukaryota > Metazoa > Chordata > Chondrichthyes > Orectolobiformes > Hemiscylliidae > Chiloscyllium > Chiloscyllium punctatum. The sequence goes on along the minus strand of NC_092746.1, from coordinate 55,015,840 downwards.
AACAAGAGTCCAGCCAGTATATTCCTGTTAGGGTGAAAGGCAAGGCTGGTAGGTGTTGGGAATGCCAGATGACTCGAGAAATTGAGGTTTTAAGAAAAGAAAGGAAGCATATGTCAGGTATAGACAGCAGAGATCAAGTGAATCCTTGGAAGCGTATAAAGGGAGTTGGAGCATACTTAAGAGGGAAATCAGGAGGGAAAAAAGGGGACATGAAATAACTTTAGCAAATAGAGTTAAGGAGAATCCAAAGGGATTCTTTCAAAACATTAAGGACAAAAGGGTAACTAGGGAGAAAATAGGGCTTCTCAAAGTTCAGCAAGGCAGCCTATGTGTGGAACCACAGGAGATGGGAGAGATACTAAACACGTATTTTACATCAGTATTTACAGTAGGGAAGGACGTGGAAGATATAGAATGTGAGGAGATAGATGGTGACGTGTTGAAAAATGTCCATATTACAGAGGAAGTGGTGCTGAATGTCTTAAGACGCATAAAAGTGGATAAAATCCCAGGACCTAATCAGGTGTACCCTAGATCTCCGAGGGAAGCTAGGGAAGTGATTGCAGGACCCCTTGCTGAAATATTTGTATCATCGATAGTCACCGATGAGGTGCCGTAAAACTGGAGGTTGGCTCATGTGGTGCCACTATTAAAGATAGGTGGTGTGGAAAAGTCAGGGAACTACAGACTGGTCAGCCTGACATTGGTGGTAGGTGTGTTGTTGGAGGGAATCCTGAGGGACAACTTTTCCATGTATTGAGAAAGGCAAGGACTGATTAGAGATAGTCAACATGGTTTTGTGCATGCAAAATCATGTCTCACAAGGCTGAGTTTTTTGATGAAGTAACAAAGAGGATTGATGAGGGCAGAGCTGTGGATATGACCTATATGGACTTCAAGTGAAAATGAGGACTACAGATGCTGGAGATTAGAGTCAAGATTAGAATGGTGCTGGAAAAGCACAGCAGGTCAGGCAGCATCTGAGGAGCAGGAAAATCGATGTTTCAGGCAGGAGCTAAGGACCTAATCAGGTGTCCTGATTAATTCCTGATGAAGGGCTCCAGCCCAAAACATCAATACTCCTACTTCTCGGATGCTGCCTGAACTGCTGTAGTTATAGTAATGACTGAAACAAAATAATGCAAACAATAATGGAAACCTATTCCATTATTCTATCCTGTATTTAAACCTAGCCTTCCTTTCTCATTGACATGCTTGTAAAGTACTTTACTATATTGTAGAGTCAAAAAATGTGGCGCTGGAATAGAGTCATACAACTTGTCCTTGCTTCCCAAACTGAACTAGTCCCATTTACCTGTGTTTGGCTCATATCTCTCTAAAGCGTTCCTATTCATATATCCAACTGTCTTTTAAATGTAACTGTGCCTACAATTATCACTTCCAATGGCAGTTCATTTCACCATACAAACCACCCTCTGTGTGAAAAGATTGCGCCTCAGGTCTCTTTTAAATCTTACTCCCCAAAGTTATGCCCTCTAGTTTTGAACTCCCCAACCCTAAGGGAAATTACCTTTGCTAGTCACCTTATCTATGCCCTTCACAATGTTGTAAACCACTATGAGATCACTCAGCAAACCAGGGAAAAATGTCCCAACCTATCCAATCTCTCCTTAAAACTCAAAGCCTCTTGTTCCGGTAACATCTTTGTAGCTCTTTCTGCATCCTTTCCAAATTAATAATATCCTTCCTTTGCAGGGCCACCAGACCTGTACACAGTACTCCAATGCCCTGTACAACCACAACATGGCATCCCAACTCTCATGCTCATTTAACTGTTATTAACTTAATATCATCATTACGATTTGCATCACCAACTGCTAATTAACATATTCTTTAATATCTTCATACTTTCTGTTTTCACGCAGACTGTTGCTGCCAATAACGTATGCCTTTTCCTTAATTTTTCACTTTTCCCTTGGGACTTCATTTATCCACGTAAGTCTTATTAGTGGAAGATATTTTATCTACACTCAGTTGAACACTATTTTAAATGTTTCCCATTGTTCTTTACTGTTACTTGTCACGGTGGTTTCCCATTTGTTCTTTCCATGTTCTATTCACAGCCCCTCAAAATCCAATTTTGTTCAGTCTGTTCACCATTTTTTGTCATACGTGAGTCCTTCTCTACGACCATGTTAAAGCATATTACAGTTCAGTCACTAAAGACTAGATATTTCCCTACTTCTACATCTCTTACTTGCTCTGATTTATTCCACAAAACAAGATCTAATAGTGATTCTTTTCTTGTTGGCTTTATTACATATTGATTTGAAAGGAAGTCGTGTTCATTTTCTAAGAATTCTTTCTCCTTATCTCCTTAACTTACTTATCTTTTCCAATTTATATTGTGTTACTTGAAATCCCCCAAGTGTTATTTATGTATTATTCTATTTCCTAATTTGTCTGCATATTTCTTAATATATCTTCCTTCCACCATTATGTGATCTGCAGACAACTAATTTCATGTGATTGTTCTCTTATGATATTTTAAGTTATATCTAAAGTCCTGATTCACTTTAATGTTGTCAGTTTTCATATTGGAAGATTTTATCTTTTTTTTCCTGCAGGTCTCTTCAATGAAAATTGAAGTAATTTATTTATCCATTCAATTTCCTTGGCATTTCAGTAGCACCTTTCATGAGCTTATCTGCCTCAATACTTGGTGGCCTTATCTCGATCTTAAATCTCATTTGGTTATTCATGTTTTAATAGAATTTCTTTTGAGCCTGCATTTGTTGCCCATTCCTAACTGCCCTTGAGAAAGTGGTTGTAAGTTACCTCCTTGAACTGCTGCAATCTATTTGGTATAGGTATGCCGACGATGTTAAAATGTATTATTCATCTTACTGTTCTTTAATACTTGGATTTCATAAACCCTCATTGCCTTTTTTGACCCCTTCCTAAGTTGCTAATGTTTTATGCCATCCTTTCCTTTACTGTTTATACACTTGGCAAAAGACATTTTCTTTAGTCGCACCTTTTCCTGGTCTCCAGATTTATTTACTTCTTCATTTGCAGAGGTTTAAATGGAATAACTGAAGTAAAATAGTTTCCAATGGAGGAAAGGTTGAGGGCATAAATTTAACATGATATATAAAAGGCCTTTTGTGGGTGAGTCCAGAACTAGGGACCACTGTTTAAACATAGGGGTTGCACTTTTTAGGTCTGAAATGAGGAGAATACTTTTTTTCTGTCAGAGGATTGCGACTTTGGAACTTCCTGTTTCAGAAGGTTGTGTCAGCAGGATCATTCAATATTTTTAAGGCAGAACTAGACAGGTTTTTGTTAGGCAAGAGAATTCATGGGAATAAATGGAAATGTGGAAATATCCAGACAAACAGATCAATCATGAGTTTGTTTAATGGGAGAGCAAATTTGAGAAATGATTGGCCTACTTATGCTCCTCCTCCATATTTTTCAATATAAAAGCAAGAAGATAAATAAAGAAAAAAATGTGCAGTCAACAAATGGTTAGGATTGGAATGCACTGTCTGATGTGATGGTGGACAGGGCCTTCAAAGAATAAATTGCAAAAGTACATAAGAAGGAAGAAAAAAATGCAGTGATGTGGAGAAAAAAAGTATGCCAGCTGTATTGCTCATCTAAAAAACTATTTAAGACTCAATAGGCTAAATACCTGACATCCGTTGTGTCCTATTCTGTGATTGTATCCCATTCATCACTACCTTATGCTTTTCTAATACATATTTAATAATCTCTGTTGATCTCTTCCTGTAATATTATTCCCTATTATTATACCCTGTTGTCCCTCAGATACTTTTTCATTTCTTCATAATTGATGTACTTCATTATTTTTATAATCCACACAACCACCTAAATTATCATAAACATTTTATTGTGATCATTACAATGTTTACTTCTCTTACTTGTTTGGTTGATTTCCCAGTATGAATTGTGGCAGTGCTTTCCACCTCGTTTGACTTGTCAGAAAATGAGTCAGAATTTTTCTTCAGTTTTGGACAGAATTTTGAAATGCTGTTTGCCTTTTACTTCCTTCCACTGCCAATTTGTTTAGACAAGTTGAAATATCGCTTGATCTTACAATCCATTGAGTTTTACACATTTCTTACATTTGCCCACATATTTTTCTTTCCACTTCCTTTCCCCTATTTTTTGGTCTGTGGTGTATCTTAAACTGCTCCAGATCTCAGAACACTATCTGGACATGGTTGTGCAACAATATCGTTCATAGGTGTGACCTCCATATAATGCACTTCTCCTACACGATTTATCCTTGTTCACCTTTCCTGTATATGCCTAAAGTGCCTGTGGTTTGCTTAGTTACATGTAATTACTATGTCATGGTACATTGAATGAAGGTAGTCAGATATGCTTGGGTGGCACAGTGGCTGAGTGGTTAGCACTGATACCTCATAGCACCAGGGTCCCAGGTTCAATTCCAGCCTCTGGCTACTGTCTGTGTGGAGTTTGTACATTCTCCCTGTGTCTGCCTGGGTTTCTGCCAGGTGCTCCAGATATCCTCCCACAGTCCAAAGATGTACAGGTCAGGTGGATTGGCCATGCTAAATTGCCCATAGTGTGAGGCGCATTAGTCAGAGGGGAGTGGGTTACTCTTTGGAGGGTCAGTGTGGACTTGTTGGGCCAAAGGGCCTGTTTCCACACTGTAGGGAATCTAATCATACTTGTGTGTGAAATTGGAGAAGTATAATATGGTTACTGCTTTCCCTCCAGCTTGTTTAACATATAGTAGGCTATCAGTGGTAACTTCAAGGTGTAAGAACCTTCGTTATTACAGTAAAACCAAAATTCGGATATGTTAAACAGGATGTTCTAACACAGTTCCAGATTGTTCACAATTAAAAGCTTGATATGGGTCCCAGATGTTGCTGCCTACTCCATTGCAGTACATATCCAAATATTGTATGCAACAATCTTGACTGTTTTGATGTATTTGATTAGATTTATCTACAAACCCTAGGAATCTGTTTGCACCACTACATGGTGATGGTGTACCCATGTCACCTCACTTAACAGGAGTACCACTCCGGTTTCAGGGATGTTTCTATCCTTTACCTCAGTTGTCCTAAGTTTTGTTTCTATTCCTTTGCTCTGTCTTTTGTTTTTTTGCCATATGTTAAAACGGCTAGCCCACCACCCCTCCATTGGTCCCTCTTAACGTGTGCAATACAGTCCGAGGTATTTGATTTTGTTTCGCCCTAACTTCAGCCTTGCCTACTTAGCCCTGTTCGCGTGAGTATTCAGCAGGGTTTTTGGGTTTTTTTTTTGTCCGGGTCCTTTTTTTTAGTTTGGTATTATTTATTTTCAATACTTCACATTTCTTTCTGACCGTTCAATATAGGCTGCATCCCACCCTGGCGAGCAGCCCCTCGCGGTTTTCCGTGTTACTTTCTCTCTCCCTTTCCAATTTATCTTGAAAACAAGTCGCCGGCAGATAATTCCAATGTCAACATTGCCAAATGTTGGGTGCATAAGAATTTCAACGGTGGGTCGAATTTTCACCAAAGGTGAACAATGGAGTCTGGGGACAATTTACAGATCACAATTTCATTCCAGTGAAGAATCCCTCCATTGTCCCGAGCTCCACACTATCCCATTTTCCTGCGTGTACTTATAAAGAAGAAACAAAAATTTCATTTTCAATCAAGTGGCTTAGAATTGCGGGATTTCCGATCCGAGAATTTATCCCGCTGCACCAAAAGATCAACCAGTGGCTGGAGGCCGGTTTATTTAATTAAAGGGATCAACTGTTACTCTGGAAAGCCTTGCGATTTCACTAGAGATCTGAAATCTCCCTGCTCCACCTGGATAGAGACGATCCAGCGTCCCTTTGACAAATATCATCCAAATAAACTGCAAGATAACAGTGCTCGAAATCAAGACTTCTTTTGTTTAAAAAAAAATGAAAGCTTGAGCAGCATGTTGTCACTTCTTCCCTGACCATAAACAAACACTGTTTTCGGCTTTTATTTCAATCCGTGTCTAATCTACATTCGGTACTCACAGTTTTCACGTTGACGGGGAAGGTGTTGAACTCTCACTCCGACCAGGATAAGAAACAATAAACACGGCCAGATAATTTCCGACAGGGTCAGTACCTGAGATACATTAAAAGAAACATTAATGGAAATCAACTTAATGGAAATTTCCATTAAGTTCAAGCCGGATCTGGAGGAAATTCACACAGCGCAAACTGTCAGGAATCTTACCGGCTGTCTTAAACGGCAGAGGCAATTTTTCCAAAACAACACGCATAACTGGCGAATAAATCTGGCCATGACGGTACGTTGGTCTGACTTCAAGATGAATAAGCAGTAATTCTGTTGTTGGTGAGGAACTGGCTGAGATTTGCGCTTAGCCCATGGTCAACAGCCACAAGTGAGGAATATGTACCCGGTGGGGAGGGAACTCCTTCCTCTAAAGTGGAGTACTCGGTAATGCCTGGTAAAGTCAAAAGTTGTATAACCTGATTGGGAGCAAGAACCTCCTCTCACCCGCAATTGTTGCTCGATGATGTGCCTTAAAACAATGCAAAAGGATCGTTTCCTCAAATTTGTTTGTTGCAGCATAGAAGAATTATTAATGTATAAAAGTGGGCGTTGGAGGGCATTTCAAAGCAACCCCCTCATCACCGCTTTACCTCACTACAAAACCCTATTTATACTCATTCAGTATTTACAAAGGCAAAACAATTCACCGGATACCACATAAAAGCAACTTGCTGAGAAGTCTCAGGTTTTGCTTGTTTTACAGAGTTCACTTCGGGCCATCTATAGTATATCTTATCAATTAAAACGTATATCGACGTTTTCTCTTTGTCTGTTGTGGAAAATCTCAATTCCTGACCCTGCCCTCGCTTTGGATGTTTACTGATTCTCAATGGTGGAACAATCCAAATAAATAATGCTGAAGAGGCCAGAATTTGAGAAACGTAGATCTCTCAGGAGTTTAGAGGTGGAGAGGGTATAAACTATAAATGAGCAGCTGCCACCAAAGTCCCAGAGAGAGGAATGTTGGCGGTTTGACCTGAGGGTCACTACCTTTCAGGCAAGGGGCAAAGTCAAGGAGCTTCACGATGACCTGAGCCAGTTTGGGAATTGAACAGTCACTTTTGGCATTATTCTGCATCACAAACCAGCTTTCCAAGCTAACTGGCTTCCCCTAGGTTAGACTGTAGAGGGATTTGAAAACAAAGATAAGATCTGTAAATGCATTACATGAATGAACCCCTGGACTGATGGGACACTGTGTAGCCAGCACAAAGCAGCCTGAGTCACATCAGATTCTAGTGGCTCCTTCAACGCAGGTCACTGAGAATTGGTAGGACAAGGTGAACTCCAGTGGTGCCTCCAGTCAAATCATCCCCATCAGCAGCTGTGAAGTACTGGAGCACAACCTGGAGGATTTCTCCAGGCTGACAACTTCCCAAGGGAGATTGTGGACTTTAAGCTAATGGTGGGCTGAGAAGCTGACAGTTTGGTTTTGGATCTAAAGCATAACAAAGAGAACATCAAGGCAGTCAAAAAAACAAACTAAAGAAATGTAGATGCTGGAAAGCAGAAACCAAAACAGAAATTGCTGGAAAAATTCAGCAGGCCTGGCAGCATCTGTGGAAAGAAAGCAGTACTAACTCTGAAGAAGGGTCACTGGACCGAAAATGTTAACACTGCTTTCTCTCCATAGATGCTGCCAGACATGCTGAGTTTTTCCAGCAATTTCTATCAATGCAAACAAGCCCACCTCCAAGGAAAGCTTCACAAGAATATAAAGGCATTCAAGCCAAGCACCATGTTGATATGAGCAGGAGTGGAGGATTCCATGAACAAACTCCAAAGTCATTGGGAGAAAATCCACCATTTCTACCTGGTCTGGCTTTTCCAAGCTCATCAATGACAGGGTGGGACAGGTATATAACCTGAGCTGATTAATCATCTACACTTTGCCAAGACTCATTTTCTACCCAGCCACATTCTTGATACTATCTTGACAATGTGGTATTTTACACTATGAGCTGAAACAAAAGTAAGAACTACGGACTAAAATGAATGGACACAAGTAGAAGACAAATTGTATGCTTTACATCAACTCTTACTGGGAACTGACCTGGATACTATTTCTTTGGGCAACATTGACATGAAAATATAACACAAGTGAGCCCTAACAAGTCAGTAACATCATCTGTGTCTATCTTTGATGCAACATTCAACACAAGTCCCTTAATAGCAAGTTGATGAAGTAAGCTTGATTATGAACTTTAAAGTATTGACTTTGACAAAATTGCAAAAACAAACCCCTCTAATAAGCCAACAGACAAATTTAACATTTCAGCTTTTGACTTGTTCTTGGACACAAGGATATGGTATTGTAGTTAACATCAAGCACCATCTTAATGTTATAAATCTCCACATCTCACAATCTAGTTGTGATAAAAGTGAGGGTCTGACCTCCATGCCTGCCATGATCAATAGTGAAATCATTGATGTGCATTCCTGTCCAGGGAATCCAATCATAGATGGACTGTTATATCTTCTCAGGATCCTTACTTACTAGCCAGTCATTGCGACTGTCATCAGAAAAGATTTCAATTAACTTGGATTCAATACTTTACTTTCAGAGACTATGGTTCAGGTCATGAACCAACATACCAGAATGATGCTATTCTGGATATGATTATAATGAACACTGATCATTACAATCCAGCACATCATCTCTGCAGCTCAGTGTTCACCAGTGTGTTATTTTGAGACCAAAAGAAAAACCCCTTCTGCAGAACAATGCTGTTCACAAACACTTTGTAAGACCACTTGAGAGCAATATACAGGAGTTTGGAATATGAGTGAAAATTCCAATTGGTCGGGTATTTCATCTACTGAGATTGCGAATGAAATGTTTTATTGCACACTTCAGCAAGTGATTGACACTTACTTTCCAAAGCAAAGTGTTCTCCAACATCTGCAGCAGAAAGTGTGGGTGATGTCATACAAAAATACATTTGCATAAAATGTGGGCGGCACGGTGGCACAGTGGTTAGCACTGCTGCCTCACAGCGCCACAGACCTGGGTTCAATTCCCGACTCAGGCGACTGACTGTGTGGAGTTTGCACATTCTCTGCGTGGGTTTCCTCCGGGTGCTATGGTTTCCTCCCACAGTCCAAAGATGTGCACGTCAGGTGAATTGGCCATGCAAAATTGCCTGTAGTGTTAGGTAAAGGGGTAAATGTAGGGGAATGGGTGGGTTATGCTTCGGCGGATCGGTGTGGACTTGTTGGGCCGAAGGGCCTGTTTCCACACTGTAAGTAATCTAAAATTACCAATGAACCTTCCACCATAATGGAAATTATCTACACTGGAGCCATTACTGCAACAAACCTATACACAAAATGAAGAAAACAAAGCAAAATCAATATACTTTTAAAGTAGCATCCAAGGAGCAGGAGGATCGATGTTTCGGGCATGAGCCCTTCTTCAGGAATGAGGAAAGTGTGCCAAGCAGGCTAAGATAAAAGGTAGGGAGGAGGGACTTGGGAGGGGCATTGAAAATGCGATAGGTGGAAGGAAGTTAAGGTGAGGGTGATAGGCCGGAGTGGGGGGTGGGGGCGGAGAGGTCAGGAAGAAGATTGCAGGTTAGGAAAGTGGTGCTGAGTTCGAGAGTTGGGACTGAGACAAGGTGGGGGGAGGGCAAATGAGGAAACTGGAGAAATCTGAATTCATCCCTTGTGGTTGGAGGGTTCCTAGGTGGAAGATGAGGCACTCTTCCTCCAGCTGTCATGTTGCTATGGTCTGGCGATGGAGGAGTCCAAGGACCTGCATGTCCTTGATGGAGTGGGAGTGGGAGGGGGAGTTGAAGTGTTGAGACACGGGGTGGTTAGGTTGATTGGTCCGGGTGTCCCAGAGGTGTTCTATGAAACATTCCGCAAGTAGGCGGCCTGTCTCCCCAATATAGAGGAGGCCACATCGGGTGCAGCGGATGCAGCAAATGATGTGTGTGGAGGTGCAGGTGAATTTGTGGCGGATATGGAAGGATCCCTTGGGGCCTTGGAGGGAAGTAAGGGGGGAGGTGTGGGCACAAGTTTTGCATTTCTTGCGGTTGCAGGGGAAGGTGCTGGGAGTGGAGGTTGGGTTGATGGGGAGGTGTGGATCTGACAAGGGAGTCACGGAGGGACTGGTCTTTTCGGAACGCTGATAGGGGAGGGGAGGGAAATATATCCTTGGTGGTGGGGTCCGTTTGGAGGTGGCAGAAATGACGCCGGATGATACGATGTGTATGGAGGTTGGTGGGGTGGTAGGTGAGGACCAGTGGGGTTCTGTCCTGGTGGCGATTGGAGGGCCGGGGCTCAAGGGCGGAGGAGCGGGAAGTGGAGGAGATGCGGTGGAGAGCATCGTCGATCACGTCTCGGGGGAAATTGCAGTCTTTGAAGAAGGAGGCCATCTGGGTTGTTCGGTATTGGAACTGGTCCTCCTGGGAGCAGATGCGGTGGAGACAAAGAAATTGGGAATATGGGGTGGTGTTTTTCCGGGGGCAGGGTGGGACGAGGTGTAGTCTAGGTAGCTGTGGGAGTCGGTCAGTTTATAGTAAATGTTCGTGTTGATTCGGTCGCCCAATATAGAAATGGAGAGGTCTAGGAAGGGGAAGGAGGAGTCTGAGACGGTCCAGGTAAATTTGTGGTCGGAGTGAAAGGTGTTGGTAAAGTGGATGAACCGTTCAACCTCCTCGTGGGAGCACGAGGCAGCGCCGATACAGTCATCGATGTAGCGGAGGAAAAGGTGGGGGTTGATGCCAGTGTAGCTGTGGAAGATGGAACAGTCCATCTTCTGCAACTTGGAACAGTCCTCATCTTCCACCTAGGAACCCTCCAACCACAAGGGATGAACTCAGATTTCTCCAGTTTCCTCATTTCCCCTCCCCCCCACCTTGTCTCAGTCCCAACTCTCAAACTCAGCACCACCTTCCTAACCTGCAATCTTCTTCCTGACCTCTCCGCCCCCACCCCCACACCGGCCTATCACCCTCACCTTATCCTCCTTCCACCTATTGCATTTCCAATGCCCCTTCCCCAAGTCCCTCCTCCCTACCTTTTATTTTAGCCTGCTTGGCACACTTTCCTCATTCTCGAAAAAGGGCTCATGCCCGAAACATCGATTCTCCTGCTCCTTGGATGCTGCCTGACCTGCTGCACTTTTCCAGCAACACATTTTCAGCTCTGATCTCCAGCATCTGCAGTCCTCACTTTCTCCTATACTTCTAAAGTAGGTTATTTAAAATTTCCAAACTCAAGAACACGATCTTGCAAGATTCACTTCATGTTTACTGGCAGCACTAGCTCAGATAGTAAAATTTCATAAGGGCTTTCTACCTGTTTGCACACACCAATCAGTCACAGTAAGGTAGTCAATCTGAAGGCACAAGTAGCAATGCTCAGGTATCATTTAATTGCAATTGTAGAAATGTGGCTGCATGATAACAAAGACTGGGAACTGAATAGTCATAGATAGTTGACATTTAGGAAGGACAGACAAGAAGGAAAAGGCATGGAGTTGCGCTGATAATAAGAGATGGGACCAGTTCATTAGTAAAGGAGGATCTCAGATCAGAAGAACAATGTGTAGAATCTGTTTGGGTGTAACTAAGAAACAGCAAGAGGCAGACATTGGCTACAATTATTTATAGGCCACCAAATAATAGTGGAGCATAGTATTAATCGGGAGATGAGAGAAGCATGTAGCATGGACAACACAGTTATCATGGGTGATTTTAACCATGAGTGATCATAGTCTGGGTAAACTAATTGAGTACTAATACTGCGGAACAAGTTTCCAGAGTGTGTTAGGGATGGTTTTCGAAAGCAGTACGTTGATCAGCCAACTAGAGGATACAGGTCATTCTGCTATAACGCGCATTTCATTAACATAAATTCACTATCAAACAATTGATGATTTGGGAATACTGTCTCTAAAGCGAAAAGTGTGAAAGCATGTATTGGTTATAGCACAATTCCGGCCCCATTAGTTTAAATGGTGCTGCTATTACGCAATTTTCTTCTAACATTAGATTGCACAAGAATGGAACTACTGCGTTATAGCAGAACTGACTGTTATTTTAGATGTGGCATTGTGTAATGAAAAGGCCGATTAACAATCTTGTCATAAAAGAACCTTTAGGGATGAGTGATCACAATATGATATTATATTTGAAAGTGGGGTACTTCATTCTGAAACAAGAATGTTATGTTTGAGAAAACAACCAAAGATCAATATTTGGGCGCCAGCTGTTCACAATGTATCTCAATGTTTTGGAGTTGGGAATCTAATCTAATATTTTCAGATTTGAGGATTTTCAAAGCTAAGTGGGAATGTATGTTGTGAGGAAGATATAAAATGACTTCAGGAGGATTTGGACACACCTAGCGAATGGGCAAGAAGATGGTAGATGGAATAAAATGTAGAGAAACAGATGAGAGAAACAGATGTGCAAAGTGTTCCTTAAATGGTAAGTGGTTGGAAGTGTAAATGTATAAAGGGACCTGGTTGTCCTTAGTGATAAGTCCCTGAAGGTTAAAGTGCAGGTTCAATAAGCTATTAGCAAGGTTAATGGAATTTTAGCATTTATTGTAAAAGGATTTGAGTACTGGAGGAATTAAGTCTTGCCAGTTGTACAAGAGCTTAGTTAAACCACATCTGTGTTTCAGTTTAGTCGTCATATCTCAGAGAACATATTATTTCTATAATGGGAGTGCAACAAAGGTTCAACAGACTTCGTCCCAGAATGGTGGGAGTCACCTCTGAAGAGTGATTGGCAAATTATTCTGTAATTAGTATTCTGAAGTTTTGAAAAATGAGAAGTGACTTCATTGAAGCTTACAAAAATGCCTCAGGGTAGATGCAGTTATATCAAGACGGTTGATGCAGGTAAGATGTTTTCTCTAAATCTAGAATGAGGGGACCCACTTTAAAAAGTTAGGTTAATGCCATACAGGTCTGAGATGAGAAGAATTTCTTTTAATCAGAGGGTTACAAACTTTTGAAATTGTCTACCACTGAAGTTGTCGAAGATTTGAAGCATTCAGAAAAGGGTTTGCAGTGTCATTCTTGGCCCTAATGATCACTGTTTCACAAATGTTTTACATTATTGCAGCCTGGAGTCACTAGAAAGAAAGAGCAGAGTACAATAACACATTGATCATTCAATTAGAGTCTTTAAGTTAACATGATTTAACATTTAATATTTGTGCTGATGAGATAAAGCATTGAACTGTTCTGAAATCTTGACTTTTTAAAATAATTAAATTGGCTGTTTTTAGTTCCTTGACATAGCCGTTAAGCCCTTTAAACCTGTTTTCGATTCAATATGATCATGGCTGATCCTCTATCTCAACACTATATCCCTGCTTTCTTAACTGATCTTCTAAGTCAATACTAATGATTGTTAAACTTTCAATTCTGACATTATAAAGACACTGATCTAATGATCACTGTGTTACTTTACTCTGCTTTTTTTCTGTCAGATTTTGCATTTTCACATGTTATTCAGAAAAGCAATTCATTACAAACCTTAATTGAAATCTTCACTCCAACAGAGGTTGATTTAAAATAACAAAACCTTAGATGGTGATGGTGATAACATTAAATTGATGTGCTGCTTCACCAGAAATCAATGTAAGTCAGCAAGTGCAGGTGCTGAATATTATTACAATAGAAACATGATGCAAGCAAAGCTATGAACAACGTTTTTGTATGGAGTCAAGGACATGGAAAGTTGGTGCTACAATACTCACGTTGAGAGGTAGAAAAGGGATTGCTGAAGATTTCAACAGCTGATAAGTTGAGAAATGGGCAGAGTTGAGGATTTTTCAATGTTGGAACTGGTAGTCTTAATTATTATGTTATTTTGTGGTTAGGAAAATATCTCCAAGTTTAATATCAACACGTATAATTAACAGGAGGGGGAGAACAGATGCATGCATGGGTCATTGGGGAATTCTGAAGGTAGAAATACGAAATCGGTAGATTAGCCATATTTAGAAATGCACTAGTTGTGAGGAGATGAATAAGAACAAAATCAAGCATGAACAGTCTCAGGGTTGGGCAACAGACTAAACATGTTGAAGAATACTATGATTGATCGTTTCAAAGGAGGGAGGTGCCGGTGCTAGACTGGGGTGGACAAGGTCAGAAGTCACACGATGCCATGTCATTCCAGCTGATGAAAGAACAGTGCTCCAAAAGCTTGTGATTTCAAATAATTCTTTTGGACAATAAACTGGAGTCATGTGACTTCTGACCTTGACCATTTCAAAGGTTGCAATGTGGTTAATGAGAGATATTGCAACCAATGTTAAAACTACAGAAGAATGTTTAGGACTCTGTATGGCTGTTTCAATGAAGTGGCAGGTTAAACTATGTTTGGAGTGGATCCAAGATGGCAGCGATCTAGAAAGATTGCATTGCAGAGCTCTGCACCGCATCGCAAGCGGGGTGAAGTCCTAACTCGCCCTACCCGAACCATCGCAATATCCTGGGATTCTGGAAAGTTTGTGGAGTCCCAGGAAACTGTTAGAGAACAACTTACCTTGGTTTTCACCATCCAGGGATGGCAAAGAGGGAAGCAGGCTTGGCTCACGGTCCAACCTACAGGATCCTCGGATTCGATTGTCTACTAGGTCCTGGTAAAGGATTTTGCAAAATCTCACAAGATGTTGGGGAAGCAGATAGGGGTGAAGCTGGCCCCGATCTCTATCATGCTGCAGACGCATGAATAGCAGCTAGGAGACCTGGAGAAAAGGATGGATGAGGTAGAATACAGAGTCACAGTGGTGGAAGCTGGTATTGATTCCTTCAAGGATAGGATCCAGGCCCTGGAGACACAGGTCCTTAATTTGCTTAACCAGGTTGATGACCTCGGGAACAGGGGCTGGAGAAAAAATGTTTGGATCATCGGTCTGCTGGAGGGTAAGGAAGGTGAGTCACCGGTGGAATTTATTGAGGATTGGTTGCTGAAATTCCTTAACTTGGAGGCCGGAATGGGAAGCTTGAAGATTGAAAGGGCTGACCAGGTCACAGCGCGGAGGTCAGGTCTGGATCAGCGTCCTTGTCCTACCTTGGTGCGGTTTCATCACTGTAGAGATAAGGAGGGAATTGTGGAAGCTTCCAGAATCCAGGGGAAGGATCCCAAGGCCCTAGTTTACAACGGATCTAAAACCATGTTCTTCCAGGACTTCTCAGTGGCAGTGATTCATACAAGAAAATCCTATGACAGCTTCGAGAGAAGACTGAGGGAGCTAGGGATCCAGTACACTCTGAGGTATCTGGAGGTGCTTCAAATCACCTTAGATGGATCTGTACATCTCTTTGACACATCGAAGAAGGCAAGAGACGTTGTGGACAAATTAACTTAATCTGAACAATTTAGTTATGTACAAATAGTAGTGTTTTTTGGTTATGTCTCTACTTGTCTTTAAAAAAAAGAGGATGTCTGGTCGGGGCTTTTTTTTCCTTTTTTTTAATTGGTAATAACCTGGTCTAAACTATGCCCAGGAGTGACTGGAATGCTTACTTTCAAAGTCTAAAGAATGGGTGGGGTACTTACTTTTCTTTCAAAATTTCTTTGTTCACATTGTTATTTCCTGGTGTATTTTATTCCTTTGCTACTTGTATTTGCAGTGCAGCTCTAGCTAGGAGGATGGAAAATGGTTGGGATGGCTAGATGTCTACTTACAGGCAGTTTATACCTGGTTCAGGAATTTAAATGCCCTGGCTGAAGTATTGACAGTGGGATGGGAAGTTTGGTTTTGGGATGTGTAGATGCCTCCTTTGGGCAGGGGGTGAGTTCCCCTATTCAACACCATTGGTGCTTTATATGTTGGTTTGTTTTTTTGGTTTTTGTTGTGTATAATCTTTGATAGCTTTGTAGGTTTGTTAACTGTAGTGCTTTTAGTTTATGTAGTTTTTAAGTTCAATGGATCTTGCGACACTAAGGCTGTACGATTTAGAATTCAAGTTCCTCCTCTCTGGAATCTAAATGTTACTGCGGAAGGTTAAGGCTAATGACTTGATTAAATGGTGTACTTGGAACATCAAGGGGAGTCACTCACCAATTAAGAGGAAAAGGTACTCTCAAGTCTTAGAAAGGAAAAGTGGATTATTTTTTACAGGAGACACACGTGGATGATAGGGAGCATTTTAAACTAAAGCAGAATAGTTTTGATTGGGTTTACTTTTCATCTTTTAACACCAGAAGTAAGGGAGTAGCTTTGTTGGTTAGGAGGAATCTCTCATTTAAGTTACTAGAGTGTGTTAAAGACACACACGGGAGATTTGTAATCCTCAAAGCCCTGATAAACAGGGAAGAATATGGTGTTTTAAATGTTTTCTGCCTTCCGGTCAATCCCCTCAAATTTCTGGTAGATGCATTTCCTAAATTGATCAGTCTTGAGTCCTGGCATATCATTAGTGGGGGAATATTTCAATTGTCTTATGGATCCTATGGTCAACAGGCTGCCCAAAGCACCACCGCCATGCGTCCCCCCCCCACCCCACCCCCAGCACCCTCTGTACAAACTAAACAATTAGTGAATCTGATTGTGGAGCTAGGGTTGGTGGACATCTGGAGGCACCTCCACCCCACAGGCAGGAGTTTTATGTTTCTTTTCAATCTACACAGATGTCACACCAGGATTGATTTTTTTTCTGACCCCCGGGGCAATCCTGGACTTGGTAACCTATTGTATGATTGGTAATATTCTCAGCTCTGATCTTACTCCAGTGCATCTGTTGGTTAAGATTAAGGATGCTATACTGGGCCTGAGGCACTGGCGAATGGATTCCTTTATCCTTAAGGATAATAAGATTTTAGAGTACTTCTCTAAGGAATTTAGGGCTTTTCTTGACATTAATTCAGGCTTGGCTAGTAGCCCATCCGTCCTCTGGGAAACCACCAAAGCCTATGCCAGAGGTTAATTATCTCCTACTCTGCCAGTAGGAAGTGGCAGAAGGTCGAGCAGCAGCGTTTCCTTGAAGCACGGTTGAAGACAGCCAAGAAGGCTTATTTTGACAGGTCCTCGTTTGCCAAGCTACAGAGCATTATGGCACTGCGGTCAGCATTGAATTCCGTCTTCATGCAGACAGCAAAGAACGAGCTTACTTTCGCATAACAAAGGTTGTGCAAGCATGGCGACAAGTCAGACAAGTACCTAGCATATCTCACCAGGAAAAAGAGTGCCCTTCAAGCCATTACATTGATTCAGGAAGGGGCTAACATGTGATTCCAAAAAAGATGGAGTCCTTTTTCAAGTATCTGGAGCTTTTGGGTGTGCCCCCCTAACAAGAGTCTTCTCTCAATGCCCCCTTATCAGAGCAAGAGGTGCAGGAGTCTGTGAAGCAGCTTCAGAGTGGAAAGGTGCCCTGTCTTGATGGACTTCCCACCTAATTTTATAAGGAATTTATAAGCATATTGTCAGGCCTGCTGCTCAACATGTTCAATGATTCATACAGTCATGATCATCTCCCGCCATCTCTAGGAGAGGGCAATATTTCGCTTATTCTTAAAAAGGGAAGGTCCCAGAGAACTGTGCTTCTTTTAGGCCCATTTCACTCTTAAATGTTGCCTTTAAAATCCTCTCAAAACCTCTTGCTTTAAGGCTGTAGATTGTGTTACCTTTGCTTGTTAAAGAGGACCAGACGGGCTTCATAAAGGGCCGCAGATCCTCCAGTAATATTAGGAGGCTACTTAATGTAATTCAAGTGTGTCACCAACAGTCAATACAAAGGTTGGTGATTTCTCTAGATGCAGAGAAGGCATTTAACCGAGTTGAGTGGCTGCACCTTTTTTTAAACTCGAGAGTGTTTAGGTTTGGGTGAAGCCTTTATAAGATGGGTAAAGATTCTTTCCAGTGACCTTCTTGCTGCGGTCATCACCAATGGGGTACGATCAAGTAATTTTAGCATTTTTAGGGGCAGCCAACAGGGCTGGCCCCTTTTGCCATTGCCTTTTACATTGGTGATAGAACCGTTGGCGGAGGCCATTCATACAGATTCCAATATATTGGCTCCAGAAATGGGGTCAAAATTACACAAGATTTTGTTGTATGTGGATGACGTCCTCATTTTGTTTTGTCAAATCCAGCAGTTTTGGTACCTCACCTGATACAATGCATCAGTGTGTTTGGCACCTCTTTGGGGAACAAGATTAATTTTGCAAAATCAGACGCTATGCCTATGGATGGTCTTACAAAGGTGCTTGGTCTTGAGGGTGAATCTGAATTTCCATTTAAGTGATCACAGGGGTTTTATGTATTTGGGCATATTCATCACTCCAGTTCTTGATCAGTTGCTAAAAGCTAATTTTGTTCAATTATCCAACAAAATCAAACAAGACCTTCAAAGATGGGAGGCGCTACCGGTCTCATGGTTAGGTCAGATAGCTCTTATTAAGATGAATATTCTCCCCCGTTTGTTGCACCCTATACGAATGCTACCCCTGATTTTCGATAAGCAAACATTCAGGAGACAGAATGACTGGTTCAGCTCTTTTATTTGGCATTGTAAATGGTCCCTTATTAAATTAGCTAAACTGCAACTGCCGCACAAACTGAGGGGAGTGGATCTCCCGGACATTAAAAACAATCAACTCAGCTCACTTTTCTCTTACATGAGTGATTGTGCTTGTGGGGACCCTCTTTCAATATGGTTAGGTATCGAAACCTCTCAGGCAAAGTGCCCCCTTACTAGCTTGCTGTTTTTGGACAAAATGGGGACAGCTAAGGAATATTGCCATAACCCAATAGTTATCAATACTGTTAAAGCATGGAGAGCAATTCAGCAGAAGGAAGGCAATATAAGCAAAATATCTTTTCTTACACCAAAGTAGGTATGCTGGGTTTTCAACTGGGGATGATGGATTCAGGATTCAAATATTGGGCAGCTAGGGGTGTGTCTTTCATGGGTGATTTATTTGAGGGTAACACAATGATGTCTTTTGATCAGTTAGTGCAGAAGTACGAGCTATCTAGCAGGGACCTCTTTTTGTTCTTTTCCAAGTTGGAATTTTATTCAAAATAAGACTACATCTTTGACCAATCCGTACAAATTCGGCTCAGTGCTAAGAGATTTTCTGTCAGCATTTTATATCATCAACTCGGGGGGTGGGGGGGGCCTCAGATGAGTTTGATCGGCTTTTCAGGGTGTGGGAGAGAGAACTCGGCATTGAGGTCTCTTCAGAGGCATGTGAAGATATTTGAGAAAACACAAGAAAGATATCAATTTGCAATAGGACCCATGCTTTACAGTTGAAGATTCTCCACAGGGTCCACTTGGCTCCAGATCATTTGTCAAAACTTAAACCAGGAGTATTTTCAACATACCCCAACTGCAAAGTTAGTACGGGTACTCTTACCCATTGTTGAAAATGTGTTGCTGGAAAAGCACAGCAGGTCAGGCAGCATCCAAGGAGCAGGAGAATCAATGTTTCGGGCATGAGCCCTTCTTCAGGAATGAGAAAAGTGTATCCAGCAGGCTAAGATAAAAGGTAGGGAAGAGGAACTTGGGGGAGGGGTGTTGGAAATGCGATAGGTGGAAGGAGGTCAAGGTGAGCGTGATAGGCAGGAGTGAGGGTGGGGGGGCGGAGAGGTCAGGAAGAAGATTGCAGGTTAGGAAGGCGGTGCTGAGTTCAAGGGATTTGACTGAGACAAGGTGGGGGGAGGGGAAATGAGGAAACTGGAGAAATCTGAGTTCATCCCTTGTGGTTGGAGGGTTCATAGGCGGAAGATGAGGCGCTCTTCCTCCAACCGTTGTGTTGCTATGGTCTGGCGATGGAGGAGTCCAAGGACCTGCATGTCCTTGGTGGAGTGGGAGGGGGAGTTGAAGTGTTGAGCCACGGGGTGGTTGGGTTGGTTGGTCTGGGTGTCCCAGAGGTGTTCTCTGAAATGTTACCCATTGTCTCTGGTCCTGTGGCAGGCTTCAAACATACTGGAGTGCTGAGGTGGGTGCAATGGAGAGGATGGAGAAGGAGCGAATCTCTCTTGTTCTTGGCCTGCCCAGTGTGTTCCATGTAGATGTGCATAGGGAAAAAATTCTTAAACATCCTTACTTTCTGCGTAAGAAAGAATATCTTGTTAGGTTGTGTGTCTGAAAATCCCCCTACCTATTGGGTTGGTGTAAGATTGTTATGGAGCACATCCCCTTAAATTTCCTCAGAAGTATGGTACACCACAAAACTAAGAATTTCTTTAAGAGATGGCTGCCCTTTTTGGACTATCTGGGCACAGATTTGTCTGCCACACTAATAAGGGCTTTTATATAGCCGTAATGATTGTGCTTTACAAGTTCAATATCCAGAGAGGGGGAGCTGTGAACATATGAATAGGTGAAAACTAATGCTCTCAATCGTCGAGAGCTAGTATTTTGTCTTGCTAAGTTGTATTATTATTACTTATTAGTTTGTTGTTAGTTATAATTTATTTAGTTAAGTAGTCAGTTGTTCTTTTTAAACATATTTTTATATATATTTATACATTGGTACTTGAGGGCGGTTTGGGTTTTTAATTTATTTTGTATTCTTTCTTTGAATTGTATTTTTTGTAATTGTTGCAATATTAAAAGAATCTATGTTTCAATAAAAATATATTTTAAAAAATGTTTGGAGATATTCAAATTGGGAAATTTTGGAAAAATTTGGATCTGAATTGTTTCAATAAATTCAAGACCAATGAGGGAACAGGAAGATTAAAAATGGTGTGGTTAGCTTACGTCAAGCATTAACTTTTTAAGGATGATGTGGAGTTCAATTGCTGAATAGAAGGAAAAATTCTTAATACCAATTAGTATAAGGGAAAGTTGAGTGACTAGAATATTTGTGATCATGGAATATAATTAATATAATTGTTGTTTGATTTTGTGGATGAAATAATCTTGCAGAGAGATTAGGATATGAAGTTGGTGAAAGAGCTAGAAATAAAAAAAATGAATGATTCAGAGCTAGAAAGTAAGAGATTAGATTGAGGCAGCTATCAGGACTGCATGCAAGAAAATGGAAGTAAGATCAATATAAAAAAATGAATAAATATGACATTTAAACATTATGAAAATAACATGGCAGTAAGTTTTAAAATTTAGAAAGACAGAATACTGGATGGCCTGGATATGGTAGATGTTGAGAAAATGTTTCCATTGGGCGAAGAGACTAGGACCCGAGGGCACAGCGTTAGAGTAAAGGGAAGACCCTTTAGAATAGAGATAAGGAGAAACTTCGTCAGCCGGAGAGTGGTAAATCTATGGAATTCATTGCCACAGAAGGCAATGAGTATAGTTAAGCCTGAGATAGATAGGTTCTTGACTATCAAGGGAATCAAGGGTTATGGGAGGAAGCAGGAGAATGGGGATGAGAAACTTATCAGCCATGATTGAATGGCGGAGTAGACTCGGTGGGATGAGTGGTCCAATTTCTGCTTCTATGTCTTATGGTCTTATAATACTCATAGCGGCTCACTGCTGCCACACAGTGCCAGGGACCTGGGTTCGAGTCCCACCTCAGGCACCTGTCTATGTGGAGTTTGCACATTCTCCCCGTGTCTGCGTGAGTGTGCTCCGGTTTCCTCCCACAGTCCAAAGATGTGCAGGTCAGGTGAACTGGCCATGGTAAATTGCCCATAATGTTAGCTGCACTAGTCAGGAATAAATATAGGGTTGGGGAATGGCTTTGGGTGGGTTACTCTTCAGAGGGTCGGTGTGGATTTGTTGGGCCGAAGGGCCTGTTTCCACACTGTAGGGAATCTAATCTAATCATAAATGAAGTCACTTGCTGACACTGAGCTTGATTCTTGCTGAAAAGAGAAAGATGGTGCCAAAGCTTTTCATTTTGCACTTATCAGGACAAACACAAGAATACTAAATTTCAAATGATCACACCAATTTTTAACTTACTGTCTTACTATTTTCATAACATTTAAATATCACATTTATACAGTTTTTTTTGTTTATCTTACTTCCATTTTCTCATCAGGACAGACACAAGAATACCAAATTCAAATGATCATAACAATTTATATCACACTATATACTAATTAGTAATTTTACTCTGATTGACCAAGGGTTTGTGGGAGAGGGGAGTGTGCAGTGAGACCTGGGTGTCCTTGTGCACCAGTTGCTGAAGGTAAGCACACAGGTGCAGCCGGTGGTGAAGAAAGCAAATCGTATGTTGGCATTCATTGTGAGAGATTTCAAGTACAGGAGCAGGGATGTGTTGTAGCAGTTATACAGGGCCTTGGTGAGGCCACACTTAGAATATTGTGTGCAGTTTTGTTTTCCTTTTCTGAGGAAGGATGCTGTTGCTCTCGAGGGAGTGCAGCAACGGTTTACCAGACTGACTCTGGTGATGACGGGACTGATGCATGAGGAGAGTCGAGAGTGGGTGCTAGAAAAGCACAGCAGTTCAGGAGCATCCAAGGAACACAAAAATCGATGTTTCAGGCAAAAACCCTTCTTCAGGAACAAGGTTGGGAGCCTCGGGGATGGAGAGATAAATGGGAGGGGGGTGGGGGCTGGGGGAAGGTAGCTGAGAGTGCGATGGGTGGATGGAGATTGGGTAATGGTGATAGGTCTGAAAGGAGGGTGGAGTGGAGAGGTGGGAAAGAAAATGGACAGGTCACGAGGGCAGTGCTGAGCTGCAAGGCTGGAACTGGGATAAGGTGGGGGAAGGGGAGATGAGGAAACAGGTGAAATCCATATTGATGCCATGGTGTTGGAGGGTCCCAAGGCAGAAGATGAGGTGTTGTTCCTCCAGGCGTCAGGTGAAACTTTGATGGATATGGAAGGCTCCTTTGGGGTCCGGCCAGGGTCCCAAAGGAGCCTTCCATATCCATCCAAGTTTCACTTGAACTTCCACATATGTCATTTACTGTATCCACTGCTCGTGATGCAGTCTCCTCTACACTGAGGAGACAGGATACCCATGCGCAGAGCACTTCAGAGAACATCTCTGAGACATCCACACCAACCAACCCCACCGCCCCGTGGCTGAACACTTCAACTCTTCATCCCATTCCACCAAGGACATGCAGGTCTTGGGCCTCCTCCATTGCCACTCCCTTACCACCCAACGCCTGAAGGAAGAATGCCTCATCTTCTGCCTCACCCTCCAACCTCATGGTATCAATGTGGATTTCACCAGTTTCCTCATTTCCCCTCCCCCACCTTACCCCAGTTTCAAACTTCCAGCTCAGCACCGCCCTCATGACCTGTCCTACCTGTCCATCTTCCTCCCACCTATCCATTCCATCCTCCCCTCCGACCTATCACAATTATCCCCACCTCCATCCACCTATCGCACTCTCAGCTACCTCCTCCCCAGCCCCAGCCCCCTCCTATTTATCTCTCCACCCCCGAGGCTCCCAGTCTCATTCCTGATGAAGGGCCTTTGCCCAAAACATCAATTTTCCTGCTCCTCAGATGCTGTCTGATCTGTTGTGCTTTTCCAACACCACACTTTCGACTCTAATCTCCAGCATCTGCAGTCCTCACTTTCACCTTGATGTATGAGGAGAGATTGACCAGTTTAGGATTGTTTTTGCTGGAGTTCAGATGATTATGGGAGAATCGCATAGAGACTTATAAAATTCGAACAGGACTAAATAGGGCAGATGCAGAAATGATGTTCCTGATGGTGGGTGCATCCAGAACCAGGGGTCACAGTCTGAGGATTCAGGATGGATTATTTAGGACGGAGATGAGGAGACACTTCTTCACCCAAAGACTGGTGGACCTGTGGAATTCATTGCCACAGGACGTAGTTGATGTCCAAACAGTGAATGTATTCAAGGGGCAAATGGGATCAAAGGTAATGGGGAGAAAGCAGGATTAGGCTATTGAGCTGGTGATCAGCCATAATTGTGATGAATGGCAGAGCAGGCTCGAAGGGCCAAATGGCCTCGTCCTGCTCCTATCATCTATGTTTTGAACCCCATTTAACAAAAGAAAAATTTGTTTTGAGTTTTCCAAGCATAGGTTGATTAGGGATAGTCTGTACTCTGCCTATTATAAACAAACAAAGAAGGCTGCTATTTGATATGTTAAGGACATCACTGGGTACTAACGCCTAAGTACCTTGCTTTGTGCTGTCAAAGAAATTCAGATACATGATTGCTCAATTATGTGGGTGAGATATTTTTTTGGACTGCTGGCAGCAAAATGTTAGAGGAAAATGTCACTGGCATGATCACTGCATAGCAGCACTGCAAAGTATCTCAAAAATTTGAACAGGTTAAGCAGGCCATTTCACAATGCCATTAGAAGGAAATGAAACCTTTGCTGATTTTATGAACAACATATAAGAACACAAGAACTACGAATAGGAGTAGAAAATTCAGTCCCTTGATTCTGCTGTTATTCAATACAATCATGGTTGATCTCAACTTGGCTCCAACTCCACCTTCCTGGGGCGGCACGGTGGCACAGTGGTTAGCACTGCTGCCTCACAGCACCAGAGACCTGAGTTCAATTCCCACCTCAGGCGACTGTCTGTGTGGAGTTTGCACGTTCTCCCCGTGTCTGTGTGGGTTTCCTCCGGGTGCTCCGGTTTCCCCCCACAGTCCAAAGATGTGCAGGTCAGGTGAATTGGCCATGCTAAATTGCCCGTAGTGTTAGGTAAGGGGTAAATGTAGGCGTATGTGTAGGTTGCAATTCGGCGGGGCGGTGTGGACTTGTTGGGCCGAAGGGCCTGTTTCCACACTGTAAGTAATCTAATCACTCCCCACAATCTTTAAACTGTTAACAGCACCATCCTCATGACCCGTCCCATCTGCTCAGTTTCCTTCCCACCTATCCTCTTCACCCTTTTCTCTGACCTATCATCTTTACCCCCACCTCCATCCACCTATTGCAGTCTCAGCTCCTTCTCCCCAGCCCTACCCCCCCCCCTTCCCATTTATCTCTCCACCTTTGAGGCTCCCAGCCTCATTCCTGATGAATTCTGTTTGTGTCTTCCTTAAATGTATTCAATGTCCTGGCATTCACTGCAGATTCATGATCCTTTTAGAGAAGTCATTTCTCCTCATGTCTGTTTTAAATTTACTATCCCTTACCCTAAATCTATGACATCTCATTGTCTCAGAAGAGGAATTATCCTTTCTTTGTCTACTTTTGCATCTTACATAGCTCAATTACATTTCATTCTTTTAAACTCTGGAGACTCTATGCCAAAACTGTTTAATGTGCGCGGGAAAAGCACAGCAAGTCAGGCAGCATCCGAAGAGCAGGAAGTTTGATGTTTCAGGCAAAAGCCCTTCATCAGGAATGAGGCTGGGAGCCTCGGAGGTGGAGAGATAAATGGGAGGGGGGTGGGACTGGGGGGAAGGTAGCTGAGATTGCAATAGGTGGATGGAGGTGTGGGTAAAGGTGATAGGTCAGAGAAGAGGGTGGAGACAATAGGTGGGAAGGAAGCTGAACAGATGGGGTGGGTCATGAGGATGGTGCTGAGCTGCACGTTTAGAACTGATATAAGGTGGGGGGAGGGGAAATGAGGAAACTGATGAAAACCACATTGATGCCCTGGGGTTGGAGGGCCCCGAGGTGGAAGATGAGGCGTTCTTCCTCCAGGCGTCAGGTGGTAAGGGAGTGGCGATGGAGGAGGCCCAGGACCTGCAAGTCCTTGGCAGAGTGGGAGGGGGAGTTAAAATGTTCGGCCATGAAGCGGTTGGGTTGATTGGTGCAGGTGTCCCAGATATGTTCTCTGAAGCGCTCTGTGAGTCTCATGACCCGTCCCATCTGTCCATCTTCCTTCCCACCTATCCGCTCCACTCTCTCCTCCAACCTATTAGCTTATTCCCCACCTGCATTCACCTATTGCATTGTCAGCTACCCTCTCCCCAGCCCCACACCCACTCCCATTTATTCTTTACCCCCGAGGCTCCCAGCCTCATTCCTGATGAAGGGCTTTTGTCCAAAACATCGATGCTCCTCGGATGTTGCCTGACCTGCTGTGCTTTTCCAGTACCACACTCTCGACTCTAATCTCTAGCATCTGCAGTACTCACTCTCACCAAAACTGCTTAATCCCTCTTCATAAGACAAACTACTCACCTCTAGAATCAATTTAACGAATCTCCTCTGAACTACTCCAGTGGAATTACTTCCCTCCTCAAGTTGTTTGACCTGCAGAGGAGCAGAATCTGAATCTGATTCACTACGTAACAGAAAAGTAATAAACAATACTAAGAACTGTGAATGCTGGAAATCTGGAAAAATAACAAGAAATAACTGGAGAAATTCAGCAAGTCTGGCAGCAACTTTGCAAAGAGAGTCAACGTTTTGAGTCCAGTAACACTATTCTAATTGTTTAACAATTCCTGTTCAGATATTTGTTTCTAACCAGCTCTAGATTTCTGATTAACTCCAATTTAGACCCAAATAAAATTGGTTAACTGACTGCTACTTTGCCATTCATCCTTTTTCTCTCTATTCCAACCAAGTTTTTGAGCTTGAACCAATGGGTCATTATGATCAAGAAGGCTTAGGCTGAAAGAATGGTAGAAACATATTCAACAATACTATGCCAAAGGGGAAATGAATATACAACATTCAAGGAAAAATAGTTGGTTTTACTCAGCTATTGGAAAAGGATGGGGAGTAAAACAAATTGAACAGCTCTTTCAAAGAGTCAGCAGAGATACAATTGGTCAAATGGCCTCTTTAATGCTATATGCTGAATTTTCTCCACTCCATGGAGAGAGGGTTGGTGGCAGGGTGCGAGAAAGCAATAGGAAATTCCTTCAGAATTGTTCCCCAATGCAGTTATGCCTCCAGCAACTTATCCACTGGTGGACAATGAGCCAAATATCTGCAATCTTCTGTGCCACAAGATTTTCTGTCCAGATTCCTCACTCCATCAGGAGCCTGACAATGGATTGGAAGTCTGAGTTACTACTTGATTTAGTATTCAATATTTTTGGCCTCAGTTATTCATAGAACATAGAACATAGAATATTACAGCGCAGTACAGGCCCTTCGGCCCTCAATGTTGTGCTGACCTGTCATGCCAATCTGAAGCCCATCTAACTTACACTATTCCATATACGTCCATATGCTCGTCCAATGAAGACTTAAATGTACTTGAAGTTGGTGAATCTACTACCGCTGCAGGCAAAGCATTCCATACCCTTACTACTCTCTGAGTAAAGAAACTACCTCTGACATCAGTCCTATATCTATCACCCCTCAAATTAAAGCTATGCCCCCTCATGCTCGCCGTCACCATACTTGGAAAAAGGCTCTCCCTGTCCTGAAGAAGGGCTGATGCCCAAAACGTCGATTCTCCTACTCCTTGGATGCTGCCTGACCTGCTGCGCTTTTCCAGCAACACATTTTCAGCTCTCCCTGTCCACCCTATCTAACCCTCTGATTATCTTAAATGTCTCTATTAAGTCACCTCTCAGCTTCTTCTCTCTAACGAAGACAGCCTCAAGTCCCTCAGCCTTTCCTCGTAAGACCTTCCCTCCATACCAGGCAACATCCTAGTAAATCTCCTCTGCACCCTTTCCAAAACTTCCACTTCCTTCTTATAATGCGGTGACTAGAACAGTATACAGTACTCCAAGTGCTGCAGCATAACCTCATGGTTCCGGAACTCGATCCCTCTATTAATAAAAGCTAAAACACTGTAGGCCTTCTTAACAATCCTGTCAACCTGGATGGCAACTTTCAAGGATCTGTGTACATGGACACTGAGATCTCTCTGCTCATCTACACGATCAAGAATCTTACCATTAGCCCAGTACTTTGCATTCCGGTTACTCCGACCAAAGTGAATCACCTCACAAGTGGATCTATTTCTAGGCATCAGATGTGCATTTGTTGTTACCTATAAAACTATACTTTAAGACATTTGTTGTCTCCACTAATGCTTGCCCTGCTCCAATGACTTTCTCTTCCCTCCTACTGAAGACATTCTGCAACACCACTGCCATGCCTGCTGATGAACAGACATCACCCTAATGCCAGGGATGATATCAACAGTCTCAACAAACAAAATTCATATTAATTACCATTAATCTTTAATTTTATATGTGTTACCTTTCATTAGCATATATTGGCATACTCAAAATAGCTCTTTGTTGAACATATTTCACAAACATATGAATTAAAACTTTTCCCAATGTAGCTACTGGCATCAACTTAATTTATGGGAGGAAATATAAATATCTTCAGTAACATACTAAAAAATGGAAAAAGGGGATAAGGAAAATAACTAAGTTCAAAAAGCTCTTGGAAATTTAGTGATTAGAAATAGCTAATCACTAAAAATGTTGGAAGTAATAAAATAATTTATCTCATATGACAGGTTACTTGTTTCTAGCTGAAATGTTAATCTATATTTCTCCTTTTCAGAGGAAAAATGTACAAAGATTTCAACATACTGAAATGGTGAAATACGATGAATCTGACACAATTAGAAGTATTGACAGTACACTAACATACAGAAAAGAATTAAAATTAAGCAATCGATGTGAATGCTGGCTTGTCTTTTCTGCACGAGAAATAATGACAAAATATGCTCTTGATGATTAACGTTCAATGAACAATGCGTATTGTGCAATAACTCACGTGCCTAGGGCATGATTTTCTTTTCTGTACTTCCTGGTTCATTTTTGTTGACAAAATGTGTGCTTTGGTGTCGAATATATAGCATTCAATTATTACTTAAAGTTTAATGTTGGGTATATAATTAAGAAAGTTGCAATGTTATAGTATGGAAGAAAGTTGTATAGTATAGGAAGATATCGATGGACTGATCAAATGGTCCAAAAATTGCCAACTATAATTCAGTACAAAGAACTGTGAAGTACTTTGGGATGGTGAATGAGGCAACAGAATACACAATAAATACTAAAACAAAACTGAGAAGTGTTGAGAAACAGTACTACATGTCCAAAAAATTCTGTAAATGCAGAACAGGAAAATAAATGAGGAAAAGGCATTTGGGAAACTTCTCTATATTGGCTACTATTGAATTTGAAAGCAATGAGCAAGTAGGAGGATTGTAAATGATTTAGGTAGACCACATCTATAGTAATGTATACAGTTCTGGTCACCACTTAAATGGGAAGAACCTAATCTCTCTAGAGAGTGTATGGAGAAGATATTTGAGGATGTTGCCACAAATAGAGAATTCTATTTGCAATGTAAGATGCAATAGGCTGGATTTGCTTTCTTTGGAACAGAGGAGACTGACAGGAGATACAAAATTATGAATTGGAGGTGCCGGTGATGGACTGGGGTGGACAAAGTCAGAAGTCACATGACACCAGGTTATAATCCAACAGATTTATTTGAAATCACAAGCTTTTTCAGCATTGCTCCTTCATCAGGTGAAGGAGCAGTACTCTGAAAGTTTGTGATTTCAAATAAACCTGTTGGACTATAACCTGGTATCGTGTGACTTCTAAAATTATGATGGACCTCGATGGAGTGAATAGGAAAAACCTATTTTCCTGACCAGTTAGATCAATACTCAGAGGGTATAGATTTAAGGTAACTGCCAGAAGGATTAGAGGGGATTGAGGAGAATTAATTTGCCTTGAGGTGGTAGGAATATGGAACTCACATGGGCACATGTATCATATGATCTCCTTATGGACCAGTGTGAGCAATTTCCGTCTTATATTTCATTCATGATGTAAATTATAATCAACTGCTTTTAATAAAGCCTTCAAATCAGCAATGTGTTGATGACAGCAAGGCTATTAACAAGAACTAAGGAGTGAAAGATCTTAATAAATGTATTAACTCGTTGTGTACTAAATGACCAATTGGATAGGTGCACAGCCTTGTTCATTCATATATTCAAGTTTTGTGAATTTAAAATCTTCCTCTTGACAGAGAAAAGAGTAGGTAGCATTATAGCAACTTCTGAAATATTGAAAACTGTGATTGATTCATATGACGAGTGAGGATGTATAGTGACAATGTCACTACAGTGGACTAGTAATCTATAAAATTTGAATTTGATTTTTTTAAAAGCTGGTCTAATATCAACCATGTAACCACTGTCAAATATTGTACAAAAGAAGTTGTAAACATTTATCTGGTTCATTCAAGTCCTTTAGGGAGGGAAATCTGAGTCCTTACCTGGTCTGGCCTACATGTGATTTTAGATCCAGAGCAACATCGTTGACTCTAGCATTGGCCAGGACCGCTATTCCCACATCCAATGAATGAATAAATGAGGAATGCTCTCTTTGAATATTGGAAGCCGATTAGTAAACAACTGTGATGTAAACTGTGGGATTTATTTCAATTTTTTAATGTTTTTGTGGTGAATTTGGGTTTCTGGTTTTTTGGATTTCTGTGCATCTGAAGTTAATAATGAATTTATAACCATTTCTGTAGCCATGGTGATTTCTCTTAAACACAGATTTGAGGCCTGGTTTCAGAGTGAATGGGTATTTTGCATTACTGGACTTTTATTTAGAGTCATGGAGTGATAGCATGGAAACAGACTCTGCAGTCCAACTCATCCATACCAATCAAGTTTCCCAAACTAAACTAGATCCCATTTGGCCCATATTCTTTTAAACTTTTCCAATTCATGTACTTGTCCAAATGTCATTTAAATGTTGTAAGTGCACATAGAAACATCAAAGATAGGAGCAGGTGGAGGCCATTCAGCCCTTTGAGCCTGCTCTGCAAT
Organism: Chiloscyllium punctatum; assembly: GCF_047496795.1. Lineage (NCBI taxonomy): Eukaryota > Metazoa > Chordata > Chondrichthyes > Orectolobiformes > Hemiscylliidae > Chiloscyllium > Chiloscyllium punctatum. Next base: position 54,985,149 of record NC_092746.1, on the reverse strand, counting down.
TCTTCATCATCATGACTGATCATCCAACTCAATAGTTTAATCCTGCTTTCTCTCCATAACCTTTGATCCCATTCACCCCATGTTATACCCAGCTGCCTCTTGAATGCATTCAATGTTTTGGCATTAACTACTTCCTGTAGTAATAAACTCCAAAGGCTCACCACTATTTGGGTGAAGAAATGTCGCCTTATTTCCATCCTAAATGGTTTACCCTCAACCTTCAGTCTGTGACCCCTGGTTCTGGACGCACCCGCCATCGGGAATATCCTCCCTGCATCTACTCTGTAGAGTCCTGTTAGAATTTTATAAGTCTCTATGAAATCCCCCTCATTCATCTGAATTCCAGTGAAAACAAACCTCATATGTAGGTCCCACCATCCTTGGTATCAGTTGGGTAAAGCTTCACTGCACTCCCTCAACAGAAACAGCATCCTTCTTCAGAAAAGGAGAACAAAACTGTACACAATATTCTAAGTGTGGCCTCACCAAGGCCTAGTATAATTGCAACAACACATCCCTGCTCCTGTACTCGAAACCACTTGCAATGAATGCCAACATACCAATTGCCTGCTTTACCACCTGTTTACTTTCAGTGACTGGTGCACAAGGACAGCCAAGTATCACTGCACACTCCCCTCTCCCAATTTACAGCCATTCAGGTAGTAATCTGCTGCCTTGTTTTTGCTTTCAAAGTGAATAGCCTCACATTTATCCAAATTATACTGCATCTGCCATTTGAAGTGCCTATTTGAAGTCTAGTTGGGCTTCAGCTAGTAGGCGCTTTTGCATGGTGACATAATTAATCTCACATTCTAAATGGTCTCTTAGCGACCCACTTAAGGTTAAACGAAAATCACATGCCGCTGTCCGTTGTCTTAACCTCGTCAAAAATCCCAAAACGGATTCCCCTGGTTCTCAAATTGTTGTGCTGACTGCATCTCAGAATTAGAGGAGGCTTGTGGTCATAATTTTCCTTAGCTAAATCCATCAACTCTTGAAAGGTCTTAGTATCTGTCACTTCTGGGAAAGTTAGGTTCCTAATAATTGAAAGTGAGTCCACACGTTGTCAGGAAAATTATCTGTTGCTTTTCATTTGCCCCAATGTTATTTACCCAGAAAAAGGTAATGCATTCTTTTCACATATTGGGCCTAGTCTTCGATGGCAGGATCAAATGAGTCAAGCTTCCCAAATAGCTGAACGATGCCAGAGATGCTTACCACAAATCAAAGACGACTGTTGCAAGTGAATTCTTTCAGAGGCATGTTTTTCTCTCATCACCACTGAAATAACAGCACAAAGGCCTGTACCCTATCATCAAGTGACCCTTTATTTACACATACATAGTACATGACACTGACCCAGTTAGCTCAGAGCCGACTGCTACAATGAGCAGAACCCATGACACTCCTATTTAAATCTGTCAGCTATGGTTCTCTGATTGGATCAGGTTAACAGCCCCAATCAGGGAACTCATATCTTGTGATCTCCACCTGCCTGACCTTGTTCCAATCATTGCAAACCACACTTAATCTCAGATTTATGTGCTGAAGTATTCAAATTTGCCCATTTAATTCCTAAATTTTGAAAAGTTAGCACAGCTCTTAAAGGGGCCAGTCCAACAACAGATAATACTGTTACAGAGAAGTCTCACAGATAAAGCCTGCAGTATCAAATCCATTTATAATATTCAAGGACTCTAAGAACCTTTTGAACTGCATATTTATCCTGGGAAATAAATAAGTAAGTAAAGAAGCAAATAAAAGAATCGCCTTGCAATTACAAGAAAAAAACTTGTAATTGACTTCTTAATTTTGACTAAAAATACATTTTAATTGAAGTTTGGCAGATGCATTCTGAAAGAAATAAAATTATTTGTTGCAAACAACCAAGAGAGGGTTAAAAAGAATTACCCTCCTCAACTGATCATAATATTGTCCAATGACATCTACCTTTTCAGTTGAAGCATTCCATATTCCAACATATCATTGAAGGAAAACATTCCTCTTTATTTCTTCTCAGTGTTTTAATTTTGAAATCAATGATTTATGATTATTGATTGAGTTACCACAAGCATTTTTTGCTGTGCACGCTATCAAAATCTCTCAACATCTTGAAAATTGCTGATCAGTCACCTTTTAACATTCTATGTCCCAAGGTAAATGTTTCCAAGATTTCCAACCTCTCTTCATATCTGAAGTTCTCTATTAATGATAACATTCTCGTAAATTCCTATCTTCTCTAAAGCCTTCTTATTTTTCCTGAAGTGTATTGTCTACAACTATTCACAAAAGTCCAGCTGTGCCAGAACCAGTGATTTATAAAGTTCCAAAGTGAAATGTGCCACAACTATTAAGACTAGCTGTAGGTGTTTTTATTAACTAATTGAAATTACAATGGAACAGCAAGGCATAATACATATAAGATGACGTATAATTGAGGAAATAATTACTATAATAGTGGGTAGGGCAAATTCCAATTGGTATTGCTTTAGAAATAATAAAAAGAGAGATGATGCCAGTAACCTAGGCTTATGAGTGACACTTATATTTCTGAAGATGATGAAATTGGACTTGAAATATGACTTATGGTCTTACGGGACATAATCTCTGTCTTTTCTCACTTCAAAGATGTTGCAAATTTGATGTACTGAACTTTTCCAGAACAGGTTTTTGTTACAAATATACCCACAAATAATGGGTTAATGGCAAAATTTCAAGATGAATATAAGTTTGGTGAGGTATGAAAAGTGAAGCAGGAAATACTTAAGCAGGTTTGCCCACTTTTGGATCAACACATTATCCTACCAATTTATAAAAATAAACACATTTCCTCCCACAGTCCAAAAATGTGCAGGTTAGGTGAATTGGCCATGCTAAATTGCCTGTAGTGTTAGGTGAAGGGGTAAATGTATGGGGATGGGTCTGGGTGGGTTGCCCTTCAGAGGGTTGGTGTGGATTTGTTGGGCCGAAGGGCCTGTTTCCACACCGTAAGTAATCTAAATAATCTAAGTAATTTGCACCCTGTTTAAGTAAATGTAACACCTCGAGAAAATATAGGATTGGGACAAAACACGGGGTCATGGAAGTTATTAGTGTTCAGACAAGGCTTCATTTCTACCTGGAATTTCTCTTTCTGGCAACTAAGGGGATTGTCACATGATTATAGACAAGAGAATAGAAATGCCCTATACTGTGTTTGGTAAATTACTTGTTAGCTCACAGCAATCATTTAAGCAGGAATTATACACAGGAAGTAAATGCTGGCCAGCCAGTAATGCTCAAATCTGCAAATTATTTTTAAAAGATGTTTGAAGCAAATTCACAAGAATATTACAAGCTATCTAAAGGATTAAGTTATAAAGAGATTTCATAAAATTGGCTGCTAACCAATAAATTTAGAAGTCTTAGGAGTAATCTGATTGAAAAGTTTATATTCCTGCTGTTGGAGAAATCTAGAACAAAGGGGCACAAGGTGATGACACAGTGGAGATGTTGCTGGCCTAGTAATTTAGAACACCAAGTTAAATTCTGGTTAACCTGCTTTCAAATCTCACCACAGCCAAAAGGTAAAAACCATATAAAAGCTAGCCCAGTGGTAGCCATCTAGTTTACTAATATCTTCGAAGGAAGGACACTTGCTTGCCTATATGTGATTCCAGATAAACTCAACAACATGGTTGATTTTTAACTTCCTCTTGGCAATAAATGTTAGTCTATCTAGTGAAACCCACATCACATGATTTTTAAAAAAAATTACACCACACTCACTATGAAAGATAAAATCAGATTTTGACAACCTTTCTGTGAAAAATCTATTCCGTGATTTCACTTGGAAATTGTGCCCCTTTGAGATTTTTCCCACCACAGGTCTTTTTCACCTATTCTATTGAATACAAATTTTTCAATCAGATTATTCCTCAAACTTCTAAACTTATTGGAAAGAAGCCATGTTTATGAAATTTGTCTTTATAATTTAGCCCTTCAGATAGCTACTGACATTCTTTTAATTTGCTTCAAAACTTTTTTTTTAATATGGGCATTGTTGGCTGGCCAGCATTTATTTCCTGTCCATAGTTGCCCTCAGGAAGATAGCAGTAAGCTACCTTCTTGAACTGTTGTAATCCATGTGCTGTAGGCTGACCCACAATGCCATTAGGGAGTGAGTTCCAAGATTTTGGCCAGCAATATATTTCCAAGTCAGGATGGTGAATGCTGGGAGGGGAATTTGCAAGTGGTGGAGTTACCATGTATCAGCTATCCTTCCAGATGGAAGTGGTCGTGAGTTTGGAGAGCGTTGTCTAAGGATCTTCTGTGAATTCTTGCAGTGCATCTTATAGGTAGTACTCCCTACTACTAGTCAATGTTGGTGGTAGAGGGAGTAGATATTTGTGATATGGTGCCAGTTACATGGGCTGCTTTGTCTTAGAGGCGAAAGTGGGTATTACAGATACTGGAGATTAGAGTCAAGATTAGAGTAGTGCTGGAAAAGCACAGCAAGTCAGGCAGCATCCGAGGAGCAAGAAAATCGACGTTTCAGGCAAAAGCCCTGATGAAGGGCTTATGCCCGTAACATCAATTTTCTTGCTCCTCTGATGCAGCCTGACCTGCTGTGTTTTTCCAGCACTAATCTTGACTGTTTTGTCTTAAATGCTGTCAAGCTTCTTTAGTTTTGTTGGAGCTGTAACCCATCCTGGCAACTGGGGAGTATTCTGTCATCATGCTGACTTGTGCCTTGTAGATAGTGGACAGGCTTTGGGAAGTCAGGAGGTGATCTACTCACCGCAGTATTCCTAGCATCTCTCGGAGTTTGTTTATTTGGCGAGTCCAATTGGGTTTCTGGTCAATGGTAACCCTAAGAATGCTGATGGTGGGGGATTCAATGCTGGTAGCACTATCAAGAGGTGGTGGTTAGACATTGGAGATGGTCCTTGCCTGCCATTTCTGTGGCAGGAATGTTATCTGCTATTTGTCAACCCAAGCCTAGATATTGTCCAGCTCGTGTTGCATTTGAACATGCACTGCTTCTGTATTTAAAGAGTTGTTAATAGTGCAGATCATTGTCCAACCATCACTAAATATGCTCACTTCTGGCTTTATGATGGAGGGAAAGTCATTAATGAAGCAGCTGAAGGCGGTTCGAACTTGCACACTACCCTGAGGAACTCCTGCAGAGATGCCCTTGAGCTCAGATGACTGAACTCCATCAACTGCAACTATTTTCCTATGTGCCAGGTATGATTCCAACCATGGAGAGTTTGCCCCCGATACCCACTGATTCCAGTTTTGCTAGAGCTCCTTGATGAGATAAAAGAAAGATTCTGCAGATTTTGAAGACATAAAATAAAAACAAAAAAAGCCAGAAATACATTTAAGTAGCATCTGTAGAGGTAGAAACAGAGTTAGAGCTGAATGTTACATTTCTTTGGTATAAGTAGCAATTGCATCAATTTTTTTGGAGAGTGTTTCACCATGTGGCTTAGGACAATTTCTCACCATATGGTAAAAGAGGGAGAAGTGTGGCATCGTTAATAAAGGACAGTATTGCGGTGGCAGAAAGGATGTTTGAGGATTCATCTACTGAGTAGTATGGGCTGAGGTTAAAAACAGGAAAGAAGAGGTCACCCTGGTTGGAATTTTCTAATGTCTCCGAATAGTTCCAGCGATATAGAGGAAAGGATAGCAAAGATGATTCTCGATTGGAGTAAAGTGACAGGGTAGTTATAATGAGGGACTTTAACTTTCCAAATACTATAGATGGCTCAGTATTTGTCCAATATGTGCAGGAGAATTTCCTGACACAGTGTGTAGGCAGGCCAACAAGGGGCGAGGACACACTGGATTTGATACTAGGGTAATGAACCCAAACAGGTGTTAGATTTGGAGATAGGTGAACACTTCAGTGATAGTGACCACAATTTGCTTATGTTTACTTTAGCGATGGAAATTAATAGGTATATAACGCAGGGCAAGAGTTATAGTTGGGGGAAAGGCAAATATGGTGGGATTAGGCAAGATCTAGAATGCATAGGATGGGGAAGGAAACTGAAAGGGAAGGGCATAATTGGAATGTCGAGCTTATTCAAGGAACACGTACTGCGCATCCTCGATAAGTATATATCGGACAGGCAGGGAGGAAGTTGTCGAACGAGGGAGACATGATTTACTAAAGAAGTTGAATCTCTTGTCAATAGGAAGAAAAAGGATTATGTTAGGGTGAGATGTGAAGGCTCAGTTAGGGCACTTGAGAGTTACAAGTTAGCCAGGAAAGACCTAAAGTGAAAGTTAAGATGAGCCAGGAGGGGACATGAGAAGTCATTGGCAGATAGGATCAAGGAAAACCCTAAAGCTTTCTTTTGGTATATTAGAAATAAAAGAATAATTAGAGTAAGATTAGGGTCAATCAAGGATAGTATTGGGAAGTTGTGTGTGGAGTCAGAGGAGATAGGAGTAGTGCTAAATAAATATTTTTCAACAGTATTCACACTGGAAAAAGACAATGTTGTTGAGGAGAATACTGAGATACAGGCTACTAGGATAGATTGGATTGAAGTGCACAAGGTGGAGGTGTTAGCAATTCTGGCAAGTGTGAAAATAGGTAAGTCCCCAGAGCTGGATGGGATTTATCCTAAGATTCTCTGGGAAGCCAGGGAGGAGATTGCAGAACCTTTGGCTTTGATCTTTATGTCGTCATTGTCTAAGGAATAGTGCCAGAAGACTGCAGGATAGCCCATGTTGTTGCCTTGTTCAAGAAGGGACACAGAGACAACCCTGGTAATTATAGACCAGTTAGCCTTACTTCAGTTGTGGGCAAAGTGTTAGAAAAGGTTATAAGAGACAAGATTTATAATCATTCAGAAAGGAATAAGTTGATTAGGGATAGTCAACACGATTTTGTGAAGGGTAGGGTGTGCCTCACAAATGTTATTACGTTCTTTGAGAAGGTGATCAAACAGGTGGATGAGGGTAAAGAGGTTGATGTGGTGTATATGGATGTCAGTAAAGCATTGGATAAGGTTCCCCACAGTAGGCTATTGCACAAAATACAGAGGCATGGGATTGAAGGTGACTTAGTGGTTTGGATCAGAAATTGGTTAGCATAAAGAAGATATAGAGTGATAGTTGATGGGAAATGTTCATCCTGGAGTTCAATTACTAGTGCTGTTTATCAGTTTTATAAATGACCTCGATGAGGGCATAAAAGGATGTAAATGTGCGGATGACACTAAGTTCGGTAGAGTTATGGATAGTGCTGAAGGATGTTGTGGGTTGGTGAGGCCCATTTCGGTCATGGCTGACCATGGGTTACATCCTCGTTGTTCTGGCTTTCTGCTCCCCTGAAGCAACCTCGCTTGTGACTGAAGAGGTCAATGCTGGAGTGACAGTCCAGGTCATAGAGGTCACATCTATATATGGTCATTGATCTGCTAGAACTGCTGCACTCCTTCCTTGGTGCCCGCTTGTCTGCTGCAGCACTCATCAGCTTCTTTTCCCCTGTTTTGAGATGTTGGTTCAGGGGGCTTCTCCATTTCATGTGGTCAGCTGCAAGCCTTTCCCAGGATCTATAACAATATCAAGCTCCTTCATGTCCCTCATGCAGGTGTCCTTGTAGCATAGCTGGGGACGCCCAGTGGGTTTCTTCCTAGATGCGAGCTCTCCACAGAGAATATCCTTTGGCAATCCTCCATGCGGTGGGTGTGGCCCAGCCAGCGCAGTCGCCGTTGCCTGAGCAGAGTGTATGTGCTGGGAAGGCCAGCACAAGATAAGACCACTGCATTGGACACTCTGTCTTGCCAGGATATGCCCAGGAAATGGCAGCTACTCCTCAAGTGGAAGGTGTTCAATCTTCTCTCCTGTCTGGTGTATGTAGTCCATGTTTCACTGCCATACGGCAGTGTGCTTATGGCACAGGCATTTTAGACTGACATTTTTGTCTTCACTGTCAGCTTGGGACTTGTCCATACTCGAGTCGTGAGGCACGCAAGAGTTGAGATGGCTTCCCCAATCCTCTTGTCGATTTCTGTGTCCAAGGAGAGATTATCAGTGATGGTAGAGCCAAGGTAAGTAAACTGGTGGACGACACTGAGTTTGTAGTCATCGATGGTGATGACCAGCGGTGCCTCTGTGTTCTGTCCCAGGACGCTCATCTTCTTCAGACAGATAGTCAGCCTGAAATCCTTACAAGTGTGAGAGAGGCGGTCTGTCAGTAACTGGAATTCCTGCTGAGTGTGTGTTGCAACTGCAGCATCATCGGCAAACAGCATGTACCTGATGAGTGCCACACATACTTCTGTCTTGGCTCTGAGGCGGGCCAGATTGAAGAGTCTGCCATCTGATCGAATGCGTAGGTAAATCTCTTTCGTTGTGGTACCAAAGGCATGTTTCAGGAGCATAGCAAAAAAACTGCCAAGTGCATGGGAGCGAAGATGCAGCCTTGTTTGACACCGCTGTGGATGTTGAACGGCTCAGGAGAGCTGCCATTGAATTGCACTGTCCCCTTCATGTTACTGTGGAAGGATTTGATCATGCTTAGCAGTTTCGTGGGCAGCCAATCTTCAGGAGAACCTTGAAAAGGCCGTTTCTGCTGACCAGGTCGAATACCTTGGTGAGGTTGATGAAAGCGACATACAGGGGCATTTTCTGTTCTCTGCACTTCTCCTACAGTCGGTGATGGGAGAAGAACATGTCTACTGTTGACCTTTTAGCTCGGAAGCTGCACTGTGACTCTGGGTAAACACGTTCTGCCAGTTTCGGCAGGCGAGTCAAGATAACTCGAGCAAAGGCTTTGCTGACAGTGTTGAGGAGAGAAATGCCTCTGTAGTTGTTGCAGTCGCTTCTCACGCCCTTGTTCTTGCAGAGGGCAATGATCTTGGTATCCCTCATGGCCTGTGGTACAGCTCCTTCTTGCCAGCACTGAAGAGGACTTCATGCAATGGGAGCAGTAAGCTAGTCTTGCAGCACTTGATCAGATCAGGAAGAATCCTGTTGCTACCTGGGGCCTTACCTGAGGCCAGGTTGTCAATGGCCTTTCTGAGCTCTTCTTTTGATGGCTCTGCGTCTAGCTCGTCCGTAGTCAGCAAGCAAGTGATGGCATCAAGTGCTGAAGTGAGCACGATATGCTTTCTGGAGTAGAGATCAGAGTAGTGTTCGACCCACCTCTCCACCTACTAACCCCAGTAGAGGATTTGAGGGGGCTGTCTTGCTCTGAGCTAGTCCTAGTGCCTTCTTGATGTGTTCATGTATTCCCCGAATGTTTGCCGTTATAGCGGCCATCTGAATTTCCTCACTTAGCTATGTCCAGCACTCACCCCAATGCCTGGCGGTCTGCTGAACCTTGCTCCTGGCAGCCCTGAGAATCTGCTGGTTCTTCCCATTAGCTGACCACTTGTACTCAGCTGGGGTGACACACTTGGCTTCAACAATGGGGGTCATTTTGGTTACCGTAGCCTCAAACCAGTTGTATGCCTTGTAGATCTTCTTCCCAAAGTTAGCCAGAGATGTGCGGTGGATGGTATCCCGCAAGGTTTCCCATTTCTCTGTAGTGGAGTGTCCGTGTCGCGAGGCACTGACTTCTCTCTGGAAAGCCTCTGAGAACTGTTGCACAAGGTCTGGCTGGGACATCTTGCTGAAGTTGTTGCAAGGGTTCTGTGTTGCTAAGTGCAATGGAATCTCTTAGGTTACAGCCTAATCTTGTGACACACTGATGAGTGGTCTGTGTCAGAGTCTGCACTGTGGTAAGAACATACGTGGAGAACGTGTTTGATGGCGGTGTGCCTAACAAAGATCAGATCGAGTTTGTGCCAATGCTTTGAGCGCAGGTGTCTCCAGGAAACCTTGTGCTGATGCTTTGCCTGGAAGTAGGAATTGGTGATGCACAAATTGTGGTAAGTGCACAGCTCCAGCAGTCTGTTCTCATTCATTTTGTCCACACCAAAATGCCCAAGGCAAGAGGGCCACGAGTAATGTTCTGCACCCACTCTGGTGTTGAAGTTACCCAGAAAAACAAGTTGCTCCTTCCTAGGGATGCTGCTAATGAGGGGTGCAAGTTTGGGGTAAAGTCCGTCCTTTGTGTCTGGCATGGAGGACACAGATAAAACATAGGGACATAGATAAGCTGCAGAGCTAGACTGAGAGGTGGCAAATTGAGTTTAATATAGAAAATTGTGAGGTGATTCACCTTTGAAAGAGCAACTGGAATAAATAATACAGGACTAATGGTAAGTTTCTTGGTAGTGTAGACGAACAGAGAGATGTACATAGATTCCTGAAAATTGCCACCCAGGTTGATAGGGTTGTTAAGAAGGCAACGGTGTGTTAGCTTTCATTCACAGAGGAATAGAGTTTCGGAGCCATGAGGTCATGCAGAGTATTGCATACATTTCTGGTCATCGCACGACAGAAAGGATGTGGACGTTTTGGAAAGGGTTCAGAGGAGATTTATGAGGATGTTGCCTGGTATGAAGAGAAGGTCTTACGAGGAAAGGTTGAGGGACTTGAGGCTGTTTTTGTTGGAGAGAAGAAGGTTGAAAGGTGGCTGAATTGAGAGATATAAAATAATCAGTGGGTTAGATCGGGTGGACAGTGAGAGCCTTTTTCCTCGACTGGTGATGGCTAGCACGAGGGGGCATAGCTTTAAATTGAGGGGTGATGTCAGAGGTAGATTCTTTACTCAGAGAGTACGGGTGTGGAATGCACTGCCTGCAACAGCAGTAGATTCGCCAACTTTAAGGGTATTTAAATGGTCATTGGATAGACATATGGATGAAAATGGAAAACTATAGGTTAGATGGGCTTCAGATTGGTTTCATAGGTCGGAGCCGAAGGGCCTGTACTGCACTGTAATATTCTATGTTCTCTATGTTCTTACCAAACTCACCTCATTAGCAATCTTCCCTGCCCTTATGCTATTCCTCTTGTTTGGTTCTGGCACGATCTCACTGCATACCTTTCCCAGAACTATGCATCACTCAGTGGCTATCCAGTGAGGGATCTGCATTCCTTGTGTCTGCATCATTTTTAAAGGCCATGTGCACCTGAGCAAACATTTGCAATGCACCACTGGCACTCAGCAACAATGTAATGACATAGCAGCCAAAGTCATGCAGCTCACGGCACATAGTTGGTGTGGCTGTCAGTCCCTTGCACATAATCCTTTCATTGAGATACCTTCTGGGAAAGGTGGGACCTGTAGAAGGAGGATGGGTTGCACCTGAACTGAAGGGATACCAATGTCCTGGGCAGGATGTTTGCTAGAGCTCTTTGGGGTGGTTTAAACTAGTTTTGCAGGGGGATGTGAACTGGAGCTAAGGATCAGAGGTTGGGGTAGCTGCTGAATAGGCAGATACAGCGTGCAGAGAGTCTGTGAGGAAGGATAGACAGTTGATAGGACAATGTTGCAGTCAGCGTGATGTGTTGAAATGTGTCTATTTTAATGAAAGAAATGTCAGGAATAAGGGTGATGAACATAGAGCATGGATCAGTACTTGGAGCTACAATGCTCTGGCCATTATGGATACTTGGATATCACAGGAGCACGAATGGTTATTGGATGTTCCAGCATGGAGATGTTTCAAAAAGAATCAGGAGGGAGGTAAAATAGGTGTGGGAATAGCATTGCTAATCAGGGATAGTATCACAGCTGCAGAAAGGGAGGTTGTCATGGAGGGTTTGTCTACTGAGTCAGTATGGGTGGAAGTCATAAACAGGAAACGTGTCATTTTATTGGGACTTTTCTATAGATCCCTCAGAGACACAAAGGAGAAGATTGGGACGTAGATTTAGGAAAGGTGCAGAAGTAACAGGGTTGTTGTAATGGATGACTTTAACTTCCCTAATATTGATTAGAACTTCCTTCATGCAAATAGTTTAGATGGAGCAGATTGAAGGGTTACACCCGAAACATCAACTTCTCCACCTCCTGATGGTGCTTAGCTTGCTCTGTTCTTCCAGCATCCTGCCTGTCAATATGTAGATAGGCCAACTAGAGGGGAGGCCATATTGGATTTGCTGCTTGGCAACGAACCAGGTCAGGTGTCAAATCTCTCGGTGGGAGAGCATTTCGGTGATAGTGATCACAACTCCCTGACCTTTACTATAGTCATGGAGAGCGATAGGAGCAGTATTTAATTGGGAGAGAGGGAATTACATTGCTATTAGGCAGAAACTATGGAGCATAAATTGGGAACAGATATTCCCAGGAAAATGAGTGTCAGAAATGTGGAGGGAGTTTAGAGAGTACTTGCTGCATGTGCTGGATAGATTTGTCCCACTGAGGCAAGTAAAGGATGGTAAGGTGAAGGAACCTTATATAACAAGAGATGTGGAACATCTTGTTAAGAGGAAGAAGGAAGCTTACTTAGGGTTGAGGAGGCAAGGATCAGAAAGGGCTCTAGACGGTTACAAGGTAGCCAAGAAGGAACTGAAGAATTGACATAGAAGAGTGAGAAGGGGGCATGAAAAAGTCTTGGCGGGTAGGATAAGGAAAACCCCAAGACATTCTACACTTATGTGAGGTACAAAAGGATGGCCAGAGTGAGGGTACGGCCGATCAGGGATAGTGGAGGGAACTTGTGCCTGGAGTCAGAGGAGATGGAGGACTCCTTAATGAAGACTTTGCTTCAGTATTTACTTGTGAGAGGGACCTTGATGTTTGTGAGGACAGCGTGAATCATGCTGATATGCTCGAACAGGTGGATGTTAAGAAGGAGGATGTGCTGGAAATTTAGAAAAACAAGAGGATAGATAAGTCCCCTGGGTCAGACAGATTATACCTAAAGTTTTGATAGGAAGCAAGGGAAGAGATTGCTGTGCTTTTGGTGATGACCTTTGCATTCTCACCGTCCACTGGAATAATACCAGATAATTGAAGGGTGGCAAATGTATTTGTTCAAGAAAGGGAATAGGGATAATCCTGGGAATTAAAGACCAGTTAGTCTTACATCATTGGTGAGCAAATTATTGGAGAGGATTCTGAGAGACAGGATTTACGATTATTTGGAAAAGCATAGCTTGATTAGAGATAGTCAGCATGGCTTTGCAAGAGGCAGGTCATGCCTCACAAGCCTTAATGAATTCTTTGAGGATGTGACAAAACATATTGATGAAGGTAGAGCAGCAGATGTGGTATATATGGAATTCAGCAAGATGTTTGATAAGGTTCCCCATGGTAGGCTCATTCAGAAAGTAAGGAGGCATGGGATACCAGGAAATTTGGTTGGTCTGGATACAGAATTGGCTGGCTTATAAAAGACCGAGGAAGACAGTAGATGGAAAGTATTCAGCCTGGAGCTCGGTGACCAGTGGTATTCCTCAGGGATCTGTTCTCTGACCGCTGCTCTTTTTGATTTTTATCAATGACTTGGATGAGGAATTGGAAGGGTGGGTTAGTAATTTTGCCAATGAAACGGAGGTTTTTGGCGTTGTGGATAGTGTGGAGAGCTGTTGTAGGTTGCAACAGGAAATTGACAAGATGCAGAACTGGGCTGAGAAGTGGCAGATGGAGTTCAACCTGCAAAAATGTGAAATAATTAATTTTGGAAGGTCAAAATTGAATTCAGATTACAGGGTTAAAGGCAGGATTCTTGGCAGTGTGGAGGAACAGAGGGATCTTGAGGTCCACATCCATAGATCCCTCAAAGTTACTACCCAAGTAGACAAGGTTGTTAAGAAGGTGTATGTTGTGTTGGCTTTCATTAGCAGGGAATCTGAGTTTAAGAGCTGCGAGGCTATGCTGCAACTCTATAAAACCCTGGTTAGATCACACTTGGAATATTGTGTTCAGTTCTAGTCACCTCATTATAGGAAGCATATGGAAGCTTTAGAGAAGGTGCAGAGGAGATATATCAGGATGCAGTCTGGACTGGAGAGTATGTCTCATGATGAAAGGTTGAGGGAGCTAGGGCTTTTCTCATTAGAGTGAAGAAGGATTAGAGATGACTTGATAGTGGTCATAGAGTCATAGAGATATACAGCATGGGCGTACAAAATAATGAACGACATAGACAGAGTGGATAGCCAAAGACCTTTTCCCAGGCAGAAATAGCTATCATGAGGGGCATAATTTTAAAGTGACTAGAGGAAGGTTTAGGGGAGATGTCAGAGGTAGGTTCTTTACACAGAGAGTGGTGGGTGTGTGGAATAGACTGCCAACAGTAGTAGTAGAGTCAGATACATTAGGGACATTTAAGCAACTCTTAGATAGGCACATTGGTGATAGTGAAATGAATGGTATTTTGGTTAGTTTGATCTTAAGAGTTGGATAAAAGGTCAGCACAACATCGAGGGCTGAAGGGCCTGTACTATGCTGTACTGTTCTAGGTTCTATGTTCATAACCCCTTTCTCTCACCTGGGTTGCTGTTTAACCACCAAACCATACTTGTTATGTGTCCTTAACCAAATCCTGTTCAACCATCTTCTCCTGGTAAGTGCTACCCAGTTCCCAATTCCTACTAGTGGCATACAACTTGTCATTATCCATTAAGTGAAAATCAAATAGAGGCAAGGAATCAAACAACTCCAAACGTGAGCTCTTATTTGCAGCCAGCAAAAATGAACAGAAACAAAACGGGTACCAGCTGGAGATCCCCCCTTCCAATTCAAGATGAATGCTGGCATCATGTTCAATACTCTTCTACAGTCCATGATGGTCTCTTGCACCCAGCTGTCAACGAGTGGAACTGAATGTAATCAGGTCCTCCCTGGCTTATAGTGCAGCTGAGCTCAGTCATGCATAAGGAGAACTTCCCCTTCCTACAACATTCTTGTCTTCCTTGCTGGAAGGTTGCTCCTCCCAAGTCCTCAGCTTGTATCACAATATCTCACATTGCCTGCTTCAATTGTACAGAGTTCAGTGCTCCAGGATAATACACACATTCTATCCCAATATCACAAGAAAGTTCACCTCCCATGCGGTCACAGCATATGCACCAACTTGCTGAAAGTGCCACACCAGCTCAGTGATCGACACATTACATCGAAAAGGGAATGCGTACTGCACTCTTACCCCCTTCCCATCCAGACCATTCTCAATCATTCAAATTTTCATTTAATTCAATCAAGCCCATCATCATGCTGACATGGCGTATAATGAAGTGATGCATTCCTCATCCCACAGTACTCTTGGAAATTTGACAAGCGATGCAACATTTTTGGCCAGAATTCACCTCCTTTTCAGTCATTTCCACAAATGTCTGCATTATTGAGAAACTAATGTTACATTTACAAGCACCAAGATCATGGTGGATTCACCTTTGACCAGCATTTGAAGCCTAAGCACATTAACTCTTAATGCATTGCAAATGGGTGAAACAATGGAAATGAAACTTAGTTGGGGTTTGTAAAAGCATGTACTGATCCATTCAATGTCCTAGCCATCCAGCAGACATGGATCTTGCACATTCACCAATCAAACTGACACTGACTCTGCCTACTTTGGGTGTTGTCCCAAACATTCTCCAATTGCATATTGCATATAGAGAATGCCAAATGATGGCAGGTAATGCAGCTCACAATAGATACCATTAATTCCAGGCTCTGCCTGATCAATAAGTAGCCCCATCCCCAATCCCCCACCATGTCCTTTATTATCTCACATTATCTGACAGCCCACTTCCACCTATCCTCCCCATGTGAAGACCCACCACTTTGAACTTTACCTCCAACTGTCCTCGCTGGCCTCTGAGCCCAGACATTATATCTTAATGATATCCACCCAGATCCTACTTAAGAGGCCCAAGGTAGACATCACTGCCAATAACACCACTTCCTATAGCTCACCATGCCTATGATGCTGTTTAACTTATTCCCCATACACCTTGAGTTAACCCTCACCAAATCCTCATCTTTAACCTTTTCCAAAGATGCATCTGCATCCTCACTTTCCCTCAGACTGAACCCCCTCTCCTTTTGGCAGTAATCCCCTTACTATGCCTATAGGAAACTGTTCACTCACATTAAGAATCAACACATTGATCCCAGTACTATATTCACACAGATCACCAACCTACTTTGACTAACAGTCCCTAGACATAACTGACCAAACCTCTGGGCACTATATTACTAGATTCCTGACTGACAATACACAATTCCCTTGACTACTTGTGATGGCCCTACAGGACTGACTACTCCCTGGACTGTATTCGGACATAGTCGGGATGACCATGTTTGGCCCAAGAGGACATATGACCTGAACTGTGTACAGATTGTGCCAGTGACTAATGATACTGAGACCCCTTGACTAATGTTGACCCCCCCTTTAGTGGACTTAGGACTAGCTTCCATCCACTTTCCAACATAGTAACTTGGATGAACAAATTTGCTAGGAGAAAGTGAGGACTGCAGATGCTGGAGATCAGAGCTTAAAAATGTGTTGCTGGAAAAGCGCAGCAGGTCAGGCAGCATCAAAGGAACAGGAGAATTGACGTTTCGGGCATAAGCCCTTATTCATTCCTAAAGAAGGGCTTATGCCCGAAAAGTCGATTCTCCTGTTCCTTTGATGCTGCCTGACCTGCTGTGCTTTTCTAGCAACACATTTTATGAACAAATTTGCTGTGTGTTGGTCATGGAGGCTTCTGGCAAATGGAGGCTTCTGGCACATTGATGTGCCGTGTGCAGTACAGCAGATATCCCCTGACATGGACAGATCTCTGCTGATCGGTGTAACAAGTAGCCTGTACAAATGAGCAACTTAATATGGTAGCATTGATAGTGTTTGGTTCTGGTTGATGTGCCAATGTGTTAATAGGCATGGCACAGCATGGCAGGGTAAGACAAGATGAGGATACTGTGATAATATGATATTCACTCTAACTTCCATGTTAAGAGTTTTCAATGTCTACTTTCTCAGCATGCTTGATAAGTTGGGAAGCTGGATATTAGTGAGGTGAGTTGTGCCATTATTAATGTGGTTTAATAAGCTATAATTTTCCTTAATTAGCAACTGAATGCTGCCTAGCAAGAAACTTGCTTTTCCACCTGGCAGATGCATAAAAGATGGAGAGTTGCTCTGGGCATTGAGATAAGCCTTGCCAAGCTGCTCACACATATCTTGCGATAACCCATGTCATTCAGCCCTATAAGATTCTGATCTTAATGTTTCAAACTGATGATGTTTCAGCCTTTTTGAAATACACAGCTCATTACTGCACAAGATACTTCAGAAAATATCTAAACAAAACTCTATACAACTAACAATCCATTATCATTTTTACAAATCATCTTTTCAGACTATCGGCACCCCAACCAGAAAATTTCAAGGTCAACTTTGCTTTTATTGTTCTTATATGCAAGAATAGCTATCAAATGTTTTTGTTTGAAATTAATTGATATCACTCACAGATAGATTACTTACAGTGTGGAAACTGGCCCTTTGGCCCAAGTCCACACTGACCCTCTGAAGAGCAACCTACCCAGACCCATTCCCCTAACATAGTGCTAGCATGGCCAATTTACCTAACCTGCACATTTTTGGACTGTGGGAGGAAACTGGAACAAACCCACACAGACACAGGGAGAATGTGCAAACTCCATACAGCCAATTGCCTAGGGTAGGAATTGAACCCAAGTTTCTGGTGCTAGGAGGCAGCAGTGCTAACTACTGTGCCACCCACAGCTAGCAGGTAGCTTAAGTGTTGAATAAGCTGTCAAAGCTTTCAAAGATGTACAGCAGTTTGCAATTAAGTCATCAAACTTTCCAAGCTACCAATGAAGCTCTCAAAAGCATCATTGAAGGCCTCAAGGCATTAATTGATCAATTGACAATGAACGTAATAAGCAACCCACACAATAGAAAAATGCAAAAATGAAAAGGCACAGAAAAGAAATCCTTGTTATTTTATTGTGCAGTTTGATGCCAGACTATGATGTTAGGTTCTTTACAGATTCATTGCAGAGAAGACAAGGTCAAGAATTATTTTCAGGGTCAGACTTCAAAATAATACTATTTATTATACATTAATACAAAATACTATTATGGATGGTTATCATTTGATATATCAGGATCTGACCTTTGGTTACATTATTAAGGACTAATCTATCTTCATGCCTCGATATACCATGTTGTACATTGGTTTTTTTTTGTAGACTTTCAGATACTCTAACTCCATCCATACTTACTTATACTCTGATGTCTAACTTTATGATTTTACCATGCTGGTTCCAAATCCTGAAGCTCTCACAAAAGCTGTCCCAAGCTTTCTCCCCTGTCATAGACATGCATTAACAGTTAATTTAGATTCACAGATAATGTAATGAGTTACCCTGTTTTAAAACATTCAGATTAGATTACCTACAGTATGGAAACAGGCCCTTCAGCCCAACAAGTCCACACCAACCCTCTGCAGAGGAACCCACTCCCCATATTTTACCCCTGACTAATGCACCTAACACTGTGAGTAATTTAGCATAGCTAGTTCACCTAACCTGCACACCTTTGGATTGTGGGAGGAAACTGGAGCACCCAGGGGAAACCCACATAGACACAGGAAGAATTCCATACAGACAGTCACCCAAGGCCAGGGATTGAACCTGGGTCCCTAGCACTGTAAGCAGCAGTTGCTAACCACTAAGCCACCATGCTACCCCAGTTGCTGTACATATTTTCCTTATCCATCCTATCACTTCCCAAGTCTTTAATTTGATTCATCCATTTCAATAGGTAGATCAAGGAAGTCCACAACCAGATTTAGTACATTTAAGGTAAAGCTGACAAACATGCATCTGCGGGCTTTTGATGTATTGGAGATTCAGTCAATCTGGCTGAAAGAACTTATGGTGATGCAATTGCAAGAGTGTATGAAAATGATGAGGTGCTTATACTCCTTTTGTTCTGTTATTAGCATTGAATACTTTTGTTAGTTCCCTTAAGAAGATATAAAGTATCCCATTCATGTGTTGTTCTTCTTCATTTAAGCTTGCTTTCTTATAGAACTGAGGTAAAAACAATGACTGCAGATGCTGGAAACCAAATTCTGGAATAGTGGTGCTGGAAGAGCACAGCAGTTCAGGCAGCATCCAAGTAGCTTTGAAAATCGACGTTTCGGGCAAAAGCCCTTCATCAGGAAATGGCTTTTGCCCGAAATGTCGATTTTGAAGCTACTTGGATGCTGCCTGAACTGCTGTGCTCTTCCAGCACCACTAATCCAGATTCTTACAGAACTGACCTATTCTTCAAGATTTTGTTCCGCAGCATGAATGTTTAGGTTGTGTTGGGAAAAATTTGATGTGTTGCTTGGTTTGTTCTTCAGACTGTAGCACATCTTTAAGATGTGATCTCTTTTGCCACAGATTCATTGTTAGCAGAAGACTGTAGTTTTCTCTTGGCTGATGTAGGATTTTAGAACCTCATCTGTGACAAGATACTGTAGTATTGATTATTATGACTTGAGTAGTCAACATGCTCTGACAAATGTTCTGCTTTGAGGGAAACTTTTGTGTTATTATACTTGAACAGTTTTCTAGATTCTGTACCCACCACAATTTGGACTGCTTATGATTGAATTCTTGTTTAGAAGCTCTGATGCATCATTGTAAGGTTGCTCCCACAGTCACACAACAATAATGCAAGCAATTGAATTTATTAAACCTTTCATACAGTGCAGAAATCTAACTAGCATAACATCTATAAAAATATTCAAACAATAACTATGAAACTGCAAACATGAGAACTGTAAAAACAATAAATCAAAAACTATAAAACTACAAACAGAATAAACTATAAAACAAAACCATATGAAGCATCTGAGCCACAATCCCCCTTTCATTAAATAGCTGCATGCCTCCAGTAATGTGACTGAGGTCAACTTGCTGAAAGACAGGGCAACTGTCTGCTGCCTAGACAACAGCTGTTACTGGTGCTATTGAGTTTCAGCTCACTCAGCACTGGTAGTCATGATGACTGAAAAACCTCAGCCCTATAATGTTCATGTCAGCACATGGCTATGGATGTTTTGTGAGAATAATCCCCATGCAACACGCGTTGTGATCTTATATTGGCTGTTTCCTGGTTTAATCATCCTTGATGACTTGAACAGCATTTAGGGGTCAAGGTTTTCATCTGGCCACTTCCACAGTTGCCGTGCCCCTATTTTGGGTCTTGGTCAGGAGGTGCCTCAAAAGGAATGTACGCAGCAGGCACCACAATGCAAGTCGTGGCTTCTCCATAATACTGAATTGTAGGTCACCAAAGATCTGCCAATGGTGGAAGCTCACTCCCTCCTGCCTAGAGCTCTGAAAGGTGGATGAGGAATTTGTGTATATGACAATACAGATGATCAGAAATGTATACAGCTGCACTATGGCAATTCTGTGGTTTTGTCAAGAGGAGAAACCAGATCATATCTTTGCCAAATTCTCTTTACTAATGCCATTTCTACCCTCATTTGGAAGTTGGTTAGCTCAATTGGCTAAATTGCAGGTTTACAATGCAGAGTGACACTCACAGTGACAGGTTACCAGGAAGGATTCTTCTCAAACCCTTCCTTTGCCAGATGCATGGTGACACTCAGGTTAAAGCCAGCACTGGTCATCTCTCTCTAATGAGAGAGCAGCCCTACTTTCCTTACTGTAGCCCTCATCTTGTGCAGGTGAACTCTGTATGTGGATTCCCTTTTGCATGCATGGCAACTTGCCCTGTCTGTCCAGCGGTGGTTATGCGTTTTCAGGATAACTGCTGCTGGACTCTGGTGTCCCACATCCTGGTAACAATCACATTTGAACTATTCGGCCTGCCTTCAGTGAAAACATTGTTCTCCAGAACAATCTTGTGTTGAAACTCCACAAGCAAAGATAAGGTGATTATTATGACTTGAACAGAAAACCACAACACTTTCCTTGACTGTATTGAAGAAAGTCAAGGCTGCAGAAATCAGATGTGTGCAGCATGGACTATTATTTGCCTAATTTCTCATTCAATGAACCTGTCTCAACTTTCTTGTTCCTTTTGGTATCAAGTCTCTCAGGTTTTGCTGACAGATGTTCATTTCCAGTCTCAGTCTCTAATTCACTATGTAATCTGGTAGGGTCCTGTGCATTTCAGTTTGCCAAGAGTTGGGTGAAATACTTCTGGCAAAGCATCACATTTCAGCTCCTGAATACGTGAAGCTGAGTAAATTGGCATAGGAGTGGGAATATTTCTTTGCTGCTCTGATTCATGAGGGTTCAACTGGGAACAGGTCAGCATGTGATCTTTAAGAATTTGCTGGAAGGTCTCAGGACACTGTTGATTTTGGCATTTTTTCCAATCAAAATTAGCTGCAGGGTCATGACCACTTGGAAACTGTTTGCTGGCAGCCTGAGCAGTGCAGTAAATTCTCCATGATTCTTGTTATGGCTCACTGGAAGCGGTGTGCTGGAAATCAAGCCCTACTATTCCTGTAATTGTCACAAAACAGCTTAAGATTTTATAAGGTACGCAAAATTTACCAATTTACCTGACTTTCAGACCCAGGTTGATAAAATGCATGGAACAGATTTCTGTATTGAACAAGAATTGTTATTTCATTCAAGTAATTAGCCTCCACAAGTAAAAAGTTAAAAACCCTCTGCATATATAATACTGCTAATTTAAAAATCTGATCCCCTTCTAAACTGCCCTTTACACACATAGGCAGAAGATAAACAGGGTAAAATAGGCTATGAGCAGAGGGAAACTGAAGACAGTTCAGTAATCTTTGAATCCAGGTAGTGTTGTAGAGATGATCTTTATGACTCTTTGCCAGCTAGTACGTCTCTTCAGTCATCTTTCTCCAGTTGCTTCCACTGTTTGATAAGAGACACAAGATGGCCTGTTCACTTGTTAAAACGTCATAGTTTACTACAACTATTACAGGAAAGATAAGTAAGCATAATTCAGGTTTACTGTGAGATTTAACTACTGAGAACTAGAGAGAACAAAAGGATAGACTTGTTCTAAAAGTTAAAGTTCAAAATTGGATTAAGGCCAATTTTGATGGAATTAGACAGGGGCTTTCAAAAATTGATTCAGGGAGGCTGGTAACATACAGGGGATAGTTGGAATGTGGGAGGCCTACAAAAATGAGACGAGAGCTCTGAGACAGTATGGCCCTGTTAGTGCAAGGGGCAAGGTTGATAGGTGTAGAGAATGCTGGATGACTAGAAAAATTGAGGCTCTGGTTAAGGAAAAGAAGGAGGCATATGTCAGGTATAGACAGCTGGGATCAAGTGAATCACTAGAGGAGTTATGGACAGTAGGAGTATGCTGAAGATGGAAATCAGTAGGGCAAAAAGGGAACATGATAGCTTTGGCAAATTGGATTAAGGAGAAGCCAAAGATATTCTAGAAATATTCTCACATTGGGCAAAAGATTAACTAGGAAGATAATAGGTCCCCTTAAAGACCAACAAGGCAGTCTATTGGTGGAAACACATTGGAATTGTGTGATAGTAAACAAATATTTTACATCAGTATTTACTGTGGAGAAGGACATGGAGGCTAGGAAACTTGGGGAAATAAATAGTGATGTGGTGAAGAGTGTCTATATTACAGAACAGGAGGTGCTGTAAGTCTTAAAATACATGAAGGTAGATAAATCCCTGGGACCTGATCAGGTGTATCACAGAAGCTAGGAAAAAGATTTCTGGGCCCTTTTCTGAGATATTTGTATCATCGACAGTCACAAGCGAGGTGCCGGAAAACTGGCGGGTGGAGCTTGAAGGTAGAAGACAGAGGGTGGAGGTAGAGAGTTATTTTCAGACAAGAGGTCTGTAACCAGCACTGTGCAGCAAGGATCAGTGATTGGTCCACTGCTTCCCGTCACCTATAATCACATTCAAATTATTTACATAAGTGGTATGGTTAGTAGCTTGCAGATGATATCAAAATTAGACCGTGAAGAAGGTTACTTCAGAGTACAAAGTAACTTTGATCAGACGGCCCAATGGATCAAGGAGTGGAAGATGGAGTTAATTTAGACAAATTTGAGGTGTTGCATTTTGGTAGGACAAACTCGAGCTGGACCTATACAGTTATTGATAAGGCCCAGTAAAGTGTTGCCGGACAAAGAGATCTTGGAGTGCAGCTGCACAGTCCCTTAAAAGTTGAGTCACAGGTTGACAATGTGGTGAAGAAGTCATGTGGCATGCTTGCCTTCATTGGTCAGTGCATTTACACAACATTTCTAAACACAAATGTCACAAAGACATTAATTGTACATTCCCAGAAACATAATGGTTCAGCCATTTCAGGGACATCATGTTGCAGTTGTACAGGACATTGGTGAGGCCACTTATAAAAAATATTCAATTCTGGTCTCTCTGCAATAGGAAAGATGTTGTTAAACATGGAAGGGTTCAGGGTTGTGGGTGGCACAGTGGTTAGCACTGCTGCCTCACAGTGCCAGAGACCTGGGTTCAACTCCTGCCTCAGGTGACTGACTGTGTGGAGTTTGCACGTTCTCCGCGTGGGTTTCCTCCGGGTGCTCCGGTTTCCTCCCACAGTCCAAAGATGTGCAGGTCAGGTGAATTGGCCATGCTAAATTGCCCGTAGTGTTAGGTAAGGGGTAAATGTAGGAGTATGGGTGGGTTGCGCTTCAGTGGGTCGGTGTGGACTTGTCGGGCCGAAGGGCCTGTTTCCACACTGTATTGTAATCTAATCTAATCTAAAAGATTTACAAGGACTTTGCTGAGGTTGGAGAGTTTGAGATAAAGGGAGAGGCTGAATAAGCTGGGACTTTTTTCCTGGAGTGTCAGAGGCTGAGGGGTAATCTTAAAGAGGCTTTTAAAATAATGAGGGGCATGGGTAGGATGAACAGCCAAGGTCTTTTTTCCCAGGGTGGGGGTGTCCAAAATTGGAGGGCACAGATTTAAGTTGAGAGGGAAATTATTTAAAAGGGACTAGAAGGGCAACGTTTTCACGCAGAAGGTGGTGCGTGTATGAAACAAGCTGCCGGAAGAGGTGGTGGAGGCAGGTGGAGGCAATTACAACATTTAAAAGGCATCTGGATGGGTAGATGAATAGGAAGCATTTAAATAGATATGGGCCGAATGCTGGCAAATAGGATTAGGTCTGAATGGGATGTTTCTGATGAAGGGCTTTTGCCCGAAATATCGATTTCAAAGCTACTTGGATGCTGCCTGAACTGCTGTGCTCTTCCAGCACCACTAATCCTGAATGGGATGTTTGGCCGGTGTGGACGAGTTGGACTGAAGGGTCTGTTTCTATGCTGTATGACTCTATGATTCTACTCTATTACTACCATTGACTGCATTTGTGGTTTTTATGAGTTGCCAACCAACTAATCATGCTCTAGTTCAAGTCAAAATACAGCCTGTATTGGCTAGCTCCAATCAACAGTGTGTAAATATTGTAAAGACACAGTTACTCAGAGGCTATACAGTACAAAGCTACTAAACTTAATCTCTTGACTTCTAATAACTGTCAAATAGTATATTGCACAACACAAGGTAATTGAATGCATGGCATGGCTTATATACTATTTTGTTGTTGTACTGTGTGGCATTCTATCTGCGGCCTTATACCAACACCCCACCATTTTTCTGGCAGAAGCTGACCACTCTAAAGAAGAAATAGACAGAAATTGCCACTATTCAGTATTGTCAGCATTTCCTACAGAGCACTTTTAGGAGTCTTGCACTCTCCTGAATATAGAAGTTACTTATTTAGTTGATAATTCATGCTTTAAGATCACTTTGGGTCTACAGCTACTTTTCTTTCAAAGGGGTGAATAGTAAGCTGCAGAGGCACGTCCAAGTTGCTTTAAAAAAAAGCTTGTGATCTACATAACAGATGCAATCAGTTCTAGCTTTTATTTTAAATCGACCTGTTGGAAAGGTTATTGGCAAATTTTGAATCTGAAACTTCTGCCCCAGAGGCAGGGACACTACCACTGTGCCAAAACAGCCCTTTCGTCTGGAGTCCAATAGCATTACCATTGCTCCCCTATATTAAACCACCTGGTATTTCAATCAACCTGTTCACTGATGTTATGACACATTTCTGGACCTGGTTAGATTTGAACTCAGGCCTTCTGTGCCACAGAGGCTTTATCCTGTGACATGAGCTTAGCATGACATTACTTCCTGATTCCCATATTTTAAAAATAATTTGAATTGTTGAGGTCCAACAAACTTGTGACTCCAGAGCCACAGCATAAGATTGATTCTGAATTGCCCTTTGGACAACTATTTAGCAGCAAAAATGCTGGCCTAACCAGAGACACTCATATCCCATTATGAATTACAAAATGTACTACTGTCATTGCATAAGATATATATGCAATAAGAAAAATCGTACCAGCATGTGGGCAAAGGCTTTTAGCTGCTGTGGAAAATGCAAGGTTGGTGCCAAAGTCCTTGTTGTGTTTCCTCCATGCCCAGATCCACAACTCGCTCATGTAGATCTTCAATAATCTATACTGTAGGATTTCTTTTTTTTTTGAAGAAAGCAATTTTTCTGCTTGGAATTATTTTTGAAATATGCATGCTGTCCAAAACTAACTGTGTATATATTGCTGTCATAGAGCTATACAACATTGAAACAGACCTTTCAGTCCAACTCATCCAAGCTGACCAGATATCCTAAATCAACCTCGTCCCATTTGCCAGCATTTGGCCCATTTCCCTCGAAACCCTTCCTATTCATGTATCCATCCAGATATCTTTTAAATGTTGTAATTGTTCCAGCTACTTCCTCTGGCAGCTCATCCCATATGCAAACCACTTTCTGTGTGAAATAGTTGCCCCTTCGGTCCCTTTTAAATCTTTCCCCTCTCACCTTAAACTTAGTCCTATTATGACACGACATGGATTGCTTTCAGCACAACCTATCCATTTTCTCCTATGCTCCACTCTCATTGTCACTTACTCAACTTCTCTTCTGTCCTGGTCTATTATCAATAATCCCCTCATCTGACTATCTCATATCTCTCTCGATCTCTGGACCATGTCCACCTATCCCTCTCCCCCACCTTCACTCCCAACCCACCTCGTCTTCAGCATAAATGCCACTTTTTCATAGTTGCTATCAGTTCTGATTAAACGTCACCAGGTTCGAAACATTAACTCTGCTTTCTCCCTAAAGATGCTGTGAGACCTGCTGGATTTCTATGTCTGTTTCAGATCTCCAGCATCTGCAGTTGAGATTAACTTTTGTATTATCTACATAAATGCTGACCTCAGTCGTGATCCATTAGCCAGAATTACATGTTAGCACATATGCTTAGTGTGAAGTAAATCCACTCAACTCGCAGTACTCCCTCCAAGTTCCATTGAAAAATGTTTATGTGTGCATCAGTGTTGACATGGCCAGATAAGGAATTGCCCAATACTGAATTTCTACTTTTGACCTTAACCCTAGTGAGGGAGATTAAAAATGTATTAAGATAGCTAGCTTCACTAGATCCAAACTTGTTAGTGTGCAAATTAAGTCATATGCATCGGCATAGCCCAAGAAATGTCAAAGTGTTTTGCCTTTTCAATATTCCCATTGCATCTCAGTACTGATCTTATAAATCTGATTTTTGTGCAATATATTTGTTGGTATAATTATGCCTAGTTTTAGATGGGTTTGAAATGATACTTACTGCATGTTACCAATATCTAATTGGATTCTACATTGAATATTTACTCCTATACTATACATTGATGAATAATAGTACAATAAAATTATGATGTTGAATTGCAGGAGACCACTCACAAATATACACCAAGCTGAGTTTTGAGATTCCCAAAGAGGCCCCAGCACAACTCAATTTTACCTAGACACATTGCATGTGAAAAAAAGCAAATAAAGACACAGTAATTATGTGAAAAATGCATTTCCTTTTATTTTCAATTTTTTTCACACTTTACAATGGCCTGAGCTTGTATAGAAAAAGATATTAAACATGTTGGGGTTATCTCTGGAAAAACTCAGTAAACTTGTTCTCCTCAGCATGGTGCCTTTAGGCAAATGTGATACAGTACACCAGTGCATCAGTGTAGTCAAACAACCTTACAGTGTTTGCGTGTTTCAGTGCAAAACCTAGACTATCTCCATGGCCTATGTGGATTTAGCCAGGGAAACCCAGGCATTCGTTAGTCTCTTCAGGATTATTGGCCACTTCTGCAATACTGTAGGGTTTCACAGAAAGATCTTGATGTCAAATGATAGTTTGCCTGTAATTTTGTGCTGTAGCATGGCCTAAATCCAATCAGATATGTTGGTGTGGTTATATGACAAGTTCGAAAAAGTTCAATGAATCCAGAGTTACCAAACCAGAACTTCAATGTATCAAGGGCGTCCTTTTATTAGATTTCCTAATCAATTACAGCCAGTTCAGCTTTCATGTCTACATAGTTACTTAATTTAACTTAGAATACTAGTCTTGGACAGCACATAAATGAACTTCAGAAGTTACCCTTCCCAGTCTGGCGTAAAAATAAAATGGGAATGCAGTCAAACCATGGCTATCAAGGGAAATTAGGGATAGTGTTAAATCCAAAGATGAAGCAAACAAGTTGGCCATAAAAAGCAACAGACATGAGAATTGGCAGCAGCTTAGATTCCATGAAAAGGAAAGAAATAAGTAAGAGACAAAAATAGAATGTGAGAGAAGAATTGATTGGCAAGGAACAATGGTAAAACCTTCAATTGGTATGTGATCAGAAAAAGATCAATAAGGAATATTCCTAACATCTGAATTTATAATGGGGAATAAAGAAATGGAAGACCAATTAAATACACATCTTAGTTCTATCATTACAAAGGAAGACACAAATCATATAGAGGAACACAGGCGCTAATGAGAAGGAGGAACTGAAAGAAATTAATATTAGTACAGAACTGGTTTTTAGGAAACTAATGAGTTTGAAAGGCAAATAAATTCCCACAGCCTGGTAAGCTTCATCCCACAGTACTGAAGAAAGTGACCCTAGAAATAGCACATGCATGCGTGGTCAGGTTCTGAAATTTTATAGACTCTGGAAGAGTTCCTGTAGAGGGATGTTGGCTGATATAAATCCATTATTTAAGAAGGGAGGCAGAGAGAAAACAGTGAATTATAGGCTGGTTAGCTTGACATTGGTGCTGGGGAGAAATATTAGAATCCACCATGAAAGATGTAATAGCAGAGCATTAGGAAAATAGTTACAAGATCAGACAGAAGGGTTTAGAGGGATATGGGCCAAGTGCTGGCAAATGGGATATCTGGTCAGCATGGGCGAGTGGGATCAAAGAATCGGTTTCTATTCGGTACAATCTATGACTCTATGAGTCAGCATGGATCTATTCGCTTGACACATTTTTGATGTTATAATTGGTCGAGTGGATAAGGGGAAGCCATTGGATGTGGTTTCCTTCAATTTTTCACAAGGTTTTCAATAAGGTCTTGCTTAAGCGATTAACACAAAACTAAAGCACATGGAAATGAAAATTGTGCACTGAAATGTAATGAGAATTGGTTGGCAAACAGAAAACAAACAACAGGAATAAACAGGTCCTTTTCTGAGTATCTAGTGGGGTTCTGCTAGGATCAGTGATGGACTTCAGCTAATCACAATGGAAATGAATGATTTAGAAAAAACTACATGTAAAATCACCAAGTTTGGAAGGGAAGGTGAGCTGTAAGGAGAATGCAGAGAAGTTTCAGTGTGATTTACATTGAAATAAATAAGACAGGAGCAAGAGGAAGCCATTCAGCCTTTGAGCCTGCTCAGTCATTCATCACGATCATGGCTGATCATCCAACTCGATTGCCTAATTCTGCTTTCTCCCCATAACCTTTGGCCCCATTGGCCCCACGTGCTATATCTAGCCACCCATTGAATACATTCAATGTTTTGGCATCAACTACTTCCTTTGGCAATGAATTCCACGGGCCCACCACTCTTTGGGTGAAGAAATGTCTCCTCATTTCCATAATGTCTCCTCAAATCCTGATTTGGACAAGTCAGTGAGCAAATTCATGGCAGTATAATAAGAAAAGGCTGTTGGGAAGGTGAGTGACTTACCTTGAAGCCAATGGTCTTTTTGCAGCAGAGAGCGGCGGGAGCTGGGCGGAAGTGAAGTCGGAGTGCAGAGGCGGTTGGGAAGGTGAGTTACTGTTAGTTAAGTAGGTGTGTTCTAAACCCCAGGTGCTACACAGTAGGTCCTCCCTCCCACCCTCCTCCTCTAACCTAAATTAAAAATCGGTAGATTTGCACCAAAAAAAGTGGATCCAGGGAAGTTTCTGTTGAGAAAACAGAGAGTCTTTAGCTCAGGAGTCTTCGACAAGGAGGTTGAGTGAAGTGATTACGCCACAGTTGAAGAGGGTGAAGACGTGACTGCCAAGCTGATTCAGTGTGCTACGTGCATGATGTGGGAGGTCAAGGACTCTGGTGTATCTGGCTCATATAACTGTGAAAAGTGTGTGCATATTCAGCTTCTGACAGAGCATATCGCAGCACTGATGAAAGAACTCGATGACCTCTGGCTCATCCGAGAGAATGAGAACTTTCTGGACAGGACCTTCAGTGAGGTTATTACACCGACCATTCCAGAAGAGAGTAGAAGGGAGAAGACGATGAGGAAGGCAGAGAGGAGACAAGTGCAAGAGACCCCAGTGGAAGTACCTGTCAGGAACAGGTTGAATCTTTTGGAAACAGTAGAGACGGACAACACTGCCTGTCCACGAGGCAGTCAGGTCTGCCAATCAAAAGCTGGCGTGGAGGCAGAGCCGAGGAGTCAGGCATCACACAGAGTCGTGGTAATAGGGGACTCCATAGTGAGAGGAACTGAACAGGATTTCTGTGGCAACAGGCGGGATTTGAGGATGGTGTGTTGCCTTCCTTGTGCCAGGATTAAGGACATCGCAGACGGAGTGCAGGAAATCCTCAAGGGCGAAGGTGAAGAGCCAGAGGTGGTGGTACATGTCGGCACAAATGACGTCGGGAAGAAGAGGAGGGACATTCTTCAGCGGGACTTCAGAGAACTCGGAAGAAAGCTGAAAAGCAGGACGTCCAGGATGGTTATCTCCGGTTTGCTTCCAGTTCCTCGGGCTGGAGAGGCCAGGAATAGGGAGATAATGGACTTGAATGTGTGGCTGGGGAACTGGTGCAGGAAGCAGGGATTTAAATTCTTGGATCACTGGGGTATGTTTTACGGTAAGGATAAATTATACAAGAGAGACAGGTTGCACCTTAATAGGTGGGGGACCAGCATTCTGGCAGGCAGGTTTGCCACTGCAACACAGCTGCGTTTAAACTAAATAGAGGGGGAGGCAGAGGACAAACTGGAAGTTTAAGAAGGAAATTGAAGGGAAAGTTAGAACAAGAGAAGTCAAGAAAGACAACGATATCAATGGAGCAGAAAACTCACAAAAAGGGATCATGCCGTAAGGTTGAGTGAAATAGGAATTGATAGGAAGGGTGAGGGCAGTAACAAATTAAAAATATTATATATGAATGCACGAAGTATTAGAAATAAGATGGATGAGCTTGAGGCTCGTTTGGAAATTGGCAGTTACGATGTTGTGGGGATAATGGAGACGTGCTTCAAGTGGACAGGGCCTGGGAAATAAATATTCAAGGCTATGCGTGCTATCATAAGGACAGACTGACGGGCAGAGGAGGTGGGGTGGCCATGTTGGTAAGGGATGATATTCAGTCTCTTGCGTGGGGGGACCTAGAATCAGGGGATGTAGAGTCAGTGTGGATAGAGCTGAGAAATTCTAAGGGTAGAAAGACCCTCATGGGAGTTATCGACAGGCCCCCAAACAGTAGTCTGGATGTAGGGTGTAAGCTGAATAAGGAGTTGAAATTGGCCTGTCGCAAAGATATTACTACAGTTGTTATGGGGGATTTCAACATGCAGGTAGACTGGGAGAATCAGGATGGTACTGGACCCCAAGAAAGGGAGTTTGTGGAGTGTCTCTGAGATGGATTCTTAGAACAGCTGGTGCTGGAGCCTACCAGGGAGAAGGCAAATCTGGATCTGGTGTTGTGCAATGAACTGGCTTTGATCAGGGACCTCGAAGTGAAGGAACCCCCATTAGGAGGTAGTGACCATAATACAATAAGCTTCAATCTGCAATTTGAAAGAGAGAGGGCACAACCGGAAGTGACAATATTTCAGTTGAACAAAGGGAACTATGGAGCTATGAGGGAGGAGCTTGCCAAAGTTCAATGGTGCAATACCTGAGCAGAGATGAAAGTATAACATAGCAAAGTTGAGTAGGAAAACGGAGGACTGGGAAGCTTTTAAAGGACAACAGAGGATAACTAAGAAGGAAATACACAGAGAAAAAATGAGGTACCAAGGTAAACTGCCCAAAAATATAACGGAGGATAGTAAAAGCTTTTTTAGGTATGTGAAAGGAAAAAAAAGGTTAATACTAAAATTGGGCCCTTGAAGACAGAAACGGGTGAATATATTACGGGGAACAAAGAAATGGCAGAAGAGTTGAATTGGTATTTCAGATCTGTCTTTACTGGGGAAGACACAAGCAATCTCCCAGAGATAACAGTGGCTGAAGGACCTGAACTGAAGGGAATTTACATTCACCAGGAAATGGTGTTGGAGAGACTGTTAGGTCTGAAGGCTGATAAGTCTCCGGGGCCTGATGGTCTACATCCCAGGGTACTGAAGGAAGTGGCTCGAGAAATCGTGGATGCATTGGTGATAATTTTCCAATGTTCTATAGATTCAGGATCAGTTCCTGCGGATTGGAGGGTGGCTAATGTTATACCACTTTTTAAGAAAGGAGGGAGAGAGAAAGCAGGGAATTATAGACCAGTTAGTCTGACCTCAGTGGTGGGAAAGATGCTGGAGTCAATTATAAAGGATGAAATTACGACACATCTGGATAGCAGTAACAGGATAGGTCAGAGTTAGCATGGATTTATGAAGGGGAAATCATGCTTGAATAATCTTCTGGAATTTTTTGAGGATGTAACTCTGAAGATGGACGAGGGAGATCCAGTAGATGTAGTGTACCTGGACGTTCAGAAGGTTTTGATAAAGTCCCACATAGGAGGTTAGTGAGCAAAATTAGGGCGCATAGTATTAGGGGCAAAATACTGACTTGGACTGAAAGTTGGTTGGCTGACAGGAAACAAAGAGTAGTAATAAACGGCTCCCTTTCGGAATGCCAGGCGGTGACCAGTGGGGTACCGCAGGGATCAGTGCTGGGACCGCAGCTTTTTACAATATACATGATAACATATAGATGATGGTATTAAAAATAATATTAGCAAATTTGCTGATGATACAAAGCTGGGTGGCAGGGTGAAACATGAGGAGGATGTTAGGAGATTACAGGGTGACCTGGACAGGCTAGGTGAGTGGACAGATGCATGGCCGATGCAGTTTAATGCGGATAAATGTGTGGTTATCCACTTTGGTGGCAAGAACAGGAAGGCAGATTACTACCTAAATGGAGTCAAGTTAGGTAAAAGGGCAGTACAATGAGATCTAGGTGTTCTTGTACATCAGTCAATGAAAGCAAGCATGCAGGTACAGCAGGCAGTGAAGAAAGCTAATAGCATGCTGGCCTTCATAACAAGAGGAATTGAGTATAGAAGCAAATAGGTTCTTCTGCAGCTGTACAGGGCCCTGGTGAGACTGCACCTGGAATATTGTGTGCAGTTTTGGTCTCCACGTTTGGGGAAAGACATTTTGGCTATTGAGGGAGTGTGGCGTAGGTTCACGAGGTCAGTTCCCGGAATGGTGGGACTATCTTACGTTGAAAGACTGGAGCGACTGGGCTTGTATACCCTTGAGGTTAGAAGGCTGAGAGGGGATCTGATTGAGACGAATAGGATTATTAAAAGATTGGACACTCTGGAGGCAGGAAGCATGTTTCTGCTGATGTGTGAGTCCCGAACCAGAGGACACAGTATAAAAACAAGGGGTAGGCCATTTCAAACAGAGTTGAGGAGAAACTTCTTCACCCAGAGAGTGGTGGGTGTGTGGAATGCTCTGCCCCAGAAGGCTGTGGAGGCCAAGTCTCTGGATACTTTCAAGAAAGAGTTGGATAGAGCTCTTAAGGTTAGTGGAATCAAGGGTTATGAGGATAAGGCAGGAACAGGATACTGACTGAGGATGATCAGCTATGATCATAATGAATGGTGGTGCTGGCTCCCAAGGGCAGAATAGCCTACTCCTGCACCTATTGGCTATACATTTGAGGTTCTCCAATGTGGTAGCAAAAACAGGCAGGCAGATCATTATTTAGATGGCAACAGATTGGCAAAGAGGAAGCTGCAATTACACCAATTGATTAAGGTAAGCATGTAGGGACACAGGCAGTGAAGAAAACAACTTATATATTGACCTTTATAATGAGAGGATTCAAGTACAAGAACTGTGAACTTATGCTGCAATGGTACAGGGCACTGGTAAGACCTCACCTTGAGTACAGTCAGCAGTTTTAGTCTCCTTATTTGAGGAAGGATGTTCTAGCTATTGAGGGAGTTTACCAGAATAATTCCTACACCGGCAGGGCTGATGTACACAGCAGACTGGCTTGATTAGGACTATATCCACTAGAGTTTAGGAGAATGGCTGGGGAAGGGGAAGATCCAAAAAAACCTTTAAAATTCTAACAGAATAATACAGGGTAAATCCAGGAAGGATGTTCTCAAAGACCAGGAAGTGCTGAATCAGGGTTACAATCCAAGGATTTGGGTTGGCCATTTAGTACAGAGGAGGAATTTCTTCACTCAGAGTAGTGAGTCTGTGGAATACTCTTCCAGAGGAAACTGTTGAAGCAAAACATTGATGACTTTCAACAAAGATATCGAGACAGTTCTTCAGTCAAGTGATCCAAGGAGAATGGATCACTTGACTGAAGTGATGAGAAGAAAACAGAGCTGGATGATCAACTAATGACAGAGCAGGCTGGAAGAGCCAAATACTGGATTAGTGGTGCTGGAAGAGCACAGCAGTTCAGGCAGCATCCAACGAGCAGCGAAATTGGATGCTGCCTGAACTGCTGTGCTCTTCCAACACCACTAATCCAGTATTTGATTTTCAGCATCTGCAGTCATTGTTTTTACCCTGGAAGAGCCAAATGACCTACATCTGCTCCTACAGACATCTTTAAGTCAACCAGTTCAGAGATATTGTTACACACCTCGAGGTGGCTCTTGAATAGGAGGGTGCTATACGGTATTCTGTTTCTTAGACATAGCCATTAAACTAGAAATAAAATTCAATCACATTGCAACCGCTGCTATTTCCTCTGCGATCATTCCCGTTGGCAGGTTGAAGCAGGAAGTTGGATCCACACACTTTGTGGAAATGACGGAGTTACAAAATCAGGCAATGAGTTGGAAATGCTAAAAGAAATACGTACTTCAGGAAATCGGGAATGTATCTCGCCATGAACACCATTATTATGAAGTAGATTCATGTCTAATCCGGAACACTCCTGCACAGTAACTATAACAGACATGACCTTAATAAGACGCCGCAGCAAGAGAGGTCAATAACCCACCTGCCCGGGAAGTACTTCCGGGTTCACACCGGAAACGCCCTGTCTCTGTCAAGATGGCGGCTGCTGGGAAGGGGAAGAAGAAAGTTATTGACCAGCAGGAGCTACGGCGGATAATGAGGGAGAAGCAGCGGGCGAGCGCGGTTGGAAAGAGGATCGACTCCCCATTCGCTAAATATCCTTTCGGAAGGTCCGAAGGAAGTGGGAGTTAGATCTCCTCTGTCAGACCGGGAAACGATTTAAACTCGAAATCAGGAAGACTTGTCAGGGTTTAGGGGTATCTTCTCGTCTGTTCCGTGACCCGGATTTCTAGTACATTTGAAGTGACACTAGCCACATACACCAGTCAGCAGTTTGATCCTACCCTCGAAGTGCTTTGCATTAGAGGGGTTGCCAGGCGAAATTAAAGGGAGAAGCAAGGAGTGTCAGCACAAACCTGGTTAATTCGGGAAAGGGAAGATTTTACCTTGAAAATGATGGTAGTGAAAATAAAAGGATCCGTGGTTAGTTTACATCAAACATTCCCATGCCTGAGCAACCCCCCTTCAGCTGTTTAATAGTTACATCCCTTTCAGATTCCATTTGAGCTGTTTTAATAATTACAATGTAATTGTTTATATATATATGTGTGTGTGTTTTATTTTGAAACTTGTGGACTTGATTTACAAGCCTCACTTGGGTCACAATTCTGAGTCATACCTTTTAAAGCCCTTTATTGAGATTTTCCATAATTATCAAACATTTGTAACTGGAATATCTTTTCCAATCATCAAATAGTTTAATATACAGTTTCCTGAGTAGGTGGCAGTGGTATTGCCCTGGGATAACCAAGTCGAGTTAAATGCATGACTTAAAAATTGTTACAGGTGAAGTGTCTTGTGGTTCATATTGCATTAGTACTGGTGGAGAAGACCAGATTTGGGAACTAAACATTCAGGGGTATGTGACATTTGGAAAGGCTGGCAAGAGGCAAATGGCAAACATGATATGGTATGTTTATTAGTGTGAAAAGAATTAAATGTTAAAGCAAGAAATTATCTTGCATCAGAAATATGGTTAAGTAGAAAATACCAAAGGCAAGAAGACACTGGTAGGAGCAGCATCAAGTCACCAGCTTCCCCCCTCCCCCAAAAAAGGGAATAAATCAAGACCTAATGAGATCATGTGGAAAAAGGCGGTACATTGATCACAGTGACTTAAATGGTTACGTAGTTTGGGAAAATCAAATTGACAAAGGTTGCGCTGAGGATGAACTCATAGAATATATTCCAGTT
The DNA here is from genome assembly GCF_047496795.1 of Chiloscyllium punctatum. NCBI lineage: Eukaryota > Metazoa > Chordata > Chondrichthyes > Orectolobiformes > Hemiscylliidae > Chiloscyllium > Chiloscyllium punctatum. The sequence goes on along the minus strand of NC_092746.1, from coordinate 54,949,453 downwards.
TCCTAGAACAATATATTGTGGATTCAACCGGGCATCAGGATATTTTGGATCAGGTAATGTGCAATGAAGCAGGTTGTATAGGTAATCTCAGAATAAATGAGCCCCTGGGAAACTGTGCCCAAAGATGATAGGATTTAGTTTTGAGGGTGAGAAACCTGGGTTGGACACAGACATGCTAAACTTAAATAATGTAAAGTTTAAAAAAAGCAGAGTTGGCTGGTATGGACTGGGAAAGGAATTCTCAGAAAGATAATTGAGGAGAAAATGGCTAAGGAGTAAAATGAATACTTTGCACCAGAAGAAACTAATAGCATTCCAGAATGCAGAAATAGTAGTACTCGGAAATAATCAAAGGACAGAGAGGGGTGGGAGATGGACTAAATGCAGTTGGTATCACTATCATTGGAGAAAAAGATCTATCGAAACTAAATGGGGTTAAAGGCTGATAAACCCATGGACCTCATTCATTGCACCCTAGGAATTTAAAAGAAGTAGGTACAGATAGTATAGGAATGTATCAGTACAATGAAAAGTGTACAAAGTAGCCATTCTCCGGTGCAATCTTGGTTACAAAACCAGAATTGAAAAAAGCAGAAATTTAAAAACACTGTAAAATTAGGAAAACATCCAGATCTTTAAGCCTTATCTCAAGAAAGCTGTTTGGAACCATTGCAGGCGCCGAGCCTAGCCACAGCCCGCAGTCTCCGATCAGTCTGCGAGCTGTGCATCAATCGCCGGAAGGAGCCACATTCTTGCTGCTGCCTCTGATTCTAGAGGAGCTTTGCCATTGCTGCCACCTTGATCGCTGGAGGAGCTTTACTGCTGCTGGCCCCAAAGGCTGCGAGGAGCCACGTCCTTGCTGCCACTGCTATCAGATAACCTTTCAACTTGATTGTATTTATAATTTGGTTTCATAACAAATTTTCTGTGTGAAATTCATGTTGTATTTTCTGTAAACATTTATTTTATTTTCTGGAAACTCTGCCATCTGGCAGTATCTATAGAGAGAGAGAAACAAGAAGGGTAATATTGGACTTGAAATGTTAACTCTTTCTTTCCCCACAGATACTGCCAGACTTACTGCGTTTTCCAGCATCTGCAGTATTTTGCTTTTAACTTTTGCATTGTAACTTGGTTTACCTTAACCCAGATGAACATACAACAGCTTAGGTCACCTCAGCTGTGTGCTTTGCAGTGCTCCAGTAAAAAATGAATTATTATGGCAGACACACATATTAGGGAAACAACATAAAGAGGTAAGAATACTTATTCTTAATTGTAACCCTAGGAATTTTTAAAACTGAGGATATTTTTATATTGCAATTTTGTTATTCCATTGGCAGAATGACCAGTTTTCAGGGTACAATTCACTTGAGCTGCACATCTTTGGACTGTGGGAGGAAACCGGAGCACCCGGAGGAAGCCCACACAGACACTGGGAGAATATGCAAACTCCACACAGACAGCCGTCCGAGGCTGGCATCGAACCTGGGACCCTGGTGCTGTGAGGCAGCAGTGGTATCCACTGAGCCACCGTGCCATCACTTATGATAATAAGTCTTAGATTGAGAAAAACTAGGTTAAGTAATCATTGTCTAGTAGACGGAGATGACAAGCATACCTATGTTAAAAAAACAACTTTCTCCAGCCTGCACCCTGTACCACATATTTGATCTATTACAACCTCCTTTTACTGTATGATTTTAGGATGATATTCTAACATGAACAACACCACATTTATTTGCAGGAAAGAAGTTTGAAAAAATCTCAAATGTTAATGCAAAGCTGCGATTTCCCTAAAATCCCACTTTTTGTGTTTCACCAATTTGGTCCCAACTGCTTTCCTTTTGTCAAATCAAATTTTGCTGCAAAGATTTGTGAATTGGTTCAATTTAGATTTTCGGGTGACATTGACATTTCTTTCATTTGAACTAAAATGTAGGGAACTTATCTGTGATAAATAGCTCTAACAATTTTAAACTATAAGCAAAGCATTGGTTGTTAACTGAGAAAAGACCATAAATGTTCAGGTCTGCAGTCTAAGTTCTGCTAGAAAGGTTTAGGTTGAGATCAACATTAAAAAAATTCTCAAATGTATTCAGACCTGGTACCCTAACAGAGCCATAGTATTAAAATAATGAAGATCCTCTTTTCATTAAAAAAAATCAAAAAATGCTTTTGATTAGAAATGTGTTCACAATATGCTGTCATGTAATTAAGGACTGCACCTATTGTGAATCAGTACAATGCCAGAAAGCAACAAATTAACACTGTAATATTAGGAATTATCACCATAAGTACTTGTGTATAAACTATGAAAAACTTGTATTCACAGCTTGGAAAGCACAGTTGTTTATTTGAGCTAAAACCCAGTGCTTTCATTATAAAGTAGAAAGCTCCAATTCCTACTTTATCAGTAAGTGAAGACATTTTCATAAGAATTACTCTCGTAATAAGGTTATAAAGGAGTTAAAATAAAATGAATTGCTGCAACTGTTATTATTCATCGTACTTTTGTGTATTCATTCTTGAGTTGTGGGTGTTGCTGGCAAGGCCGACATTTCTTGTCCATCTCTAATTATGTTTGAGAAGGTAACAGTGAGCTGACTTCTTGAGACAATGATGATTTTAGGTAGAGTATTCAGAGAATGCATGGTATTTGGACAGTTTGGATTAATACCAGAATGTATGTGTCAGTGTAGCTGTGCGAGATTAAGGGCACATTAATTTTAGGGCAAACCTTCAGCTTCACAGCTAAAACATTGCTGAAGCTGCATTCATTGCTGTGTCGAGCATTCAACTATAGCTTGATCTAATTTAAAATGGCTAAAAACTGACATTTGGGATGACTAGGACCTCAGGAGAAAAGCACTTGGCTGCTTGATGCTACTGGAATTGATTTTTCTTGTTTAGTTGTTTAATTGCCCACCACTCTTCATGATTGGACATGGCAGGATTATTGAGCTGTGATCTGCAAGTAGCATGCTAATACTACTGTTTAGCTAGCATGTGTGACAATGCTTTAACAAGGTTATGTTGTCCTTGTTTTTTTTCAATAGGGATCATAAAGGCTGAGGTTCCAATGTGTCTAGAAATATCTATTTGAAATCAATGGCAGAGGGGTGGCCAGTTCTCCCAATTGGTTTTTTTTATCCTAGTTTGGTTTAGTTTTACCTGGGGACCTAGAGAAGCAGTTACAGTGAAAAAGAGGTTCCATGTTTCGGCAGAGGTCTTGTCTAAACTTCCTGTCTGAATCCTGTCTTCCCTCTAAGACCCTGAGTTTGAATTTACCTTTTACCAAGGGGTGTGTTTATGGAATGTTGCAAGAATTGAAACAGATTCGCTAATTTGTGATATCATGTCAGATGAGTTATCAAATAAGTTATTCTAAATTCTGTTTTCTTTTGTTCATGTTTCATCCATAAGGTGTAAATAAACTCTGTTTTGTTTAAAGCTAAGTGGTTTGACCAGCTGCATCACTCCTGGAATATTCACCTTTCATCTGCCTATTAAAAACATAAGAATTTAGGGTCTGGGCTACCTTCTTAAAATGTTTTGAGGCAGGTCTGGCCTGGTCCATAGCACATGTAATCCTGTGTTGTATCTTTACAAAGTTGGCACCTCATTTAACGCATAAGGTACTGCACCTGGCACTTACCAGGCGATACCTGAATTTGGCAGAATTGCTATGTTAATTTGCCAGTGCTACCTTGTTTCCTTTGATTAAAAGAGCATTCTTAAAGTCGTGCAATGCAGACTAAGTACATTAATCTTTGATTCCTTGTAGAATCTTGAGAAACTAAAAACTACAAAACAAACAACAGGACCCTCACATGTTAATGCACCAAGAGTTTCTGTAGGAAAAAGGAAAGTTACAGATCCAGAATCGCAAACAACAAAGAAGGTCAAAGGTAAGAACCAATCTAATATTCCAAGAATAAAAGAAAAGCCGATTTATTGATTTATGTCAAACTTCATAAATAAAACTTTTATATTGAGCCACTTGCTCTTTTATCTGTTAACTTGAAGGTTAGGACAATAGTATATGTTACACCCTTGTTCAAGAATTATAACAGTCAATCCAGCAATGCAATTGTTTTAACTTTGTTTGTGGTCACGCTTTTAAAAATAATTTAGGATAAAATTTGTAATCCCTTGTGCAATGTCTATTAAGTAAAACCAAGTATGGATTTGTTAAGGGTTAATTGTGTTTAACTAACATGCTTAAAATTTTCAGTTGAGGATACAGCATTATTTAACACAATATGGTTAATATGGTATGCATAGATTTCTAAAAGGCCTTGATAAAATACCATATCAACAGGTTGCGAGAAATGTTCGAGTTTCTGGAATAAAAGGGATAGTAGCAACATGCATATAATAACAAAATAATACATTCTTCATCATGTCACCTTACCATATCTTCCGATTCACCTCAAGCAAGCTGCAAGCCTTTTCTGTGTGCACTGTCTTTACCTGCCTATCTCTTTTTCTTCACCCCCAGCTTATCTCTGTTTTGTATTTACATAGCAATATGTAGTATAATAGATTTCAAACAAAGATCCAGGTTGGGAAGATCAGTAGAGAAAAAAACCTTCTCGATAAGTTATTTTCTGTTTAATGTGTTACACTATTAATTTATGCTAAAACTGTGATAAATGTTTCTTCTGACTGCAGCAAGCACTAGTTGCTTAGTAACTGTTGGTTATCTTTCACAGCATTCTGTGAATCCACGGGTTCTGGGTGAGTAATTTTGTTACATAAGATCACTTCGTATGGCTTTGATTTTCTTTGACGTTGCATTTGTACAATTTTTGAAATGGTCAATACTACTTGTTTCTCACAGTATACCTTACAGCTTACCTTTTCTTTGCCTGTATGCATCCTTTCTCTGAATGCCTATCTTTCTTTCTTTCATTCAAAGCTTTTTGATTTGTGTTGTCTTGCATTTTTTGTAGTTTCTGTTTTACAGAGGAACATGGGACAAGAGTGAGTGTTTCAGTCACTGGAGCTTGCCCTGCCCTTCTAAATCAAAAATTGATCCCTTAGTTGTACTATCACCATATCCTTTGATAGCATTAGTATCTAGAAACCCATTGGTCACTATCTTGAACATGCTCAATGGCTGAGCTTCACAGCATTATGGGGCTGAGAATGCTACTGGTTCTCTGCCAGCAGAGTGAAGATGTTCGTCCTCATTTTGGTCCTAACCTAGTTTACAAACGTGTAGAATGACAAGGATGAGAAAAATGCTGTCCTTTCGTTGTCTGGCCTACGTGTGACTGCAGACCCAAGCAATGTGAATGACGCTTAACTGCCCTGTGAAATGGTTTACAAGCTATTCAGTTGTATCAAACCACTGAAAAATCTCAAAATGGGAATGAAACCAGATGGATGACTTGGCATCGACTAAGGCACTGTAAATGACAATGGCATACCCAGCCTTGTCAACCCTGCAGAGTCTTCCTTAGCAACATCTGGGGCTAGTGCCAAAATTGGGAGAGATATCACTACACTGACGTGTTAAACAGAAGTCTGACAGGGTAAATCTGACAGAATTGTACCTTGCGCACATCTAGATAACACCATCGCCAGCCCTAGGTATGTCCCATTCCATTGGCAGGACAGACCAAGTAGAGGTAATGATACAGTGGTATACAATCAGGAGGAGATCTCAACGTTGACTCTGAACCTTATGAAGATTCATGGCATCAGGTCAAACATGGGCAAGGAAACTTCTTACTGATTTCTCCAAGGTCAGCAAAGGGTCCCTACAAGCAACCATCCAAGACAGTTTGATCAGAGGATGCCTAAGCACAGACTAGTGATTGATCCCAGCCTTGTTAATGATTGTCCCAGTAAGTGAATAATACTGCATGTGATCTCAACCCATGAAATAGCCAGATTGACTCTGTGAGCAGCTGCAAAGACCACAGCTAAAGTTATTTTGTAGCAAATAGTTGTTTCTTTTGAAATTACTCACAATATTCAGAAATGTTTTCTAGTTAAAGATTCTTCAGAAAATCATAGGGATTGATTCCAACACAAGTATAGATACACATTTAATCAAAGTATAATAGAAGCATAGGGGAAGAATATTTAAACACAGATGTGAACGTTAATTAGCCTCAGGAAACGCTTTCTATTATCTCGCTCTCTCTCACTCCAGCAGCAGTCTTGTTGTTGGTGTCCAGTCCAGCTGCCCCAGAGAGGGGACGGCGGTGGGGGGTGGGGAATAGAATGGAGGTGGATGCGGATGGAGGAGTGGTATTCAACGAGATTGGGGGTGATGTTGGAGGGCACGGTTGGATAGGTTTGAGGGCAGGGGTGTGGGTGGTATTGGATGGGTTTGAGGGGCGGTGTTGGAGGATGAGAGTGGGGTTGTGTTGGACAGGTTTGGGGATGCAGGGTTGGCGTTGGACGGGTGTCAGGGCTCATGCGTGGTGTACTGTGTGTCTCCTGAATGGGGATCAGACTTAACAGAAAACTCAGAGTTTCAGAGGAGAGGCATTGAATCGAATAACAGAATAATCAATTATCCGAACAAAATAGTGCCCGCCCATCTCATTCGGATACTCGAGGTTCCTGTGTGTGTGTGTGTGTGTGTGTGTGTGTGTGTGTTTTATTAGGACAGTGGAGAATACAATGAATAAATACATTCAGGCAGTCCTTCAAGATAAGCAAGCCTGTGACAGATCTGAAGGATTATAGCCAATAACTGTGCAGTACAAATAAATAGGATGCATAGGAAGTTCCCAAGACCTTGATTATAGTTTAGTCAGAGTGGTGCAGGAAAAGCACAGCCAGTCAAGCAGCATCCGAGGAGCAGGAAAATCAACGCTTCGGGCAAAAAGGGCTTTTCCAGTACCACTCTGATCTAACCTCTGGTTTCCAGCATCTGCAGTCCTCACTTTTGCCTTGAGATTATAGTGTCTGGTAACACCTTAAGATCATGGGAACCTGGGGTTGTCCGTAGAGATGCCTATCATTAATTAGGTGTCTCTTAGGATTGGGTATACAGAGTAAGAGGGAAGGAAATGGTGACCACGTTGTGTGTGATTATTATAACATGAAACATATAGGAATGCTGTAATTTGCTGTCACAATCTGAGTGTCTCATTAATCTCTCTTCTGATCTGAGCCAAAGATGAAAAGAAAATTTGCTTCCTTACGTTGAGGCCAGATTTGGGGAAGGTCCTATGACCCTCTCCCTGCATTAACCAGTTTCTGCTTGAATAAAAAGTCTGCCACTTGCCTGAATCCTGCCTGCCTCCTGAGTCGTCATCCCCAGTCGGGTGCTACGCTCCTACAATAACGTATTGATCTACATCCTTATTATCAGCACTTTTCCTTTTTGGTCTGTCTTTTTCTAAATGTTGAATATCCTTAAATATTCTGTTCCCAGCCTTGGTCAGCTATGTCTTTATAATTGCAACTAGATCATACATATGTTTGCATTTATTTGTAATTGCACTTTGTGGCTTTAGTTTGTCTGATTAATGTTGTTCTGTGTTTCAACTCAATCATTGGTATTTGTTTCTGCGGCTTTCAACTTTTGTTTATAACTTTTCTATTTTTCAGTAGCAACTTTATTTTTCTCCAGGCTAAATTCTCTTTATGTTAGGTTCCCAGCCTCCTCTTAAGCTAATTTCAAATATCGCCTCCATCAACCCTCCGCACCCCGTCCCCCACAAACCTCGAAAAGAACCAGCAATTTTCTCTGTGGGCAAAATAGTCCCAGATCTACTTAAACATAATGCTTCCTCTTTATAAGGTCCTTCCTTCCTTCACTAGAACTAGTCCCAATGTCCCAGAAATGTAAAGCCCTCCCTTCTACCTATTCCTCCAACCAAAAGTTTAGATGCCAATTGTACTGTTTCTATACACACTGGCACGTGATACTGGGAGTTTGCCTAAGATGACTTCTGTAGAGCCCATACTTTTAATTCCCTTTCCTAGCTGCTTTCAGGACTTCATCTCCCTTTTTATCATTGTGGACCACGATTTCTTCCCAAAACAATGTCACATTGTCACTCGATGATATCCTTGACAGTGACACCAGGAAAATAGCATAAAATCATGGAACGATGCTTACATCTGTAGAAATGCCTGTCTGTTCCATAACAGTTGAATCTCCTGCCACTATTGCCCTTTCATTCTCAAATCCCAGCCACCATAGTGATTCTTCAGAAATTTCTCTGCGGTGCTGTCACCAGCACCAGAATCCAAAATGGACAACCAGTCCATTAGCAAGATAGACTCTGGGAACACTTGCATTACCCGTCTGGTACTCCAGAACATTGTAGTAGTCACCTGTTCATTTTTTCCCTGCATGTTCTTATCCTGAGATGCGACCACCTCCATGAAGTTCGTACTCTTCATCTCACTTGCTGTGGAGAAAGTGAGTACTGCAGAAGCTGGAGATCAGAGATGATGGTTTGGTGATGGGAGGTGAAATCATGGTCAAGGGGGCAGTAGGAGGAGGTGTCTGCGAGTTGGCGCCTGGCTTCACCAGTTTCCTCACGGGATTACTGTGGATTTCACCAGTTTTCTCATTTTCCCTTCCCCCATCTTATCCTAGTCCAAGCCTCCAACCCAGCACTGCCCTGTTGTCCCGTCCATCATCTCTTTCCCATCTATCTGTTCCACCCTCCTCTCCAACCTATCACCTTCTCCCTCACTTTCATCTACTTATTGCATTATCAGCTACCTCCACCCAGCCCCACTCCCCTCCCGTTTATCTCTCAGCAACCCTCAGCCTCATTCCTGATGAAGGGCTTATGACCAAAACACGATTGTCCTGGTCCTCGGATGCTGCCTAACCTGCTGTGCTTTTCCAGCATCTCACTTGCTATTTCTGTTACTCACTTGTCACTTCTGAAATGAGCTTGGCCCCTTCCTAGGAATCTGACTTGTTGTTATACATTTGCATAGGGCTGAAACCTTGTTCTTCATTGCATGGAAGGAATGAATAGGGAGAAAATGGACATCTTGGGAGTGGAGACACCAGGGAAGGCGCAAATGGAAAACATTGAGGTTGAAATTATGATAAGCTTAGAAGGCGATAGTAGATAGGGGCTAGAGGAAAATTGAGTGGATAGATTATTGGCTGGAAGTCAGATGTATCAACTGAACAATTTGAAATCTCCTTAGTATGGACCAGGGTCTGAAACTCGGACTTTCCTAGTCTGTATAGTGGCTCACTATCATTAGGAAACTATAAAAGTACTTGTACACATACAGTAACAAGGTTTATAGGGATGGTTTTTTTCCTCAAGTTTCTAAATTGTGGACTAAAACAGACATTGTCAAATTAGAATCAATCCACAAAATCAGCATTAGAGCAGAATTGGCGGTCTAAAAAGAACAGTTAAATTTATTTGCCTGTGAGAGCATTCAATAAATTTTCAGCACTTCTAGAAAATTTCCTTTCCTATTTTTATTCCCTAGCTATAATACATGTAAACAATATAACATTCAAAATGCAATACCCTATTCCCCCATTGACTTCCAAAAATAAACTTAATCATTCAAAGTATTTCAGTAGCAAAATATGAAGCAAAAGTTTTATTTGGGCCATGTGGTTTAAAATAATGTTTTCAATCCAGTTATTACTTTTAAGGAAGGTAAATAACTTGAGTGGCAGGTAGAGTTTAATTTAGATAAAGGTGAAGTGTTGCATTTTAGTTAGGCAAATCGGGGCAGGACTTATACACTTAATGGTAGAGGTGTTGCTGAGCAAAGAGTCCTTGAAGATGGTCACGGTAGACAAGGTACTGAAGAAGGTGTTTGGTATACTTGCCTTTACTGGTCAGTGCATTGATTGCAGGGTTGGGATGACGTGTTGGCAGCTGTACAGGACATTGATTAGGCCACTTTTGGAATGCTGCTTCCAATTCTTGTCTCCCTGCCTTCGGAAAAATATTGTTAAACTTAAAGGGTGCAGAAAAGATTTACAAGAACGTTGCCAGGGTTGGAAGGTTTGAGCAAGAGGAGAGGCTGAATAAGGCTAGGACTATTTTCCCTGGAGATTGGAGGCTGAGGACTGATCTTATAAAAGTTTATAAAATCATGATGAGCCTTAGTAGGGTGAATAGCCAAGGTCTTTTTCCAAAGGTAGGATAATTGAGAACTGGAGGGAATAGGATTAGGGTGAGAGGGGAATGATATAAAAGGGACCTAAAGGGAAACGTTTTCACACACAAGGTGGTGTGTGCATGCAGTGAGCTGCCAGAGGAAGTGGTGGAGGCTGGTACAATTATAATATTTAAAAGGCATCTGGATTGGGTATATGATTAGGAAGAGGTTAAAGGGATATGGGCCAAATGCTGGCAAATGGACCGGATTAATTTAGGATATCTGGTTGGCATGGACGAGTTGAACCAAAGGGTCTGTTTCCATGCTGTATATCTCTGACTCTATAACTGATGTAATAAATTGCAGATGGCAAATTGGGGGCCAATTTTTTTGATTAATTGCAGGAGTCTTTTTACTATAAAGTGCCTCTAATGAGGATTATAATGAAATAAAATCCTGAAAATGACAGGTAATTCGATGTTAAAAATCTCACAACCAGGAGCAGTGCTCCAAAAGCTAGTGCTTCCAAATAAACCTGTTGGACTATAACCCAGTGTTGTGTGATTTTTAACTTTGTAAACTCCAGTCCAACGCCAGCATCTCCAAATCAGGTAATTCAATGAATCTATCTTTAAAAAGACTGGCAAAAGAAACTTCAGTAATAATGTTTTAAAGAGTCAATGGGTTCAGACACTGCCTAGGAAAGTATGGAGGTAGATTCAGTTGTGACATTTGAAAGAAAATTCGATAATTTCTGCTTTGAATGTGTTGGCTGAAGGGAAAAACTTGCAGAGCTACAAGAAAAGAACCAGGGAGTAGGTCTACATAATAGCATGGACTCTACAGTCTGGACTAAATGGATGCTGGAAGAACACAGCAAGCCAGACAGCATCAGAAGGTGGAGAAGCCACCATTCTGGGTGTAAGTATTTTTATATCTGCAACATTGACGTCTCCACCTCCTGATGTTGCTTGGCTTGCTGTGTTTTTCCAGCCTCCTGTTTGTCTACTTTGGATTCCAGCTTCTGCAATTTTTTTGTCTCATTAGTCTGGATGGCTCCCTGTTGTGTTGTAATGATTATATCACTCAAATGTTTTTCCAGGTTACCACCTGATTTTATTAATCCAGCGAACAAAGTTTCTCAACAGCCAAAGTCTTCACAGAATTCTGGACTTGGATTAACTGTTATTGATTGTGATGAAGATAGCAATGACACGGTAAAAGAGGGCAAGAAAGGTGTTGTGGCCCACTCAGCTCTTCCAGCACCAGTGGAATCACAGGCTGGACATGGTCTACCTGCTGGTAAGCATTTTTCTGACAAGTGGGGCAACATTCCTTCTTTAAGCGTTGATCATGTTGACAAAATTTATTTGGGAACATTGGAATCAGAAAATTGGAAGACTATTGTTTGCTTAATTGGACAATGGTATTGTTACTCAATTATTCTGTACTTATCTGAAAATTAAACTCCCCATCCTGCAGAATTGGTGCCAAGCTGCCTTTTATATATGATAGGACATTTTTATCGTTCTGTAGTTTTTTAGCATAATTTTTTTTAAGCAAACCTATAAAGACCTTCTGCTGTATAAAATATAAGAAACTGGTTTTTCATCTAATAGATCAATGATTTTCATTGTCATGGAAGCTCTTTGCTTCATGGCTCCTTGAGATAGGAGCATAAATGATTGTTCAACTGGGAAAGATGTTAGACTTTGCAAGCATTTAATAGATTGTAGTTCAGGATGAGAAACTTTCAAACCTCCAGTCTCCAAATCAATTACTTTAGTTAATTAGTTAAGTTCAGATACTGCATTCTGGATATATAGGAAGTATATGCGATGAATTTCTTTCTTATTGTTATTAGATTTGATCCTAAATCCTAAAGAAAAACATTAGTGCTTAATGTGATTAACGTGGCTTCTCATAAAGATGGTGGTTTTGTGGTAAAGTGTTTGGGACCTGAGTTCATGCTCCATGTGCATAGGTTCCAGTTGCAGCTAGTGGAACTAAAATTCAACTAATACATCTAGAATATGTAAGAAAAAGTTTGTTTCAGTAATAGCGATTATGACAGCTATTATTAATTTTTATAAAAGCCCATCGGTACCTTTCTTTGAGGAAGGAAAGCTGTCATCCTTATCTCGTTGGTCCTGCGTGTGATTGGAGACTCATAACAATGCAATTGAACTTCCACCTGAAATTGCTGAGCATGCCAGTCCATTCAAGGACATTTAAGATGGTCAACAAATGTTGACATTGCCAGTAATGTTCATACCCTATGAAAGAGTAAACCATAAGGACTGTGGGCTTTGTATGTTTAAAAAGAAACACGGTCAGTGAATTGCTTTACAGTCTTATATGGGGATTCTGTGTTATAATTCAAGCATTCTTCTTAATATTTCATAGGATCTGGTCATCACTGGCTAGCTCAGTATAGCATTAGTCTACTCTTACTAATCAGCCTTGAGAAGGTGGTGGTGAACTGCCTTCTAGACATGTTGCACCTATGATATGTCTGTACATCTACAGTGCTGAAAGATAAAGAGTTTCAGGATAAGATCATAAGATGGAGGAGCAGAAATAGGCCATTCAGTCCATCAAATCTGCTCCACCACTAATGAGATCATGGCTGAACTGATAATCCTCAATTCCACTTTCCTGTCTTTTGCCTATAACTCTCAATTCCCTTACTGATTAAAAAATCTATCTGTCATGACCATTACAACATGGAGACAGACAGCCGAGCCAAATCAGTCATTCTACCTCTGTGTAAGTGACACAGTAAAATTAAAACCTTCAAATACCCTCAAAATTGACTCCACAGGTTCCCAACAAGTCTTTCTAAATATCCAGTCCAAAACTTTGTGTATAATTAATCATTGACATCAGTTTGTGTCTTAAACAAAATACTTAGCAGCTTATTAACAATGTAATGACTTTAACAGAGCAAAAATTCAACAGTAGGGTCATCTAATTGGTCCACGTTCTCTGCCCAAAAACCATTGTTCTTTTACAGCCCCATTCTAACACAAAGGCAGATAAGCAAACACAGTTAAGGGATAAATAAAAGAAGATAACAAAAGTGACAGACCATTTAAGTTGTTTTTATGATATGTTGTTCCTTGGGCATTGGTGATAGTTTCTTGGTTGAGACCTGATCAGGTGTACCCTGAACTCTGGGAAACTAGGGAAGTAATTGCTGAGTCCCTTGCTGAGATACTTGTATTATTGATAGCCACAGGTGAGTTGCCAGAAAACTGGAGATTGACTAATCTAGTGCCACTATTTAAGAAATGAAAAGCCAGGCAACTATACACAGGTGAGCCTGACATCAATGACGGGTAAGTTGTTGGAGGGAAGATTGAGGGACAGAAGCTACGCGTATTTGGAAAGGCAAGGACTGGTTAGAAATAGTCAACATTGCTTTGTGTGTGGGAAATCATGCCTCACTAACTTAATTGAGTTTTTTGAAGAAGTAACAAAGAGTATTGATGAGGGCAGAGTGGTGGGTGTGATCTATGTGAACTTGACTAAAGTGTTCAAAAAGGTTCCATGTGACAGACTGGTTGGCAAGGTTAGATCTCATGGAAAACAGGGAGAACTGGATGGAAGGTAGAAGATGGAAGGTGGTGGTGGAGGGTTGCTTTTCAGACTGGAGGCCTGTGACCAGTGGTGTGCCGCAAGGATTGGTGCTGGGTCCACTACTTGTCATCATTTATATAAGTGTATTGGATATGAACATAGGAGGTATAGTTAGTAAGTTTCCAAATGCACCAAAATTGGAGATGTAATGGACAACGAAGAAAGTTACCTGCTAGTACAGTGGTCCAAAGAGTGGCAGATAAAGTTTGAATGTGAGGTGCTGCGTTTTTGGAAAAGCAGATCAGGGCAGGACTTATCCTGGGGAATGTTGTTAAACAAAGAGACATTCGAGTGCAGGTTCTTAGTTCAGTTACAGGTAGACAATGCCGCTCACCTTTATTGATCAGTACATTGAGTATAGAAGTTGGCAGGTCATGTTGTAGCTGTACAGGACATTGGTTAGGTCAGTTGTGGAATACTCCGTTCAATTCTGGTCTAACTCCCATAGGAAGAATGTTGTGAACCTTGAAAGGATTCTGAAAATGTTTACAATGAGGTTGCCAGGGCTGGAGGTTTCGGCTATAGGGAGAGGCTGAATAGGCTGATGCTATTTACCTTGGAGCATCAGAGATTGAGAGCTGACCCTATAGAAATTTATTAAATCTTGAGAGGCATGGATGGAGTAAATACATAAGGTATTTTCCCTCAGGTGGGGGAGTCCAATACTAGAGGGCACAGGTTGACGGTAAGAGAGGAAAGATTTAGAAGAGACCTAAAGGGCAACCTTTTCACATAGAGGGTGGTATGTATATGGAATGAGCTGTCAGAAGAAGTGGTCGAGGCCAGTCCAATTATAACATTTAAAAGGTATCTGGATGGATATACAAAGAAGAAGGGTTTAAGAGAGATGTAGGCCAAATGCTGACAAATGGGACTAGACATACTTAGGATATCTGGATGATATGGACAAGTTGGACTGATGGATCTGTTTCCGCGCCATATATTTGTATGATTCTGACTCTTAAGTTGATCAAGGTCATCTTTACAGTTCAGAATAGAAAAGTGTGGAAGCACAGCATGTCAGGCAGCATCCGAGGAGCAGGGGAATTGACATTTTGGGCATAAGCCCTTCATCATGTATGTGATTGCTGAGAAATAAATAGGAAGGTAACTGGGAAGGCAATAGGTAGATGGAGGTGGGGGTGATATTGATAGGTTGGAGGGGAGGATGGAGCGGATAGCTGGGAAAGAAGCTAGACATGTAGGACCGATCAAAAGGGTGTTGCCGAGTTGGAGGATTGGATCTGGGATGAGGCAGGGGGAGGAGAGATAAGGAAACTGGTAAAGTTCACGTTGATGCCATGTGGTTAGAGGGTCCCAAGGTGGAAGATGAGGTGTTCTTCCTCCAGGATCAAGTGGCTTGGATTTGGCGATAGAGGAGGCCTGGGACTTGCATGTCTTTGGTGGAGCGGGAGGGGGAAGTTAAAGTTTTCGGCCACAGGATGGTAGAGATGTGCCCTGAAACGTTCTGTGAGTTGATGTCCTGCCTCCCCAATGTAGAGGAGACCACACTGAGAGCAACGGACACAGCAGATGATGTGTGTGAAGGTGTAGGAAAATCTCTGCAAGATGTGGAAGGATCCTTTGGGGTCTTGGACAAAGGTGAGGGGTAAGGTGTGGGAGCAGGTTTTACATCTCTTGCGGCAACAAGGGAAGGTACCAGGAGTAGGGGGTTGGGTTGGTGTGGGGCGTGTACCTAATGAAGGAGTGCCGAAGGGGTGCCAAAGAAGTCCTCAATTTTCCCACCTTTACAGTTAGGTAAAGACAGTAAGATTTATAACTTCGTTTTTATTTTTTGAGCTTCTGAGATCTGCTCATGGGAGGTTAGGGAGGAAACTTGCAAATCTTTCATCTTGTGGTATCAACAGCCAGATTCTTTTTATCACAGAAAATACAATCCAAAACCCAATTCAAACTCTGATCACTCCCTGACAGACTGAGACTTCTTGAAGGAGATAGTCAATTACCATTCAACATCTGCCATCTGTTTGAGCATGGTCTTTTCCAGACTTGCTGGAACCAATTCCCAGGTGCTGACTTCATTAGTAGTCAACCTCTGCTCTCTGTTTACACATAATGCTCTCCTCCAGTGAGGAAGCATCAACCAACCAACCTGATCAAGAGCCAACCTGCAGTTAACTTCTAGGTCTTGCCTCATGAACAAACAAAAACTTATTCTTTTTTCTTTCTTAATAAAACTGTTGCCCACAGTTTAAAAATCATCTTTCGCTCACAGTTCTCCCAAAATTAAAACTGATAAAAGAACAAGATAAAAATAATGAAAAATCAACAAGGGCTCTAGTATGACCTTGAAAATTCTTTACAACCCAACCTGATCGGCCACCTACAGAAAGGAATTTCTCAGATTCACCATTCTCTGAGGGAAGAAATTCCTCGTCACCTCTGTCTTAAATGGGCAATCTTTTATTGTGCAATTATGCCCTCTGGTTTTGGACTGCTCCACAAAGGGAAACAATGTCTCTGCATGTACCCTGTCAAGCTCCTGAAGAAACTTGTTCTGCTTCAATAAAGTCTTTTCTCATTCTTCTACTTTCCAATAAGTAAAGGCCCAACCTACTTAACATCTCCTTAAAAGCCACTTCCCCCATACCTGCTTTCAGCTTAGTGAATTTTTCTGGTATTCTGAAAAAGTCATACCTGGTTCTTTCTTTCTCAACAGATACTGTCAGACCTGCTGAGTTTCTCTGTGTTTATTTTGAACATTCTCTGGATTGCTTCCATTACCAGTTTACGTAGATAAGGATTCAACAGTGAAGGAATGATTATATCATTCCATATGAATTATTGAATTATTGTCTTCCGTGTTAAATGGATTTTGTGCAGTTAATGAATTTTGAGTGCATTTTGACTTTTATATTTCAGTCTACAAAGTATATTAACTTAATAGCGTGGGACTTGGTGAAATAAGTCTTGGTCATGCAAGTCTGTACCTATTCTGCGTTTGTTGTCATCCCAGTTATTAAACAAGCCCTAGCTTGCACCTGAACCTGATATAGCTCAGTAGTACCAACCTGTAAATGCAATTGATTTGCAAAGTACAAAAGTATAAACTTTCTAGCCTGGTTTATCTTTCATTTTATTGTTTGTGTAATATGAAGGAAATACAGCAGTGAATATCTTTGACTTGTTTCCTTGGAACAATCTGAACAACTTCAAGTTGTTGGCTGGTTCTTTCACATTCTGCTACACGTGGTTGACATAAAAGACGACCTCTGTGTCTATAGTTCTGTCCTCTAAATAGATGGCCAACATTCTGCTTGTGGCCTTTCATAGATATTAACCGACATGGAAGGAAACAAGATGCACAAAAGAAGGTGTACTTATGGGACTGTATATTCTTTGCTGAGTTGGAATTGTTTTGTGCTGGATATTGAAGAAGTATAGTGAATCTGGGAAAAGGCAACTGAACTCTGATGGTTAATAATTCCTGATGTGGAATGTGGAATTTTGCTAACTGAGAGCAGGTCATACACACAAATCTATGGACAGGAAACAAGAGGTAACTAGCTGTCCCCTTGATTCTGCTCCATCATCTAATAAGATCATGGCTTATCTGACTGTAGCCTTAAATCCAAATTCTCACCTATCCCGATAAACTTTCACCTCTTTGCTTACTGAGAATCTATCCACTTCTGCCTTCAAAATATTTAGAGACTTTGCCTCCGTTGCATTTTCAGGAAGGGCATTCCAAAAAGACCTTGTCTCAATTCTGGTTTAAATGGATGGTTTCTTATTTATAAACAGTGGTCCCTGATTCTGGATTCTTTCATAAAACAAAAACATCCTCTTCATATCTACCCTGTCAAGCCCCCTCAGATATCATATGGTTCAGTCAAGTCACCTCTTATTCTTCTAAACTCCAGCAGATGCAAGACCATCCTATCTAACCTTTCATCATAAGACAACTCACTTTTTCCAGGTATTAATATGGTAAACCTTTTCTGAACTACCTCCAGTGTGTATACATACTTAAATAAGGAGATCAATGCTTTCTACAGTATTCCAGATATGGTCTCTCATGTGCCCTGTCCCATAACCTCCCAGTTTTTGTATTCAGTTGCAATAGACAATAACATGGTATTAGGTTTCTAAATTAGTGCATTCTTTTGTGATTTATGGGCAAAAGGTTGGCAGATAGGATATAATGCAGGAAAATGAGAGATTATGTACATGGTGGGAAGAATAGAAGAGCAGTACACTACAGCAAGGAATGAGTGGGGGATCTTGGTGCACATATCATAATAAGCTAATATCCAAGTTCAATGAATAATAGGAAAGGCAAATGAAATGGTGGCTTTCGTTTCAAAGGGAATGAAGTATTAAAATACAGAAGTCTTGCTGAACTCTACAATGCACTAGTCAGGCCACACTCTCAATACTGAAAGCGGATTTCGTTCCCTGATCTAAAGAAAGTTTTACTAGGGTTGGAAGCAGTCCAGAGAAGGTTCACTAAGTTGATTCCCAGTAAAGAGGATTTTCTTATGCATAGAGGCTGTGTAAGTTGGGCTTGTACTCATTAGAGTTTAGATGAAAGAGACCCGACTGAAACATATAAATTCTTTGTGGATTATATAGGGGAGATGCAGAGAGTTTAGAACCAGAGGGCATAATCTCAGAATAAGCGGTTGCCCATTTCATATTAAGATGAGGACTTTTTTTATTTTCTCAGGCTAGTCAATCTGCAGAATTCTTTACTGCGGAGGCTTGTGGAATGTTTAAGTCTGAGATAGACAGACTTTCTTATCCAGTGAGAGAGAGTCAAGGGTTTGGGGGATTAGGCAGAAAAGTAGAGTTGAGGATTATCAGATCAGATTCTTAATTAGTGTCCCACAATACCATCTTGCTTCCTAAGCGGTCTTATTGATCCAGTCCCCACTCTCAGGCAGACATCTTCAGGTGCTGTGAAAACAGCAGAGACATATTAATAGAAAGGAAACATCCTCTCCCAATTTATTTTCGTAAGAATGTGACAAGTATGGGCTATTTTCATATAAAATGAAGCTTTTCCTTTGATCTGAAAAACTTTCTTTTGTCTTTCAGTTGCCTTCACCTTCTCTGATCTGAAGAAAGTACCAATAATTTAAACCCCCCCCCCCCCTTTTTCAGCGTAAGTCCAAACCCTCTCTCAAGGTGCCTTCACAGTCAACCTTCTCCAGGTAGTTAACAAGGCTCCCATTGCTTTACCTATAACACCTCACATGGCTTTACAGTGATGGCACGGGCCTTCCTTTGATCTTTAATTACCCTAGGACTGTCTGCCAGTCTTTCAGACCGAGTGTTCTTTTATAAATCCTACATTTAAAAAATGTTGTTTTCAAAATAAGGGTAATGTTATAATATACATATTTGCAGGCCAGGGCATGGAGTAATTCCAGCTTTGTGTATACCTGGATACAAAGAAAACTCATTCCAATTTTCTGAACTCTGAGCAGGTTTATATTTCACTGTATATAACCATTGTAGTTACATAAATTCCTGTTGGTTGGTAACCATTTGTAGAAGTGCTCTCTTTAACCTTACATCCAGTTTTAATTCCATACACCTTCTCATCCATCTCAATAATGCTGCAATTAACGCAATAATCTTTACTCATTTGTTGCCAACTGCACTTCATTATCAGCTTTCAAAAACAAACATTGAAAACAAAAGTCTTTCTAACTCTATTCAATATAAAAGAACACAAATGAGTAACAATGAAAAGAAACAAACTTACCTGGCAACTGAGGTAAACGTTAATTAAACTTTTAGTAAAATGTCTATTCCAATGTTTTTAAAATAACTAATTACAGAGATCGATCATGGCTGCATATTCTCATACATTCAACAAATACACAAACAAATTGAGAACCAATTTGTCCTATATTTGCGGCTTAGTAACCTTTTCTCTATACATATCCAGCAGTAATACTTAAACCAGGAGTGTTTTTCATTGTTTATGACAAAAGTTACTTTCACCAACTTTTTGAACAGATTTTGTCAAGAAATATCTACTTATTAAATGCCTTTCCTGCCAGGTTCAATAATCTGTGTCCTTAAACATAAAAGTTTAACACATAGGAGCAAGAGTAAGTCATTCAGCCCCTCAACTCTGCCCCACCATTCTCTAAAATCATAGATGATCAGCCCAGGCCTCCACTCGTCTTCCATATCTCTTCATAGAATTCCTACAATATGACAGGCCATTGAGTCCACACCAACGCTCTGAAGAGCATCTCACTCAAACACATCTCATCCCTACATTTCCCATGGTTAACCCACCTAACCTCATATCCCCAGATACTATGGCGCAATTGAATATGGCCAATCCACATAACCTGCACATCTTTGGACTGTGGGAGGAAACTGGAGCACCGGGAGGAAACTGGACCACCAGGAGGAAACTCACACAGACACTTGGAGAACATGAAAACTCCACATCGACAGTCACCTGAGGCTGGAATCAAACCCAGGTCCTTGGTGCTGTGAGGCAGCAGTGCTAACCACTGAGCCACCATTCTGCCTACAGTTCCTCACAACCTTCAACTCCATGCTTTTTAATATGTATCTACGTTCTCTTTAAATACTTCCAGTGATGGAATCTCCACAACTCTTTGGGAGACAGGATTTCAAACGTTTACAACCCTCTAAGAGAAAAATTCTTTCAGATCTTAGTTTTAAATAAGTGTGCCTTATTATCTGTTCCCTGGTTTGAGATTCCTCCCATGAGTTGAAATTGCCTCTCAACATCTACTCTATCAAGCCCCCTTAAAATCTTGTATGTTTGAGTAAGATCACTCTTCTAAACATTAATGAATAAAGGCCTAACTTGTTTGTCTGTTCTTCATAACACAGTCCCTTAATCCCAGCAGTCAGCATAGTGAATCTCTTTTGAAAAAACCTCCAATGCCAGTATATCCTTTCATAAATGCAGATACCAAAACTCCACACTCTGCTTCAAGTGTGGCCCCATTAACACCCTGTAAGATTGTAACAAGACTTCCCTATTTTTAAACTCCAAACCTGGAGCAATGAAGGCTACAATTGCATCAATTGCCTTAATTGCTTGCTGCATTTACATGCTAACATTTTATACCATGCAGAGGAATACTCAAATCCTTGTGCACTGCACTTCTATTTTGAGTCTTTCTTCAATTAAGGATTCGACTTTCCTAAGGCAGCAGTACCAAGAGAGACATCGATAATGGACAGCACTCTCAACCCTTGCCATAAAGAGGAGTTTCATAATAGTGGGTCCTACTTTAAAGGACTTTAATTTTCTGAAGTAGTACATATTTCCCTTTACTATTATACCTGTACACTATTCCTTCCAAATCAACTTATCATCAAGTTTAAGTCCTAGATACTTGTAGTTAGTATCTATTTCAAAGTCACATTATGGATCTTCAGATGAATGTAATAAACTGTCCTTTTTCCTAGATTGTAGTTAGTTCTTGCTCTAGTTTCCATTCACTTTAAAATAATTGTTATTTCACCATTTTACAAATTGTTTCATCAAATTACTTTGTTAGTCCTTATGAAAAATACAAATACCACATCATCTGTGTACTTTCAGATCAAAATGTTGCCTTGCTCTTATTAACAGTAATTCATATAGAAAAGCAAAGGTAGCCCTGAGTAAATCCTGGAGCTAAATACCATTGAGCCCTTCTGTGAAGAAAATCACTGACATCAGTACTTTTTCACTTTTTTTTAATAAACTTGAATATATGCATGCTATTAAAAGTTGGAGAGAAATCAACTAATTTCCTTCCTGACCTCATCCTATGCAATGCAAATTGCTTCCTTACTTTAGGCCCTGTCCTGTCACTTTCAAAACTTCAGTCACCATTTCTCCCTCAGGAAAATGACTTCAATCACCCGTCTTTGCAAAACTACTGCCTTTCTCCAACCTGCCTTTCTTTCTTGGATCAGGTCAATATCTGTCAGAACTAGCCTGTATCCCGTGACTCCCTAAATGAATCCATGCAATCAGGTTTGAATCTTTGTTGCAGGCATTCCTTAACATTTCCTCTGCATCTCTTATCCAAAACCTTCAATCTGTTTAAGAGCATAAGACATTGAAACAGAAGTAGGCCATTCAGCCCATAGCTACTGCTCCACCATTCAGTGAAATTCTGGTAATCTTTTAATTCAACTTTCCTGCCTTTTCCCATAAGCCTTAATTCCCTTCTTGATTAAAAATATCTCTCAGTTTTGAATGCACTTAACTCAGCTGTTTGTGGCAAGGGTTTCCATAGGTTAATAGCTCTCTGAAAGAAGAAATTTCTCCTCATCCATCTTTCAAGATTATGCCCTCTGATCCTAGACTCTCCCACAAAGAGAGACAACTTTTCTGCCAGCCTCAGCTGTCAAGTCTCCCAAGAATTTTCTATGTTTCGATAAGGTTGCCTTTCATTTTTCTATAATCCAAAGATACAGGCCCAATGTACTCAATCTCTCATAAGACATTCCGTCCATCCCTGGTATCAACCTAGCAAACGTTCTTAGGACCACCTCTTGTGCTAATACATTTTCCCTCAGATAAGTGGCCCAAAACTGTTGACAATATTCTAGCTACAGTCTGACTAGTCCCTTATATGATTTTAGCAAAGCCTCCCTACTGTCATACTGTATTCCTTTTGAAGTACAAGCCAACATTCTATTTGCCTTTTTTATTACCTGTTGAACTTGGATTTTTTTTTTGTGATTCATGGATGAAGAATTCCAAATCTCTCTGTTCCATTACTCTCTGCAGTCTTCCTCCATTTATATATTATGACCATATTGCATAACCTCACTTAATCTGTCTATGGCCCTCTGCAGACTCTGTGTGTCTTCCAACCATTTGCCTTCCCATCTATTTTTGTTTCATCTGCACACCTGGGTAGTACATTCACATTTCTCAGCCAAATCATTAGTATATATTGTAAATAATTGTGGGCCAAGCACTGATTCCTTGACACACCATTAGTCACAGGTTTCTATTCGTTAGCCAATTCTCTATCCATGCTCATATGCTCTCCGTTTTCTATTAGTTAGCCAGGTCTCTATCCATGATTAAATGCTACCTCCAACACCATTAATTAGCCTAATGTGGTACCTTATCAAATACCCTCTAAACACCAGAGTATATTACAGTCACAGCTTTCCTTTCGCTTGCTTGTTTCCCTTCAAACAATTCTAGTACATTTGTCAGGCATGATTTCCTCTTCATGAATTTGACTCTATTTGTTCATATAATATATATCTAAATACTCTGCTCCTGCATCCTTTATAATAGGCTAACATTTCTCCCAATAACTGGCCTATAATTACCTGTTTTTATCAGTTAAGTAGAGGTATTACATTGGCAGTCTTCCAATCCTGTAGGACTTCACCAAAATCTAAGGACTCTTGGAAGATTAATACCAGTGCTTACACTATCTTTGCAGCTACTCCCTTTACTTAACCTAGGATTCATCCAATCAAGTTCAGGCAACTTATCAGTCTTTACCCTCATTAGTTTCCCTAACAATTTTTCTCTAGTGATAGTTGCTATGTACTCTGCTGATTTTGCCCCTTGCATATTTTGTAATATCGGGATGCTATTAGTTTCTTCTACTGTGAAGACTGATGCAAAGTATTTATTCAATTCCTGTGCCATTTCCTGGTTCCCCATTATTATTTTTCCAATCTCATTCTCTGAGGGGCTTGTATTCACTTGGGCTTCTTTCTTACAATTTATGTATTTAAAGAAGCTCTTGCAGTCTGCCTGTATATTGCTTTCAAGTTTAGCTTTAAAGTTTATTTTCTCCCTCTTTATTATTTTTGAGCCATGTTTTGTTGGTTTCTAAAACTTTCACAATCTTTTAGATTACTGCTAATCTTTTCAACATTTTTTTTCTTTCAACTTGATGCTATTCCTCAAGTTCCGTGGTTAACCTGTTTAACTCATCCCTGCTCGTAGAATACTTCTTCCTCACTGGACCATGTATTTGCTGTGACCCATGAATTATTTTCTTAAACATTCGCCATTGTTACTTGACCTTCATTGCTACTAAACTCCTTTTCTGGTCCACTCCAGTAAGCTCTGCCCATGTTCTTGTGTAGTTACCCTTATTTAAGCTGAGCGCAATTGTTTCCAAGCCAGGTTCTTCCCTCTCAAACTGAATGTTAAATTTTGCCATGTTATGGTCACTGTTTCCAAGGGGGATTTTTACCTGCTGTTATTTATGAAACCTGCCTCTTTACCTGTCACCAGATCCATATCAGCCTGATCCCCAGTTGGATCTACAACATGTTCTCGGAAATATTATGAATTCTTCTGCATGGTTTCCTCTGCCAATCTGACTATCCTGGTCTACATGAAGATTAAACTCACCCATGATTAATGCCTTTGTTACATGCCCTCATTATCCACTGATTCATTCTCTGTCCTAGCTACTGTGTACGGGGCTGAAAGTCTACCTCTGTTCCAATCAGTGTCATCTTCTGTTTTACCTCCAGCCATAAGCTGTTGCACTTGTTTGCTGTACTAACAATGCTACCTTCCTGCCCTTTTCTTCCTGCCAGTCCAACCAAAAAGTCATGTTAACCCTGAACATTTAGTTCACAGTTTTGATCACCTTGTAACTATATTTCCATAATGGTTAGAGGATCATATACATTAACATGTATTTGTGCAGTTAATTAATCCATTTTGTTCCAAACATTATGCATATTCAAGTAAAGAGCTGTTAATTTTGTCTCATTACCTTTTTTTTCTTTTGACCTTTTTTCTCTAGGCTTTTTCTCTGTTGATATAATTTGACCCTACCTCTCTGTATGATTATCCAAATAGCTGTCCTCTACTACAGCCACATCCTCTTGCTTTGTAAGCCTACAAGTCCCCTCCCGTGAACCCTCACCTCCTCTAATTATTTTAAAACTCTCTCTGCATTCCAATTTATCAAATCACCAGGATAACTGGTCTCAGATTGATTCAAATGAAATCCAGCCCACTGGAACATCTACCCTAGAACTAAGTGTCGTTGCCCCACAAACTGAAATCTATTTCACCCACACCACGCTTTGAGGCACACACTTGATTCTTTGATTTTATTTACCCTATACCAGTTTATACCGGCTCAGGTCAGAATCCAGAGATTATTATGTTGGAATTTCTGCTTTCTAACTTACTTCCTGACTATTCATAATCTTTCTAATTGCGACAGTGTCATTGGTCATAGAGCTGTTTCTGTTCTGTACAAATCTATGACTTCTGTTCACAGCTGCACAGAACAATATCCATCCCCTTCATAATTCTGCACCCTACCAGAACTACATTTCTATTTCCTTCCCTCCCTGAATGATCCTCTATATCAAGGTGCTGAGGTCAGTTTGCTCATTTTCCCTGCTGACCCCATTCTCACCTCTACGACATTTGCTGGAGCCAAAGCTCCTCACTTATAACCCCGTGCGTTCATTTCTGCCTCACCTGCAGTTGCTGATGACAGCCCAGTTTTTAATCATCAATTCAGGGGTGTATTACTATCCTCTGAAGCAAAGTATCTACATAATTTTCCCCTTCCCTGATGTGTCAGTGTTTTCAACTGAGGTCTGAAGTTCCTCGAGCTGCAAACATTTACTATACGTGAGTTCACTCTAGATCAGATTAATGTTTCTTTTCATTCATGGTAAGTGGGAGTCACAGGCTAGGCTAGCATATGTTGACCATCCCTCATTGCCCTGAGTAAAGATATGAGTCAACCACTTTGCTCTCGGTCCGGAGGCACGTGGGCCAGACCTGGTAAGGATGGCAGATTTCCTTCTGAAAGTACATTCGAGGACCAGATAGGGTTTTTCCAACAGTCAACAATGGTTTCATAGCCTTAATTCTAGATTTTTGCTCAGAGTGAATTCAAATTTATCTGTCATGTAGGAATTCGAACTTGGATCTCTGAATTAACAATCTAATATCTCTGAATTAACAGTCTAGTATCTCTGAATTAATAGTCTAGTATCTATGATACCACTAGGCCCTATAAAGCTTTCATGTATTGCAGCAGCAATATCACCTGTCCTCGTATTTGATTTAACTTAAAAACAAATCTTTAAGATTATCTACACTTCACTGTCTGGATATATTTTTTTAAGCTACAAAGAAAAGGAAGTTCACCAGTATCAATCTAATATTTGAGCAGTTATTTTTAAGGAAAGAAAGAAAAACAGTGCAGATCAAAATACAAATAAAAGTAAGATCTTTAGTTTAAAGGACTAGAAACATTCACTACTCCAACTTGACCATGGGCTTTTTTCCCTGTACTCATGTCATGCTATTCCCTGTGTTCTTGTAGTACCTACCAATGGAACCAGATTTTCTTCGTCTACCTTATCTAATTGTGTTATAATCTTGTACCCATCTGTTTGTGGGAAGGCAGATGTTGCTGTCGCTGTCGCTGTCTAAAATAAAGACACAAACTTTGGAAATTCTCAGACCATGAATCATATGGTTTAGGAAAGAAAATAGAATGTTGTTGTTTATTGCAGGAGGAATGCAATATGAATAA
Source organism: Chiloscyllium punctatum (assembly GCF_047496795.1). Taxonomy (NCBI): domain Eukaryota; kingdom Metazoa; phylum Chordata; class Chondrichthyes; order Orectolobiformes; family Hemiscylliidae; genus Chiloscyllium; species Chiloscyllium punctatum. The sequence goes on along the minus strand of NC_092746.1, from coordinate 54,923,207 downwards.
AAGCAAAGTGCTGAACATGCTGAAGATCCAAACTCATCAGGCCTGGCAACATCCGTGCAGAGAAAAGCAGAGTTAATGTTTCAAGCCCAATGTGAAATCTTCAAAATTCATGTAATATATTGAGTTGAAAAGAAATCTGCATAGAATGAAATATGGAAATAAGGAGTTTCATAGGCCTTTGGTGAAGCCACGTTTGGAATATTATGTACAACTTCGATCTAATTTGAAATATGAAATAATTGCACTTGAAGCAGTCCAGATGAGATTCCCTCTAATCATTCAATGGATGACAAGTTTATCTTATAAAGAAAGGTTGGGAGAGAGGGCCTTATAGCCACTTGAGTTTGGAAGAATTGGAGGTGATTTTTCCTAAAATTAGTAGGTCCTGAGGGTACAAGGATATTTTGTCAAGTAGAGAAAGATTAGAATGAGGGGATAGTATTAAAAATATGAGGTCTGTCTTTTAAGACATAAGTGAGTAGGATTTTTTTCTGAGGATCATTGGTCTGTAGAATTCTTTTTCAAAAAGCAGTGGAAGCTAGGTCATTGAATTTGTTGAAGACAGAATGATGTAGGTTTTATATTGACCTCTAATTTTCAGTTCACTTTTAGACACTGATGATCTGTTACTTAAAGTTCAACAGGTTTGTTGGTTCTTCCTCATTCCAGAGTCCTTCTGAAGGTCAAGAGCAGGGAGTGGCAATTCTTATTGACAAAACCAGTCAAACTGGAACAGTTAAATAGCTGTTTATTCTGTGGAGCACATATGTTTGAAGCCATATTTTATAAATATTATATTTGTATGAAACCTTTATTAAAATAATTTTGTGGGTAAAACATGAGCAGAAGAAGGGAGTTGGAAAAACATCCAGTTCTACACCACTGAGCAAGTTTCATATATTTTGCCCCTGATAATGCGATCTCTCACCTCTCCAGCCCAACTGATCAAGTTATGACATCTGAGCTCACTTTTGATGTTTTGGCACTGATCCTTCCCAACCACTTGATTCTCCTACACCTTCTGTCCAACTCCTGAAAGTTCCTTTTGCACCACGCTCTTTTTCATCAACGTTGGTCCTTCCCCACTTCATTCCTCTTTGTCTTAGTCTTGCTCTGGCCTTCCTCTCTTTATACATAATGGCACCTTCTTAATTATTAAACTTCCTGTAATGCATTTGTTGTCCTATCTTCCTTTATATTTGATCCCTACCTTCTTTGTTATAACACAATGAATCTCCAGCATACTGTGAGCAATACAGCCAAAGATCTGTGAGTAATTATTTTGTTCTTTTATAGGATGCAGGCATTTCTTTTCATTGCTGGCAGGATCAATTTCCCTTGAAAAGACGACAGTGAGCTACTCTCGTCTACCTGGTCTTGAAGTGCCCATAGTGCAGTTTAGAAGGGAGTTCCAGGACTTTGATCCCGTGACAATGAAGGAGTGGCAATATAGTTCGAGTCAGAAATGTGTGGTATGGAGGGAAATTAGAATGTAAAGGCATTCTTATGCAATTACTTCATTTTACTTCTAGCTGGTAGAGGTCACAGCTTTGAAAGGTAATGGTGAAGGAGATTTGGCAAGTTGCTACAGTGTATTTGGAATATGGTGTATAGTTGCCAAAAACTCAGACTGTTTCGTCCAGGATTGAATTGAGCTTCTCGAGTGCTGTTAGAACTGCACTCACTAAAATAAGTGGAGAAAATTCCATCAGGCTCCTCTCTTTTGTCTTGTAGATGATGGACAGGCTCTGGAAGTTGGGAAGCAAGTTACTCACCACAGAATTCCCAAACTCTAACTTGCTGTTAATTCAGACTTTAAGCATTCGCACTAATGATGATGAAACTCAACAGTCTTGCAACGTCAGTGTGCAACACTTTCTGATAGAGAACTTAGGTGTAACCTTGCAGCATCAATCACAGATTCAAGTGTGTATTTTGCAGAATTGTTGGGATTTAACAACTAAGCAATAGGATCTCTGAAGCAGAATGGGAAAAAAAAATTATTTTAATTGAATCAATTTTTCATTGAATTAATCTAGTTTGATAATGTCCTGAAATACAGTGGGCCGGCCGGAATTGTCTTGGACTGTTCTACCTGGCATAATTGATTGACGATTCAGGCCATCATTGCCAAATTACTTGGAGCCAACTGCAAAATGAAGAGATCCTCCTTATTTCTTTGTAAAGTGGTTGATAAGTTACAGAATGTGCTTGTGATTACTCCTCACTACATCCTCTATCTTTCTCCCATCAATCTCCCTTTTAATGGAATCAAATCCTAGCAGAATGACAAAAGTCCAGCCATATGCAAAGAATGGCTTAATGAGGCTAAATTGACCTCTGTTGTCCTTCCCATATTTTCCATATTTAAATGTTGGACATCCAGCTTTTGATGGTCAGTGGACATAAACTTGAGGTTAAGAACGATGATAGACCTCTACAAAACACTCCCAAACTTTCCATTCAATATTCCATAAGCAAAGATGAAAGTAAGGAAAAATAGATTTTCTTTCTACAGACAGCTGAATATTTTCATCTTCACCCTAACTACAACTGGCCTCTAAGGCATGCTGCAGCAAATCCAGCCCCATCTCTGCTGTGATATTTGCACATATATGACTGTGGAGCTGAGAGTACATTCAAAATTACGGATAAGATATTTGCAGAGCTCACAGAACTCCTGACCTACAATGGGAGTGCCCAATTTGAAAGCTTGAGTTTGAGGACATAAACTAGTAGAATCATACAGATGTACAGCACGGAAACAGACCGTTCAGTCCAACTCATCCATGCCGACCATGCCGATGTGCTATGTTAATCTAGTCCCATTTGCCAGCATATTCTCATATCCCTCTAAACTCTTCCTATTCATGTACCCATCCAGATGCCTTTCGAATGTTGTAATAGTACCAGCCTCCACCTCTTCTTCCAGCACCTCATTCCATGCATGCACCACCCTCTGTTTGAAAATGTTGCCCATTGGGTCCCTTTTAAATCTTTTCCTTTTCACCTTAAACCTATGCCAGCTAGTTCTGTGCTCCCCCACCTCAGATAAAAGACCTTGGCTGTTCACCCTATCCATGTCCCCCTCACAATTTTATAAACTTCCTATAGGGTCACCCCTCAGCCTCTGCTCCAAGAAAAATAGTCCCAGCCTGTTCAGCCTCTCTCCATAGCTCAAACCCTTCAACTCTGGCAACCTCCTTGTAAATCTTTTCTGAACCCTTTCAAGTTTCACAACATCCTTCTTATATCATGGGGACCAGAACTGAATTTCCAAAAGTGGCCTAACCAATGTCTTGTACAGCCACAACATGACCAATATTCAATGCACTGACCAACAAAGGAAACGATACCAAACGCCTTTCTTCATTATCCTATCTACCTGTGACTCCACTTCATGGAACTATGATCCTGCAATCCAAGGTCTCTTTGTTCAGCCACACTACCCAGGACCCTGAATGATAAGTCCTGCCCTGATTTGCCTTTCCAAAATGCAGCACCTCACATTTAACTAAATTAAACTCCATCTGCACTCCTCGGCCAATTGGCTATCTAATTAAAGTCCTGTTGTACTCTGAGGTAACTTCCTTCATTATTCATTGCATCACTAATTTTGGTGTCATCTGCAAACTTACTAAGCATATCTCCTATGTTCACATCCAAATAATTTATATAAATGATGAAAAGAAGTAGACCCAGCACTGATCCTCGTGGCACTCCACTGGTCACAGGTCTCCAGTCTGAAAGGCAGGCTTCCACCACCACCTTCTGTCTTCTACCTTTGAGCTAGCTCTGTATCCAAATGGCTAGTTCTCTCTGTATTCCATGAGATCTAACCTTGCTAACCAGTCTATCATGTGGAACCTTGTCACATGCCTTACTGGAGTCCATATAGGTCACGTCCACCACTCTGCCTACATCAATCCTCTTCAAAAACCTCAAGTCAGTGAGATGGGATTTCCCATGCACAAAGCCATGTTGACTATCTCTAATCAGTCCTTGACTTCCCAAATTGATGAAAATCCTGTCCCTTAGGATCCCCTCCAACACCTTGCCCATCACTGACATCAGGATCACTGGTCTGTAATTCCCTGGCTTTTCCTTACCACCTTTCTTTAATAGTGGCACCACGTTCACCAACATCCAGTCTTCTGGCACCTTCACTGAGCTACAAAGATCTCAGCCAGCTATTTCTAGTCAGCAAAGTACATTTACTACATACTGTTCTTAAGTGACGCTGATGGATCCTTAATCAGATGGCCCTTCCACCTTCTTATATTGATATGAGGACAGAGAGAAAGATAAAACACATTATAAGTAATAAAAATGTGCTGTTCCATGATATTAAGTTAATTACTTGTAATTTTTTACCTTTTTTTTCTCTGTCCTTTTCAGACTTCTTTGATAGCACCCTGGCACCTCCTGCTGTCCCTCATTCTGGATCCATCCAGAAACCAGAACAATCAGACAACACAGTGGAAAGGTGAAAATTCTGATAGTGGTAATTATGTACTAATTACAGACCAAGTTTAACAATTATAGCATATATTATCAATTGTCTTAATATTCTGTTCCTATGAAAAAAATAGATATACTGTTTTCTAACTATTTATTTTTAATTAAACATGTTAAATATTTGGAAATAAATTTATACTTTAGCATTGCACTGGTCAACTTTCCCATCTTTCAGGTGAACATGGGACTTAGGAGCAGGATTAGGCATTTGACCCTTCAAGCCTGCTCTAATATTCATTTAGATAATAGCTATTGTGGTTTTAAACCCACCCCCGCACACCATAGCCATTCAGACCAGTGTTTATCAAGATTTATCTAGTTCTGCCTTGAACAAATTCAATAAAACAGGTGCTACAGGGCAAAGGAATGCCACAAAGCTTTATTTTGTATTCCATTTTATAGAAGGATCAAAAATGTGGGATACAACTTATTAATTTTCAAAGTGAAGGTTCTTGTATTAATTTTTTAAACAAAAATTAAATGTTAAAAATATTAAAATACTTTTGCACAATGAAATATTCTATTGAGCTTGAGCAACAGAATACTTCAGGCCACAGTTGCACTGTATGTTCTGGATTTTTGAGACTCGGCTGGCTTTTAGGTGATCAGATCTGTCTTGCTGTTTTAGGAAAGACAATACAGCAGAGGCTTTACCAGAAGGATTTTTTGATGATCCGGTAAAAGATGCAAAAGCAAGTACCACAGCATTTATGTTACTTTGTTTGTCAAAGCTGATGCTGATATTTTAGTCAAATGTCCTTGTCTAGCAGTGAGATGATATTTTTTAAGGTTGCAGTTTGATAAACTGTAGACGGCAGTGAAGAGCTAGCATTCGTGGAATTCTGATACCTGACCACTTCAGTACCCTCATCTGTTTATTTTCTTCCTGATCATCATCTAATATTATAGGTGCGGAAAGTAGACCCTCCAAAAGATCAAATGGACAAAGAGTGGGAGGAGTTTCAGAAAGAAATCAGACAGGTCAATACGGTGAGTGATTTTAAATGTCCTAAGTAGAGTCTGTTTTCTTATTGTCAGTGATGTGACTCACACACAATCGTGCACACAAAGGTTAGATGCAGATGAAGGAAAAATATTACAGTTTGGTCTAATTAGACCATGAAATCAGAAGATATAGCTCATTCAGCCCATTTAGTCTGCTCCGCCATTCAGTGAGATCATGGCTAAACTGATAATCAACAACTTTATTTTCCTGCCTTTTCCCTATAACTTTTGATTCCCTTACTGATTAAAAATCTGTGTATCTCACCATTGAGTATTAGTAACCCACCCCTATGCAGCGTTCACATTAAAGAATTCCACAAATCCACTACTCTCTGAGGGAAGAGAGCGGCACGGTGGCACAGTGGTTAGCACTGTTGCCTCACAGCGCCAGAGACCCGGGTTCAATTCCCGCCTCAGGCGACTGACTGTGGAGTTTGCACGTTCTCCCTGTGTCTGCGTGGGTTTCCTCCGGGTGCTCCGGTTTCCTCCCACAGTCCAAAGATGTGCAGGTCAGGTGAATTGGCTATGCTAAATTGTTTTCCAACTGTGGCCTAACCAAGTCTCTACAGCTCCAACCTGACCTCCCTACTTTTATAATCTGTGCCATGATTGATGAGAGCAATTGTCCTATATAGTGCCTTAACTACCCTATAAATCTGTCCTGTCACCTTCTGGGATCTATAGACAAGCATCCCAAGGTCCTTCATTCCTCTGAACTTCCTAGTGCCTTTCCATGCATTGAGTCCTCTCTTTTCTACTTCTTCTAGAAACTAAAGTGCTGCTATTAGCTCTGAGGAGCTGGGGCTAATTGAAGTCCCAGGTGCTATTTGGTGCAGCTGAGAAGTAGGGCTTAGGACTCCCATTTAAAACAGAACAGCCATTTATAGATCAGGTGCAACAAGAGACTAGAATTGAGAAAAATCTGGGGGCAGTGCTATTGCTGCAGTATCCTTTTTTTTTAATACTGTGGTGACCAGAGCTGTGCTTGATACTTTTATTGTGGTTTAAAAAGACCACAAGGTGTGGGAGCAGAATTAGACCATTCAGCCAATTGAGTCTCATTCCTGATGAAGGGCCTTTGCCCAAAACGTCAATTTTCCTACTCCTCGGATGCTGCCTTACCTGCTATGCTTTTCCAGCACCACTCTAATCTTGACTCTAATCCCCAGCATCTGTAGTACCCACTTTAGCCCATTGAGTCTGTTCCACTATTGTAAGATCATGGCTAATCTGATATTGAAGCAGCATTGTATAACATACCAGCGTTAATATACTCATTTGGCTCAATATTGATCTATGAATGTGTCCCAACACCTAATTTCCTTTGCTCATTGATATCAAGCATATTATGATAGCTTTCAGTTTGTTGTCCAATCCTCCTCATTTTGATCTCATGTTCGAAATGAAATGTAATGGGATCACTTGTAGTACATTTTCCTTGAGATTTTAAATACTTTAAATGTTGATTTTAAACTGCTATTTTGGCCAAAAGTGGTCTATGCATCTTAACAATCACATTTTTATATTGTGCCAAAAGGTTTCAGAAGCAATTGTAGCCGAAGATGATGAAGAAATTCGTTTTGACAGACAGATAGAAGAAATTGATGAACAAATGTAAGTAAATTCCAATGCATTAGGAAATTTAAAATTATGTTTTGATAAATGTCTGACTTGTAGAAAATCCAGGTCACTTCTTGTGCCCTGGACAGCCAGGGGAGCAGGAAATGTCATCAAGTGAAAGAGCTCAAGCTTCAGGTTTTGGATTTGGAGTAGCAGCTGGTATTACTATAATGTATCCAAAAGACTGAGAAGCATCTCTGTAGCACCTTTCAGCAAGTGGTTATTCCTTGGCTGAAGTGTGCAGCTGAACAGGGAGTGACCCCACCCCAGATACAGAGGTGCTTCTTGAGTGTTGTTGAAGCTGTACCCATCCAGACAGGGGGAGATTATTCCATTCCATTCCAGATTTGTGCCTTCTAAATGGTGAACAGGCTTTTGGGAGTCTGGAAGTGAGTCATTTACCACAGAACTCCCAGTGCTGACCTGTTCTTGTGACCATGGTTCTAAATGGCTGGTAGAAGCCATTCTAGACTTAGCTGCTTTGACTCACCAATCCCAGGATATTAACATCGAATCATACAATGATTTCAGTTTGTTGGGAATTCATTAATGGTTATGGCTGTTGAATTTAAGGGAACGTTTTAGTAGAATCTCAAGTTTCTAGAGCCCAGAGGGCCTGTGGGTGAAGAGTGGCTACAGTGTGGCTCCCTCAGGCCAGTGTGGCTGAATAATGGAGAAACTGTTAGGGTGAGTTTTTTGGCAAGCAAATTCATAGACATAAAGCTATCTTTGTAAAGCTTAGACACAGGATACATTGGGTGGGGAAGGCTCTGGTGGTGCAGTGGTAGAGGCCCTATCTCTGAGCCAGGAGGTCTGGGTTCTCACCTGTGATGTGACAATATCTACATTGGGTGGGAAACATAGAGAAGATTAACCTGATGCAATAATTGCTCAGCTACAGGGTAACAAACGATGAATCAAGTGCAGTGAACCTTCCACATAAGTGAAGTCAGTTCTTTGTTAACACAAACAGTTTGTCAGTTCTTTATAAATGCAATCAGTGCTTTGTAATCATTAGCATTTCCTCAATTAGTTACAAATACAATAAGTTTGTAATAATTCTACAGAAGCCAGTATCCAATCACCAAGTCACTCTTTATTTACATGTGGAAAGTCCTTGACACAGATCCAGCTCCTTCAGAGCCAGCTCTCAGAGTGAACAGGATGTCTGACACCTCTGTTTTTATCTATCTGTCAGCCAGGGTTCCCTGATTGGACCAGGTTTAACAGCCTTAATCAGGGATTTCATATTCTTTGAAGTACACCTTTCAGTTTGTGAACCTTCACTCTTAACTGGTGTATTTAACCCCATGTAATTAATCGAACAGTAGAGTTCACTTTCGACTGTCAAAAGTGACTTTCCCTATGTGCAAAGTACATAAAGCATCAAAACCATACCTGATTTTCTGAGGTATGTTATTTGGAAGCACACCCCTATACATGGTTTATAAATAAATTGCATTGAACATCACAGCTATTTGCAAATTTAACAGTGCCTTTACAATGAGTCAAATTCGGATAATCTGAAACTCCAGTTGTGACAAAACTGTCAGCAGCTCCTGCCAGTTGGATGGGAAATCCAATGAAAAAATGCCCATGATAACCTGAAGTTCCAGACTGGTAGTTGCAATTTGGCCAACTCGTGTACACTAGTCACACGACCACATTGACCAATCAGAGCAGATTTGGACCAAGCTTAAGGGTGAAATCACAGGCTAGCATGTACTAGTAATTGCAAAATGAACCTACCCATGCCCTGAATGAGTACGCACCAAATGATACTTATGATATTAGTAGTGGCATCGATAATGGAGAAATGAACCTGGATGAATCCAATATCTGTGTGATTAGTGTCTTTAAATATTATTCAAATTAGCCATTCAACAGCTTAGTGTCTTAGAAAGGTTGAAAGATTTTAAAAGATCGCACAAGAGACGTATTAGTGGTCTGATGTAAAAACAAACACTTTTGTAAATAGTACATGAACTTCAGTTGTACGGGCCCTTCTAAGCTGAAGCTCTCAATTCGCATCTTATTTTATCTTAACAAGCATCATGTAACACATTATATTGTCATTGTTGTAGTGAGATTTTTCTGTATTGGTATTATTTTGAACATGAATTCATACTGGATTCTCATGTAGTTGTTAACTATGGCTCAGTGGTCCCATGTTTGCCTCTGAATCAGATCATTGGTTCTAACCAGGGACTTGACCATCTTCTCCTTTGCCCTTCAGTGCAGAAACGAGAGAGTGCTGTGCTCTTTGTAGCTGCTATCTTTCAGAAAAAAAGTTAAATCAAAGTCTCTTTTTCTTTCTCATATGGTTATAAAGCACTTGTGGATGTCATCCCTGAATGATGTTATGCAAATGCAAAGTTTTTCTCCTAATCACTATTTTAAGAACACAATTTAGGATGGTTCATTTTTACGAATGTAGAAACATGACCGGGTCTGTGTTTCAAGTAGATCATGGTTGATCGATGTCTTAATTTCATCTAACCACAAAATCTAGTGTCAGCTTTTAAATTTTTGATTAAGTTCTACATTTCCACGAACTTCCTTGTTTCTCTTGCTTAACTTCACACACTTTTCCTCTTTGTGGAGATTAGCGTGGAAGTTTTGGAAGGAGTTGTAGGCTATCAATCTGTTTCAGCCACATCATGAACATTCCTACTGGGGCCATCAAGTTCTGAAGTGGACGTGAACCTGGAGTGTTCTGATTCAGAGGCGGGATGTTGCCAGTTAATTCAACTCCTATTGTTTGTGGGAAGATGTGCATTCTGATATTAGACCTGAACAACTTTGCTCTAATTTTAAGGTTATATCTCTTTTTTTGTAGTTGAATCCATCAATTTCTCTTTATCTACCCTGTCAAATAATTACATCACACATACTGTAGTTGGGTTACCATTTAATCTCATAGATATTTTTAATCAACCTGTTTAAGCATGTTATGACACATCTCTGAAGCAGGTAGAACTTGCATCTTGGCTTTCTAATTGAAAGATGGGAGCACCATCGCTGTGTCAAAAGAGGACCACTCTCCTTTGTTGGCTTTAGGGGCACATGATCACAGTTACCTAATTTAGACAGTTGATGATTTATTGCAATTATCTGATAGTTTGAGCTTGTAAGGAACTAGTAGTTTAGATATGATGCATTAGTTAATTAGATAAAGTATACAACCATGACAATTGGGATGATTTGGTGATACCAGAGGACAAACAGGCTGTCAGCTTGGAATGTTTTGATCTCATTAAAGTGATGGGGGCAGCATCCTGCTCTCACGCGAAGTGGTCAGGAACTCTTCCCATGGTTTTCCTCCTCTCCTGTCTGCTTACTGAAGACCGCTCACAGGGAACGACCCGATGAAAACTGCTGTCTATGAGTTCTGCTTGATGAAAAGTCCCACTGCCTTGATTCTTTTCTTGGTCCCTGCATTGATCTTCCAGCACGGATTTGACCTAGCTTCAGCATAGTTACTCGAGCACAGAATCTGGCTCCTGAACCCTCTTGGCCCTTGCATGGCTTTTCCAGTGTGGAGTGGGGGCCTCTAACTTCCTGGCTTCAGTGCATTTATCCCAACACAGAAATTTCCTAGTGGCTACTGGCTTCTGCTAGCACATCCTGTCCTAAATACTCTTATCTGAGTCTGGCAGTTATTGTTACGTCATATTTTTAGGAGCACGTACCTTAGACTGTGTCAATCAATTGACTGAACATTTTTGGCCAATGGCCTGGGACAGCCACACATGATATCGGAAGGTCATTGTTCCCTTGACCACACACTGAGGGTTAGATTACCATTCTCTGAGAACAAATACTTTTTATTTTTGAGTAATAGAGTGCGTTTGGTGCCTGATAAATCTTTGACACTAGTCTGATGTGCATTGTGATCTTTCTATTTTTCATAATTCTCCCTTTTGTTTTCATAAGCTATGATTTTGGAACATTAACTACTGCTGCAATAGCATTTAAATGAAATCTCATGTTACAGTTTTGATACTAGGAATATTCAGTTTTTCAACAGCTTAATCTTATAGGTATTCTGAATCCACCTGTTCAGATGTGTTAATGCACACCTTTAGTGTCAGTATGACGTGAATCCAAACCTTCTGGCTTATAGATAGCGTGACTACCACTGCACCACAATAGCCCCACTCCTTAATCTTATATAATTATGGAAATGAGCTGTATATGCAACCTGTCCTCCTTTAACCCTTTTTCTCTCTTCATTCTGGAGAATCTGCGCTGCAAGTGGAGTCGAATTAGTGTGCCCTGCAAAGCAGTAATGTAGATCTCATTTCAGCTGTTTAAAATAGCAAGACTTATTTTAATCTTTTGTGATAGAAATATGGTGAGAACAATTTTAATTAGAATTTTATATTATAACTGTTGCGTATTGCACTGACCTGAAATATGCTGCAAATTAGTCATTAATCACAGTTGAAATCACAGAAGTTTCGGAACAGAATGCGTTCATTGAGACCAGTGTGCCGATGCATGTGCTGGATCTAGATCAGAAGTATCTGTTTACTCCAATTTCCCCAATTTGTCCCAGCATATCCTTTTTTCTCATGGAGTTAATTTTATCTTGAATTAAATTCAGTACCAATAAAAAAAAGGCTTCATTTTAAGGTTATTTGAATCAGCATAGCCCTGTGTAAAAAATGGAACTGTTGGGATGCAAATGTTGAGACTAAGGCCAGGCATCTGTACTCAAAAATAAATAAGACCATAAGACATCCAAGCAGCCCATCGAGTCTGCTCTTCTTTCAATGAAGTCATAGCTGATTTGATAATCCTCAACTCCACTTTCCTGCCTTTTCCACAAAACACTTGATTCCCTAACTGATTAAGAATCTGACTATCTCAGCCTTGAACATACTTAATGACTTAATGCTCTTGCTAGTTTATTGCTACAAAATAACCTTAGATTTGAGAGTTGAGAATAGTAATAGTAAAATCTTGTGGGTTGTTTTTAAAGCACACTCCATTTCTTGCCAGGGTAATAAAAGGCAAGTGAAGGACAGCAATTCCATGACAGTAGATCACTTGTACAACTACAGCTACAGCATGTTTATCACTGATCACGATCACTTAACCTACTATCTGAACATCGAGTTAGGGAATGGTTAAATCTCTGAAGGATGCTATTCTACCTCTTGTAGTCATGCTGGCTCTCTACAGGAACAATTCACCATGGTGCCCTTCCCCCTTTCATATAATCCAATTCAGTTTTTTTTCCCCTCTAGTCACCCTTATTTATTCTGCCAAATACTTAAATTGGTTCTTTTTGTTTCTGGACTTTCTGCAATGGGAACTGTTTCTCCTTATCTACTGTCCAGGCCCTTCATAAACGCCAGTATCCAATCTCCTCTCAATCTAACCACCTTCTTGCATACCATTCTCAGCAGCTCCAATCTATCAATGTAACCAGAAAGTGATTGATCATCTAGTTCTTAATTTTTAATATTTTAGTTTCATTGTTTTGAGAAATAGCAAGCTGACCTGGTGACTAGTGTGATGGGAGAAATTGGATTCAACAATTTAAACAGATATTGTCATTCACTCAGATCAGCATTGGTAATCTAGCTGATTGTTGCTGAACCGGACTATTGATTAAGAACCTAAGAACTAGGAGCAGGAGTAGGCAGTCTGGCCTATCGAGCCTGCTCTACCATTCGATAAGATCATGGTTGATCTTTTTGTGGACTCTGCTCCACTTACCCGCTCGCTCACCAGGACTTTTAATTCCTTTACTTTTCAAGTATCTGTCCTTCTTTGCCTTACAAACTTCAACAAGGTGGCCTCAACCACTTCATTGGGTAGGGAATTCCCCAGATTCACAATATTTTGGGTGAAAATGTTCCTCCTCAACTCAGTCCTAAATCTGCACCCCTTATTTTGAGGCTGTACCTCCTAGATCTATTTTCACCCACGAATGGAAACAGCCTCCCTGTTTCTATCTTATCTATTCCCTTCAGAATTTTGTATGTTTGTTTCAGATACCCCCCCTCCCCCTCCTAAATTTCAATGTGTATAATACCAGTTTATTCAATCTCTCCTCATAAGGCAACCTGCTCAATTCCAAAATCAAACTAGTGAACCTCTAATGCACCCCCTCAAGTGCCAGTACATCCTTTCTCAAGTAAGGAGGCCAAAACTTTGCACACTACTCCAGGGGTAACCTCACAAGCACCCAATACAGCTGTAGCATAACTGCCCTATTTTTAAACTTCATCCCTCTAGCAATGAAGGACAATATTCCATTTGCCGCCTTAGTTACAGCTGCACCTGCAAACCAACTTTGTGATTTGTGCACAATGACGCCTAGGTCCCTCTGCACAGCAGTATGCTGCAGTTTGTCACCATTTAAATAATAGTCCATTTTGCTATTACAAAATGGATGACCTCACATTTACCAACATTATACTCCATCTGCCATACTTAAACTGCGAAGTTTGACACACTATTCTTGGTTCCCAACTCAAAATCATCTATGTGAAATGTAAATGATTACGGTCCCAACACTGCTCCCTGAGGCATACCACGAGCCGCTGATCGCCAACCAGAAAAACACCCATTTATCCACACACTTTGCTATCTGTTAGTTAAGATGACACCAAAATTGGAGGTGTAGTGGACAGTGAAGAAGGTTACCTCACATTATAACAGGATCTTGATCAGATGGGCCAATGGGCTAACAAGTGACAGATGGAGTTTAATTCAGATAAATGCGAGGTGCTGCATTTTGGAAAAGCAAATCTTAGCAGGACTTATACACTTAACGGTAAGGTCCTAGGGAGTGTTGCTGATCAAAGAGACCTTGGAGTGCATGTTCATAGCTCCTTGAAAGTGGAGTTGCAGGTAGATAGGATAGTGAAGAAGGTGTTTAATATGCTTTCCTTTATTCGTCAGAGTATTGAGTACAGGAGTTGGGAGGTCATGTTGCGGCTGTACTGTTGGAATATTGCGTGCAATTCTGGTCTCCTTCCTATCGGTAAGATGTTGTGAAACTTGAAAGGGTTCAGAAAAGATTCACAAGGATGCTGCCAGGATGTTGGAGGATTTGAGCAAGAGGGAGAGGCTGAGGCTGGGGCTGTTTTCCCTGGAGCGTCGGAGACTGAGGGGTGACCTTATAGAGGTTTACAAAATCATGAGGGGCATGGATAGGATAAATAGTCAAAGTCTTTTCCTTGGGGTAGGGGAGTACAGAACTAGAGGCCATAGGTTAGGGTGAGAGGGAAAATATATAAAAGAGACCTAAGGGGCAACCTTTTCACACAGGGTGGTACGTGTATGGAATGAGCTGCCAGAGGAAGTGGTGGAGGCTGGTACAATTGCAACATTTGAAAGGTATTTAGATGGATGTATGATTAGGAAGGGTTTGGAGGATATGGGCTGGGTGCTGGCAGGTGGGACTAGATTGGATTGGGATATCTGGTCTGCATGGATGGGTTGAATCGAAGGGTCTGTTTCCATGCTGTACATCTCTATGACTCTATAATACATTACCCATAATGCAGTGCACTTTTATCTCATGCAGCAATCTTTTGTGCAGCACCTTGTCAAACGGCTTCTAGAAATCCGGATCCACCACATTCACCGGTTTCCTGTTGACCACCATGCTCATAACGCCCTCAAAGAATTCCACTAAATTCGTGAACCCATGCTGTCTGCCCGATTGGTCAATTTCTATCCAGATGTCTCACTATTTCTTCCTTGATAATAGATTCAACCATTTTCCGCACTACAGAAGTTAAGCTATAGTTACCTTTCTTTTGTCTACTTTCTTCCTTAAACAGTGGCGTCACATTTGCAGTTTTCAATTCTGCTGGAACTGTCCCAGAGTTTACTGAATTTTGGTAAATTGCCACAAGCACATTTGCTACTTTATCTACTATCTCTTTTAATGTCCTGGGATGCATTCCATCAGGGCCAGGAGATTTGTCTTCCTTTAGCCTCATTAGCTATCCCAACACCACCTCTTCAGTAACAATGATAGTTTCCAGGTCCTCACTCACCATAGCTTCCTCATTAATTATTGACGCGTTATTTATGTCTTCCACTGTGAATACCAACACAAAATACCTGTCCAATGCCTCGGCCATTTCCTCATTTCCCATTATTGAATCCACCTTCTCATCCTCTAAGGAACCAATGTTTACATTAGCCACTCTTTCTTTTTGTTTTATATATTTGTAGAAACTTTTGCCATCTGTTTCTATATTCTGAGCTAGCTTACTCTCATAATCCATCTTGGTTTTCTTCATAGCTTTTTCTGATGACTTTCTGTTGACTTCTAAAGATTTTCCAATCCCCTAGTTTCCCACTACAGAGGAACCTCGATTTTCCGAATGGGATGGGCAGTCACTGTTTCATTCTGATAATTAATTACTCGGATGATCGATTTTACCTTAAACAAGGGAAGCCATACTGATCTAACGCTGTGCTCTACCAGAGAATTTGTTTAAATCAATGATTTTAATAAGTCTGCTATTTAAACAAACTGATCTTTACATTCTGCAAATTACAGGTTAAATTGAGAAGGACTAACCCCATACCATCACATAAATACTGTATATGAAATCCCAGCTGTAAACAAGGTCCTGAACAGCTTCTACGATTGCAAGAGCATTTGTCAGTTTCCAGGAACTCAGTGTTGCGATAGAAAGACAGGATCTCTGCTTCGTGCGTGTGTTTACTTTCTTGACCATTTCTTTTTATGAACGGCCCAGTAAAGTTACAGAAATACTGTAAAACACTTACTTTTGCAAAGGGCTGTGAAACTAACCCTTACATAAAACATATCCAGTTGCTGATGCTTGAGGTGCTTGTGTTTCCTTGCTTTTGCTAGTGTTTTCATGTATTCTTCAATACAGGTAATCCGAATAAACTTACCTCTTTGAAGGAACGTTTTTACAGGGCCTTGAGATCTTCTTCGGGTAATCTGAAAGTCGGATAATTAATATTCAGATAATCAAGGTTCCTCTGTAATCTTTGCTACTTTGTCTGCATTTACTTTTAATTTACTCCTTTATTTCCTTAGTTACCTGTGGCTGATTTTCCTTTTACCTGCATCCATCCTTCTCACTGGTGTATTTAAAAACAAACAAAAGCAGTGTTAGGATGAATCACATTCAGTTTATTTTTCTCTCTTTTTCTACAAGTTACTTCCCTCCTTTTACTGAAAAAACTTTTAACATTAGAACATGAGTGTGTTATAGATTTTCTTTTCATTTGTGGGTTGTGGACATCACTAGCAAAACCCACTTAGGATGGACATGGTTCTTTGGAACTCTTTTCCTCAAAAATGGTGGATACAGAGCCTTTAAATACTTTTAAGATAGTGGTGAATATATTCCTAATAAGCAAATAAGTAGGTAGGCAAATAAGTAGGTAGGCAGACAGCAATCAGACACCACTCCTCTTAGTGAATCTTGGAGCAGAATGTTGCAGTATATTTCACCGACATTTGTCCATCCTTACTTTCCCTTGAACTGAGTTATTAGAGGACAGTTAAAAGTCATGTTACTGTCTGCATCTGGAATCACATTTCGCCTAGACCAAGGCAGATTTCCTTTCCCAAAAGACGTTAGTTAATTAGGTGAGTTTCACAACAATCAGTAACAGTTTCATGGCTACTGATTGGCTTTCAATTATAACTTGATTAGTTGAGTTTAAATTCCTGATGCAATGGTGGCATTTGAATCCATGTCCCCAGAGCATTAGCATTACTAGCCCAGTGACATTGCCACTTTGCCACCATCTCCCTCTAACCAAAATCACTTTCTGACTATCATTTCATTTTGGTAATATTGTGATCATCGATTTAGTGCAGCGCAGAAAAACTTTGTAAATAAGTTAGTGTTTCAATGGCAGACCTTTTTAAAATTTTCTGCCTAATTAATAAGTTCCTATTTTCCTGCAGAATGTGCTACAAACGTATAGAGCACTTGCGAGATCGTCAAGAAGCAGTAAAACAACTGATGGCAGCATTGAAAGGCAGGCAATCCCAAAGTGACAATGAAGTTGACACAGATGAAGAAGAAGAATTTCAGGAATTCCTTTCAGGTGATTGGCGTGCAAAGGGAACCTTACTTTAGTACCCTGGAAGATTCAATTTCTGACTTGAAGAAAGTTTTCTGCAAACCTCAATGAACATTCAACTGAAACTGGCTTCTGATTGTTTATATCACATGAACTGGGAAATGAATGAGAACATTAGCAATTAAACACTTTGGCGAAAGTATTCTTTTTCTTACACTTGTAAATAAAGCCGACTTGAAATGTCTGTGCTTTGGTTGTTGCATTAAACTTAAGTTGAATCCAGTTTTTTTTTCAGATATTTTATTTCAGGAATTCTATTGTAAATTGTAGTGATACTTTTTTCTTAGTCCCTTGAGAATAAGTAATGGGTCTTGAGTTGACTCAGCAATCCAATGTTGGAGCTGCACAATCTGCCACAGATGTTTGAGTTGGTAGGCTGTTTGGCCTATACTTTCTATGTAGTTTTAACCAACCATATCAATGGAATTTTTTAAATATAAAATTGGGTCTGAATGTGTAATGGTAGAACTTAATTTTAGAACTTAGCATATCCATTTCAGAAGTAGCATTGTTTGCAGTTTCATAATGTGCTTGGCTACATGGGTTGAATTTCTCATTCAGTCATCAATATGGAATATATTTTGAAAGGCGTAAGTAAACAAAAGGATGAGTTTATAGCAACCTCTTTTAGTGCAGAGAGACTTTTTTAAACTATAGCATTACTTTGTTTACTGCCTCCAAGGACTTTGCATTAATTGCCCTTCAATCAGAGGCAAGTCACATGCTTTTTCAACAAGATACGTGACTCACTGAGACACCATGTCCTCTTTCTGTCAGCTCCTCTGCATTTTTGCTTCAATACGTATTTCCATTTAGCTGCCTGTTTGAATCATGGCAAAAGTTTGCCCAAATGAAACTTAAACGACTCTGTTCCAGGCAAATCTATTCTAATTAATGGAGAAAGGACATTAGTTTGACATGTCCAAATTTATTTTAAGTAACAACGAGAGCCTTTTATTGCTATCAACTGATTTTAAACTAAATAAGAGTATGGATCCTACAATTGCAATTGAAAACAACAAAATAGATCTTAACCATAGGATGTAAGACTAGAAGTAGGCCGTTCAGTAGTGTGTTCTGCCATTCAGTGAGATCATTGTTGCTTTGATAATTCTCAACTCCACGTTCTTGCCTTTTTCTCATAATACTTGATTATCTCACTGATGAAAGATCTGCCTTAGTCCTGAGTATTCTTCTCCAACAAACTCCAGTAAAGAATTCTACAGATTCTGCATACTCTAAAAGAAGAAATTCAGCTTCATCTCTGAAATTGGCAACCTCTGAATCTGAGATTATGGTTTCTAATCCTAGATTCATCCACAAGGGGATATAACTTCTCCACATCTACCTTGTCAAACTCCTAAGAATATTCTACGTTCAATGAGCAATCATTCGTCTAAATTCCAGTGGGCTCAGCCCACCCTACTCTGACTGTCCTTAAGATAATCTCTCCATACCCAGCACCAAATCTACTGAAAGCTAATATCTCTTTTCTATCTAGTGGATTATGTTTATGGTTTAGATGTCCAACAATCTTTTCTCATGAAACATTGTCATACATAAAGCAGAGAGAATGTATGTTTCACTGTACATGCTTTACTTGTGGGTAGAAACAGTTTAATTGTAAACAGTTTAATTACAGTAAATGTTTTATTTCATACCCAGTTTTGTGGAAGATATCTGTGATTATTTTCCGTGTCATGACTGTCAAAGCCTTTGTAAAACCATTCATCTCCATTCCTGTTAGCAAGTAGAGTATACGGATAGATTATTGCCACCGCTATTATTTAAAATTTATGCTTCTAGCTCTTTAATATGTTTTCAATATACAAAACTGAACTTTAGAATTAGCTAAGTAAGGATTTGCAGAATAATTTATTTTAAAACAGCACTGCATTGTTTGATAAATAAAACTGCAGCTTATATGTAAAAGTACGGATGTCAAACATGCCTTGAAACATTTGTCACTGAAATCTGTCAAATTAATGCCTCATTTTGCATTAAGTTCAAAGCACGCAACAAAGCTGTTTAAAAGCTTCCTTAAGCCATTTGAATCTTTTGAAAGTTGTGAAATGCTCCTGGAAACACGTCTTCACCAACTGTGTTTGCAGTGAGTTAACTCCTTATAATCATGGACCCTGGGTTCAAATTCAGTCCTTCTTGAAAGGATGGTTTCCATTTGTCTGAAAGGCTTTTTGGTGCAGGGACAGTAGCCCATCAACATTGTAATCAGTGTGTCAAATATTTTTGCTTTGTCCAGAAGCCAGCCAAGCATGAGGTGTAGAGGAGGGACATTTGATATTTATAAACTGCATATGTTCCATGGGCTACGTGTGTAAAAACTGGTTTGTGGCAGCTTGGGGAAAGAAGGAAATTATAGCGGGAAGATCTTTGTACGTTAATGATAAAGAGCTTCAGAGAGTGTACAGCACAGTACATTAGGACATTGTTTAATATGAAGAAATACAAATTTTAAGAAAAATTCAGAGTATTTGGGTTGTATTAGAAGAATGAAAATTATAGTACAATATGATCTAGGTGATGCAAATATGAGGCAAGGTAGATAGAAACAGGTTCTTGCAGTTTATGGATTTAGAATGAAGATAGTGGTTACAGATTAATGCAGCAGTTTGAAACAGAGAGCAAGATAAACTTCATTGTAAATTTGAGGAGATTCTAAAATGAGAAAGGTGCAGAGTCAGACTTGAGGGAGACAACTGCAAAGAGTAGAACCAAGATAATTGTTAATTCTGGTGGGATAACAAAGTGCAAGGCACAGAAAGCCAGAATGAAAGAAAGCAAACATTTGAGAGAGGGCATAGCACAATCGGGAATTGTCAAGACAGAGCAGAGCAAATTATATTTATAAATGAGAAACTAGGAATTTGAATCTTATATCTTGAGCCCTGGGCCAGTGCAGATTGATGAGGGTAGGGTGAAATGTAAGTTTACATTATGTGCTTAAGTTCTAAAGTGTAGCTTGAGGCCACAACTTTTCGCTTGAGGCATGGATAATGCAAAAAGAATTGAACTGAAGTTTGATTAAAGACTTTGCAGCTTTCTGTATGTTGCAAAGCACATACATCATTGTGCAAAATTCAATGTTTCTGTTTCATTCATACATGAGGATGTTGTTGGCAAGGTGAGTATTTATTGTCTTATCATAAATGCTGGTGAGAAGGTTGGTAATGAACATTATGGCAGAGTGAAGTCACGAGCTAGTATAATTTATGAATTATTTTGCACTTGTGAAGCAAGATTCCATGGGAATTAAAAACTAATTTAAAACCAAAAGTGACTTCAATACAATGAGTTGTTCCTTAGTCAGAAGATGATATCAGTAGGAATCAAATTAAATGGCTGAAAAATATGTAGAAAGAGATGGTAATTAATT
The DNA here is from genome assembly GCF_047496795.1 of Chiloscyllium punctatum. Lineage (NCBI taxonomy): Eukaryota > Metazoa > Chordata > Chondrichthyes > Orectolobiformes > Hemiscylliidae > Chiloscyllium > Chiloscyllium punctatum. The sequence goes on along the minus strand of NC_092746.1, from coordinate 54,902,557 downwards.
GTGTTATCACTATTGTTTGGATGACAGCCATGGCTTAATGGTAGAATTCTCATTTTTGAGTCTTCAAGTTACATTTTAAATTCCACTCCAGAAACTTGAGCACATAATTTAAGCTAACAGTCAGAGATGAGGGATTGCTGCTAAGTTGAGACCTGTCTGCTCTCACAGGTGGAAATAAAAGATTCCATTGCACTACTTAGAGGGAAGAAGAGAAGGCCTTCTTAAGAGCCTTGTTCATATTTATCCCTCATACAGTATGATTAAAACAGATTATCTGTTATTACCACTATCCTGGCATGGAAATATATTGCTGTTCCTTCACTGTCACTGGGTCACAATCCCTTCCTAAAGGCATTATGAGTTTTTTAAAAAGTTCATTCACAGTTTGAGAGTGACACTCTAGGCTAGCATTTATTGCCTACCTCTCATTGCCCAGAGGACAGTTAAGAATCAGCCAGATTGCTTTGGGTCTGGAATCACATGTAGGCAAATAAGGATGACAGATTTCCTTCCTGAAAGGACATTAGTGAACCAGGTGGGTTTTTACAACAAATCGACAATGGAGTCATGGTCATCAAACTCTTAATTCCAGATTTTTAAAAATTGACTTCAAATTCTCCCATCTGCCAAAGCAGGATTTGAACCCAAGTCTCCAGGGCATTAATTGAGTCTCTGGATTAATAGTTGAGTGGTAATACCACTGGGCCATCACCTCTCTTTTGCAATGGTTCAAGAAGGCAGCTTACGACCACCTACAAGGTGGTCAAGTGTCTAAATAACATGCAGCTATGTTGCCAATGTGCTGAGCCACTCACAGGCACTACATTTGTTTGTCCCAGAGTTGTAGATGTATTCAATGCAAATTAGTGATGGCAGCTTTTCTCTTCAAACCTGGCTGCTCATGATCCTCACAGTAAGACAGAAGGCGGGTAAAATGTTAACAGAGCCATAAACTATTGTTGTTCTGTGGCTGCAATTCTCTACTGGTGCAGGGAGCAAAGCTGCTGTCTGTTTAGACACTTGACACTGATATGATGTGTATCCTGGCCCCATAGACTTTGCTATGCCTGCAAATCCCATTTCCCTCTTCTTCAGGTTGTACTCATCTGTCATGAATGTCTTGTACTCTTCTGCTACCAGTGCACTTCATAGCTTCTAGCAATGAGAGTCAACTTGGGAAATCCCACAAATGGAGTGAGTAACTGTATCCCTGACAGAGTTGGTCTCTCCAGGCATTGGCTGCCAGTTGTAGTTTTGTGCACCTGGCATTTTGGGGACTTAGAGGAAATAGGCAAGTGTGTGTCGTGGGGGTGGGGGGTGAAATTGGTCGGATTGAGACAATTGGAGGACATTGGGAGAAAAGGAATTGTATACCCTGCATATTGTTCTCACATCTGCCTGACCATGTGGACTTATAGTATTTGTAGTAGGCTTAATGAATTAGCTGCATCTTTTATATATTTGTGATAGGGTTAAGGTTGAACCTGAGCATTTGTGGTCTGTTTCACCGATGTTAAATATTCCATTACCTAGTATGGCGACAAAACGACTGAAAACTAACCTTCCAGCTCAGCAAACAAATTTATATCCAGAACCACAACCTGAGCTACAAATCTTCTCAAAACTCACTGACACCTATGGGCACAATACACTAAAACCTTGCCCAAAAATGGGAAACCAAAGCCATCCGACAGATGGCGAACAGCTGTACTTCCTGCATGAATGCCTAAGGAAACAGGTACTACCTAAATATCTTAAATACCAACCTCCCCTTAACACCCCATTAGCCAGAAGAACAGCAGAGCAAAGTGGCCATAGAATGCTTAGAGAAATGATTAATGATGCCCACAACAGACTCCATAAATACAATTTGGAATTTTGCACCAAAAACCTTTACTCGCTAAGGTGACAGACCATGAATGGACTGATACAGTAAAACAAGCCATAGACATTAGATAGCAACAAACACAGAAAATGAAAAAAACTAGATCTGTAGAAGAAACTTGACAAACTCACACAAAATAACAATACAGACAACCTGGAAGAATGGATAAAAAAATTATCTGACTGACCCTTAACAGACACTAAAAAAGCAATCTTAATAAGAGGATTGAATTACAACTTCTGGGATGGGGACAAAAATTATTTTTTAGCAGCATTAGAAACCACGCTGTAAGATAATGCACTCACAGAAGAAACCCAGCAAACCAGCAGTCGCACCAACATTAAGCAGGAAAAAGGAAAGAAACACAATGCACAACAAAGGAAAGCACTAGAAGGACTCAACAAAGATAAAAAATTGTTATCCCACCTGCAAACAAAGGATGCTTGACAGTCATTTTAAACCGAACAGTTTATATTGAGAAAGTGATGGCACTGCTTGCAGATACCAACACTTACCAACAGGTGGCGATAGACCCCATCCCACAACTAGAGAACCGAATTGCAGTCCTACTGAAAAAAAACTTCAGAAATCTGAAGAATTAAACAAGACAGATTTCCAACAAATGAAACCTGACAGATCCAACACACCACACTTCTATGGATTACCCAAAATTCACAAACCAGGAGCCGCCCCTCAGACCCATAATCTTGCTACCTGGAACACCAACGTACAGATTAGCCAAGGAATACACCAAAGACTAAAACATTAGTAAAAGATTCATGCCACTCCATTCACTACACCCATGAATTCCTGAACACCATCAAAGACACCAAGGTAGAAGAGATGAAATAATGTTCTCCTTTGATGTAACAGCACTGTTCACATCCATCAACATCAACCTGGCCAATGAAACACTGACTACACTATTAGAAGACCCAAAGACACGTACACTAAGCATCACCAATTTCATCAGCAAGAACAATATTGTCAAGCTAGTGGACCTATGCCTTACCACCCACTTCACCTTCAACAACAAAACCTGTAGACAAATCAACGGAACACCCATGGGATCTCCGATAACAGGATTCTTAGCGGAGGCAGTAATGCAGAGACTCAAACAAACAGCTTTGCCAACCATCCAACCCAAACTTTGGATAATACCTTTGTCATCACTGAATCAAAGAAATTATAGGAAACTTTCAAGTCTGTCAATAATACCCTTACTGGCATAAAATTCACAAAAGAGGAAGAAAACAACAACAAACTGCCATTCCTAGATGTTACAGTAGAGCGAACAGCCAATGGGGAGCTTTAAACCAGCATCTACAGGAAAACAACACATACGGACCAAATATTGAACTACAGAAGCAATCATCCCAACATCCACAAACGAAGCTGCATCAGAACAATATTTCAATGAGCCAACACACACTGCAGCACAGAGGAACTACGAGGAGCAGAGGAAAATCACCTATACCGTGTATTCAAAAAGAATGGGTATCCAATGAGCAAAGTCCGCTAATTTCTCAGCAACAAACCCAAACAAGCAGACAAAATGTATCCAGAAACCCCAGCTACTCTCCTCTACATCAAAGACATCTCGGAATTGACTGCCAAACTACTCAGACTCCTTGGCATCATGGTAGCCCACAAACATACCAACACACTAAACCAGCAGCTAATGAATTTAAAAGACCCTATACAGATAACAAGCAAAACAAACGTAATTTACAAAATACTTTGCAAGGACTGTAACAAACGCTACGTTAGACAAACGGGCAGAAAACTAGCCACCAGGATACATGAACATCAACTAGCCACAAAAAGACATAACCCACTCTCACTAGTATCCTTACATACAGATAAGGAAGGACACCACTTCAACTGGGACAGCACATCTATCTTAGGACAAGCCAAACAGAGACACACATGAGAATTCCTAGAAGCATGGCATTCCAACCGTAATTCCATCAACAAACACAGCAACTGGACCCCTTTTACCACCTTCTAAGAAAAAGAACAGAAAATGACTTCACCACAGGACATGACATCACCACCCAAGGGAACCTAAACAGATTAAATAGAAAATGGGTCATAACACCAGTGCTTCACTGGAGGCTCACTAATGGTGTTACCTAGTATGGTGACGAAACAGCTAAAAACAAACTTTCCAGTTCAGCGAGCAAACTTACATTCAAACACTCCATTTGTAAAGAGATTTGACACATCTCCACACAACTGTTGTAAGTGCAATATCATCATGATCACGTATCCCTGTGCTTCCTTTCACAGCCTTAATCAGTTGAACTCCTGTCTCCTACTCATTTCCCATACTCTTTAACATTTATTCAATATAAGCCCTGTTTTTACCCTATTTAATTCTCCTCTTCTCTTCTCTCCCTCATTGCCCCAGTTGAATCAATCACTCAATCCCTTCAATCTTCATACCCATTAATATTCCTCAATGTTGTCCCAAGCTTTCTAGTGTACTGCTAACAGAATTGATGGATTGTTTTTATGTGTGATTCACAATTATTGCCACATCATGTATCTGTGATGCATCTAGTTTCATATCAATCAGGCAATTAAACTGGCCCCAACTGAGGCAAGATATAATCCATCAGAAGTGTCAGGTTGCCTTTTGACTTGTGTTTGGTTAACATAAAATACAGGATACACAGTGAATGTGTTCAACTTCAGATGAATATACTTCTTTACTGATAATTTAAAACGATTTCACATTCACAATAATGACTTGCTGTTTGATATTACTTCCAGCACTGAAAACCTGTATGGTTGTTTACTGATTTATCTTTGCATTATCCTATTTCACAACATTTCTTTAGGTTGTTGCATGACTCCAGCGATAGCATGCATGCATACATAGAGAATAGGAACAGACGTAGGCCATTCAGCTGTTTTGAGCCTATTCCACCATTCAGTATGATAATAGTTGACCATTCTAATCAGTATCCTGTGCTCACTTTCTCTCATATCATTTGATCTCCTAAGTCCTAGGAACAATATCTTGAAAGCATTCAATGTTTTGTTCTCGACTGCTTTCAGTAGCAGAGAATTCCACAGGCTCACCACTCTCTGGATGAAGACATTTCTCTGCATCTCAGTCTGAAATAGCCGACCAATATCCTTAAATGGAGATTTGTACTTCTGGACTCTTTAATCATGGGGAACATCCTTGCTGTCTTTACCCAGTCTAGTCCTGCTAACGTTTTAAAGGTTTCCATGTGACTTCACTTGTTCTTCCAAATTCCAGTGAATATATCTTTACCAATATAGTCTCTCTTCAAATGTCATAGAGTCATAAGAGGTGTACAGCATAGAAACAGACCCTTCGGACCATCTCTTCCATGTCAGTCCTGCCATATCTAGGTATCAGCCTGGTAAACCTTCATTGAACTTCCTATGTCTCTTTCCTCAAATAAGGAGATCAATACTGCACGCCATACTCGAGGTGGCATCTCACCAAGCTGTACAATTGCAGCAAACATCCCTGCTCCTTTATTTGAATCTTCTGGCTGTGAAGACCAACACACCATTTGTCTTCTTCACCACCTGTTGCACCATCATGCTTCCTTTCAGCAACTGGTGTACAAGGACACCTAGATCTTGTTGAACTTACCCTTATCCAAGACTATTGCCAATCAGATTATCTATCTTACTGTTTCTGCTACTATGGAAAATAAAGAACATGAAAACATGGGAAGGGTTAAAGCACGAAGACCACTGGCAGCCTGTGTTCTGTGGAAGGCAGGATGGGATAATCATAGTGGAACATTCTTACACCAATTAGCAGAGTAAGGTTAAGGCTGAAAGGTCACTATGACAAGATGAGATAACGCAAGTAATAAAGCAAGTTTCTCTGTTAAGGGTTATTATGACAGGATTGGGACAATAAATATTTGGGACATGACATTAAAATATCTAATTAATAGTTAGTAGAGTCAGCTTGAGACAGGAGACTATTGTAACGGATGGAATAGCTAACTATTTATCATGACAGGTTAGTCTGGAATTGAAGATCACTGTAGCACAGTTAGCAATAAATATCTAACCGTGACATTAGAATAACATTAACTAGAAAGTACCACTAAAGAGATAATGGGAACTAACATCACTGGTTTATTGTGTAGCTGGAGTGAGGTACTTTGATTAATATAGTTGGACATACTGATAAGCTAACAGGAACATGATTTTAAAAAATCCATGGACCCTGAGGTTCGTGGGCATTCGAGAATCTGCTTTCTCAGTGTCACCTGCATGTACATATGTTTGCAAATAAAAGACCTACTTCTTGAAGAACTCTCTGTGTCTCCTGGTACTTCTCTATATTTTCTCCACAACACTACCAAAATGGATAACCTCACATTTGTCCATATTATACTTCATCTGCCATGCATTTGCCTATTCATTCAACTTGTCCACATTCCCAGAATTTTAGAAGATGGTAACCAATACATCTATCTCCATGGCCACCCATCTAGTACCCTGGCACATAGATTATCAGGCTCTGGGGATAGATTAACTTTGAGTCCCATTAATTTTACAAATTAAAAAAATAATAATTTTCTTCAATTTCTCTTTCCTAAGAGATCCTTGCTTCCCCCAGTATTTCAGGGAAGACTTTGTCTTCTGTGAAGACTGAACTAAATGAATTGTTTAATTGTTGTGCCATTTATTGGTCTTCATTTTCACACCATAAGGGATCTATATTTGTCTTCACTTTTTCCTTTTTACATAAGGCTTTTCTGCTCTTTATAAGTTAAATTAAAAACAGTATTTTTCTTAGTCAATCTATTGGTTATCTTTTGCTGAATTCTAAACTGTTCCCAATTCTCAGGTTTGCTACTTCTTCTGGAAATTTGCAAAAATTTTAATTTATTCTCTTGCCCATGATTGGGCCATTTTTCCTGTTGTGATTTTGTAGTGGAATGAAGTATGTAACTATTGCAATGTTATGGTTCATTCCTTAAACATTATGTCTATCTACTGTCCAACCTATTAATGAAGTTGCTCACTTACAACCATGCTTCATACTTCTGTAATTTCTTTTCAATTTAGAACTGTAGTTTCGGATTGGATCACTTCACTGTCCATGAAGAATTTTATCGTGTTGTGGTCACTCTTCCTTAAAGGACCAGGGCCCATATGTATATGCAGGTGTAGAAACATTGTGTTAAGAATGGTGAGGCAAGCCATGACAAAGCTTGAAACAGGTGGAAATGGATGGAAAGAGCTTTCTTGCAAGCTTTACAATTCATAGAATATCCAGGGATGGTTACTTTGATTGACTCATTTGGTCCATGTTGCTTGGTGCTGTGATTCCCATGGGAGGACAGGCCTCACATACCATTCATCAGCTGTATTGAAGAAAGTGCATACAGAATATGGAGTACAAATTTATCTGGAGAGTTGGTAAATATTGTCAAATGAATAGAAATGGCTCAACCACATCCACGTATAAGTCTATTTGCAGCAAGCACAAGAGATGAACTGTCAGTGAGTGAAGGATCAGCTGGAATGCAAAATCATGCCATAATAAGCTTTGACCCCTTGTGGCATGTCAAGTGTCTTTAGTAGGCTGATGACAGTATGTCTCCTGTGATGTTCAGCAAGCTAGGTATTGCTGACATCAGGTTCCCTCTTGCCCTCATACGTGCTGCTCCTGCAAAGTCGTCTATGTTGTTGTCTCCATGACATCGTTATGCATGTGGGTAGAGTCCCACCAACAGACCGGTAGTGCTAAAGACTGATATTGTGCAAGGTTCCATGTGTGGGTGGACCACTGCACATTCACATCGATCTTGGCTACTATTTTTAATAGTGGTGCCATGTATCTTGTATTGAGAACACACAGTGTTTTGACATTATAATACTGACTACCTGCAAAAATATTAAGTTGACTTTAACATGCTTTGAGATGTCCAGATTTTATAAAGGTGCTCAGAAAACATAGGGCTTCCAGTAAAACAATTACTTTGGGAGTGGGAAATGGCTGTCTTCTACACTTTGCTGATTTGCTTATTAGAAATCCTGATATTGTGTAAAGTAAATGTTGATTAAATGTTTCTGAAGATTGCTGCACATAAAGGGATATTGTATGCCGGTGTCAAAACAAGTGGAGCATGAAGCTAAGGGGAACCTAAACAATAAAATTGCAAACAATGGACAGTATTTGCCACTAGATGGTAGTAATTGTGTACATGTATGAAGACTTTCAAGACTTTTCACTTTAAAAATAGTAAATTTATTCTAGGAAAGTGTTTCTGTCCGTTGCTCAGAAATGAAATATTACATTATTGATGCAGCGTAATTAAACATTAAAGCAGGTTGCAAACACCTGTAGGTCAGTCAATTGGCACAAAGGGTCACCTGAATGAGTCCAAGGTTTTAGGGAATGATTTCCAAAGAGCTGAATATGACACTGCAAGGAGGTTCCTTGCCCCCATCCTAACGTGAAAGTCAGGGCATGTTGCTTGCACTTGGCTAGTTTGCCCTGCAACCATTTAATAGCCACTGGGCTGCTAATTTATTACAGATGAGTCTTCTGACACCATTTCAGAAAATCCAATGGCCTGCAGCTCAGTTGTCCCAGCAGCAGCATGAGCAGTGGACACTGCCCAGACTGCATACAAACCTTTGACAAAGAGGAGTCTATTGAGCCTGGACTTTAAGATAAGCCCAAGATCTCACCGCCTCCAGAAAAGAGGGAATGGGGAACAGGTTCATTAGGGAGGGTTCCTGGTGAAACCTGGGAAAAGGAATAGGATGATTTACAATGGCAATCCCTTGCCCTGGCAATATTCTGCCAGTTCCCACTTGCTACCAAGCCTCTGGTGCTATGAATAACATTCCAGCAGAAGTGGGACGAGATATTCGAGCAGGCCTCAATTTTCCCTCAGCCACATCTTCTCAAGTGTGAGTTAGCCACTAAGAGGTGGTTTTATTCAATGCAGCAATTCTCATGTTTATTCCCTTAATCTAAGAATCAGGGTGTGGAGTTTTGCTGTTGAAAGTGATGTTGAGTAGGATGAGGCCTGGACAATACAAAGGCCAACCTCCCATCTGTAGAATCCATCTACCAGGCCCGCTGTCAAGGAAAGGCCACCAGCATTCTCAAAGATCCATCCCATCCTGGCAAAGCTTTTCTACAACCTCTACCATCAGAAAGAAGGTACAGAAGCCTGAACACACACACCAGCCAGTTTCAATACAGTTTCTACCCTACTGTTGTTAGAATACTGAATGGATTCACAAACTCTGTGTTTTGGTTTTTGCCACTGTTTACCTATTATTATTTACTTATCTATGCTATTTAGCTATGTCATCTGTCTGTATTGCTCACAATACAAAGGTTTTCACTGTGCCTCAGTACTCGTGACAATAAATTTAATTCAATTCAATTCAATTTTGAGGTTGACAGACTGTAATTAAGAGTGTCACAGAGATCAGTGTTGAGCTCTCAGTTATTGACAATCTCTAACAATGATGTGGATGCAGGTGCAGAATGCATAGTAGCTAAATTTGTCCATTACGTCAAGACAGTTTGGGAAGTAAGCTATCAACAGGAGCTAAACAGACTGCAAGTGAATAAAGATGATTTGAGTGAGTGGGCAAAAGTTTTGCAAATGAACAATAATGCGAGAAAATGTGAACTTGCCCACATTGGCAGGAAGAATAGAAAAGTAATATTCGATTTAACTGGAAGTGATTACAGAACTCTGAGATACAGAAGTGTGTATGTACGCACATGTGTCAGTAGCTGCACATGAAGTTATTATACAAAACAAGCGATTGGGAAGGCAGATGGAACTTTGATATTTAATTGCAAAAGGAATGTACAAGGCATTGGTAAGACCACATCTAGGAGGACAGTTCTTGTATCTATTTGTAAAAGCGAAATAATTGTATCAGTCTATAAGTTTACCACTCTTACAAATGCAGGAGCTCTTGTGTCAGTGGTAATGTTCCTACCGTTAAAACCGAAGGTCTGGGTTGAAGACCAACTTACTAACCTGGCTGTTTAAAAATACCTATTCTTGCATCAGAAATAGTTCACATATGGTTCACTTGGCTTATTTCTGAGATGACGGGATTATTAGACAGGATTGGTATTTATTCAAACGAATAAAATTCCTTATCTCTAGTAATATGTTCCTGCTACACCATGTGCCATCTGGGAATTGACTAAGAATCATGTAGAACATTTGGAGGTTGGCGAATGAACCATTAGTAGCGAGCAGCTAAATTAAATGCTAAGATTATTTTTGCTATCCATGGTGATGAAGTATCAAAGGTCAGAGGTCAGTCTGACTGAATAAAACTTTGTTTCAGACAAATGTGGTGATTTGTAAGGCAGTTATGCAAATGGAGGACTGCACACTTTTAGGGAGATTTGATTGAGCCATAACAGAATAACTAGGATGAGAGATAGTGAACCTCTTAATCAGAGAGATGGAAGGTGGACAAAGCTGCAAATAAATCAAAGGCTAAGCTCTAGAACTGGGTTAGGACAGTGATACCTGGAGAAAGGACTCAAAGTACTTGACTGAGGAGAAGTGTAAGCTGCCCTGTCTAATGATAGGAAAAGGAGGAGAAAGAAGACCAAAGAGAGTTTGGATGAATACAAACTCATTTCTGGACCATCAATCATTCCTTATTATACTGATCTAAGTTAATAAAATACCATTCCCTGAAGAAAAAGAAGAAACAAAAATATGATTCTTCTATTTATTTTTATGTTGGAGAGTTAATGTTCTCCAAGAAAATAGATCGCTACTGGGATTTTACAGAGGGGCGTCATTGGCAGCAGTGAGGTTACCATCAAACCAGGACTTTACAGCAGTTATAATGTCTTCTCTGAATGTTAATCAATTTCCTCACAATAATCTGGCCACCATTCTATCCAAATCAAATTCCCAGTACATCAGATAGTAATGTTCAGTAATGTTGTAGATATACTTGTGCTTCAGATTGAAACCACTTATCTCAAAATAATTTCCATTATCAAGATATGGTCTAGACTTTACCAACCCTTTGAAGATGGGAATGGTTGCTGAAGGGATTTGGAAATAATGACATGTTGTTGTGAGGGACGCCCCAATGGGTTCTCATTGTCATCAGATATTAACAAAGGTGGGAATTTCAGAGGTTGAAGTGCCCACTTTCTAGACAAAAAAAAAGATTAATTGGCCTATTAATGGTCATTTTATGATTCCCTCAGCGTTTTATTAGCGTTAGGATGTACCTGCTGTAACTGAGTCCACCATACTCACCAGGAAGGCCACCCAACTGCTCCCAAGGGTAAAAGTGGTGGGCTGGCTCCCTGAGGGTCCATGACCCAATTAGGGGCCCACTGAAAGCAATGGCTATCCCTATAGTCCAGCACCTCTTCTGTAGAATACACTCTTCTAAAACCCAGGAACTGCCTAAGTGCTCCAGCAGATAAATACTTTCTCTGTTAGGGCTTCAAGGATTCAATGGGAGGTGATAGCCTAGTGGTATTATCACTAGACTATTGATCCAGAAACTCACTTAATGGGGAACTGGGTTCAAACCCCACTATGGCAATAGCCTGATCAGTGATGCCCAGTTCAGGTTCTGCCAGGGCCACTCAGATCTGACTTCATTACAGCCTTGGTTGAAGCCACTCCCGGCCACTTCCCCTGCAACCGCAAGAAATGCAAAACTTCCGCCCACACCTCCCCCATTAGTTCCCTCCAAGGCCCCAAGGGGTACTTCCATATCCGCCACAAATTCACCTGCACCTCCACACACATCATCCATTGCATCGCTGCACCCGATGTGGCCTCCTCTATATTGGGGAGACAGGCCGCCTACTTGCGGAACGTTTCAGAGAACACCTCTGGGACACCCGGACCAACCAACCCAACCACCCCGTAGCTCAACACTTCAACTCCCCCTCCCACTCCACCAAGGACATACAGGTCCTTGGACTCCTCCATCGCCAGACCATAGCAACACGGTTGGAGGAAGAGCGCCTCATCTTCCGCCTAGGAACCCTCCAACCACAAGGGATGAACTCAGATTTCTCCAGTTTCCTCATTTCCCCTCCCCCCACTTTGTCTCAGTCAAATCCCTCGAACTCAGCACCGCCTTCCTAACCTGCAATCTTCTTCCTGACCTCTCCGCCCCCACCCCACTCCGGCCTATCACCCTCACCTTGACCTCCTTCCACCTATCGCATTTCCAACGCCCCTCCCCCAAGTCCCTCCTCCCTACCTTTTATCTTAGCCTGCTGGACACACTTTCCTCATTCCTGAAGAAGGGCTTATGCCCAAAACGTCGATTCTCCTGTTCCTTGGATGCTGCCTGACCTGCTGCGCTTTTCCAGCAACACATTTTCAGCATGAACAAAACAGCTGAGTTCCAGAGATGAGACGCGTGTCAGAGCCCTTGATATCATGGCTGCAATCGACCAAGTATGGCATGAAGGAGTCCTAGGAAAGCCTGGAATAAATGGGTATTGGGGGCAAATGTTCTGCTGATTGGAGCCATACATGGCACATAGGAGGTTGGTCGTGTTTGCTGGAGGTCAGTCATCTCAGCTCCAGGACATCCCTGCAATACCTCCTCAGGGTAGTGTCTGAGGCCCAACCATCTTAAGCAGCTTCATCAATGACTTTCCACCATCATTGGGGGTGTCAGAATTGTGCATGTTTGCCAATGATTGCTCAATGTTCAGCTTCATTCGTGACTCCTCATACACTGAAGCAGTCCGTAATCAAATGCAACAAGATTGGGACAGTATCGCAGGCTTGGGCTGACAAGTAGAATGTAACATTCACACTTTACTATGCCAGACCATGGCCATCACCAATAAGAGACAATCTACCCACCATCCCTTGACAGTCAATGGCATTACCATCACTGAATTCCCCCACTAGCAACATCCTAGGGAGTTACTATTGATCAGAAACTCAACTGGACTTGCCACATGTACACAGTGGCTACAAGGGCAAGTCAGAGGCTAAGAACACTGTGATGAGTAACTCATCTCTGATTCCCCAAAGCCTGTTCATCATCTACTTAACACAAATCATAAGTGTACTAGGATATTCCCCACTTGCCTGTGTGGATGCAGCACTAACAACACTCAAGAAGCTGGACACCATCCAAGACAAAGCAACCTGCTTGACTAATACCATTTCCACAGGCATTTATCCCAACACCACCAATGCTCGGTAGCAGCAGTGTGTAGTATCTACAAGATGCACTGCAGACATTTTCCAAATATCCTCAGACAGAACCTTCCAAATCCATGGCCACTACCATCTGGAAGGACAAGAGCAGCAGATACCTGGAAACACAACCACCTGCAAGTTCTGCTTCAAGTCACTCACCATTCTGACTTTGAAATATATCACTGTTCCTTCATTGTCACTGGGTCTAAATCCTGGAATTCCCTCCTTAAGGGCATTGCAGCTCAACCCACTGCAGCTGAACCTACAGCGATTCAAGAAGGCATATCGCCACAACCACCTTCTCAAGAGCATCTAAGGACTGGCAATAAATGCTGGCCAAAGTGAGGACTGCAGATGCTGGAGATCAGAGTCAAGAGTGTGGTGCTGGAAAAGCTCAGCTGGCCAGCCAGCAACACCCGCAACCCACAAATGAATAAAACAAAATTAATTTGGAGGAACTCTCTCCTTGTGCAGCCTCAACAGTGCACATATCAACTAAAGGCACTGTGAAGACATTGGTTGTCTAACTGAATCAGCAACTCAGAGGCAGGCTGCAGTCCTTAATGGGATGATGGTCTTGACAGACGTCCATAAGACCATTAGAACATAAGAAAGAGGAATGGAAGTAAGGCCATTCAGCCCATCGAGTCCACTCCGCCATTCAATCATGGCTGATGATTGAACGTTACTTACCGCACTCTCCCCATATCCCTTAATTCCTTGCAAGATTAAGAATTTATCAATCTCTGCCTTGAAGACATTTAAAGTCCCAGCCTCCACTGCACTCTGCGGCAATGAATTCCACAGGCCCACCACTCTCTGGCTGAAGAAATGTCTCTCATTTCCATTCTAAATTGACCTCCTCTAATTCTATGGCTGTGCCCATGGTCCTAGTATCCCTGCCTGACAGAAACAAATTCCCAGCATCCACCCTTTCTAAGCCATGCATTATCTTGTAAGTTTCTATTAGATCTCCCCTCAACCTTCTGAACTCCAACGAATACAATCCCAGGATCCTCAGCCGTTCAACGTAAGTTGGGCCTATCATTCCAGGAATCATCCGTATGAATCTCCACTGGACACACTCCAGTGCCAGTATGTCTTTCCTGAGATGTGGGGCCCAAAACTGGACACAGTATTCTAAGTGGGGCCTAACCAAAGCTTTATAAAGTCTCAGTAGCATATCACTGCTTTTACATTCCAACCCTCTTGAAATAAATGACAACATTAATTTGCTTTATTAACCACGGACTCAACTTGCAAGTCAATCTTTAGAGAATCCTTTTACTAGCAATCCCAGATCCGTTTGCATTTTGGCTTTCGGAATTTTCTCACCATTTAGAAAATAGTCCATGCCTGTGTTCTTTTTTCCAAAGTGCAAGACCTCGCATTTGCTCACTTTGAATTTCATCAGCCATTTCTTGGACCATTCTCCTAAACTGTCTAAATCTTTCTGCAGCTTCCCCACCTCCTAAGAAGTACCTGCCTATCCACCTAACTTGGTATCATCATCGAACTTCGCCAGAATGCCCCCAGTCTCTTCATCCAGATCATTAACATATAAAGTGAACAGCTGGAGCCCCAACACTGAACCCTGCGGGACACCACTTGTCACCAGCTACCATTCTGAAAAAGAACCTTTTATCCCAACTCTCTGCCTTCTGTCAGACAGCCAATCATCAATCCATGCCAGTAGCTCACCTCGAACACCATGGGCCCTCACCTTACACAGCAGCCTCCCGTAAGGCACCTTATCAAATGCCTTTTGCAAACTTAGGTAGATAATATCCACTGGGTTTCCCTGGTCTAATCTACTTGTTACCATTTCAAATAACTCTAACAGGTTTGTCAGGTATGACGTCCCCTTGCTAAATCCATGCTGACCTGTTCTAATTCCACCCTGCACTTCCAAGAATTTAGAAATCTCATCCTTAATGATGGATTCTAGAATTTGACTCTTGGTACTATTGGTAGGTCACTATTGGTAAAATCTCTGTAGTCCCACCACTCATCTGAGCAGGCTCAAGTTTCGGATGATTTGGTTCCAGCAGCAGGGCCAATGATGTGCTCCTAAAATTCTGGCCATGTTTACAAGTTGATCACATTTAGAAAATAAATGTTACCAAGTAGATAACATTTTAAAATGACAACAAGGTGGAAAAGAATGATGAGTTCTGATACTAAAAGGATACAAAAACAATTCTGGTGAAAAATCTTGACTGAGCAGACCAAGTAGTATAATCAAAATGGCTGGAGATAAGAAGTAACAAAAGTCTAAAAAAAGCCAGTGGGAGTAGTATATAGGCCCTCTAAAAGTTATAGTTATACGATTAGTAATTAAGTGAGAAATACTCAGCGTTTGTAACAAAGATAATGTAATAATTGTCAGAGGCTTTATCCTTCATACAGTCCCGACAAATCAAATGGAAAAATCCCACCAGGAAGAGAAGTTTACTGGATACTTTCATGACTGTTTCTGAAACAATCTTTAGTGGAACTACAATGTTATTAGGTCTAGCATTGTGCAATGAGGCAATTTTAATTAATCTCAAAGTAATATCTCCTCTGAGGAGAAACTGATAATAATATGTGTGATGTTAATTTGACTTCAATGTGCTCCAGGCCTAAACAGACATTTAAAAGGACAGCAAAGCCTATTACAGATATTAGAGGACTGACTATAGTTAATTAAATAAATAGACTAAATGTTTTTGAAGTAAATAAACAAACAGTGGTTAATATTTAAACAAGTCACAGAATTCAAGAAAAATATACCCAGTAAAAAAAATCAAAAACTCAGTGAAAAAAAATCCATCCATGGTTTACTTAGGAAGTTAAAGGTAGTATGAGATCTTTTTGTGGAAAAAGGTTATTATAATGTTGAAAAGAATAACAGCAAGTCAGACAAGTGACATTTTACAAACCACCAAGGGTGAAGAAATACAGTTCCGGGAACAAATAGAATAAATGATTAGACTAAACTGGAACAAAATCAAATATAGGAGCTTCTGTTTATATATGAAAAGGAGGATAGCTAAAGTAAATATTACATCCTTATGGATTGAAGCTGTATTACCATGGGGAATAGGCAAATGGCAAATACTTAACAGAAATTCTGACTGGAATTTTACAGCCTCCCCTAAGACAGGTTTGTGGCAGGTTCATTTACTTAGGTGAAAGGGTGATGAGTGGACAACATGCTGGTTTCCCAATTCTGCTCATGAATATCTCCCAACCCAGAAGTGGGAACTCAACCCACTACAGCTGGTATTCACCCGTCAGCGAATAGGGGACTTGCTCTGAATAATCCTGCTACATGACCATTCCCCATCAGAATGATCAGAGTGCTCTTGGCTTCTTCCTTGCTACAGTCTCCAACCACCACCACACCCCTTCGTTTGGTTGAACTGGTGTTCATCTCTAACTTGATTCACTTTCTCCAAGTCAAAATTGTGGCTTTGTCTGCCCACATTGGGTCACAGCTATGCCTCCCTCTTTGCTGAGAGTATGGAAAGTTTCTCGTTCCAGTCCTGCTAGGGGACTTCAGAACATGTTATGAACAAGTGTCACTGAACTTGAAACACTAACTGTTTTCTCTCCAGAAATGCTTCCAGGACTGCTGAGTTTCTCCAGCAATTTGTTTTTGTTTGGTGACTGATGAAGCTTCACTGCTCACTTTAATGACAAGTATATATTTTCTTTGGTAAGATAACCAAAACTGCACAGAATTCTCCAACTTTGGTCTCACCCAAGCTCTGCACAACCACAATAAGGCTTCCTTGTTCCTGTACTCAAATTCTCTTGCAATGAAGGCCAATGTGCTATTTTCCAGACCCATAGCCATAGATTCAGGACATAATCAAAAACAGCTTGACTGGTTGAAATGTCATGGTCCTTCAAAAAGAGATGGCCTATTCTAATAACAAAGGAATTGCCTGGTCCAGAAAACCAGGATACCACAAGAAGGGAAATGTTTGGTTCAACAGAGCAACCATCTTCATGTTGAACATTCCTGAGATTAAAAATCCCTTAGATGGTGTCCTTGGAGAACTACCTGAGTTAACAGGGAAGAGTTTCTCTGCAAAGAGAACTCAGGAGCTCAAAAGGTTCTCAAACAAAGGTACTACCAGATTTACCTGGAATGACACCCTCTGTAAAGTACCAGCAAGATATTAACGGTCCTGCAGCAGATAGTGATTCACAGATCAGAATCATGGTCAATAGTCCTGAAATAAAAGACTGAGTAATCTTCTAAATCTGAAGAGAAAGTGTTCTGGGAATATTGTGAAAAATCCAGACCACCTGGATTTGTGAAGTCAGGGACTTGGAGGAGATGGAGTCATGGTAAATGTATATATATTTCTACACATGGATGTATCATTGTTATCTCTCGGGAAAAAATGCCATTATGAAATAGTTCTGAAAGAGTTAATGTTGATGTTGCATTAAGCTCCATCCAATATGATGATGTTCCAGTGTTCAGGTGTCAGGATTCTTGCATGAGATCTTGGAGCTGAAGTGTCACCCATAGCTCCTGTTAGTCTAACTGATTAGGCATAATCAGTTAAATGTAATCAGTACTTTTTATTACAGTGCTCCACAAATGATTGTTTAAACTAATGTTCCTCATTTAAAAGAAATTAGTGGCAATCACCTGTAGAATCATATTATATGCTGACATTAGTATTAAAAAACAGATATAGTATTCTCTAGTCCTTTTGATCCTGAGTTTATTGCTAAATAAGTTTGCAATGTCTTAACAAGTTATTGCTCAAAAGATTGTTGGTTCAAATACAATTGACAGTTGTTCAATGTAATGCCTGTGTTTGTTGCAAAAGTTGATTTACTTGACAATTTAACCACTGAATCTTCACATATCTACTTAATAATTTAAAGGACTTGTTTCACTGAGCTCTGTTAAATCTCCTAAAGATGAAAACAAGACAAATTCAACTTTACAAAAAGAAGTTAAAATGTAGTTAAAGAGATACAATGATTTGTTTTCCACAAATGAACATAACTTTTACAGTATTTAGGAAACTCCAAAGAATGTAGATCCAAAATAATAATTTATAATGTTTAATCAAGCTAAGGTTTTATAATACTTCGGGCCGTCTAAGTTTTAAAAAGGTACTTTTAGATATGGTTAAGCTTTGCTATTGAGAAAGAAAGACACTTGCAAAGTTTTTACATAAATGAAATAAATTCGGTAATTGCTGGTTATTTCTTGAAATTGTAGCAAGACAGTGGAAGGGTATAGTAATGGGGGCAAGAAAGGAAATTACAAAGAAGGATCGATACAGGATTTTAGTGAACTATTTACTCAAAAACAAGATAATTCTTTGAAAATTTATCAAGAAAGGTAATTGAGAGAAGAAGTACTTAGGTTTCAATTTCTGTGGATGTAGAATCTCTAAACAAATCAGTTTGGAACAGCAAGTACATGCAGCAATGTTAATGTGACCCTGTACAATATTCATATGGATTGAAATGCCATACCTGTTTTAAAGGGAACAGTTAACCAGGTTAATGTACATGGATTGGCAGCACTTAGTCATTAAACAATTTAATTTTATGATAATACATGGTCCTACTGGAATGATAACTCAAACCAGCAGGAAAATACATTAATGCAGACTTGTGAATTATCTTTCATCAGGTTTCCATTACACTCTGGAATTAATTCAAAAATTGCTTTCTGTCAATGAAAGAACAAAATATACTGACAATGACAATGAACTGTAAATACTCTCACTCCAGTGAAAATGTAATAAGTCAAACTGTGCCTTCAGTACCCATAAATTATGTTCTGCCCCCATTTCAGAAAAGTTCCATCTGCATCCTAAATGGCACAGGAAGCATAGGAATAATTTAATGCAGAATGCTTGAGGTTAGAAGAAAGGCTTTACATAAGAAAAACAATATTAACTTATTTGTTTTCCATTACACTTGGTTTAGTTGAAGCATGACATGCTCAGAATGCTGTGACCTTGGGCCTTGTGATATTGGGTTTTCTTCATTCTTCAAATTATAACTGTTCATCTTGTATTCACCATAAAATAAACTGCAGCCTGGCAGGTCAGGTGACCTTTTTCCAAATGTGGTTTGATGAATAATATTGATTGTTACATAGCAGTCATACAGGTTATTAATTGGAACAAACTTTTGAGTTATAAGGAGAAACTGTAAAGGCTGGGATCTTTTTCTCTGAAGCGTTGGAGGCTGAGGGGTGACCTTCTGGAGGTTTGTACAATTATGAGAGGCATGGATAGATTGAATAGCCAATATCTTTTCCCCAGTGTAGGAAGGTCCAAAGCTAGACAGCATAGGTTTAAGGGGAGAGGGGAAAAATTTAAAATGGACCTGAGGGGCAACCTTTACCCACAGGTGGTACGTATAGGGAACAAGCTGCCAGAGGAAGTGGTCAAGGCAGGTATAACTACAATGTTTAAGATATATTTGGACAGGTACATGGATAGAAAATATTTAGAAGGATAGGAGCTAATGTAGGTAAAATGAGACTTGTTCAATTTAGGAAACCTGGTCAGCATGAATGATTTGGGCTGAAGGGCCCTGTTTCTGAGCTGCATTTTCTCTGTGAACCTATGACTCTATCTCACCATGGATTTCATTAGTCATGTAATATGGTTAGCATAGCATGCCAATCGATGTTCGTGAGGAGAGGCTAAGAATGACAGCCAAGAGAAATATTGAGTTGTCTTTTTCATGTTAAACACCTTCTACAGCTAACTCCTAGCGTAGGATTTGAACACAGAGACTCTGACTCAGGGGTAGGGACACTACCACTGCACCATGAAACTGTTCCCCACCATATGGATGCAATGCCAAAGTAACTTGGTAAACATTAATGGCAATCCCTCAGAACTGCTTTTGTCAAATGCACAGAAAGTGCCTGCAGATTTCACTAAGTGTACTCATAGGACAGAGACCCGACATTCACACTTGTAGGCTCCTGAATACTCATCCAAATTTCAGAAGAATAATTTCTCAAAAAACCTGGGGTTACATAAATAATTGATTCTTTGAGTAATAAAGGATTGAATGGGCTGGGTAACCATCAACATTTGCAGCTATCCCTTTGTTTTGTCTAAAAATAAGTGAAACTATACTTCCTCCAATTTCCTTTTTTCCTGATGAAGGTGTAATCTCATAAAGGATGACTGTTTTAACCATGTCCAACCATCTAGGACCTTGTCCAAGAGGCATTTATTTATTTGTGGATATGGATGGTAAGTGTCAGTAAGATGTTTCACATTAGATCATACTTATTCTGATTTTGCCATCATAGTGATCATGAATGTGCAGGAGTTACTACTTAGCTATCAAATTTGCTTGCCCTCAAGGAGGATCACACATTTCATGCAGACTCCATGGATTTTAGCAAGACCTTTGACCTGGCAGACTGAACAAAAGAGTAATGCAAAGGAATATGGTAAGTTGAATTCAAAATGGTTGATAGGTGTTTTTGTGACTGGAAACTTGTTTCCAGTGGGGTTCTGTAGAGTTCAGAGCTCAGTCCCTTGTTTTCTGTGGCATGTTTGAGGAGTTAGATGCAAGTACAGAGGACTTGATTAGGAAATCAGTGGATCATACAAATAGTGAGGAGGAAAATTAAAAGGTGCAGGGAGATATCTATGCACTGTTCCAAATTCATTCGAAAGAAATGGCCAGCAGGGCCATGGACTGAGATCATGAGGCTTCCCTGGATTTGATTTAATAGTCACATGGACTGAGGTAATGAAAGGTATTGTTTTGTGTGCTAACCAGACGAATCATACCTTGCGTAAGTACATCAGGGTAATAGAACGGAATGCAGAATGTAGTGTTACAGCTACATGGAAGGTGCAGACAAAGATTAACTCTTGTATGAGAGACCATTTTTAAGTCTGATAACAGCGGAGAAGAAGCTGTTTTTAAATCTGTCAGTATGTGCTCTCAAACTTTTGTATTTTCTGCCCGGTAGAAGAGAATATAACCAGGCTGGTAGGGGTCTTTGATTCTGATGACTGCTTTTCTGAAGTAGTGGGAAGTATAGACAGAAGGAAATTAGATTTTTTTAATGGACTGGGCCCATAACTCTGTAATTTCTTATGTTCTTGGGCAAAGCAGTTATCATTCCAAGTTGTTTCTGGACTTTCCCCTCACCTCAGCCTTTTTCAACTTCCAACAGCTTCTGCCAGGTCCCTTTATGATGCAATGACCTATATATAGGAATAGTGCAGCACAAAAAAGGGCATTCAGCCGATTGCATCTGTGCTCGTTCTTTGGAAATCCAGTTCACCCTTTCATTATCCATTCCCCACCCCCCCACTCCCTCCCCACTCCCTCCCCACTCCCTCCCCCCACCCCCCCCACCCCCCCACCCCCCCAGCCCCCCCCACCCCCCCACCCCCCCAGCCCCCCCACCCCCCCACCCCCCCAGCCCCCCCCAGCCCCCCCCACCCCCCCACCCCCCCACCCCCCCCAGCATGTGTTCTTTTTTTTGTTCCAAATATTTATACAATTCCTTTTGAATACCAATTTGATTCTGTATCCACAATGATATCAGGGAGGAGAAGTACCATCAGCATCACTCTCTCCTGCCTCTGGATGGCAGAAGCAACATTCGGTGGGGGGGGGGGGGGGGGGGGGGGGGGGGGCATAGGATTACGCAGTAAATGGTAAGACACCAAAGTATAGAGGTGCAGAGGTAGTTTGTAGCTTGTGTCAGTTGAAAAGGTAGATGAGGTGATTAATAGACATATGTACACATTTGCCTTTATTTGCAAAAATGCTGGTTTGGCTACAGACTGAGTATCCCAATACTAGCAGCTCCTATTTTGTGTAGTTATCTTTCATGGAGCACCTTATCAAATATGTCAAGGAAATCCAAATACACTAAATGTACTGGTTCCCCTTTATCAAATCTGTTATATTCTCAAATTACAGTATCAAATTTGTAAAGCATGATTTCCCCTTCATAAAACCACTGATTCTGTTTGATTGCATTATTTTCTAAATGTTATCTAATTCTCCCTTAATAATGAACTCTAGCATTTTCCCAGTACTAGATGGTAGGCTAACCAGTCTGTAGTTTCTGGATTTCTGTTCCCCTCATTCTGAACCAGGCATTATATTAGCAGTTTAACCACTCTGTTGGTACCCTTCTAGAACTGGGTGAGTTCTAGAATATTTTGACCAGTGCATCCTCTATGTCTGAAGCCACTCCTTTAAAACTCTGCGTGCAGGCGAACAGGTCATGGTGACTTCGTTGTGTTCAGTTTCGTTAGTTGTCAAATATTTTGTTCATTGTGATAAATACTGTTTCAAAACCTTTTATTTTATTAAGATTTTGTTTATCTGTTACCTTTGCAATATTTATAGTGAACTCCACCCTGAACAACCAAAGTAAAATAGTAGTTTAAACTATCTGCCATTTCCCTGTTCCCCAGGCGAATCCTCCAAGGGTTCCACACTCACTTTAGCCCTGCTCATTTCTGTCCTTGTAGAGGTTTTTGTTGTTTGTTTTACTTGTATTCATTGGAGTTTAAGAAGTGTGAGAGGTGACCATATTGGAACATACAAGATTCTTAGTGGATTTGACAGGGTATATGCTGAAAGGTTGTATTTTATTTCAATGGTCTGATGAGAGCAGATTTAAGGAAGTAAATAGATGGTTATAGAATCAGAGCTGTACAGCATGGAAACAACCCTTCAGTCCAATTCGTCCATGCCAACCAGATGTCCTAAATCAATCTTGTCACATTTGCCAACATTTGGTCCATATCCCTCTAACCCCTTTATATTCATATACCCATCTAGATGCCTTCTAAATAATGTAATTGTACCAGCCTCCACCACTTCCTCTAGCAGCTCATTCCATACACACACCACCCTCTGCATGAAAGATCTGTCCCTTAGGTCCCTTTTAAATCTTTCCCCTCTTATCTTAAACCTATGTCCTCTGGGTTTGAACTCCCCTGCCATGGCTATTCCCTCTATCCATTCCCCTCACGATTTTATAAGCGTCTATAAAGGTTAAACTTCAACCTCTGAAGCTCCAGAGAAAATAACTCAAGCTTATTCAGCGTCTCCCTATAGCTCAAACACTGGCAATGTCATTGTAAATATTTTCTTAATCCTTTCAAGTTTCAGAACATTCTTCCTATAGCAGAGAGACCAGAATAGCACGCAGTATTCCAAAAGTGGCCTAACTAGTGTCCTTTACAGCTGCAACGTGACCTCCCAACTCCTATACTCAATGAGCTGACTAATAAAGACAACATACCAAACACCTTCTTCCCTCTCTGGGTGAACAAATTTCTCCTCATTTCAGTCCTAAGTGACTTACCATATATGTGACTCCTGGTTCTGGACTCCCAGGTCATTGGGAACATTTGCGTTTACCCTGTCCAGTCCTGTTAGAATTTTTTAAGCTTCTATGAGATCCCCTTCATTATTCTAAACTCCTAACTGATACTGTATTTCTTCCTAGCATCAGTTCTGACCACCCAGGTGGGGTGTCACCAAGCCCCTATACAATTGCAGCAAGATATTTTTGCTCCTGTATTCAAATGCTCTTGCTATAAAATCAGCATGTCATTTACTTTCTATGCTGCCTGTCACGCCTGCATGCTTATTTTCGCCCAGGTCTTGATGCACCTTCCCTTTCCCAATCGATAGCCATTCAGATACTAATCCATCTTTCTGCTTTTTCACCAAAATGGATAATCCCATACTTATTACATTATGCTTTATCTGCCATGCATTTGCCCACTCACTCAACCTGTCAAAATCACACAGAAGCATCTCTACATCTTCTTCAGTTTACCTCTAAGACAGCTTTGCCATATGACAATCCCCACACACCTGAGATCAAATTAGTAAATCAATGCCCCAGAGCTTTTCCAGCATCATCCTTAGTTGGATCAGCAAGACAAACTTGTCAGATGTGGCAATGCCATCGTATCCAAGTTGAAAGATCTGTCAGTCGTCAACATTGAAATTCATGAACTATTGATGCTTCATGTCGAACATGGACAATGAATCCCCTTAAAAAATATCCCATGTGGGTTTCTCTTAATCTCAAGCTGCAAAAAATGCCCAAACATTAATGGATAAATTTATCAGGTCTGACATCATTTGAGGAGAGTGTAACAGTTATTGTTGCAAGTCCAATGTGACTCTTCTTTTCCAAAGGACAATCCTCAATAAAGTCAAAGAGAGGTAGACTGTGGTCGGGGGTTCAAGGGTAGCCTCTGATATCAACCCAGGGGCTTAGATCCAGTCAGCCATTCTCCACACAAAGGCTGAGGCACCGAATGTCAGGCCACCTACCACCAATCTTGACTCTTTTTGCTGTTATCCTCCTGGAATGAGAAAGAGGCAGGTATTAAGGGAAATGAAAATTGGTGGCGCAACTATTAATTTAGGTAGGAGTGGGGAGATGTCCTGAACACGTGAGTAGACAGTGCAGAAGGCATACAGAGTTACTGGTACCAGGAAATGGAGTAAATGAGGGAAGATGCTGCAGCTAATAATGAAATATAGAGAATTCTAGAGCATGGGTCTTGTTGGAAGGTGGGTACAATAATAGAGATAGAGTGAGGGAAGGATATAGAAGAGATGATGGTGGCACTTAGGCTGGTAGAGTGACATTCCTCCTGGTGGCTGAAACTACACTTTGCCTCGGGTAGCAACCTCTGGTCTAGTGTTCAGTCGTCTACTGCTGGTCCTGAGGGAAGAGGATGTCCCACTTCTGCACCAATCTTTCCATCAGGACCTCTTGATCTCTGCCCACAAAGCATGATGCTGCACTTTCCCTCTATGTCACATCATAGCCTGTACAGGGCAGCTCCAGACTGGTAGTAAAACCAAAGAACTATGGATGGCTTATTTGTCTGGGTGCACAAAGATGGTCTTAGCATCAGGGATATTTTAGCAACAGGAAGTTGTTCCAGGAATGACATGTGATAAGGTTGGGCTAAAATTGAATGAAGTGAATGCCATTGGGGCATGGGAGATAGTTAATGAGATGAGTTTGGTAAGAGAAGGTGAAAAACTGTTATATCTTGTGGTAAAAAAAACTGTCCAAGAAAAGTACAACTGAGTCAAAAAGGGCAAAATTCAGCCCAACACTCCTAATAAACTGCAATGTACCTGGAAAAGTTTCAGAATAGTATCCTCAGAATTCCTCATTAATTTTCACAATTTAAATAGAGCTTTGTTTCTGGTCGTCATTGTTAATGGTCTTTCAAAGCTTTGGAGGAATAGCACATGAAAGAATTATAACCATGAAATGATAGGAGGAACAAAGATTCATATTAATTTCATCAATCACCTAAAAAATATACAGCATGTTTCACAAGTATAGAATGACACAGAACATTTTACAGCTAATTAAGTATTTTTGGAGTATAGCCATTTTGTAATGTAGAAAATGGGACAGCGAATTTGGTATAATGTGCTCCCATAAACAGCAATACAATAATGACCAGATCAACCTTCTCTTAGGAATGTCAATTTAAAGATAATTCATTTTATTAGTTTGCAGGATGTGGGTATCACTGATATGTAGCATTTATTGTTCATCCCTACTTGTCCTTGAGGTGTAATAAGCCTTCAGTCTGAACTGTTGCAGTCCATATGGTGTATGTGCAGCCATAATGCTGTTAAGGGAGTTTCAAGATTTTGATACAGATACAGTGACATTTGTTCAAAGTCAGGTCAGCGAGAAACTTTCAGACAATAGCATTTCTGTGCATAAGGTACCCTGGTTCTTATTAGCAGTGTCATGGATTTGAGAGTCAAAAAGCATGGCGCTAGAAAAGCACAGCAGCTCAGGCAGCATCCGAGAAGCAGGAGAATCTATATTTCAGGTATAAACCCTTCATCAGGAATATGAGGGGCAGGGGGTGGTAAAGGGGGCTGAGTTATAAATAGGAGGGTGGGGGTAAGGTGGCTGGGAAGGCGATAGGTAGATGCAGGCAGGTGGGTGATAGTGTTAGGTCAGAAGGGAGGGTGGAGTAGCAGGTAGGTGCAGGTAGGGGGGATGATAGTGTTAGGTCAGAAGGGAGGGCGGAGTGGATAGGTGGGAAAGATGGTGGACAGATCAGACAGTTCAAAAGGGCAGTGCCAAGTTGGAGGGTTGGACCTGGAATGAGGTGGGGAGAGATGAAGAGATCATGCCATAAGGTTGAGTGAAATAGGGGTTGATAGGAAGGGTGAGGGCAGTAACAAATTAAAAATACTATATATGAATGCACGAAGTATTAGAAATAAGATGGATGAGCTTGAGGCTCTTTTGGAAATTGGCAGCTACGATATTGTGGGGATAACTGAGATGTGGCTTCAAGTGGACAGGGGCCTGGGAAATGAATATTCAAGGCTTACACGTGCTATTGTAAGGACAGACTGATGGGCAGAAGGGGTGGGGTGGCCCTGTTGGTAAGGGATGATATTCAGTCCCTTGAGCGGGGGCCCAAAAATCAGGGGATATAGAGTCAGTATGGATAGAGCTGAGAAATTCTAAGGGTAGAAAGACCCTCTTGGGAGTTATCTACAGACTCCCAAAAAGTAGTATGGATGTAGGTTGTAAATTGAATAAGGAACTGAAATTGGCCTGTCGCAATGATATTACTACAGTTGTTATGGGGGATTTCAACATGCAGGTAGACTGGGAGAATCAGGATGGTACTGGACCCCAAGAAAGGGAGTTTGTGGAGTGTCTCTGAGATGGATTCTTAGAACAGCTGGTGCTGGAGCCTACCAGGGAGAAGGCAAATCTGGATCTGGTGTTGTGCAACGAACCAGAATTGATCAGGGACCTCAAAGTGAAGGAGCCATTAGGAGGTAGTGACCATAATACAATAAGCTTCAATCTGCAATTTGAAAGGGAGAGGGTACAATCGGTAGTGACAATATTTCAGTTGAATAAAGGGAACTATGAAGCTATGAGGGAGGAGCTGGCCAAAGTTCAATGGTGCAATACCTTAGCAGGGATGACAGTGGAGCAACAGATATTTCTGGGTATAATGCAGATGATACAGGATCAGTTCATTCCAAAAAGGTAGTAAGATCCTATGAGGAGGCAGGGGTAGCCGTGGCTGACGAGGGAAGTTAAGAAACATCTAAAGTCCAAAGAGAAAAAGTATAACATAGCAAACATGAGTGGGAAAACGGAGGACTGGGAAGCTTTTAAAGAGCATCAGAGGATTACTAAGAATGAAATATGCAAAGAAAAAATGAGGTACGAAGGTAAACTGGCCAAAAATATAAAGGAGGGTGATAAAAGCTTTTTTAGGTATGTGAAAGGGAAGAAAATGGTTAAGACTAAAATTGGGCCATTGAAGACAGAAACAGGGGAATATTATGGGGAACAAAGAAATGGCAGAAGAGCTGAATTGGTACTTCAGATCTGTGTTCACTGGGGAAGACACAAGCAATCTCCCTGAGGTAACAGTGGCTGAAGGACCTGAACTGAAGGGAATTTACATTTGCCAGGAAATGGTGTTGGAGAGACTGTTAGGTCTGAAGGTTGATAAGTCCCCGGAGCCTGATGGTCTACATCCAGGGTACTGAAGGAGGTGGCTTGAGAAATCATGGATGCGTTGGTGATTATTTTCCAGAGTTTGATAGATTCGGGATCAGTTCCTGCGGATTGGAGGGTGGCTAATGTTGTCCCACTTTTTAAGAAAGGAACGAGTGAGAAAGCAGGAAATTATAGACCAGTTAGTCTGACCTCAGTGGTGGGAAAGATGCTGGAGTCTATTATAAAGGATGAAATTACGACACATCTGGATAGTAGTAACAGGATAGGTCAGATTTATGGATTTATGAAGGTGAAATCATACTTGACTAATCTTCTGGAATTTTTTGAGGATGTAACTCTGAAGATAGACAAGGGAGATCCAGTGGATGTAGTGTACCTGGACATTCAGAAAGCCTTTGATAAAGTCCCACATAGGAGGTTAGTGAGCAAACCTAGGGCGCATGGTACTGGGGGCAAAGTACTAACTTGGATTGAAAGTTGGTTGGCTGACAGGAAACAAAGAGTAGTGATAAACGGCTCCTTTTCAGAATGGCAGGCGGTGACCAGTGGGGTACCGCAGGGATCAGTGCTGGGACCACAGCATTTTACAATATAAATTAATGATATAGAAGATGGTACTAATAGTAACATTAGCAAATTTGCTTATGATACTAAGCTGGGTGGCAGGGTGAAATGTGAGGAGGATGTTAGGAGATTGCAGGGTGACCTGGACATGTTAGGTGAGTGGTCAGATGCATGGCAGATACAGTTTAATGTGGATAAATGTATGGTTATCCACTTTGGTGGCAAGAACAGGAAGGCAGATTACTACCTAAATGGAGTCAATTTAGGTAAAGGGGCAGTACAAAGAGATCTGGGTGTTCTTGTACAGCAGTCAATGAAGGTAAGCATGCAGGTACAGCAGGTAGTGAAGAGGGCTAATAGCATGCTGGCCTTCATAACAAAAGGAATTGAGTATAGAAGCAAAAAGGTTCTTCTGCAGCTGTACAGGGCCCTGGTGAGACCACACCTGGAGTACTGTGTGCAGTTCTGGTCTCCAAATTTGAGGAAAGACATTCTGGCTATTGAGGGAGTGCAGCGTAGGTTCACGAGGTCAATTCCTGGAATGTCGGGACTATCTTATGTTGAAAGATTGGAGCGACTGGGCTTGTATACCCTTGAGTTTAGAAGACTGAGAGCGGATCTGATTGAGACGTATAAGATTATTAAAGGATTGGACACTCTGGAGGCAGGAAACATGTTTCCGCTGAAAGGTGAGTCCCGAACCAAAGGACACAGCTTAAAAATAAGGGGTAGGCCATTTCAAACAGAGTTGAGGAGAAACTTCTTCACCCAGAGAGTGGTGGCTGTGTGGAATGCTCTGCTCCAGAAGGCAGTGGAGGCCCAGTCTCTGGATTCGTTTAAGAAAGAGTTGGATAGAGCTCTCAAGGATAGTGGAATCAAGGGTTATGGAGATAAGGCAGGAACAGGATACTGATTAAGGATGATCAGCCATGATCATAATGAATGGTGGTGCAGGCTCAAAGGGCAGAATGGCCTACTCCTCCACCTATTGTCTATTTTCTATTGAAGAAGCTGGTGAAGTCGAAGTTGAAGTTGCGTGGTTGAAAAGTCCCAAAGCAGAATATGAGGCGTTCTTCCTCAAGTTGTCAGGTTACTTGGATTTGGCAGTGGAGGAGGCCCAGGACTTGCACTTCCTTGCCAGAGTGGGAGGGAGAGTTGAAGCAGTCGGCCACAGGGTGGTGGAGTTGTTTAATGCATATGTCCCAGAGATGTTCCCTGAAATGCGCCATGAGTTGGCGTCTTGTCTCCCAATGTCGAAGGAGACCACATCGAGAGTAACAGGCAAAATAGATGAGGTGGGTGGATGTGCAGGAAAATTTCTGCTGGATGTGAAAAGATCCTTTGGGGCCTTGGATGGAGGTGAAGGAGAGGTGTTGGTGTAGGTTTAACACCTCTTGCAGTGACAAGGGAAGGTGCTGAGGGTAGGTTGGTGGGGCGCATGCACCTAACGAGGGAGTCACAGAGGGAATGGTCTCTGCAGAACACAGGTAGGGTAGGTCTCTGATAGTGGGGTTTGATTGTAATGGATTTGAGGGGTGCCATCAAAGTTACTTTGATTGAATTGCTGTGGTGCATCATGGAACAAGATGGTAGATACTTCTGTCATTATGTGTCATTGCTGGAGGGAGTGTATGTTGGAGATTGTGGATGGGATGTCAGTCAAGCAGACAACATTGTCCTGTATTGTGTTGAACTTTGGATGTTGTTGGAGTTGGATACATCCAGGCAAGTGGAAATTATTTAATCATATTCCTGACCTTTACCTTGTACAGGCATAGGCAGTCAGGAAGCAAGTTATTTGTTAGAGAATACATAGCCTCTGACTAAGTCTTGTGACTTTGGTATTCATAATGCTGGTCTAATTTGAATAATGTCACATGAATCTCTATGAGGTTGGCAACAGTCTCATTGAAAGTGCTCAGACAAAGCATTGAATCATTGTGGAGCATATGAGGTGAAAGAATCCTTCCAGTCTCAATTCATGGCCTTCTACCATTGCCTCAGGTAACTCCAACATATGGATACACATTTCACTTTAGCTGTTCACCTTAGTAGAGATGCCTTTTTTGCCTTTGAAGAGAGTGCAGTGTAATTTACCATAATGAGTGCCTGGTAAAAGTGAGTTCAATTATATGAGAGACTAGATGGAATTGTTGAATTAAGATAGATGTATGCAAGACGTAGAGGATCTCAAAAACTAATTTGGTAAAATAAACATAAAATAAACAAATAAGTTCTTCCACAGGCATAACTGTCACCAACCATAAAAAGGTTACAGCACAGAAAGAGGACATTCAAACCATTATGCCTGTCCTAGATGAATTAGCTAGTCATCCATACTAATCCAATTTCCAGCATTTGGTCTGTAGCTTACAGTACCTGTTCCTTAGAGTAGTATCCTTGGCCTAACCAGTTCTAGCTGCATCAATAACTTCTCTGGTATCATAAAAGGTCAGTACTGGGATGGTCACTAGTGGTTTGCATGATGTTCTGTACTATTTGTGAGTCCTCAAACACTGAAGCAGTTTGTAGCAAGACCTGGACAATATTCTGGTTTGGGCTGACAAACAGCAAATAATATTCATGCCACATGAGTGCTAGGCAATGTTAATCTCCAACAATAGACAATCTAATTATTATCCCTTAACATTTAATGGCATTACCATCATTGAATTCCCATGAATGAAGAGAAAATCTGCCCCCAACACTTTGTTAAAAGTATAATTGTTAGTAAACATGACTTTCCCTTAACAAATCCATGTTGACTATACCTGATTAACCCATACCTTTCCAAGTAACAGTTAAATCCAGTTCTCAACATCAATTCCAGTAGTATGCCCACAAAAATCAGACTGACCGGGGATAGGCTAATAATTTTTGGCCAGTGACTCATGTCATAACAGGACTGGGTGTGAGGTGGAAAAAAAGACATGGAAGGATAGAATCAGGATCTAAAGTTATTGAACTTGTTGCAGAACCCTAGAGGCTGCAGGATCCCTGAGCAGAAAGTGAAATGTTTTTTAGGCTCACACTGAGGTTTGCTGGAACACTGCAGTAGGCCCGCAGCAGAAATGTTGGTGTGAGGATATGGTCGAGCGTTGAAATGGCAGGTAATTAGAAACTCAGGGTCATTTTTGCAGACATGAAGTAAGTGTTCTGTAATGCAGTCATCCAGTTATGTTTCATCGCCCACTATAGGGGAGACCTCATTGTAAATAGCAAATGAATTGAATTGATTGTCACACGTACTGAGGCACAGTGTAAAGCTTTTTCTTGTGAGCAATACAGGCAGATCACATGGTTAAGTAACTTAGATACAGTGGACTAGATTGAATGAAGTATAGGTAAGCTGCTGCTTTACCTGGAAAGTATGTCTGGGGCCTTTGCTGGTGAGGAGGGAGAAGGTAAGCAGGTTGGTATTACACCTTTGCGATTGCAAGGGAATGTGCTATGGAGGTAAGAGGAGGTGTTGTGAACGGAGGAGTGAACCAGTGTGTTGCAGAGGGAACAGTCCCTATGGAAAGCTGACAAGGGAGGCAAGGGGAGTATATGTGTCTAGCCATAAAGGTGCTGTTGGAGGTGATAGAAATAGTGGCGTACAGTCCTTTGGATGCAATGGGTGGCAGGTTGGTAAATAAAGACCAGAGTCTGCTTATCTTTACTGTGAGAGGGAATAAAAGGGATGAACGCAGAAACGTGAGACATGGGTCAGACATGGATAAGGGCTCTGTTGACCACAGTAGTGGGGGATACAAATTTGAGGAAAAAGATGGGCATTTTTGAGACCCATCCTATGGAAGGTGGCACCATCGAACAGATGCAACAAAAAAGCTGGGAGATAGAATGGAGTCCTTATAAGAAGCAAGGTGTGAGGTTGTACAGTCAAAGTAACTGTGGGAGTCAATGGGTTTGTAATGGATATTGGTGGCCAGTCTAAGTGCAGAAATGGAAACAAAGATGTTGAGGAAGGGAATGAAGAAGTAAAAGATGGACCAGGTGAAGGTGTGAGCGGAGTGGAAATTGGAAGCAATTTAGATAAAGGTTTCCAATTTCAGTTGAAAGAGGAAAACAGCACTGATGATGTCAATGTATCTGAGAAAGAATTGTGGCGACAAATCAAAGTAGGAGTGGATCAAAGTATGCTCCATGTACCTCACAAAGACACAGGCATATCTATGGTCCTCATCTGAACAAATTGTCCTTTAACTCCAACTTTCTTCAGGTCAAAGTAGAGGCTAGGTACCTGCATGGGCCTCAGTTATGTCACTTCCAATTCTTCGCGTCATGCTTCCTATAAAGACTCCGTCACATTCTCCTAGTTTTTCTGTCTCTGTTGCATCTGTTCTGATGATGCCCCTCAACCTTTGGCAAGGGAACCTCTGAAATATCCATCTTTCTCCACAACTAATGGTTCCTCACTACTGAAGCCAAATAGGCCCTTAGCCATGGAGTTCAAACCATCTCCCTCACTTATGCCCTCATCCCTTCTCTTCCTTCCCACAGCAATACAGTCCCTTGGTCCTCATTTACTAGATTACCAGCCTCCTCATCCAAAGGATTGTAAACTGCCAATGGGATACCACAACCAGACATATATTCCCTTCCCTTCCTTTGTCAACAATCCTCAGAGACAATTCCCTCTGTTCCACTCCCAACATCTCCACATACCCCACAAAATCTTTCATTGCAATCACAGAAGATATATTGCGCTTCAGTGGAGCTAATACCATGAACGTTAGAACCTTGGAAAGTACTGAAGACCCACAGGATCTTGATCTGTACATCCACACATTTCTGAAAATTGAAGTGACGGTAGATAAGATGGTTCAGAAGGCATATAGAATAGTTGCCTTTATTATCTGAGCCGTAGATTGCAAGATCAATGAGATTGTGCTGGGACTGTGTAAAATGCAATAGCAAAAGTGTGCAGTTCTGGTCACTGCATTATAGGAAGGATGTGATTGCACTAGAGAGGGTGAAGACGAGATGCAACTGGATACTGTCTGGGCTGCAGGATCTGAGCAATGAGGAAAGATTGTGTAGGCTGGAATTGTTTTCCTTGGAGTAGCAAAGGTTGAGAACAGACCTGAGTGGTGAACAAGGTTATGAGGGACATCAATAGGAAGGTACTTCTTCCATTTTTAAAGGGGTCACTAACCAAGAGGGCATTGATAAGATGAGGTAGATAGGTAAAAACAATGACTGCAAATGCTGGAAATCAGATTCTGGATTAGTGGTGCTGGAAAAGCACAGCAGTTCAGGCAGCATCTGAGGAGCAGTAAAATCGGCGCTTTGGGCTAAAGCCCTTCATCAGGAATACAGGCAGAGAGCCTGAAGGATGGAGAGTTGAGAACAAGTTATTTTCACCCAAAGGATGGTGAAAGTCTGGAACTCGCTTTCTGACAGGGTGGCTGAGTCAGAAACTCAAAGTATTTAAACGGTATTTGGATATTTATAGGATGTTACTGTAGCCTCCAGAGTTATGGACAGACAGCTGGAAAACTGAACTTGTATAGTCATATCTTTGTTAATTAGTGTGAACATGGGCTGTATGGCTTTCTTGTGTGCCGTAGGCTCAAAGGTTCATAAATGTCTAAGTTCATCTTTGCCAGATCATCTTTCAGCTTTTTATGATTTTCTTCCACCAATTCAGAGCTTTTACTCCTGTTCTATCTTTATCCCTCACTATAATGATGCTAAATCTAACTTTTATTTTTATTACATCCCAAAATGGTTACCCATTTTGAGTTCATTTGTCTACCCAGCCTCATTTCTTGAGACCAAATCTAGACTTGTGCGTCTATTATTGGGCTTGTCATGTTGGCCGGATAGATTCTTTCGAAATGAGTTCAAGTATTTTGTGCCCTTTGTCTTTAACACTGTTTGTATCTCAGTTTTGATTGTTAGGTAGTTGAAGTCCCCAGCTATTGTTTTTGCACTGAAAAGGTGTACATTTTTGTCCCTCTAGCTGTTATCCACTGATAATATATAATACACAACTAGCAGTGTGTATTATATGTTATAATGAGGAGTGTGTGTGCTTTATTTGTTTTGGAGTTTAATACATACAACCTTATTTGATGCTTTATTTAGCGCATCAGCCCTCTTTACAGCTGTAATTCATTTTTCAAACCAACAATGTTACACTCCCCCTTCTTAAATCCCATTCTCTACCCTGCCTGAAAAATCTATCCAGAGACAGAGGAGCCATGCTTCTCTCTTTGTCGCAGTCATGGTATCATGTGTCTCTGTGCCCTCAGCTCATTGGCTTTATTCACTCACTAAGTTTCTGCCTTTTGTTTCCTGCTCTGAATTGGCCCTCATGTTCCTGTTTCTCTGCTGAACTAGTTTAACCCCTCCCCAGCAGCACTTGTAAATCTTGCTGCAAGAATATTCATCCTTGTCCTATTCAGTTGTAGATCATCCAGCTTGTGCAACTCTGATCTTCTATAAAACGAGCCCTAACGCCCCCGAAATATGATGCCCACCTATACCTGATTTCCAGTCACATTCAATTGCTCATTTCTCCTATTGCTATGCTTACTAACACATGGGACTGGAAGTAATCAGGAGACTCCTGCTTTAGAAGTCCTACATTTCAATCTCCTATCTTGTTCCCTGAAGTTTGTTTTCCCATCTCCTTTCAGAATGCCATCCTCATTCATACATGAATAATTGGTACTAGTAGAGACACTCCTCCAAAAGACTACCTTGCAGCCATTCTAACATTCTTTACACTGCACAAAGGAGGCAACATCTTGTCCTGAAGTCAGGTTGATGGTCGACAGAAACACCTGTCTGATCCCCTCATCAGTATTTCTCTTCCATTCTTCATACCCCCACCCCAGTGCAGCTGAGCTATCTGTTGGCTCTGGCTGTACTCTGAGAAATTCCTACCAGTCTCCAAACTGGAATATGAAATAGCAAGCACATTAGTTTCACGGGACTCCTGCATTACCCATATGGTTCTCTTAAAATGCTTGGTGGTCACCCATTCCATTGCTGCTTATACATTTCCAAACTGCAGTCTTCCTACTGCCTCCCAGAATGCACTATCCACATGGATCAGTCTCATGGATGAACAACAGACTAAGGCTATTACTCATGTTCTGAAACATAGTGGTCAAACTGTACAGCTGGTGACACTTCCTGCAGATGTATCCATCTGGTACATACGTCCATGACTTGACATATACCACAGGACATACATTCTACTTGGCTAAGCTGACCTGCCAGTAACGTTAAAATGTGTTTGTTACAATTAGGAAAAACTTATCATTCTTCACCAATTAGCTTCTTGCCCTGTGCTGAAGAACCAAATAATAAAGCTGAAAACAGTCAAAGAAGAAAAGGAGCACCTCCTCTTCAACAAATTCCCTCATAGTCACCAAATTCCTACTTGGCACTCTGCACAACTAAAGTCTCTATCTATACTTCCTGAACTCAACCTTAAAAATAATGGACTAAACCAGCCACAATTAATTAGCTGCAGCTTCCTTCAGAGCTTATAAACCCGGAATTAGGGCTGCAATAAAATTTTAACCTTCTCTCAACCTAACTTGTTCATGTTTAATGAAGTGCTAAAGTAAAAGAAAAAAACTAGACTAGAAAAAATATCACCCCTGAAAGCTCTCACATGCACCAGCTCCCAAAGCAAAAAAAAATTAAGATAATTTGCAATATAAAAGCTAGTGGGGGAAGGGCTGGTGTAAATATTTTGTTTTACTCTTTGAGCTATTATGGTTGGGAATGTGTTGCCTGAAAAGTTGGTGGACGCAGCTCTAACAGCTATTTCCAAAACAGAATTTGCTTTAAAATTAAAATGAACCTGTTAGGGACTATGGGGAAACAAATACAGGAATCTGACTAATTTGTTCACATTCAGGAAGCTCATACAAGCATGTTAGGTTAAATGACCTCCTTCTATGTTCTATTAATCTATGAATGTATGATACATGTTTCATTATATGTTTATGTCTAATATACTACATTTGATGCAGAATAGTTCGACCAACAGACCATCATGGTTTCTCAATATTCTATCCTCCTTTTATTTATTTAACATACAAATTTACAGTTGAACAAAGACTGCAACAATGAAGGGGAAGCATTTTCAGACTCTGCAGTGGACCAAAGATAGAAAGAATGGAACCTGCTGAGGAAAAGCATGGAAAATCTGTTCTGATAGAAGTGTAAATGCTATGCAACCAGCTATTGCTCATATATTCTAGTGTGACAGCCTCATTTGTAATTTGCTTACACAAATTATTATAATTAAATATTGCATTTCAGTCAAAAAAAAGGAAGTAGCTGCTGTAGAATCGATTGGATAAAAACAATAATCTGAAAATGAAAAGGTTTGTTGTGAGAATCAGAATTTATGGCCCATTAGAACCCAAAACTCAGGGAAAACCTACTCCATATTTCCTCAGAGACTCTTAGCTTAAAATGTAATTGATATGGATTTATTGAAAAGGATTAGATTTTGTTTCTCTTACTTAAAAATATCACAACTGAAAAATTCATAAGCAAATCAAAACAGCCCAAGGCTAAGCTTCCTCATTTGACAATTGAAAGTAATTCAGTTACACTATGAACGCACCCAAGAGAGTGATTTTAGTCAGATGTGCAAATTATTCAGAATGTCTTGAAGCATATTTTCCCATCAAATATGCAGCTGCCCAAAAACTAATAAACAGTGTAATCTCTGGAAAAAGTGACATGCAGTCTAATACATAAGTGTGGCAAAATATGTATTTTAATCTCAGGAAACAAATCTAATGTTAAATGGAACAAAGAACGGCAGATTCTGGAGATCTGAAACAAACAAAGTTCTGGAGAAAGGTCTAGCTCATCTGTTGAGTCCAGTGAACCTGCTTCAGAACTAGAAGCAGCGAGGAAAAGGTGATATTTGCGCTGAATATGGAGGTGGAGAGTGAGCTCAGAGAGCATGAGATAAAGGAAGGAGAGGATAGGCAAAAAAAATATTATTGATAGTTGGACAAGGAACAACCGAAGTTAGTAAGGCCCTATGATTAATTGAAAATGTATTGGCTGTACTGAAAGCAACCCATTTCATGACAGGGATCTGGAGTTGAGAGGGTAGGTAACAGACAAGGAATGGCTGTTCATTCCCTGAAATTGTTAAATTCAACATAGAGTCCAAAAAGCTATAAAGGTTAGGAGTGGTCTAAGATGTACCTAAATGGTGGTTGCATGGAAACATGGTGATATGTTGAAGTGGCAGGAAACTGCAAGATGAAGGTCATTTTTATGGACAGCATGTAGGTGTACTACAAAGCAGTTAGCCTATCTGCGTTTCATCTCCCTAATGTAGAGGAGGCCATGTTGTGCTTCACAGGCTGATGGCTCTTTACTTTCCTGTCTTTATCCACATCAGTTGGGATTATATGTAAATGGCTTGCAGACCTCTGTTGTCATTGATTAATATCATGACTAGGTTCTGGGTACTTTTGACAGTAGAGGTTGGAAGCCATGTTAGTGCAAGCCAAAAGAGCATTTGTTAACTCACGCTATTAACAGAGACAGACTTCAGCAGGAATCATTTAGAATCTTATACCCTTAGGTTCAAAGTCCATGTGATCTCTAAGAGTATCTGGTATCAGTAATGATGCTCTGTAGCTATTAGTATTGCAGCTATGAACTCCTTATACTGCACTATGATTGCCAGCAGGATTTTAAGCAGTTACCTCCATGATGCATTTCCCATGATGCATCAGCTGGATGTTCTGGGAGGGGAATTCATAGTTGTTACAGCATAGAGGAGAATTGCTCTTGTGGTGCAGTGGTAGTGTCCCTATCTCTGAGCCAGAAGGCCCAGGTTCAAGTCCCACCTGCTGCAGAGGTGTGTGACAAAAGCTCTGAACAGGTTGATTAGAATATATTGAGGGAAGAATTGAAATGCAGCAATCATGAAGCAAGGGCAAAAAAAGTGCAAGCCTTGCCAATGATGTGTCTCATCTCAACAAATAACAAAAAAGAACATCTGTGCCAAGGCAATGTTCATGAATATTTAAACTTAGTGTCTGACTCAGAATTCCTATGCATTTAAATAGTTGCAGCTTTTCTCAATCAACCTACATCTGCTATCTTACGTCTTCATTGTGCTATGTAAATGCAAATCCTTTTCTCAAAAGTGACCCTCATAACAAAAGAATTCTTAAATACTGAGAGATACGCTGACTTAATTTTATTAGAACCTCAGCTTACAATGCTTCACTTATTCCCAGCTATTGGAATTGTAGGAAGTACAATGAAAATTGAACAGAATATCAGTTGCTAAACAAAGCTGATATCATGCTTATGATTTGGAGAAGCTGGTGTTGAACTGGGGTGGACAAAGTTAAAAATCATACAACACCAAGTTATAGTCCAAACAGGTTTATTTGGAAGCACTAACGTTCGGAGCGCTGCTCCTTCATCAGGTGATTGTGAAGCAGCAGCGCTCTGAAAGCTAGTGCTTCCAAATAAACCTGTTTGACTATAACCTGGTGTTGTGTGATTTTTAACATGCTTTTGTACATTCGTGTCTCTTTTTAGTGTTTTCAAATGATTTCATCCTGCACCGTGGGCATTTAGAGTAATAGCTTTTAATGATAGAACATTTGTGGTATTGAATTTATATATCATTATTAACCCTGATCTTCTACGCTTTGACCTATTAACAGGTTACATCAATGTCATTTTATTCGACAATGATAATTATGTGTTTCTGCTTCCATACCTCTCTCTGACAGCACATCTGTCCCAGTGCCAAATTTTGTCTTTCACTAACAACATTTTCCCTTTGCATTTGTTCACCTGACTGGGATGCAATCTGTGCAATGCCAGACTCCTTTCCTTTGGCAAAAAATTCCCTATATTGGTAAAGCTTCATCCTCCACTAACTAAGATTAATTTCATTAACCTGTAGCAACTTTTATGGATCATATTATAAGTATGCCATTGTGGCACGATTGTATTCTTAAAATAAAATAATGAATCATCTCCACATGCCTAGATACAAAGCAGAATTAACAAGTCTGACAGCAGGTTGCTTATTTACTTCCTTGGCTGGGGAAATGCAGCATACTGTGCTAAACTTAAAAGGAGGAAGAGTTTCTCTTTAAAGCAATTGCACACAATTTTTCTGTTCCCTGAGTTTTACTAAACAATTTAAATCCATGTTCTCTAGTTTGATGTTGTCACAAGTTAAACAGTTGAAATCCACACCATCTATTTCTCTCCAATTTTAGAATCCTTTTCTGCACATAAAATCATTTAAATTTATCAGTATTTCCTCAAAACCTCAAGCCACAAAGATCTTATTTGTACCAAAATGTATTATTTCAACTTGCATTACAAATTCTGAAACATAATTCTAAATACAACATGTTTATTGTTTTCAATTACCGAGATTGATATGAAGATTCCATTTAACATATCTCCCTTGATTTTTCAAGATGTGGAGGAGCAGGTATTGGTCTGGGGTGGACAAAATTAAAAATTACAACATCAGGTTCTAGTCTAACAGGTTTATTTGGAAGCATTAGCTTTCAGAGTGCTGCTTTATCATTAGGTAGCTGTGGAGCAGGATGATAAGACAAGTTGAATCTTTTGGAAACAGTACAGACAGATGACACTCCCAATCCGCAAGGCGGCCAGGTCTGTCAATCAAAAGTTGGCATGGAGGCAGAGTGGAAGAGTCGGACATCGCACAGAGCCGTGGTAATAGGGGACTCCATAGTGAGAGGAACTGACCGGGGTTTTTGTGGCAGCAGGTGGGACTTAAGGATGGTGTGTTGCCTTCCTGGTGCCAGAGTTAAAGACATCACAGACAGAGTGCAGGAAATCCTCAAGGACGAAGGTGAAGAGCCAGAGGTGGTGGTACATGTCGGCACAAATGATGTCGGGAAGAAGAGGCGGAACATACTACAGCAGGACTTCGGGGAACTAGGAAGAAGGCTGAAAAGCAGGACGTCCAAGGTGGTTATCTCCGGTTTGCTTCCAGTTCCTCGGGCTGGTGAGGCCAGAAACAGGGAGATAATGGACTTGAACGTGTGGGTGGGGAACTGGTGCAAGAAGCAACAATTTCAATTCTTGGATCACTGCGGTATGTTTTGTAGTAAGCATGAATTTTACAAGACAGATGGTCTGCACCTTAACAGGTTAGGGACCAGCATTCTGGCAGGTAGGTTTGCTACTGCAACACAGCTACGTTTAAACTAAGTAGCGGAGGGAGGGGACAAACTGGATGTTTAAGAAGGAAATTGAGGGGAAAGTTAGAACAAGGGAAGTCAAGAAAGACAACTGTATCAATGAAGCAGAAAACTCAAAAAGGGATCATGCTGTAAGGTTGAGTGAAATAGGAGTTGATGGGAAGGGTGAGGGCAGTAACAAATTAAGAATACTATATATGAATGCACGAAGCATTAGAAATAAGATGGATGAGCTTGAGACTCTTTTGGAAATTGGCAGATACGATATTGTGGGATTAATTGAGACATGGCTTCAAGTGGACAGGGCCTGGGAAATGAATATTCAAGGCCACACGTGCTATCGTACGGACAGACTGATGGACAGAGGGGGTGAGGTGGCCATTTTGGTACGGGATGATATTCAGTCCCTTGTGTGGGGGGACCTAGAATCAGGGGATGCAGAGTCAGTATGGATAGAGCTGAGAAATTCTAAGGGTAAAAAGACCCTCTTGGGAGTTATCTACAGGCCCCCAAACAGTAGTATGGATGTCGGATGTAAGTTGAATCAGGAGCTGAAATTGGCCTGTCGCAAAGATGTTACTACAGTTGTTATGGGGGATTTCAACATGCAGGTAGACTGGGAGAATCAGGATGGTATTGGACCTCAAGAAAGAGACTTTGTGGAGTGCCTCCGAGATGGATTCTTAGAACAGCTGGTGCTGGAGCCTACCAGGTAGAAGGCAATTCTGGATCTGGTATTGTGCAACGAACCAGAGTTGATCAGGGACCTCGAAGTCAAGGAGCCATTGGGAAGTAGTGACCAAAATACAATAAGCTTCAATCTGCAATTTGAGAGAGAGAAGGTACCATTGGTAGTGACAATATTTCTGTTGAATAAAGGGAACTATGGAGCTATGAGGGAGGAGCTGGCCAAAGTTTAATGGTGCAATACCTTAGCAGGGATGACTATGGATGAACAATGGCAGATATTTCTGGGTATAATGCAGAAGATGCAGGATCGGTTCATTCCAAAAAGGAAGAAAGATCCTATGAGGAGGCAGCGTTGGCCGTGGCTGACGAGGGAAGTTAAGAAACATCTAAAGTCCAAAGAGAAAAAGTATAACATAGCAAAGATAAGTGGGAAAACGGAGGGCTGGGAAGCTTTTAAAGAACAATAGAGGATTACTAAGGAAATACGCAGAGAAAAAATGAGGTACGAAGGTAAACTGGCCAAAAATATAAAGGAGGGTGATAAAAGCTTTTTTAGGTATGTGAAAGGGAAAAAAATGGTTAAGACTAAAATTGGGCCCTTGAAGACAGAAACAGGGGAATATATTATGGGGAACAAAGAAATGGCAGAAGAGCTGAATTGGTACTTCAGATCTGTGTTCACTGGGGAAGACACAAGCAATCTCCCAAAGGTAATAGTGGCTGAAGGACCTGAACTGAAGGGAATTTACATTTGCCAGGAATTGGTGTTGGAGAGACTGTTAGGTCTGAAGGTTGATAAGTCCCCGGGGCCTGATGGTCTACATCCCAGGGTATTGAAGGAGGTGGCTCGAGAAATCGTGGATGCGTTGGTGATTATTTTCCAGAGTTCGATAGATTCGGGATCAGTTCCTGAGGATTGGAGGGTGGCTAATGTTATACCACTTTTTAAGAAAGATGGAAGAGAGAAAGCAGGAAATTATAGACCAGTTAGTCTGACCTCAGCGGTGGGAAAGATGATGGAGTCTATTATAAAGGAAGAAATTATGACACATCTGGATAGTAGTAACAGGATAGGTCAGATTTAGCATGGATTTATGAAGGTGAAATCATACTTGACTAATCTTCTGGAATTTTTTGAGGATGTAACTGAAGATGGATGAGGGAGATCCAGTAGATGTAGTGTACCTGGACATTCAGAAAGCCTTTGATAAAGTCCCATATAGGAGGTTAGTGAGCAAAATTAGGGAGCATGATATTGGGGGCAAAGTACTAACTTGGATTGAAAATTGGTTGGCTGACAGGAAACAAAGCTGACAGGAAACGGCTCCATTTTGGAATGGCAGGCAGTGACCAGCGGGGTACCGCAGGGATCAGTGCTGGGACCGATGCTTTTTACAATATATGTTAATGATATAGAAGATGGTATTAGTAATAACATTAGCAAATTTGCTGATGATACTAAGCTGGGTGGCAGGGTGAAATGTGAGGAGGATGTTAGGAGATTACAGGGTGACCTGGACAGGTTAGGTGAATGGTCAGATGTATGGCAGATGCAGTTTAATGTGGATAAATGTCTGGTTATCCACTTTGGTGGCAAGAACAGGAAGGCAGATTACTATCTAAATGGAATCAATTTAGGTAAAGGGGCAGTACAGAGAGATCTGGGTGTTCTTGTACACCAGTCAATGAAGGTAAGCATGCAGGTACAGCAGGTAGTGAAGATGGCTAATAGCATGCTGGCCTTCATAACAAGAGGGATTGAGTATAAAAGCAAAGAGGTTCTTCTGCAGCTGTACGGGGCCCTGGTGAGACCACACCTGGAGTATTGTGTGCAGTTCTGGTCTCCAAATTTGAGGAAAGACATTCTGGCTATTGAGGGAGTGCAGCATAGGTTCACGAGGTCAATTCCTGGAATGGCGGGACTACCTTATGCTGAAAGACTGGAGCGACTGGGCTGGTATACCCTTGAGTTTAGAAGACTGAGAGGGGATCTGATTGAGACATATAAGCTTATTAAAGGATTGGACACTCTGGAGGCAGGAAACATGTTCCTGTTGATGGGTGAGTGCCGAACCAGAGGACACAGCTTAAAAATACGGGGTAAACCATTTAGGACAGAGATGAGTAGAAACTTCTTCACCCAGAGAGTGGTGGTGTGTGGAATGCTCTGTCCCAGAGGGCAATGGAGGCCCAGTCTCTGGATTCATTTAAGAAAGAGTTGGATAGAGCTCTCAAGGATAGTGGAATCAAGGGTTATGGAGATAAGGCAGGAACAGGATACTGATTAAGGATGATCAGCCATGATCATATTGAATGATGGTGCAGGCTCGAAGGGCAGAATGGCCTACTCCTGCACCTATTGTCTATTGTCTATTGACACAGAATTTATAGCAAGAGATTACAGTGTCATACTGTGATATATTGAACAATCCAGGATTGTTCTATAACCTGGTGTTGTGTGATTTTTAACTTTGATTTTTCAGGTTTTTTCCAACTAACACCGAGAAGGACTGAAATGCTTTTCAACATGTCATCTATACACATATCTATATCTATACACATAGATATCATATCTATACACATTGG
The DNA here is from genome assembly GCF_047496795.1 of Chiloscyllium punctatum. Taxonomy (NCBI): domain Eukaryota; kingdom Metazoa; phylum Chordata; class Chondrichthyes; order Orectolobiformes; family Hemiscylliidae; genus Chiloscyllium; species Chiloscyllium punctatum. The sequence goes on along the minus strand of NC_092746.1, from coordinate 54,858,841 downwards.
ACAAGTTGAACCATATTTTAAAAGCTCATGTATTTTGCTTATTTTATTTCTATTTAGGTCCAGAAATGTTCTTAATTAGTCATTAACCTAACTCTAAAATATTTACAGGCTTCAGGAGTCAAATGATTTACTTCTATTCTTATGTTCTTAAAGGGGGAGGGAAAGGTTGTGAGGTGGAGTGATGTCAGTAGGAAATTCCAGATCCTGGGACATTGGCAGCCACACCTTTCTAATGGCCAATGACAGAGCTATTAAAATTGGTTGCTCAAGAGACTAGAATTATATGAGCATGATATATCACTGTGGAACTGGTATATATGAGGGAGGAGCAAGGTTGTGGAAGGATTTGAAGTGAGGACAATATTTTTTAAAGTGAGGCATTGTTTGATCAGGAGCCAGGGAATATTTGAAAGCATAGGTATTACCAGTATGTGGAAGTTGGTGGGAGTAATCACAGATTACAGAGTTTTAGATGACCTCAAGTTTTCAGAGGGCAGAATGTGGGATGCTAGTCAGGAATGCATTTGAACAGACAAGTCCAGAAATAACAAAAGGTGCAGGTGAGATTTTCAGTAAGGTGACAGGTGTAGACTTCAATGATGCTAGAAAAATAGAAAATTAATCTTACTGATGAAGCTATCTGGTTATAAACTCATCTCAGGTGAAATATGACGCCAAGTTTATGAATGATCTGCTTCACCCTTAGATGTTTGCCAAGGAAACAGACAGATGGAGTTTGTATTTGGGGGATGAAGTTTGAAGCTGGAACTTAAGATAATGATATGGTCTTCCTGATATTTAATTAAAGCACATTTTTATTCACTCTGTACTAGACATCATAGAATCACAGAATTGGAAAGCAGAAAGAGGCTTTTTGGCCCATTAAAAATTGTACTGGCTCTATTATCTAATACTAATTCCCTGCCTGTTCCCCTAACTTCTCAATGTCATTTTGACCTAAAAAAGTCCTCTTGAATTTTTCAACTGATTCGGCCTCCATCACAACCCAGGCAAAGCACTCGATATCATAACTACTTGATATGCGAAAAAGATTGCTCTCACTTCACATGCACAGCCTGTTCATTCTTATTTCTTTTACCATCAGAAATAAATTCATCCTATCGACTCTGTTGAGCCCACTCATGATTTTGCAAACCTCAATCAGATCAGGTGGGGAACAGTCTCAACCTTTTAACTGAAGTTTCTCATTCCTGGAACCATTCTAGAAAATCACATCTGCACTCTTTACAATGCATTCGCACCTTACCTCGAAAGCAGTGCCTACACTGTGCACATTACCCCAGCTGAGTGTCTTGTGGAAGTTCAATATCACCTCCTTGCTCTTATACTCTCTGCCCCTATTATTAAAGGTGAGAAAACTGTTTGCTTTCTTTCCTATTCTCTCTGCCTTCTGCCACTTTCAATGATGTGTATATATACATCCAGGACATATGCTCCTACACCCCATTTAGAATTGTACCCTTGTTTTATATTGTCTTTCAATGCTCTTCCAACCAAAGTGCATCACCTCACAAATCTATGCATTAAACCTCATCTGCCATCCTTTACCCCTCCACCAACTTGCCAATCCTTTTGGAGTTCAAACATTTGGCATTTTAGCACAGAAAAAGGCCACTTAACCCAATGTGTCTGTGCTATCTGGGAGTGAGCCACTCTGCCAAATCTCACTTCTCAATCTTTGCTCCATGCATGTCCAATCTTAGCCCTGCATGTCCTGGCACTTAAAGATATATATTCAGACATCTTTTTAAATGAGTTGAGGGTTTCAGTCTTTACTATCCATTCAGGCAATGAATTCTAGACCCCTACCATCTTCTAAGGGAAAGCACTTTTCCTCATCTATCCTCTGATCTTTCCACCAATCTCTTTAAATCTAGAACTCTTGTCACTGACCTCTTTACTAATAGGCCCTTCCCATCCATTCTATCCAGGCCTGTCAGTTTTCTACATCTCAAATCAAAATGTTCCTCATTCCCCTCTAATCCAAGGAAAATCAGCACCAGCCCATCCAAACTTTCCTCATGGCTGTATTCCTCCAGGTCGATAAAATCCTTGGAAATCTGCTATGCACTCACACTATTATAATTGAATCTCTTCTATAGTGAGGTGATTGGAAATACCTAGAGTACTCAAGTTATCACACTAAAGATTTGTTCTGTTCCATCATATCTCCCCTGCTGTTATATTCTACGTCAGCTAATTAGTGAGAGGATTCCATATGCTTTATCCCCCCACTATGTTACTGAGCTATTCTGCGACCTTCTGGGACCTGTGGACTTTGAGGTCCTTCACTTCCTCTCTATCTCCCACCATTCTCCCATTAATTGTGTCCTCCTTTGCTTTCTTTGATCTCCTCATGCACGCCACCTCCCAGTTCTCAGATTTGAATACAATTTGTCATTTTCTACCCACCTGACCAGCTGCAGTCTGCAGCTATCCCACTCATTATCAACCGTGCAGCCATTTCTGTCTCATCTGCAAAGGTCTTCATCATGATGATGTAATTATGTGGGAGCAGGATAAGAAGCTGTTGCAGATTCTACTCAGAGGCTGTCATTCGATAGTTATGAATGAAACCAAGATAGTGCAATCTCACCGATGGAGGACTGTGGAGAGGCATTTTTTCAATTAATTCTTCCAGAGGATATGGGCATCACTGGCTAGGTGAGCATTTATTATCTGTGCTGAACTGCCTTTGAGAAGGCTGCTTTCTTCAATTGCTGTAGTGATTCTGGTGAAGATACACTGACTGTGCTGTTAGGGCAGGAGTTCCAGGATTCTCAGTCAGCAGTAGTGAAGGGATGGTGATACAGTTCTAAGTCAGGATGGTGTGTGGCTTGGAGGGGAGCTTAAAGCCAGTAATGTGCTCATCTGCTGACCTTGTACTTTGAGGTGTTAAATGTTTGGAGTTTGGAAGGTGCTGCCGAAAGGGCCATGGTCAGTCACTTCAGTGCATCTTGTAGGCAGTCCGCACTGCTGCCACTGGGTTGATAGCGTCAGTTAAGCGGTTTGCTTTGTCTGTGTCAAACTTTTTGAGTGGTGTCGAAGTTACACTCGTACAGACAAATGAAAACTCTTTCATTAAACTCCTGAAGCGCACATTGTGGATGGTAGACAAGAGTTGGGCTCATGTAGCATTTATATGGCTGTTCCTGTTAAATTTCTGATCATTTGGAGGATGCTGACATGGATCAATAACAAAGACTGCCAGCAGGAACTTACCCTCGTCCTACACCTTCCCCAAGTCTTTTGTTCTATCCCTTTAAAACATTGTTTAACAATTCAACATTAGCTAAACAGAAATATTAGAAGTTATCAACATTTTCCTCACTTTCTCTCCCCCCACCCCAACATTCCTCTTCAATTCTATTCTTCGCCCATCTTGTGGGAAGATGAATCATTTTCCATTAGTTGAAAAGGCATAATCTAGAGCAGAGTGTGCACATAACTGGAAGATAATGACAGTGAAAGGTGCTTAACGGAGGATGGACTGTCAACAGCTGGTGGGGAAAAGGATAAAATAGGCAAAAGAGGTGGCTGAAGTTCAAATCCCTTTGTACTCTGCCCTATCCCAGAGAGAAACTTCAACATCCTCTTTGTTAAATGGAGAATCTGCAGCTCCTTTTTGTTTAGTAGGAATGGCCTTGAGGGGATATATCTGAATACCACCTTTGTGAATAAAGAAGGATGGTAGCCAGAAATGGGAAGACTTTCCCTTCGTCCAGTTCACATGAGTCTCTGCATGGATACATCTGTTGGTAGTGGGGTATCCTGTCTGTGTTCAAGAGCTTGGAGAGTGGAGGACAATCTCTTTTGATCCCAGGTAGTAAATGTGAAATTCCTAAGTTATAGCAAGTGTTAGGCATCCATTCCTGAAGTGGACATGGGATAACAGTTACCACTGATAGGCAGGACAGACCCAGCAGTGGTGACAGTACAACGGTATACAGGTACAATGGTACTCTGGATTCCTTTTGCACTATAGCAATTCCCTGATTCTACAAAGCCCAGAGAAGCCATCAACATGTATACACATATCACCTGACAAGTAGATGCCAGGCCAATGCATCTATATATTTCATAAAGCAATTTATGATTCCTCTGGTTGGATACTGATGACATCTTCACCCGAATAGACATTATTCTACCACAGCTAAACCACCGTGCCCTGCCCATATGGATGGTGGTATGACATTCATCTGTATAATTCTCCTCTCATGACAACAGAAATACCAATTTTCTTACTGAGGTCTCCCCACACTACCAACTACCTACACCCACAATAAATCCATACTACAACAACCTCCTACATTAAACTCCCCAAATCAGCCTCTTCAACAAGTCACTTTTTCACCGTCTGAATAGAACATACATCACATTCTTTCTCTTTCCTCCAAGTTCACTGACCTTCTATATTCCCTGAGCCTTACCCTCTTTGAAAGCTCTGTAGTCCGTATTTATAGACCCTCTCTTGAACTTGCCATTTCATATGTCCCTGCTACTCCCAAAGTATCACAGATAAGGCCTTCTCAGATTATCTCTTTAATCATGCACAACCTGTAACCCTTCCACGTCCTTCTGTGCCTGACTCTGAAAAAAATATTACACCCCAAATTCACTAATAACTGCAGTCCCAAAATGTTTAACTTTTGGTATTCCATTACACAATTTTAGGTACCAATTTGCTTAATCCAAATGTCACCTCCATTGTTGATTCCCTAAATCTCAAAACAAACATTCCCCTCCTTCATTCTGGGCAGATCAACTGGGAATTTTTCCAAAAACTGTTCTGCACCTGTAACGTGGTTTGATTATCATCCATTAGGAATGAGATTTCTCTACCAATAATACTTTTAAAGCAAAGGACAAACAGCTGTTCATGATCCAATTTCCCTAAAGACTTTTCAGTTTAAATCAATTCAAGTCTCGACCAGTTTCAGTTAAAAGGACACAAACTTGAATAGTTATGGCAAACAAATGACAGTATCAGTTATCGTGGAATTTAGGGAGGGAAGTTAGCTGATCAGTAGCTTAGTGCAAAGTCAATTTAGAAAGAACTCTTTCAACCTGCACAGAGGTTGCTGTTTGATGTCCAGATTTGCCCACTTGGACCATACTAACCCCTACCCTACTCTCAAGAAAAGCTCCAGACTCAGTCAGCACTCCAGGAAAGCTTGCACATTTCAAGGACCCCAGCTAGTTATTAAACTCACAGGAGGTGGAATCAACAAATCGTTCCTCAAGAGTTTAAGGATGCCACACTTGTTGATTTTTACAAAGGAAAACAACAAAGATCTGTATATGACTCACGGAATCACATTGCTTATGATCGTTGTTAAACTTGTAATAAAAGCTCTATTCAGGAGGCTGTGTATGACGAGATATAGTTGTTAAGATTGTACTAAAAGCAGATGAGTTAAATAACAATAATCTTCTCGCTCTAAATGTAAAGTGGATACCCAAAAGACAGAAACTCTTGTAACATGATCTTCATCCTTCGGCAAATGCAAGAAAAATGTCACAAACAACAGATGGGACTCTATTATTCAATGTCAACTGATTTTGACATTGCAAACAGAGAGGTCTTGTGAAAAGGCTTAATCAAATTTGAATGTCTTGAGTGCCACAAAGTTTATACAGCAGTTTCCCAATGTGATGATGGCCAAAGTCACTTGTTGCTGAGAATGCTGTTTTTAGGTAGCATAACAATGTATGATTTGGAGATGCCAGTGTTGGACTGGGATGGAGAAAGTTAAAAATCACACAACACCAGGTTATAGCCCAATAGGTTTAATTGGAAGCACTAGCTTTTGGAGCGCTGCTCCTTCATCAAGTACTCCACAACCATCTGATGAAGGAGCAGCATTCCGAAAGCTAGTGCTTCCAATTAAACCTGTTGGACTATAACCTGATGTTGCATGACAATGTAGTGTATCATGGACCCTGTGATTGTCAGTATATTCTTTGCTACCATGCTTATTGGGGAATTTGATGGAATATACTTCTGATTGCAATAAACTGCCAGCTCTTCAACTAACTTCCACAAAATTATGACTCATCACTACATATCATAACTATCAATAACACAACCATGAAGACTGTAAATAATGTTGCTTGTCTTAGAAGCACAATCTCCAGAAATGGCAAGGTGGCAAATAGAATTGCCAGGGCAAGTTCAACATTTATCCATTTATGCAAAAGACTCTGGAAAGAAGTGAGGAATCAAACTTACTAAAAAAAATGCTGTGTACAAAAGTGTGGAGGTACCCTCCGTCACGCCTTTAAGTCATCAATTACCTACTCTTGACTTAAAATCATTCTTCATGAGATGCACACCAAATTGGAAGACAAATTTTACAACACAAAGGTGCTTCAAATAGCATAAACACCTGGAATTGAAACACTCATCACAGGACTCAGCTCAGATGGCGTGTTCATGTAATATGTATGAATGATGATAACATTTCTAAAATGGTCATGCATTAACAACTTCATCTTTGACATCCAGTGATATACATTGAGATTAAGGTTCATGGATTCCTTGAAGCTGAACTTCAAGAAATGTAACATTTCCACTGCAGATTCAGAGAAAGAAATGCATACTAAAGAACTACTTGGAGATCGATGTTAAATAATGGCTGTTGTTTACTTCGAACAGCAAAGAACATAGGCAAGGGTTTCCTGATGAAGGGCTTTTGCCCGAAACGCCGATTTCGCTGCTCGTTGGATGCTGCCTGAACTGCTATGCTCTTCCAGCATCACTAATCCAAAGAACATAGGCAGCCAAGGACACAATGTAAGACAGAAACATTGGGCAGTCACAATTAATTCATCCTCTCCTGCACTGTGGAAAGCCAGGCAGATCTGCAGCCTGGTCCACCATCCACAATGGAACATAATAGATGACAGACTGTCTGCACAAAAGAAACAACTGTTGTTGATAATGTAGGGAAACCAAAGATGACATAGACAAATAAGCTCAATGATATATCCCTCTAGAACTTTGAAGATTCCCTTGAAACACATTTAGAAATTATTTCATGATTGATATACAATTAATGTATCTTGTCTTTATAAAATTCGATGAACTACGCATCTTACAGAATATAGTATTTGTTCGATAAAGCTTAATAATATTATGCTCTGCAATTCATTGTGCTCCCTTGTGATGCATTATCTGAGCCACAGAATATCTCTTCTCTATTGTTTCTTTTCAATGATCAGAGCTCTACCTTATAATGAACTGCACTTTTGTGATGGTGTGTAGCGAGCATGCCACTAACAGCATCTGGAATTGTTTATATGGAAATAATGAATGGATCCCCAGAGGAAACTCAGCAGATGTACAACATTTGTGTGCAAAAGGAATGTTGAATTTTTCACAGATGCTATCCATTAACCAGCTGAGACAAATGTCTCAGTTTCACTGTGTTGAAAAAGATTTACAATGTTTATCATCTATATGAAATAGTGTTGCTTTGTGCTTATAGAATGAGATGTCATTATTGAAATAGGACTTAGTCATGTCAGGATTGTCATTTTTCTCTTGCTCTACTAAAATATACATCTCCCATTGATCCTGGGCATTAATGGAGCAGCGCTCCAAAAGCTAGTGCTTCCAAGTAAACCTGTTGGACTATAACCTGGTGATGTGAGATTTTTAAATTTCCTGTGGTTCTCTTTTTCTATTTTGGTTGTTGTCTTGTTCACCATGGGTAATTCTCAGATTAATGAACTGCATTGAGTCAGGATCAGTGGTCTGGCTGCAGGCAAATGTTCTGTGCTCTCATAACAAGTCTGTTTTGCTTCTGAAGTTTGACCTGTCTTGCATACTGTACTGCATTTTGTAATACAATGTATTTTTTAGGCTGTAAAAATTCTGAGAGAGCTTTATCCTGCGTTCCTACTAAAGTGCAGCCCCATGTGAGCTTCTTTCTCAAGGGATATGGTCTTATGATCCATACCGAATATGAAATTCTATCACAATATGATCATTCTTGCCCTGAGGAGCCTTTACTACAAGGCCTTTAATCATCCTGTGTCGTGTGCTAAAAATTTAAACAACTCCAATGGTATTTTGACAAGGGACTGCAAGTATCTGACTACAGCCTATTGCAGAGCCAATTACAACTTGATTGACTTGTTAATTTGACTTCCTTGTGCAAATCAAAAAACAATCTTGTATTCAAATCGCAACATTTAAAAGTCTTACAGAAATAATCATGTTAAATTCAACTTCAAATGTTTTTTAGAATATCAATAACAATTCTTTGAATTTCTTGTGTATTCCAGCTCAGCATAGTCAAACTCAACGAACTGATCAAATATTTTCTGGTCACAGGTTCACTCAGATTAATGCTGAAGCAGATAAAACTGCTAACAACTAAATCCAGAATTTATTAACCACACGACTGATTTTAAAGACATTGATTGGCCTGGGGATAGGATATAGGTCAGCATAATAAGGTTGTAATTATGAGGGATTTTAATTTTCCAAACTTTGACTTGGGCTACCATAGTGTTAAAGGTTTAGATGGTGAAAAATTTGTCAAATGTGTTCAAGAAAATTTACTTTATTAATATGTAGATGCTCCTACTACAGAGGGAGAAAAACAAGACCTTCTTTTGGACAATAAGGCAGGGCAAGTGATTGAAGTAAAATGGGGGAACACTTTGGGTCTAGCGATCATAATTCTATTAGTTTCAAAATGGTTATGGAAATGGATATACCTTCTGTAAAAGTTAAAGCATTTATTTGGAATAAGACAAATTTTAAATGGAAAGAGACAAGAACTTTCAAAAGTTGATTGGAGCAGACTGTTCACAGGTGAAAGGATGACTGACAAGTAGGAGGCTTTCAAGAATGTGGTGATGAGAGTTCAGGGACGTAATGTTCCTGTTAGAGTGAAGGATAAGTCTCCTAAGATTAAGGAACAATAGCTGAATCAAGATATTGAGGTTCTAGTCAAAAATAAAAGAGAAAGTTAAGTGCATTCTTAGGAAGGGAATCAGGAAGGCAAAGAGTGATTATGAGATTGCATTATCCTTAACATTATCTACCAAAATACTAAGAGATTCTCCAATACATTAAGAGCAAGAGGGTAGCTACAGAAAGGGTAGGGCCCCTTAAAGATCAAGAAAGTCATCTTTAAATGCTGTAATTGTACCCACACACACTCCTTCCTCAGAAAGTTCATTCCACATGCAAATCACCCTCTGCAAAATACATAAATAAATAAATATGCCTTTCATGTCTTTTTTAAATCTCTCTCCTCTCACCTTTTTATTAATGTGCCCCCTAGTCTTGAAATTCCCCCTCCTAGGGAAAAGACAGCTCACATTAACTCTATCTAGACCCCTCATTATTTTATAAACTTCTATAATGTTGCCTTTCAACCTGCTATGCTCCAATGAAAAATGTCCCAGCCTATCCAGCTGTCCTTTATAACTCAGACCCTGGGGGATGGGAGAGATACTAGATGAATATTTTGCATTGTGGAGAAAGAAATGGAGGCTAGAGAATACAGAGAAATAAATTGATATTTTTAAAACAGTTCACATTATAGAACAGGAAGTTTGGGAGGTCTTAGAGAATATAAAGGTGGATAAATCTCCACGACCTGATCTAATGAGTAAAGGAGGAAATTGTGAGGTCCTTACAGAAATATTTGTAACATCTGTAACTACAGGTGAGGTGTCTGATGACTGAAGGGTGGCTAATGTTGTACCTTTGTTTAAGAAAGGTTGTAAGGCAACACCGGGGACCTAAATACCTGTGAGTCTGACTTTGGTGACGATTAAATTGTTGATGTGATTATAAAAAGAAAAGATTTATGGACATTTACAGAGGCAAAAATTGATTAGGGATAGTTAACATGGTTTTGTGTGAGGAGAATCATGTCTCACAAACTTGATTGAATTTTGAGGAAGTTACCAAAAAGATTGATAAAGGGCAGAGCAGTACACAATGTTTATTTGGACTTTAGTAAAGCTTTTGACAAAGTTCAACATGATAGATTAGTTACTAAAGTTAGATCACATGGGATTCAGGGTGAGCTTGCCAATTGGATACATAATTGAGTTAATGGCAGGAGATAGAGAGTAGGTTTTCACACTGGCAGCCTGTCACCAGCTGTGTTTCACAGGGATTGGTGCTGTATCCATTTTTGTTTGTCATTCATATAAGTGATTTGGATGAGAATGTAGAAGACATGGTTAGTAAGAATGCAGATGACACCAAAATTGGTGGTATAGTAGACAGTGAAATGTTTAAGATTACAAAAGGATCTTAATCAAATGGATCAATGGGCTGAAAAATGGCATATAAATTCAATCTGGATAAATGCAAAGTATTGCATTTTGTTACAACAAACAAGGGTAAGGCTTAAACAATGAATGGTAGGGTCTTGGATAGTGTTGTGAAACAGAGGGACTGAGAGGTTTAGATACATAACGTTTTGATGTTTGCATCATGTATAGACAGGGTGGTTAAAAAAGGCACTTGGCAAGCTTGCCTTCATTTGCTCAGTCCTTTGAGTATAGGAGTTGGGAAGTCTTTGAGGTTGTACATGACATTCGTGAAGCCTCTTCTGGAATACTGTACCCAGTTTTCATTGCCCAGTTATAAGAAGGATATTATTAAGCTAGAGAGGGTTCAACAGAAATTTACCAGGATGTTGCAGGTTATGGAAGGTCTGAGTTATAAAGGACAGCTGGATAGGCTGGAACGTTCTTCATTGGAGCATAGCAGGTTGAAAGGCAACAATATAGAAGTTTATAGAATAATGAGGGGTCTAGATAGAGTTAATGAGAGCTGTCTTTTCCCTAGGAGGGGGAATTTCAAGACTAGGGGGCACATTATTAAAAAGGTGAGAGGAGAGAGATTTAAAAAAGACATGAAAGGCATATTTATTTATTTATGTATTTTGCAGAGGGTGATTTGCATGTGGAATGAACTTTCTGAGGAAGGAGTGTGTGTGGGTACAATTACAGCATTTAAAAGATATTTAGATAGGTACGAATCAGAAAGGTTTGGAAGAATATGGGCTAGGAGCAGGCAGGTGATATTAGTTTAGTTTGCGATTATGTTTCGTATGGACTCCATGCTATATGACTCCAAATATCATTCAATCTGACATGTGACAATCAATCTAATAAAAACATAAGAATCTGTCAGATGGAGGTTCAATGGCTATTGTTAAATATAAGAAGTTCCAATCATGTTCCCATTTGATGCATGTTTAGAGCAGGAAGTCTGGCAATTGCCCAGGAGTTATTGGCATAATCTGGGAAATGCCACAAATGGAAGCCATAAATGTTAACTCTGGACATTTGAAATTGCATTTTGCCATTTTGATGCCTCTATATCTAATGACTGCGAGCTGACCAACCAACAGCTTACTTTAACTAATTACTGTGCATCATGAATCTTGCTCCTTGCTTCCCCATTTAAAAGTTGCTTCTTATTGTGTTTTCATTACTTAGATATGAACAATAGGAGTTAATAAAAACCATTTTAGAATATTTGAAATGTGTTTTTCTAGACTGTTACGTGATATTAGTCATTCAAAAATATTGGACTTCACCAGTATAGGAGAAAGTGAGGACTGCAGATGCTGGAGATCAGAGCTGAAAATGTGTTGCTGGAAAAGTGCAGCAGGTCAGGCAGCATCCAAGGAACAGGAGAATCGATGTTTTGGGCAGGAGCCCTTCTTCAGAAGTCCTGAAGCCATTCCTGAAGAAGGGCTCATGCCCGAAACGTCGATTCTCCTTTACCAGTATGCTAGCCTAAGTGTAAACTTGTCTGCTAGGGTGTTAGATTTGTGCAATAATACAACCAAGGTTTTGGAAAAACAGTATTTTGTCTTTGAGTGTAGAAATAACTCCACTGAGGCTGGTATCACATCACTAAATCACTATTTACACGTGCATAGTACTGACACTGGTGCAACTTCCTGAAAACCAGCTCAAAAGTGAAAAGAGCCTCTGACACTCCTGTTTCTTTTTTTTTCCTATCAATGTTTTTTAGGAGAACACCCAAGTGGCCAGTGACAAGCAGTGCCCTTCATAAGAGTTTTATTTTGACCCCCACACTATCACCTAACTGCAGTAGCGCTTATTTTTCCCCAGCACCCATGGTGTGTGTGCGCAGGTGTGAGACACAGTGAGAAGCACAAGGTGTACAAATCTTTATTCAATTTCCACCACCAGGAAGATAGGAAAACACCTGAGTGGCCAGTGATAAGCAGTGCCCTTCACAAAAGGGCAATGCTGTGTGATCAAACAGTGACGGGGAGGGCAGGGACTAAATCAAAATAGAGTTGGAGAGGGAGACATTCTGTTCCTTGTTTTTTCCTGCACGTACGTACACTCACACTGATCCAACTCTCAAAAGGGAAAAACACCCGGGTGGCCTGTGACAAGCAGTGCCCTTCACATCAAAGGGCAGTGCTGTGTGACCCTCCTGCTTATTTTTTTTCTTTTTTTTTCCCAGTGACAAGCAGTGCCCTTCTCTCCGTCTTTTTTTGTTTTCCTTCCGGATGTTTGACACCCCTGTTTTTTTTTATAATTTAACCCCCACACTACCACCTAACTGCAGTAGTGCTTATTTTTTTCCCCAGCACCCATGGTGTGTGTGCGCAGGTGTGAGACACAGTGAGAAGCACAAGGTGTACGAATCTTTATTCAATTTCCACCACCAGGAAGATAGGAAAACACCCAAGTGGCCAGTGATAAGCAGTGCCCTTCACAAAAGGGCAATGCTGTGTGATCAAACAGTGAAGGGGAGGGCAGGGACTAAATCAAATTGGGGTTGGAGGGGGAGACACTCCTGTTTCTCTCTGTCACCCTGGGCTCCCTGATTGGCCCAGATTAACAGACCCAGTCAGGGACTCACCTAGCTGACCTCATTACAATCACTTCAGTGGTGTCCAGCTAGACAATGTTTGTGTCCCAAGTTTGAAGTTTCTGCAATAAGTAGGTTAAAATTAAGGAGTTTGATTCCATACAAATCAAAGTCACAGTGAGTGGTTGTGGGGAGTGATTTGGATACCAACGAATGGGTAAATAGTTAAAAACACTCGGATGGTTTATTTGACAACATTCCATATTCCCAATCCATTCAGTATTTAATCACATTCTCAAACAGGTCACAAATTACATCCCTTAGACTGGAAGGGTTTGTCTTTAATTACAAGTGCAAAATACTGGAAATGAGTCAGAGTCATAAGCACGGAAACAGGCACTTCAACCCAGCTTCTGCACACTCTACAAGTTTCCTAAACTGAACAAGTCCCATTTGCCTGCATTTGGCCCATATCCCTCTAAATATTTCCTAACCATGCACCTGTCAAAAGGTCTTTTAAAATGTTGTAATTGCACTTGTCTCTATCATTTCTTCTGGCAGCTCATTCCAATAACAGATCAGCCATGGCATGAAAATATTTCCTTTAGGACCCTTAAATCTTTCACCTCTTACCTTAAACCTGTGTTGTCAAGTTTCCAACTCCCCCTACCCTGGGGGAGATAACCTTGGCTACTCACCTTATCTATCTCCCTGTGATTTTTTAATCTCCGAGGTGACCCGTCAGCCTTCGAAGCTGCAGGGAATAAAATCCAAGACTATCCAGGCTCTCCTCATAACTCAAGCCTTCCAGTCTCAGTAACCTTGTAAATCGTTTTTGTACCCTTTCCAGTTTAATAGCATCCTTCCTATAGCAGGGTGACCAGAATTGTATGCAGAACTTCAAATGTGGCCTTACCAATGTCTTATAAAGCCATAAGATGATGTCTCAACTCCTATATTCAATGCTCTGACTAATGAAGGCAAGTGGAAGTCTAAAATAAAAACATACTGAAACATTTCAGAATCTGTGGATAAAGCATTCTTGGTGGATGAGTTCTGATGAAAGATCACCACACTGAGATATTAACTTGGTTTCTCTCTTCACAGATACTGCTTGACCATTTCCTGCATCTTTTGCTTTCATTTCTTCTTTATAAAAAGATTAGGAGCTGGTGACACAATTGGACCCTGATTGCCATTTCAACAATAGTTTACACAGAATATTGATTAGAGGTTTTCCAGCTAAAATGTGGTTTTCCAGCTTGATGTAGGCCAGCAAAAGAAAATCTGGAAGCAGAACAAGCTCTCCCTCAAATCGATTTTCGATTCCATTGGTAATAATAGTGCCTTCGATCATTTGCATAACTTTCTCCATAAATACTGTGATGATAAGAGCAAGTCAGAAGCTGGGAATTCTGCAGTAGGTTTGCTCATTCCTTAACCCCCAAAGCCTATCCATCACCTACAAGACATAAGTCAGGAGCAAAACGCAATACTTCCCACTTGCCTGGATGGGTGAACTCCAAAAAAACTCAAGAAATTTGATTAATTAAATAATCATGGACAAAACCAGCTGTTGTGGTACCCATTCCGCTATTCACTCCCACTACTGAAGCACAACATGCAGAGGAAACCCACAATGTCTTTTTCAACATCACTTTCTAACCTCGCAACCCAGTAAGACAAGGGCAGCAGACTGTTGGAATGCCACTACTTGCAAACTCTTCTCACGCAACATCACACACATCATCCTAACTGGGGTCTATGTCACCATTCCTTCATGGCCAAAAACTTGAAGCTACCTCCATAACGGCATTGTGGGTACATCCATATCAACATTCTGCAATGGTTCAAGATGACAATTTTAAGGGCTTTAGGGATGTCCAACAATAGCTGGCCTAGCCAATAATGCTCATATCCTGTGAGTAAATAAAACAAAATATATAGGACAGCCACTTATTGAGGCAAAGTGCTTAAAAATAATACAAGACAAAATTTTACAATTATGGAGCAATCATGGAAGGCTAGCCTAAACCTGTTAAAGCGATTCATGTGTAACTAATTCAATTGAGTTTCCTCAATGAGAAAATGGAGAATGCAAATAAGGTTCATGCCATTGATTGGGTGAATTGGCACTTCCAAAAGGTGGTTTGTGGGAGGGCTGCATTTTGGCTCATCATCACTATTAAAGGTCATGCAATTAAAGGGTTGAGAAGGTGAGAACGCAGATTTGAGGTGAATGGCAAAAAAAAGTTACATGAGTTAAGCATTTTTTAAAAATGCAATGAATGATTACAATTTGGAATGCACCACACTTGCTACACTTTGACCCTTACAAATATTTCATTTATTGGGAAAGTGTAGGAGAGAAAGACTAATTGGGAGGCTCCTTTGTAGAATAGCCTCACCCTATGCTGTATCATTTTACAACTCCAAATATAATCGAGTGACAGTCAGAATTAACATGTACTTTGGTCAAATTAGCTGAATCAATTTCAAAACTCACACCTTTATGTAAAAGATAGAGTCACAGTCTTACAAGACCATAGGACCACAGTCTCATTAGAAATAGACAACTGGAAGTGGCTTAACCTAAAGGTTATCATGCCTTAGGCAACAGGAGTAGTTGTGAAGGAGAATCCTGCATGGTAACCTTAGCAATGTGTTATTCTGCATTGCAAACCAGCCTTCCAGCCAACTTAGCTAACTGACCCCTTCCCTTGCATCTAAACAGTAGAGGGAAAAGTTCAAATTATTGAGTAGAAACTAATTAGGGTAATTTATTAATAAGATTCATACTTAACAATCCATTTCCGTATATTACTTTATGACATGAGTTTTAGAAAACAAATTAATCTTACAAGGAAATGTGGTGTCATGTAGCTGAAATTTTAGGCATTTGTCATGTTAATAAAAAGGCATATCCTCTGTTCAGCCATCAGAATCAGTCTGTGCAATTTAATTAATTACAGACAAGATGTTTATCATAATAATATGTTGATTTTGTAACACAATAATTTTACTACTGCTGTCAGCAGCATGATCACTGAACACCCACCACAATTTGAATTTCTGAAGGTCTTAATCCTTTGAACATCAGACTGATTTCTAACATGCTGTTTCGCACATCCCCAACACAGTAGCTGTGACATTTTTGGCAAAATCTTGATTATTAACAAGTTGCTGTCACCAGAAAACAAATAATATGTTAGGCAGTGATCAAGATGATGTGAAATTGTATTGTTCTTTGTTTAGCATTTGTCATGAGATTGGTTTGATAATAGTAGTACTCAGAGTATGGTATTAAGTATTAACAAGATCCGTTTCTCGGATCTGCTTTTAGCAGCTTTTCTAGCCAAACAGCTAGGAGCAACAAGATCATAACTCCAATAGTTTTTCATATTACATCATTGAGTTACAAGGTTAAAAGAGAGTTAAACATGTAATTTTCTGGTAATGCACGGCATGTGTGTTGGGGAAGTAAAGAGGATTAAGGGGTAAAAATTGAAGAGGGTGCACTTTCAGCACATGCGTCATGACCTGCCTGTGCCTGGCTGCATGCAAACTTGCTGCTATCTCCTTAATTACCTGAATGGAGGATTAGCCCAAGCTGATCCTCTATACTTAACTGCATAGGAAGACTGAGTAGCATGTGTTGACAATACACCTCTTCACCTACTTCATTGTTCACCTTGTAAAAAGCAGATACACTCTGAAGAAAACCATTGTTGGCTGCTCATACAAACACATAATGCATACACAGGAGCTGCAAAAATGGGAAGGGTGTTTTTTTTAGTGCAGTGCTACTGATGAAGGTGGATAGGCAGAGAAATGATCTATGAGATCCAGATGTCTTTTAGGATCATATTCTGATGGGTATGGAAACAGATGGGATACTCTTTGGAGATTCTGTGTCGATTTGATGGGCTGAATGACCTCTTTCTGCAGTATAGGGATTCTATGATTCCATCACCAAATGACCAAAGAGCTCAATGCAAGCAGTCTGAATCAATAAAAGTGTCAACAGTACCACAAGAAATTAATTATACTTAGGTGATCCAGGTCAGTGAATGCATCTTACATAACATCACCTCCCTATTACACTACCAATCTAGAGTTAAAGCCACAATGAAATCAGCCATGATTGTATTAGATGACAGAACAGGCTTGATGTGGTGAATGGCCTACTCTTGCTATGTGTCTATTAGCAAATCATTCAAACATAATCAAATACAACCACTATTAGCCTACCCTCTCTCTTCTAGAACAAGGCCACTCACTATAGAACTGATATGTCATATGACTGTCCACATATGTTGGTCTTGGGCCTTATGGAAGAGATGACTCTCCACAGCAAGAGTCAAGCTACAAGCATATAGACACTAGCATTGCTGAGAATACTTAATTGCTGGTACATTTCCACTTAAATCAATATTACTTCAAAAATAAATGTTTGGCTGTCTGCTTTGAGTCACCCAGGAACCACTGCTAGTCCAGCTGCAGGAGGGATTTGATCTGTTCCTCTGGTTTTTTTAAACTTCTTGAATATGATGATGCTTTAAGTATTTCTCCTTTATATGCTGATTGTTTGAATGTTAAAATTATAGACTGCTTTAAAATGGCCTATCTCTTCACAGTTGTGGCACTTTGCTCTACTTTCTGCACATGAATCTCATTTATAAGATTTGTTCATGCTGCACTAGGGATATTTTAAAATTGCAGTTGGCAATTTGGTGAGTTAACGTTTCTCCTGTGTGGTTTACCAAATGAACTGCTTCACTCAATTACTTACACGGGTC
This sequence comes from Chiloscyllium punctatum, assembly GCF_047496795.1. Taxonomy (NCBI): domain Eukaryota; kingdom Metazoa; phylum Chordata; class Chondrichthyes; order Orectolobiformes; family Hemiscylliidae; genus Chiloscyllium; species Chiloscyllium punctatum. The sequence goes on along the minus strand of NC_092746.1, from coordinate 54,841,177 downwards.
TTCAATTTCCTGGTGAGTGAATATCCGAGTCTGTTTTCTAAATTCTGTTTGTCACATGATTCAAACCACTTCCTTCAGAATTAAATTTGCCCTCACTTGCAAACGGTCTGATAATGGACTTGACCTGCAACTCTACCAATGATCTGGTCATGAATCAACTCTGCCTTTTATAAGTTCTCTGCTATATGAAAGAGGTAATTAAGAAATTAATCCATACTTTCTTCTGGATTTTCCTTTGGTCTATTAAATGTAGCCCATGCAATAATTAAATTTTGACATAACTAAAATTAGTTGAATATCTGTAGTACTTCTTCACACAAAACTACAGCCTCATCAATGCCCTGTCTTAATTTTATGTAATTTGGTCTTTCTGGCCTTTCCGATCCAAGCCTGAATCAGTTCCGTATCCAGTGAACTTCCAGTTTTCTCATTCCTTGGCTTGGTCTGGGCTCTTGTTTGCTAAGAATGCTTTTGAGAATAGTAGATATGTTTGCACATTTCCTCTGAGATGAATCAGTGTCTGCCACACTGCTTGCAGCATTTGGTCTTTGCTCACTGTTAACCAGTGTCTGTGGCTATCAGCTCACTTCTGCTGCTCTTGCAATAATCCTGACATCTTGGTGAGCTTTCAAAAGTTCTTCTGTTTTGGGTAACCTCCTTAATTCCAAGATTCTCTTCCACTGGTGGCTTGGTCAATTTCTTTTGCCTTTCCCTCTACTGTATTTTGTTGTGCTTCCTAGATGTTTAGTCTCACAAGTGTATGCTGCTTTGAGTCCATAGTCTTTTTATGCAAGAACACTTTATTCACAGCTAGATCTTTACATACATTGTCTTTGAGCATTGCTCCCTTCCAGACCTTTCTACCCACTCATTGGCTCCGACATCATGATTATATCATCATTGTGCATGTGTCTAATGTTAACATCATTACTCCATATTGACACACCCCTGCCCTCTAAACATTCAGTCATGCACCAGAAAAAAATCATAAGAACATACAAATTAAGCAGTAGGCTACTTGACCCCTCCATTCTATTTTGTTGACATGACAGTGACTTCAGCTGTAGTTTCCTGCCTACCTCTTGTATCCTTTGACTCTCTTATCAATCAAAAATCTATCTATCTTAGACTTAAAAATACCCAGTGGTCCTGCTTCCATTACTTTCAGGGGAAGACGAGTCCACATATTGATAATCTTCCAAGAGTAAATATTTCTTCTCATATTCATCTGAAATTTGAGACCTCATCATTAAATTGTCTCCCCTAGTCCTAGCCTTTCTCATTTGGGAAATATTCTCTCAATATTCAACCTGTCAGTTTCCCTCAGGATCATACGTTTCAAAAGTTTCATCTCTCATTCTTCCAGGTGTGAATGGATATAGGTCTAATGTTTCCTCCTAAAGTAACTCCTTGATCCCAGAATCAGCTGTTAACCTTCATCAAACTACTTCTTTAAATAAGGAGACCAAAACTATACACATTACTCCAGATAGGGTCTCATCAGGACCCTTTACAGCTGAAACTCCCGTACTCATACTCATATATGAAATAAATGGCAACACTCCATTCACCTTCCTAATCACTTGCTGAACCAGGGTACTTTTTTGTGAATCATGTCCCAGGATACCCAGAGCCCTTTGTACTCCAGTGTTCTGCAATCTCTCATAATTTTAATGATATGCTGCTTTTCTTTCTGTCCTGCCAAAATAGGCAAGTTTACAGTTTTCCTGATGGTACTCAATCTGTTAAATTCATACTTATTTGTTGAATTGATCCATATTCGTTTGCATAATTCTTACGTTTTCTTCATAGCATATTGTCCTACATATCTTCCCACATATCAGAAAATATAGCAATTATACGTTTGGTCCCTTAATTCAAGTTATTGATATGTATTATAAGTTATTGATTCCTATGTCATTCATTCATCCTTATTCACTGCTTCCTGTTAGTTAACCAATCCTCTATCCATGCTAATATGTTACCCCATACCATGAGCTCATACTTTGTGTAGTGACCTCTGATGTAGCATCTTGTTAAAGGACTTTTGGAAATTCAGACAATATGAGGGATCAGCCATTCAAGACAGACATCAGAGGAATTTCTTGGCTCGAGTTTTTTGAATCAGCCTAGAGGAATAATGGCTGCTTAGGAGCTAAACATATTCAAAGTTGAGATAGATAGATGTTTAGCCTCAATGAAATCAAGGGATTCAGGTAACCAGGCAGAAAGTGCAATTGAGATTGAAGATCAGCTATGGTCTCACCAATTGGGAGAGTAGGCTTGAGAGACCATGGTATATTCCAACTCCTATTTCTTAAATTCTATTGTTGCAATGTTACATAAATGCATTTAATGTACAAAAATATAATGAAGTATTTCACAGAGATTTAAGTATTTCACAGTAATTTGAGAAATAGTTCAAGCCAAAAAAGAAGCTTTAGAAGGGATACACATTTAGTCAAAATAGTGAACAGCGAGGTAAAAGTAGAGACTGGGCTCATTAAAGTCTGAAGAGCTTCTTCGGAATACTGATAGGGGAGGGGAGGGAAATATATCCCTGGTGGTGGGGTCCATTTGGAGGTGGCCTGAAGAAGGGCTCATGCCCGAAACGTCGATGCTCCTGCTCCTTGGATGCTGCCTGACCTGCTGCGCTTTTCCAGCAATACATTTTCAGCTCATTAAAGTCTGACACAAAGATGGAATGTAGGATGCCAAAGCTAGAGAAATTAAGAAGCTAGAAGCAAGGAATTCCCAGCAGCAGAAAGGTGTAAGGGCACAAAAGATATCAAATATGAAGATATGCAGTTTAGATTGTGGACATTGTTAAACTAGGTAATCAAGAAAGGGGCTATGAGTCTGTAGCTGGATACAGAGTTCTGGATGCATGGAAGTTCATTCAGACTACTAAGCTGGCTAAGGCTGCATTGGAATGACAAGACAAAAGGTAGCAATGGCTTGAAATGATTTCAATGGCAGATTGCCCGCCTCTACTCCTATCTCAGGCAATGTGAGAGAGAGGACCCAGAGACAGTCAGCAACATCTAAAAGTGCACAAGAGAGAACAAAGTCTAAGAGTAACACTGCAAGAAAGCCATTGGTTTAAAGCTTGCAGAGTGATTGTCATTAAGGACAGTTTTTCAATTCCAATATATTTTGAAAAAATACATTTCTAAACTACCAAAGGGAAATACAGAGTTTATAGATATAGGAGAAGGAGATAATTTGTGAGTAAGGGAGAGGAATTTCTACTAATTTATAGTTTTTAGTTAACAATGCAAAATTAAGGTTTAAAGGAAATTCAAGTTTAGTAACTAAAGTAAAAAGATAGCAGGACAATTTGGCTAAGTGGAATGCCCATTGTATGGCATGTAGGAAGTCATGGACACTTCTTGTGATCTAGATAATCCAAGTGCTGGAAGTTGCACTGCATAAGGCTGCCATTTGGATTTCAGAGTTTGAGCACTGGCTTGAGTCACTGAGATGTATCCATTAAACAGAGAACTCCATAGAAAGAATGTTCATAAGTGCTCACACTGCAGTATTGAGATGGGAAATGTTGTTGGTGTGATGTACATGGACTTTGAAAAGACATTGGTTACAGTGTCAGACAATAGATATGTGAGAAAGTTGCTGATATGGAATAAAAGGAGCAATGGAGATACACAATTGGCAGAGGGAAAGGAAGCAGAGAGTAATAGTTAATGGTTTTGCAGCTAGAAAAAGATTGTAGCGGAGTTGCCCGAGGGCTGGTGTTGGGGACACTTGCTTTTCCATCTATATATATGAATGATGCAGATCTTGGTGAGAAAGGGACGATTTCAACATTTGCATGTAACACAAAATGTGGGAGAATTGTAAACTGTAAGGAGAACAGTGTAGAATTTCAAAAGGACATCTATGACTCTATAACATTGATACATTGATGGAATGAGACAATAGTTGGCAGATAAAGTTCAATATGGGCAAATGTGATGTAATGCACTTTGATTAAAAAAATGGAAGAGGCAGTATAATCTGAAGAAGTATGATTTTAAAGGGTGTGCAGGAGCAGAGACCTGGGTGTATATGCACACAATTCATTAAAGATGACGGGACAGGTAGAGAGAGAGCAGTTAATGGCCCAGGAAATACTCTAGGCTTAATAAATAGGGACATAGCGTGCAAAAGAAAGAAGATTATGATGAACTTCTATCAGACATTGGTTAGACTGAGCTGAAATATTGTGCACAATTCTGAGAGCCAAATTGGAGGAACGACGTGCATGCACTGGAAATAGTGCCGGGAGGTTTGTGAATTTCTAGGGACAAGTTACTTATATCATGAGAGAATATTGGAGAACTCATAGACTTATCGTGATTTAGAGCACAGAAGGAGATCCTTTGGGCCCATCATGTCTGTACTGGTCAACAAAGATGTAATGATATAAATCCCTTTTCCAGCTTTTGGTCTATTGCCTTGGAGGCTATGACAACACAAATCAAGATCTAAATACTGCTTAAAGGTTATGAGAATTTCTGACTCAGCCACCCTTTCAGGCAATGAGCTCCAACGCTCCCACCAACCTCCACCTGAAAATAATTTGTTCTCAACTTCCTTCTTAGCCTTCTATGTTTTACATTAAATCTATGACCCTTGGTATTGACATCTTGATTGGTGGAAAAAGTACCTTCCACTCTTCCTTCATAATCCTACAGACATCCAATAGGGCCCTTCTCAACTTTGTTCCAAGGCAAACAAGCCCAGCCTATGAAATCTTCCTTGAAATTCACACTCTCCACCCCAGGTACCATCCTGGACAATCATCTCTGCACCGTTTCTACTGCTTTCACATCCATCCTAGAATGTGGCATCCAGAACTTCATGCTGTACTCTCGTGTGGCCCAACCAGGGTTTTATACAATTGCAGCATAACCTCTTGCTCTTGTATTTTTTTGTTTGAATATTAAAGATAACTATCCCAGATGCCTTTTTAACCATTTTATCTACCTGGCCTGCTTCCTTCAGGCATCTGTGGATTTGCACACTAAGGTCTCACAGACATTTCCAAAGTCCTACCATTCATAGTGTAATCCCTTGCCTTGCTGGCCCTCTCAAATACATCCCACATCCCCTTTGATTGAATTTGCTCTGACAGCCCCAACTCCTAACCCCAACCTACCTTGAACAGTCAGCCACTCACTTATCATCCTAACACCCATCACACCCCCACCTAGCTGGCATCCTATTTCCTCATCCAGCTGCCAACCTACCTTCTCATCCACCTAGCTTCCTATTCCCTCACCTCCCTGCCACCTCTTCCACTCACCTTACACACTTGCCTTTCCTCAGCAGCTTCAGGACATGTAGAGTCATAGAGATGTATAGCATGGAAACAGATCCTTCAGTCCAACTCGTCCATACCGAGCAGATATCATAAATTAATTTAATCCCATTTGCTAGATATCCCTCATATCCCTCTAAACCCTTCCTATTCACGTGCTCATCCAGATGTGTTTTAAATGTTGTAATTGTACCAACCTCCATCACTTCCTCCAGCAGCTCATTTGCGTGAAAAGTCTTAAACTATGCCAGCTAGTGTAATGCAAAAATAAGTGAGTGATTTCAATGTGAATCCACTTCACATCTGGATGCCTGGATTCCTGGCCTGGACTAGACTGCTTCTGTTGGGAAAGGTCCTGGCCTTGAGTTTCACACAGAGCAAAGTTAAGTTTGTAAACTTCTGTCCATTCGAAGTTATAAATATAGTTCCTCATTCTGATAAGAGGTCTGAGCTTAATACATTTTATGTCTTCTTCAGAGGGAAAGTAAGGAATGGTTTAACACACGTTTCATTGTGTGTAAGAACACTGAATAAGAAAAGCAGAGTCAAACAAGCAATTTAAAACAAGGACTAAATATTTTATGAAAATTTCAATACAGGCCTTAGGAATTTCTAAACCACATAGAAACTCAATGAAAACTTTCTTATGTTAGTAAATTTTAAAATCTAGTCATTAAGGGTGATGGGTGACCTTGAGTAATTTTAATGATTAAATTATTACACATTTATGTAGATATTGAATAAACATATCTTGAAACTAACATTTTTGAAAACTCCAGTGTGGTATCATTTGAGCATGTACGAAGTATAATTTTCACAAGCATTTAAATCAAACACACAACAAGAATATTTAAAACATTAAATTTAATGATGTGGCTAGATTAGATTACTTACAGTGTGGAAACAGGCCCTTCGGCCCAACAAGTCCACACTGACCCGCCGAAGCGCAACCCACCCATACCCCTAACCTAACACTACGGGCAATTTAGCATGACCAATTCATCTGACCTGCACATCTTTGGACTGTGGGAGGAAACCGGAGCAAACCCACACAGACACGGGGAGAATGTGCAAACTCCACACAGTCAGTCGCCTGAGATGGGAATTGAACCCGGGTCTCTGGCGCTGTGCCACCGTGCCACCCACAGTCTTCAGGTTTTCTGAGGTTCTATGCTATTTGTAAAAAGATTATGATTGAATTTGCTTGAATGTCTGAACCACAAGATGAAGAATTGGAATCTACCAGATTATGGTTTGTTATGAGTGTAGCTAAAACATTAAACACCAGAATATTTAAAGGATATTTAATTATTAATGTGAGTCACAAAATGTGTAGAATCATAAAAAATGATGTAGTAACACTGGAGTTAGATTATTTAACCACTAAGACAGCAAAAACATTTATTTCTCAATATTCTTAATTCTCAACCATGTTAGAAATGTTAGGAAATTTCTCTTATAGATTACAGTCCACAGAAATCATGCTCCAGAGAAAATGGTTTTGTGTTGTGATTAATGCAGTTTGTAAGATGGATATATTACTGAGCCCCCAGGCCAGAAACTTCTGAAGTCAGCCTAAAATGGAGGAACAAAATCAAGAGAAAAGATAAACAAAGTACTTCTCAACCATGAATTTTTGTTGGGACACAACAAACCAGGTACATGATTCATTGGTAAAGCCTGACAGGAGCTTGGATACTTTGACATTGTTTCTAAATATTTTCATTATATACAAGCAAACAAAAACATTAATGAATAGCCAACATTAAAAACAGCAGTTCTACCACTAAAGTACATTTTAGTGTAACTTTGCTGAAATAGTAATGAGTTCCAGAATACAACAATGACGTTTATTGTAATACTTAAAAAGGTGAATGGTCCTATACAACACCATACTAGGGCTGGTTTTGATATATAATTTCTTCACAGATTGTATTTTTTTGTATTCTTTTACAAGTTCACTTGATACAATTAAGGATTTGTACATTTATCTGAAAAATGAAGATGAATGAACACAGTTTGTTGATGGCCTTTTTGAATTCAGAAAGTGACTGAAACAATGTTATTTTGTCAGAGGTGCAAAACTAAACTTAAAAATGAATGAATAGACAAAACAGGAAATGTGATATAAACTAGCTCCAACAGATAAAGACAGGAATGTTTTGTGATATTTAACTCATTGGTGAATTCACTGACGTTATTTTCCAAGTGGGCAGCACGGTGGTTAGCACTGCTGCCTCACAGCACCAGAAACTCGGGTTCAATTCCTGCCTCAGGCGACTGACTGTGTGGAGTTTGCACATTCTCCCCATGTCTGCGTGGGTTTCCTCCGCGTGCTCCGGTTTCCTCCCACAGTCCAAAAATGTGCAGGTTAGGTGAATTGACCATGCTAAATTGCCCGTAGTGTTAGGTGAAGGGGTAAATGTAGGGGAATGGGTCTGGGTGGGTTGCGCTTCGGTGGTTCAGTGTAGACTTGTTGGGCCAAAGGGCCTGTTTTCACACTGTAAGTAATTTAATCTAATAATTTGTATTTTAAGCGCAATTACAACCATAATGTGGATGGCACTTCCTTCCAGAATAACTTATAAAAATATTCAATATTATCTGTAAAATGTTCACACATCCCATGAGTATAAAAACTTTTTATTTCTGTAATTTCCATCCTCTTATACTGTAAGAGGCTAGGTCTTTGGAGTTAGTTGTGTGGTACTGGTTGTTTTCAACAAGAAACCCAAATCACAGTTATTACTGGGTGTGCTTGGGCAGTGACAGTCAAGACTATTCAGTTAGAAAGTAGCAGAGCTGGGTCCAATGCTGTCTTCATCCTGCTTCTTGCAATGCATTCAATTTAAGTAGAGGTTGCTGGATAGCAAACAGAAGCAACAACTTCTTAGCAGCTTTTCTCATTGATAACTCAACCACTGAGGTTGCTAGCTGCCTAAATATAGTTAATTCAGTACTGATCAGGACTCACGTTGGGAACTTTCTGGTCTGAAATGCTAAACTATTCATTCGTTAACTCGCTCCTGAGCTACAGAGAAGATGTTTTGAATGTGATGTTTGTAAGATAGATCAAGTTTTTGCATCTAGGCTGTATAAGGTATCATGCCATGTATGATAGGATTGACCAAATTTCTTGATTTCTAATTTATCTCAGTCCAGCTTTAACCCTTGTCTAATTCCTCACATATAAGCATACTGACTTCTTAATATTCATATCCATAAATACAATGCTTTTCTGCTAACATACTATTTTTCTCCATCAATCACCATGTATTAACAACTTACCCTTTAGTTTTATTTGCTTACAACTGCTTAATATTGACAAATTAACACAACTAACAGATGACCAAATTTAAGATTTTCACTCTTTTTCACAAATACCAGTTTAGAAGTGATTGTCATTGTCATTCAGCAGTACATTACATGAACTGTTGGTCATTAAAAACAAACTAAGTTAGAATTCAAATAAAAACAGAAATTGGTTGAAATATTCCGCAGGTCAGGCCGCATCAATTGAGAAAAACAGAGTTATCGTTTCAGGTGGTGACCTTTCTCCAGATGAAGAGTAAATCATCAACCTGAAATGCTAACTCTGTTTCTATCCAGTTGTACTGGCTGTCCCAGCTGTCTCTAGTGCACTGTCAAATAGCTGTTCTTCACACTTAGGCAATGGTTTGTTCCTGGCAGAGAGCCCTGTAAAACTATGAGAGAAAATAGATGATGGAATGTTCATGTGTCCCCACTGCCATGACATTTAAGTATAACCTTCTCATCCAGAAGTCAATTGAGCCACTTATGTGGTCAATGAAGACCTCTTCCATTGTAGCTGGGCTCCCTGTCATATCAGCAGACTACCTATGAAGAAGCCACCTGGCACAACTAGCTGCCCAGCAAATAACAGCTTACTGAACTTGGCAACCCACCCTGTTTCTTACTTGGGCTTGATCCCATGTCCCCAGATCCTAGTTGAGACAAAGGTATACTTCCGTAGCTTCCTCCTCTTACAAACACAATCCCAGTAGTGGCTATTTCTCCTAATGGCATGACTGAGCTTTAACCAGAGCTTTAACCAGGACATGCAGTCATCCTTTAAAGGGACAATGGCCCTGTGGCAGCCTGTCAGAAACCTGACTTTGGTTAAATAGAGCAGGGAGTCCCAAAAGCTGTGACTCAGGATTACCCCGACTTTCCAGCCCATCATCAGGATCCTTATCTCTGCAGAAAATTCAATCTCTATAATGTAAACTTTCACAGGCAATTTGACCATTTAGAGCCTTGCAGACCAGGTCAATCCTGTACTCACTGATCTTCATTATGTGTATACTCTAGAAACCAATGGAGAGTAATCAGGAGATGGGACCCAGACTAACTTTCATTCCTGAGATCAGAGGCACTGATTTAGTGTTAAGCTCTGGGTGGGATTTAGTTTATGTGATGGCACTTTCCCACTGATTGGACAACTGGTAGGAACCTGCGTTGCTTCTCTCTGTGAAGGCCAAGCATTATTTATGAGGGCATGTCATTGACTATGTTTAATACTGAGATGCACATGCACTTACCTGGCCAGCATTGGTCTGCTCCCATGACAAAGGTACCAGTCAGATGGGAACTCTGCATCCAAGAGCTGCCAGCCAACTTTGAAATTTTTTTTTCCATTCATGGGATGAGGATTTAATCTTGCAAGGTCAGCGTTTATTGCCTCTCCCTAATTGAAGGTGGTAGTGCATTGTCCTATTAAACTATTGCGGGCTTTGGGGTGTAAGTACACCCACAATACTGTTAGGAAGGGATTTCTAGGACTTTGAGACAGCGATAGTGGGGCTTGGAGGGGAACTTGCATATCTTGGTGATCCTCCATGTAACTGGTCTCCGTGTCCTTCTAAGTGGTAAAGGATTTGAGTTTGAAAGGTGATGTTGAACGACCCTTCAGTTATTGCAGTGTGTCTGGCGATGTTACATCTGAAACCACTGTACATTAGTGGTGAAGGAAATGAATGTTAAAGGTAGTGAATAAGGTGCCAAGCAAGTAGGCTGCTTTGTCTTGAATGGTGTGAAGCTTCTTGAGTTTTGTTGGAGCTGCACTTATGCAGACAAGTCATTCCTTATTATTTGTGTGTTGTGAATGTTATTTGCCATCCATCAGCTGAAGCCCAATTGTTGTCCAGGTCTTGCTTCGTGTTGAAGAATAATGGCATGGAGTATTTTCTAAATGGGGAGAAAATTCAGAAGTCTGAAGTGCAAAGAGACTTCGGAGTAATAGTCCAGGATTGTCTCAAAGTAAACTTGCAGGGTGAGTCTGTAGTTAGGAAGGCAAATGCAATGATGGCATTTATTTTGAGAGGATTTGAACATAAGGCTCTATAAGGCAGTTTTGGGCCCCATACCTCAGGAAGGATGTACTGGCCTTGGAGCCTGTTCAGAGGAGGATCATGAAAATGGTCCTAGGAATGAAAAGCTTAACATTGGAGAAACATTTGAGGACTCTGGATTTATACTCAATGGAGTTTAGAAGGATGAGATGGGATTTAATTGAAACACAGAATACTGAATGGCCTGGACAGAGTAGATGTTGAAAAGGTCTTTCCATTGGTAGGAGAGACTAGAACCAAGGTCATAGCCTTAGAGTAAATGGAAGACCTTTTAGAATGGAGATAAGGATAAACGTCTTCAGCCGGAGGGTGGTGAATCTATGGAATCCATTGCCACAGAAGGCTGTGGAGGGCATGTCATTGACTATGTTTAATACTGAGATAGGTAGGTTCTTGAGAATCAAGGGGATCAAGGGTTAAGGGGAGAAAGCAGGAGAATGAGGATGAGAAACTTATCAGTCATGATTGAATGGCACAGCAGACTCAATGTGCTGAATGGCCCAATTTCCACCCCTATATCTTATGGTGTATGGACACAGACTGCTTCAATATCTTCTGGATCATGAAGGGTGTTTACTATTGCGCAATCAGCAAACATCCCCATTTCTGACCTCATGATTGAGGAAAGGACATTTATGAAGCAGTTGAAGATAGTTGGACCTAGAACATTAAGCTGAGGGACTCTTGTGAAAATCTCCTTGAACTCAGATGACTGATCTTCCACAACCAGAACCATATTACTTTGTGAAAGGAATGATTCTAAACTGGACAGAGGTTTCCCATCAATTTCAATTGGCTCTACTTCTGCTAAGTGTCCTTGACCCAAACCAGGTTGAAAGCTGCCTTAATTACAAGGTTAGTCATTTGCTTCTCACCTCTGGAGTTCATCTGTTTTATCAATGTTTTGACCAAGGCATATAATGAGGTCAGGAGCAGACCCAAATTACTCAGTGAGTCGGCTATTCCTTTGCAAGTGGCATGTCAATGACCCCCCCCCTATCATTTTGCTGATGATGGAGAGTAGGCTGATAGGGCAGTAGTTAGATGGGTTGGATATGTCTTGTTTCTTCTGGACAGGATATAACTGGGCAACTTCCAACATTGTCATAGCATTGTGGGTGGCACGGTGCCACAGTGGTTAGCACTGCTGCCTCACAGCACCAGAGACCCAGGTTCAATACCAGCCTCAGGCAACTGTCTGTGTGGAGTTTGCACATTCTCCCCATGTCTGCGTGGGTTTCCTCCGGATGCTCTGGTTTCCTCCCACAGTCCAAAAATGTGCAGGTTAGGTGAATTGGCCATGCTAAATTTCCCATAGTTTTATGTGCATTAGTCAGAGGGAAATGGGTCTGGATGGGTTGCTCTTCAGAGGGTCGGTGTGGACTTGGTGGGCCGAAGGGCCTGTTTCCACACTGTAAGTTATCGAATCTAAAAAAAAACCTGTACTGGAACAGCTTGGCTAGGGTCACCAAGTTGTGGTGCATATGTCTTCAGTACTGGCTGAAGGCCACAACCAATCAGGGGTAGCAACTCTGTATTGCAATAGCACTGCAGAGGGTAGTGGGTGTGGCTAGTAATGCTCCAACACCTTCATCAAGGACCATCTCTGGATCCCTGGAAACAGGTGAATAGTGCCAGATGGGATTCATGTGGAGGGGTTGTTGGTGAGGTGGAGGGGAGAATGGTGGGAATTAGGAAATGGGAGTGGTTCTCACATTAATTGCCAGATTGACATTTAACCTCACTCAGGCTCCGAGGAGTGGTTGCAGTAGGACACCACTGATTACCAGTGGTGATGTGAGGCCATAGCCAGTACATTCCACTTTATAGATTGCTTTCTGACAGTGAAGATAAAAATTTAACTCACAATGTTTATCGTTCTCCTTCAACTTTTTTCTGTGTTTGACTTGTTCTAATGCTTCTCTTCTCCAGTGGAAAATTGTGATAATTTCTCTACTGTGAAATAATTCCTACTTGTTTGTTTTTGCCTAATATTACTTACAAAAACAGTGCGCCTCATTTTCTTAAAGTAAAATTCTTTACCATTTTGTCTTAGACTGTGGGAAATATTTTATTATGTGGTATGTCAATTAGCTGTTGGAACTAATTGCATCATATTGTTAATAGTAATGGAACGTGAAAGACAATTTTAGTTCTCAACTGTTAGAAATGATAAACATTTAAAATGCTTCCTTAGTATCTATTATTAGCTATTGATTTGGTAGAGACTTGAAAACCGCCTTCACATTACTTCAGTATGGAGCAAACTTCTGCCGGTCAGATTTCTTAACCCCACTTGTTGAAGGAATTTTAGGAGTATAAGCAGATAAATTCCCAGGGACACCCATAGCAGCTGTGGCATTAAGTGCCAGGAGCGGGACAGTTTTCATGCCAAGCAGACTGGAAACAGGAACAGCATAGTGGGGTGTTGGTAAAGGAGACGAGGTATTCACATTAACCATGGAGGCAGCTGCTGCTGCCATAACAGCCACAGAGGTGGGGGTTGAGGTAGGGGTGGCAGACTGAGAGAGGTTCACGTTCAGGTCAACAGGGTTCGTGACGGAAGCAGTCTGGGTGCTGACTTTAGCCATCTCTAAGCTGCAAACGAAGAGAGGAATAGGAATAAACAGTTGGGGAGGTCAAGCCAGGGTGAGGAAGAGAGGAAGGATAGGAGCACACATACAGGGTGGGATTAGATTGGTCAACAAATGGAAAGGGAAATGGGGAGGTAAAAAAGGAGAGATTAGGATCAAGGGGGGAACATGTTATGTGTTAAAGAAGAGAAATAACAAAAGGGTATTTAATGATTTTGATGATGAAACATTATTGAGACCTCAAAGTCTTTTCAAATTAAAAATTTGATATCATGAGTAAAATTAATCTGAGGAAATGTATATAATGACTAATGATGGAGAAGCAAACTTAAAGACCAAGAATTTAAAATATTTAAGATATAATCTCCAGCACAAATAAAAACATCTGAATTGGAAAGGTTTTCAAATACTATTTTTTTCATATAAGAAATTATATTACTATAAGTACTCTTGTCTGAGTTGTTTTACATAATTTTGAAAAATAACAACATGATAAATTCAAGGAGTCAGAAAATTTTAAGACCGGTTCGTTGAATTGTAATTAAAATTAAACCACATTATTTATTAAATGTTGCATTGTTTCCATTTCCTCCTTCAGTACAGTACAAACACAGCTGTTGCAATATTGTTGAAAAATAGATTTTCAAATATAATTCTAATTGAAATATAAGAATTAAAATTCATTTAGAAGTGCGTAGTTATGCTTTATAAACCAAACTTATACAAGGGCACTAATCCTATATGTAAAGATACACTAACAAATTACTGGAGTATAAAGGGTAAATTAAAACAATATTTTCTCACATTTCATGTTGACATAGCACATATACATTTATAATACATTGTACACTATTAGATATAAGTAAAAGTGCAAAAGATCAGTTGACTTAATTTTAGATATGAAAAGTTATAAAATTATTATATTATGATAATAACATGCTTACTGATTGTTAGACACATAACTATTGCTATAACAAGATAATTTCTAACAAGCAACAAAACCTTCTTTTTAACTTTACAGTACATATTAGTGCTGGAACTATGATTTAATAATACTGTTTTAAAATCATATTAGAATAGGCATTCTCCCAAATTAATATTTTTACACAAATTTTGTACTGGCTATTGAATATTACATTTTTAAGTTTTCTCAATGCAACTTGGAGATATTAACAATATACAGTCAGACCCCATTATTACAAACCCACGGGGAATGGCCAAGTAGTTCTCCTCATTGGGACTTCATTCTATCGAGGGTTGAGCTGACTTTATTCCGTTACCACAGACACAGCTGCTGCACTGGGTTTTCCAACTGTCGCACATGAGCTGGAATCATGCCTGGTGATGTCATTGCGCACTTCCTGTGAGTGTCAAAACAATGACTACTGACCAGCTCATAATAATGGGGTAAAAGCCTTTGCAAATGTGGGAGTTGAGCTGTAAATCATTGAGAAACAGTTGCTGGTTTGCTTGATTTTAACAGGGGTTGAACACTATATGCTGTAACAGAAAGGAAATTGTTCTAATGGAAGGTTTGTAATAACCAAGTTCACTATAAAGAGGTTTGACTGTATGATTTCTAATCTAAACTTAAAGAACAGTATTAATTTTAAAATATCAATCAATATTTAACTAGTAATTACTTATTTTTAAATCAGTACTTTCCTCAAAGATTGGGACTGCATCCTGTTAAATAACTTCATGTTTACAAAAGAAAGATAATTTGTAGTAATTTATGATTTTCTCCTATGTTCCTGCTGCACGAATCTGTGCACTTACAGGTTTTTTCAAAAATCTATTTGCTTTCCAAAATATTTTGGAAAAAGGAACCATACAGATTATTAATTGTAGGAAATCCACTTCTAGGAGAGTAGAACTTAAGAGCAGAGATGTTAGTATAAAATGTTTGTCTTCCAACAGAGGCAGGAATAGGGTTATGAAACCTGAGACCATTGAGATTTTGCTGGCAAAATGGGCATCCTCTTCCTTTTTGATCCCATACTGTTCTCATACAGCCATCTGTTTTGCCCTGGATCGCGACTCCATATAATATCCATCACTATTAGATTACTTACAGTGTGGCCATTGAGGGTCATTAAAGTGCTTTAAAAAGTGCAAAACTTTCCTTTCTCTTAAAATGCACTATTTTCACCTGTTGGTGTATGTCTGTGAGCATTAACAAAATTGAGTCATAACCCCTTCTTGCGAGTCAGAAAGAGTTTGAGATTGATGTAGAGCAACTTCATTGCAGCATTTTCTTCATACTTTTAACACGCTTAACACTTGGCTGGCAACGAAAGGATTCTCTGCTTGGGAGGGTACCCCACAAAGTGAATGTCAGAAGCCTACACTCCAAGCACTATTAGGGGTCATTGTGGCACTGATTTGTTTTTTGTTGCTGGGGGTTCATGTAAACATTCCACAGACAACCTGGTATATCACAGGCAAAAGCACAGACATAGCTTTTTCGTCAAGGTGAGCAGTTTATCTTTCTTGAGACAATTGCCGCATCAAAGGCCCAGGAAGTGACTGGTTTTGCTTCAGTTGCTAGTTTCCTAAGATGTGGAGGAGCCATTGTTGGAGTGGGGTGGACAAAGCTAAAAATCACACAACATCAGGTTATAGTCCAACAGGTTTATTTGACAGTACTAGCTTTCGGAGCGTTGCTCCTTCATCAGGTAGCTGTGGAGCAGGATCATAAGATACAGAATTTATCGTGAAAGATTACAGTGTTATGCATGTAACTGATACAGTAGATTGAACAAACTTCGATTGCTATTAAGTCTTTCATCTTTTAGAATGGGTTGCAGGTTTTGGTTCACTAATATGTAAAACCAAGAACCTCTTTCAAATCGCATTCTCGAGATAGCAGGGTTGTTGTTATGGGTGATTTCAATGTTCCCAATATCGACTGGAACCTCCTAAATGCAGATGGTTTGGATGGAGCCGCTTTTGTCAGATGTGTCCAGGAGGGTTTCCTTACTCAGTATGTAGACAGGCAGACGAGGGAAGAGGCCATTTTGGATTTGGTGCTCGGCAATGAGCCAGGACAGGTGTCAGATCTCGTGGTCGGAGAGCACTTTGGTGACAGTGATTACAACTGCCTCACATTTAGCATAGCCTTGGAGAGTGAAAGGAGTAGTTACCGAGGGAAGATATTTAATTGGGGAAAAGGAAATTATGATGCTATCAGACAGGAGTTGGGAAGTACAGACTGGGAGCATTTGTTCCACCAAAAGGGCACAGCAGACATGGGGAGACTGGAGCAGTTGTTGCGAGTGATGCTCAAATTTGTTCCTCTGAGACAGGTAAGGAGGGGTAAGATTAAGGAACCTTGGATGATGAGAACAGAGGAGCTTATCATCAAAAGGAAGAAAACAGCTTATATAAGGTGGAGGAAGCAAGGATCTAGCACAGTTTTAGAGGACTGCAGGCTAGCTAGAAAGGAGCTCAGAAAGGGACTGAGGAGAGCCAGGAGGGGCCATGAAAAAGGCTTGGCTAGAAGGATTAGGGAGAACCCAAAGGCATTTTACTCATATGTAAGGAATAAGAGAATGATCAGGGAGAAGGTAGGGCTGATCAGGGATAGCGGAGGGAACTTGTGCGTGAAGTCTGAGCAGACAGGGGAAGCCCTAAATGAGTTTTTGCTTTGGATTTCACTAAGGAAAGGGAACTTGTTGTAAATGAAAACTTAGAGGAGCTGGGATACAGTCTTGACCAGATCAAGATTGATGAAGTTGATGTGCTGGAAAGTTTGGAAAACATTAAGATTGATAGGTCCGCAGAGCCAGACCAGATTTATCCTAGGCTGCTCTGGGAAGTGAGAAAGGAGGTTACTAAGCCGCTGGCAAGGATATTTGCCTCCTCACTCTCCATGGGAGTCATACCGGAGGATTGGAAGGAGGCGAATGTTGTTCCTCTTTTCAAGAAGGGTAATAGGGAAATCCCTGACAATCACAGACCAGTCAGTCTTACGTCTGTGGTCAGCAACGTTTTGGAAAGAATTCTGAGGGATAGGATTTATGATGATTTGGCAAAACATAGTGTAATTAAAGGCAGTCAGCATGGCTTTGTGAGGGGCAGGTCATGCCTCACAAATCTTATTGAGTTCTTTGAGGAGGTGTCAAGACAGGTTGACAAAGGTCAAGCAGTGGATGTGGTGTAACTGGACTTCAACAAGGCATTTGATAAGGTTCCCCTGGTAGACTCATTCATAAAGTCAGGAAGTATGGGATATAGGGAGATTTGGCTATCTGGTTTCAGAATTGGCCGGCTGACAGAAGGCAGAGAGTGGTTGTAGATGGAAGGTATTCTGCCTAGAAGTCAGTGTTGACTGGGGTCCCACAGGGCTCTGTTCTTGGGCCTCTGCTCTTTGTAGCTTTTATAAATGACTTGGATGAGGAGGTTGAGGGGTGGGTTAGTAAATTTGCAGATGACACAAAGGTTGGAGGTGTCATCAATCGTAAAGAGGGCTACTGTAGACTGCAGCGCGACATAGACAGGATGCAGAGCTGGGCTGGGAAATGGCAGATGGGGTTCAACCTGGATAAATGCGAAGTGATGCATTTTGGAAGGTCGAACTTGAATGCTGAATATAGGATTAAAGACAGGATTCTTGGCAGTGTGGTGGAACAAAGGGATCTGGGTGTGCAAGTACATAGATCCCTCAAAGTTGCCACCCAAGTGAACAGGGTTGTTAAGAAAGCATATGGTGTTGTGGCTTTCATTAACAGGGAGATCATGTTTAAGAGCCGTGAGGTTTTACTACAGCTCTACAAGTCCCTGGTGAGACCACACTTGGAAAATTATGTCCAGTTCTGGTTGCCCTACTATAGGAAAGATACAGAGGCTTTGGAGAGGCTGCAAAGAAGGTTTACCAGGATGCTGCCTGGACTGGAGGGCTTGCCTTGTGAAGAAAGGTTGAATAAGCTCAGACTTTTCTCTCTGGAGAGAAGGAGGAAGAGAGGAGACCTGATTGAGGTATACAAGATAATGAGTGGTATAGATAGAGAGAGTGTGTGTGTGAGGTTGTGTGTTGCATGTGTGCGCCTCTCGTGGGGTGTACTTGTGTGTGTGTCTGAGAGAGAGTGCGTGTATGAGAGAGGGTCTGCGTGAGTGTGTGAATATGTAAGAGTGTGTATGTGTGAGAGTGTGTAGTGTAGTGGGGTGTAGCAGAGTGACATGAATCCAAGGTCCCGGTTGAGGCCATCCTCATGGGTACTGAACTTGACTATCAGCCTCTGCTCTGCCATTCTGCATTGTTGCATATCTCGAAGTCCACCTTGCAGGATGGTCACCCGAAGATCCAAGGCTGAATGTCCCTGATTGCTGAAGTGTTCCCCAACTGGGAGGAACACCTCTGTCTGGCAATTGTTGCGCGGTGTCCATTCATCATGTTGTAGCATCTGCTTGGTCTTGCCAATGTACCATGCCTCGGGGCATCCTTGCCTGCCGTGTATGAGATAGATAATGTTGACCAAGTTAAGTGAGTACCTGCCGTGTACATATCCCCATGTGTAATGGTAGTATCCATGTTGACACTCTGACATGTCTTGCAGTGGTTGCCCTGACAGGGTTGTGTGATATTGTGGTTGATGTTGTCCTGAGGCTGTATAGTTTGCTGTGCACAATGACCTGTTTAAGATTTGGCAGTTGTTTAAAGGCGAGACATGAAGGCGTGAGGAAGGTCTTGGCAAGGCACTCATCCTCATCAATGATTGTGTTGCAGGTTGCAAAGAACATGATGTAGTTTCTTCACTCCTGAGATGTACTGGATAATGAAGGGTACCCTATCGGTCGGATCCTGTGTCTGTCTTTGAGGAGGTCATTACAGTTTCTCACTGTGGCACATCGGAACTGGTGATCAATGAGCTGCGTATCGTACCCTGTTTTTATGATAGCGACCTTCAGCACCTTCTATTAATGAACCAAAACCTGCAACCCTTTCTAAAATATGAAAGACTTAACAGCAATCTAGGTTTGTTCAATATATCGTATCAGTTGCATGCATGACACTGTGATCTTTTGTTATAAATTCTGTGGCTTATGATCCTGCTCCACAGCTATCTAATGAAGGAGCAGTGCTCTGAAAGCTAGTACTTCCAAATAAACCCGTTGGACTATAACCTGGTGTTGTGTGATTTTTTTAAACTAGTTTCCTCAGGTTTGAGGGATGGTGGTCTGCCCATGTGAAAATAAGGACTTCTACATAAACTGCAGAGCAATACATTAAAGGTTAATCAAGGAAGCCTCATCTTGGATAGTGAACAGAAGGAGGAAGAATTTCAGCAGAAAGATGAGAATAAAGAGGAAGGTCCATAGGTGAGGCCTTAAAGAAAGGGTAGAGAGCATTGTCATTGAGGGTATGAATAATGAATGCAGGATATCATCATTGTACCTTCAGTACAATGGTACTTTACATGGCACTTTCCTGAGTGTGAATTCTGAAATCAGAATTGAATGTTGGAGACATTAAGGGAAGGGCATTGGAATTTCTTTCTTGCAATCATATATGTGGATTCTTCTCAAAATTAACTGAAAGTAGTGTGGATATTACAGCTGCTTCTGAGTTACAGGATTTCTTGTATAATTCTTATGGTCTTGATATTTCATACGGGATTCTCCTGTCAGGGACACAGACAGGAGATTTTGTGGCAGGGAGCTTGAATCTAGGATAGTATAAATAAAAACCGAAAGAACTGCAGATGCTGGAAATCAAAAACAAAAACTGAAATTGCTGAAAAAGTTAGGTAGGGCTAGCTGCAAGTGTGGAAAAAAATCAGAGTTAAAGTTTTGTGTTCTGTGATCCTTCCTCAGAACTCTGAGGAAGTTCTGAGGATAGTATGTTGCTTTCTCAGTGCCAGGATTAAGGACTTTCAGTTGAAGCATATTGTCAAAAGGGAGAATGAAAAGTCGAGAGTTGTACACATTAGTGAGAATGACATAGTTGGGAAAAGAGCTAAAGCATGCAGGGTGAATATAAGAGGTTAGGTAGAAGGTTAAAAACAGAACATCAAAAGTAGTAATCTCTAATGTACATCCAGTGCCAGGTTCTAATGAGGGAAGAAATAAAAGAATAAGAGAGATAAATCAATGGCTGAAGAGGTGGTCCAATGTGCAGGGATTCAGTTTCTTGGATCATTGGGATCACTTCTGGGACAGAAAAGACCAGTTCAAAAAGGATAGGTTTCACCTGAACTGGAAGGGGATGAATTTCCTGGTGGGAAGATTTCCTAGCTCTATTTTGGGATCCTGTAAACTTTTAGAGTGATAGGTGGGGGCTTCGTAAGTAACAGCGAAAATAGAAAGATGAGGATGATTCTGAAAAGTGCAAGTTAATTAGAAAAGACAGACAAGAGCAAGTCAGATAATGAAGTAAATCTGAAGAATTAAACTGCATTTATTTCAGTGCAAGAGGTCTACAGGTAAGGCTGATGAACTCAGAGTGTGTATGGGAACATGGGACTCAGACATCATAGCTATTACAGAAACATGGCCGAGGGAAGGACAGGACTGTTAGCTCAATGTTCAGAGTTTTAGATGTTCTAGGAAGGATAGAAAGAGGGGAAAGAGAGGAGGGGGTGTTGCATTTTTGATTAAGGAAAACATTACTTCAGTAATTAGAGAAGATAATTCTGAGGGGACATTTTCTGAAAATATATGGGTTGAAATTAGAAATACGAAAGGGGTGATCACCTTGATGAGATTGTACTATAGGCTGCCCAATAGTCAGAGCGAAATTGAGAAGTAAATATTTGGAGAGATCTCAAATACATGTAAGAATAATAAGGTTGTCATAGTAGGGGATTTTAATTTTTCAAACAATTACTGGGACAGCCATGGTGTTAAAGGTTTAGATGGTGAAGAATTTCTTAAATGTGTTCAAGAAATTTTTTTTTTATCAATACTACCTACTAGAGAAGGAGCAAAACTTGACCTTCTCTTTGGAAATAAGGCAGGGCAAGTGACCAAAGTGTTAGTAAGGGAACATTTTGGGACTAATGATCATAATACTATAAGTTTCAAAATGGTGATGGAAAAGGATAAGTCTTCCATAAAAGTTAAATTTCTTAATTGGAGTAAGGCAAAATTTAAGGGTATGAAACAAGAGTTTGCAAAAATTGATTGGAGTAGACTGTTCATAGGTAAAGGGATGACTGACAAGTGGGATACCTTCAAAACTGCAATAACAAGAGTTCACAGGCATTATGTTCCTGTCAGAGTGAAAAGTAAGGCTGGGGAGATTAGGGAACAATGGAAGACTAAAGATATTGAGTTTCTAGTCAAGAATAAAAAGGAATCACATATTAGGTATAGACAACTAGGATGAACTGAATCTCTTGAAGTGTATAAAGGACGTAGAGGCATTCTTAAGAAGGAACAGGAAGGCAAAGAAGGGATATGAGATAAACTTGGCAGATAAGATAATCCAAAAAGATTCTACAAATAAATTAAGAGCAAGAGAACAATGAGAGAGAGAGTAGGATCACTTAAAGGTTAATGAGGTCACCTTTGTGTTGAACCTCAGCAGCTGGGAGAAATATTAAGTGAATATTTTACTGTTGAGACAGAAATGGAGGCTGGAGAACTCAGGGAAATAAAAAAATGATGTTTTGAAAACAGTTCTCATTACAGAAGAGGAAGTGCTGGAGGCCTTAGAAAACATAACGGTAGATAAATCTCCAGGACCTGATCAAGTGTATTCCAGGACATTGTTGGAACTTAGGGAGGCAATTGCAGGGACCCTAACAGAAATATTTGTATCATCTGTAAGCACAGGTGAAGTACCAGAGGACTGGAGGATGGCTAATGTTGTGCCATTGTTTAAGAAAGTCTGTAAGGTAAAGCCTGGGAACCATAGATCTGCGAGTTTGACATTAGTGGTGGTAAGTTGTTGGAGGTGATCCTGATAGCTAGGATTAATATGCATTTGGAGTGGCAAGGAATGCTTAGGAATAGTCAGCATGGCTTTGTGCAAGGGAAATCATGTCTTCCAAACTTGAATAAATTTTTTAATGAAGTAATCCAAAAGATTGATGATGGCAGAGAAGTAGATGTCATTTAGTTGGACTTTAGTAAAGCCTTTGACAAGATTCTGCATAGTAGACTAAATAGTAAAGTTAAATCACAAGGGATTCAGGGTGAGCTTGCCAATTGGATACAAATTTGGCTTTACAGTAGGAAACAGAGGGTGGTGGTGGAGGGATGATTTTTCAGACTAGTGGCCTGTGACCAGTGGTGTTCCACAGGGATTGGTACTGGATCCACTTTTATTCATAATTTATATAAATGATTTGGATGAGAATATAGGAGGCATAGTTAGTAAGTTTGCAGAGGACACCAAAATTGGTGATCTAGTGGATAGTGAATATGGTTATCTAAAATTACAAAGGGATTTATATCAATTAGGTCAATGGGTTGAGAAATGGCAGATGGAGTTTAATTTGGATAAAATGTGAGGTATTGCATTTTGGTAATAGAAACAAGGACAGGACTTATACAACTAATTGTAGAGCCCTAGGTAGTGTTGTAAAACACAGAGACCCAGAGGTTCATGTACATAATTCTTTGAAATTTGCATCACAGCTAGACAGGGTGATTAAGAAGGCATTTTTGCACATTTTCCTTCATTGCTTGGACCTTTGAGAATAGGAGCTGTGACATCATGTTGAGGTTGTACAGGACATTGGTGAGGCTTATTCTGGAGGACTGTGTTCAGTTCTGGTCACCCTGTTATGGGAAGGATATTATTAAACTGGAGAGAGTTCAGATTTACCAGGAATAGAGGGCTGGAAATATAAAAATAGACTGGAAAGACTGGGACATATTTCACTGGAGTGTAGGAGGTTGAGGACTGATCTTATTGAGGTTTATAAAATTATAAGGGGTATAAGATAGGGTGAATGACAAGGGTCTTTTAAATAGGGTGGGAAGAGTTCAAAACTAGTGTACATATATTTAAGGGGAGACAAGAGAGATTTATAAAGAACAAGAGAGGCAACTTTCTTTTTTAAACAGAGAGGGTTCCTGTGTGGAATGAAGTGGTGGATGCAAGTATAGATACAATGTTTAAAAGACATAAAGAGATGTTTTTGAAGAGGAAAGGTTTGGAGGGAAATGGGCCAAGTGCAGGCAGATGGGGACTAGTTTAGTTTGGAAACGTGGTTGGCATGGACTGATTGGATCAAAGAGTCTGTTTCTGTGCTTTATTACTCTATGACTTTATTTATGAAGGCCAACTGAATGTTATGCTGAGATAGCAGGGGAGAAAAAAAAGACATTTAAATTTGTTGTGTAGTGATAAATTGTATATAATTCTATATTTTCATAAATAAAGAGTTCTTTTTCCCTACACAGATATTTTGCATCCTACTTTACACTGCTAACTTACACCACAGTGACCTGATTACTGATGCAGTTTCCTTCACTCTCAGAAACTCCTACACAAACATACAAATTAAGAGCAAGATCAGGCAGCACGTCCCTCCTTGCCTTACAAAAGGTTGCTCGATTCCCTGGCTATACAGCTGTGAGGATCATGGCAGTCAGCTTGTTGTGCAGGGATCCAATAGGCCCTGCTTACGATTGAGCTACTTGAATTTCAGTAGCAATTAGAACAGGAAGTGGATCATGCATCTAGCTAAGAGACTAAGAATTCAGAGGAAGGTGAGATTCCTCCAATATTGCATGGACCATCAACATTCTGTTAAGACTGTTTAATCCTAAGGATGGTGTCCCAGTGGCTGGGCAGGCTGTTATCACTGATTCCATTTAGCCATCAATCTGCCACCCATGAGATAGTCCTGTTCAGGCATCTGAGCTGCTCTCTCGTCACTACCAGGAAACAAATGTCACTGCACAGGATATCCTGTATCCATTTGCTGCATTGCACGTACACCAGGGGAGTCACCATCAGGTTGGCCATTTTTTTGTGACAGTTTGTCATGTGTTCCCAAATCCAGGACATTGTGGAGGTCATGACCACTGTAGACTGCTCCACTTAGAAGATGTAGCTTTGCAATGTTTCAGGGGACTTAGCCAGCTACATTTCTGTGACTGCAGGATCAAATTGGCCTGTGGCACATGAGTCAGCATGTGTGGTTGTCATGACTTTCCTTGTTATGAACTTTATGTTAAATTGTGCTGGTGAGGAGAAGGTTTAGATTAGATTAGGTTAGATTACTTACAGTGTGGAAACAGGCCCTTCAGCCCAACAAGTCCACACCGACCCTCCGAAGAGCAACCCACCCAGACCCATTCCCCTACGTTTACCCATTCATCTAACACTACAGTCAATTTAGCATGGCCAATTCACCTAACCTGCACATTTTTGGACTGTGGGAGGAAAGCAGAGCACCCGGAGGAAACCCACACAGACACGGAGAAAATGTGCAAACTCCACACAGAGAGTTGCCTGAGGTGGGAATTGAACGCGGGTCTCTGGCGCTGTGAGGCAGCAGTGCTAACAACTGTGTTACCATGCTGCCCACTTGGCACAGGTTTGGTGGCCTAAATGTCATTTTCTATTTAACTGTCTGACAAGCCATGTCACATTGCACTAGGGCCTCAAGAGGTTCCTGAAACCTTTATCACCTCCTTTGTGGCGGGGATAGGTCTGGGAGCCTGAAATGTGCTGTGACCTGTGAAAGGGAAGGCATTGAGATGGGTGTAATCGCTGAGAAGATGTGAATGGGACAGAGGGGTATAACAGGTGAATTCTTGCTATGGTGACCTGCAGAACTGTTTGAGATGCTGCATGGTATGTTTAAAAGTCTGTAACATTCAGCAGTGAGCAGCAAATAACAAGTATAGCATAGTGCTGAAAGAATTGAATAGAATGACAACGTTGACAACTAAATAGTCCTTATAATTTAAGGGTTACATCTCACCTTCAGCGACCTCTCAGAATAGTCTCAGTTAAGATCAAGACTCCCTGGTGGTCTAGTGGTTAGGATTCAGCGCTTTCACTGCCGCGGCCAGGGTTCAATTCCCGGTCAGGGAACGGGTGCTTTCTGGGGTGGCACAGAGGCTCAGTGGCTAGCAGTGCTGCCTCACAGCACCAGGATCCCAGGTTCAATTCCAGCCTCGGGTGACCGTCTGTGTGAAGTTTGCACATTCTCCCCATGTCTGCATGGGTTTCCTCCAGGTGCTTCGGTTTCCTCCCACAGTCCAAAGATGTGCAGGTTAGGTGATTTGGCCATGCTAACTTGCCCATAGTGTTAGGTGCATTAGTCAGAGGGAAATGGGTCTGGGTGGGTTACTCTTCGGAGGGTCGGTGTGGACTGGAAGGGCCTGTTTCCACACTGTAGGGAATCTAATCTAATCTTTCACATATTTGTGCTTTTAACTGTACTATATTGGACAGATCCCTGATCTCATCCCAGCATAAAGCTCGGTCTGCACCCATTTAGTAAGGCATTTGATAAGGTTCCCCATGGTAGGCTTATGCGGAAAGTCAGGAGGCATGGGATAGAGGGAAATTTGGCCAATTGGATAGAAAACTGGCTAACCGGTCGAAGTCAGAGAGTGGTGGTAGATGGTAAATATTCAGCATGGAGTCCAGTTACAAGTGGAGTTCCGCAGGGATCAGTTCTGGGTCCTCTGCTGTTTGTAATTTTTATTAATGACTTAGATGAGGGAGTCGAAGGGAGGGTCAGTAAATTTGCAGATGATACAAAGATAGGTGGAGTTGTGGACAGTGAGGAGGGCTGTTGTCGGCTGCAGAGGGACTTAGATATGATGCAGAGCTGGGCTGAGGAGTGGCAGATGGAGTTCAACCCTGCCAAGTGTGAGGTTGTCCATTTTGGAAGAACAAATAAGAATGCGGAATACAGGGTTAATGGTAGGGTTCTTGGTCAGGTGGAGGAACAGAGGGATCTTGGGGTCTATGTACATAGATCTTTGAAGGTTGCCACTCAGGTGGATAGAGTTTGTAAGAAGGCCTATGGAGTATTATCGTTCATTAGCAGAGGGATTGAATTCAAGAGTCGTGAAGTGATGTTGCAGCTGTACAGGACTTTGGTTAGGCCACAGTTGGAGTACTGTGTGCAGTTCTGGTCGCCTCACTTGAGGAAAGATGTGGAAGCTTTGGAGAGGGTGCAGAGAAGATTTACCAGGATGTTGCCTGGAATGGAGAGTAGGTCGTACGAGGATAGGTTGAGAGTTCTTGGCCTTTTCTCGTTGGAACGGCGAAGGATGAGGGGTGACTTGATAGAGGTTTATAAGATGATCAGAGGAATAGATAGAGTAGACAGTCAGAAACTTTTTCCCCGGGTACAACAGAGTGTTACAAGGGGACATAAATTTAAGGTGAAGGGTGGAAGGTATAGGGGAGATGTCAGGGGTGGGTTCTTTACCCAGAGAGTGGTGGGGGCATGGAATGCGCTGCCCGTGGGAGTGGTAGAGTCAGATTCATTGGCGACCTTTAAGCGGCATTTGGATAGGTACATGGATGGGTGCTTAATCTAGGATAGAAGTTCGGCACAACATCGTGGGCCGAAGGGCCTGTTCTGTGCTGTATTGTTCTATGTTCTATGTTCTATGTTCTATTTGAGACTTACAAATTTTATCTGGAACACATTCCAGCCTCCAAAATGCAAAAGCTTGGAGAAAAGTCAGTTCAGAGCTGAATTCATATTTCAGAAGCCACAAACAGATCTGAGCATGCTTTCCCATCTCTAAAAGAAAGTTTGGGCCATTATGCTAAGTTTATTTAGAACTTACATTATAGGTCTGATTGCCACTTTATAAAAGAAAATAAGAAGGTATCGAAAGGTTTGCATGGATGATACAAGAACTAAGAAGATATACCAATCACGAAAGATTGACTAAGTTGAGACTCTTTTCTCGAAAAAAGAAAAGTCAAACTTGACCTCATAGAGGTCTCTACAAAAATAAAAGAGTTAGGGATACATCCACTAATGGGAGAGACTAAAATTAGGGCCATAGATATAATATAGCTACAACAATAACACCATAAATTAATTCTAGAGTTTTTTTTGTCCAAAGAGCAGTTAGAAAATAGAACTCCCAAACACATGCTGTTGAGGGGAATAACATAGATATATATAATGGGAAGGTAGTTAAACACAAGAAAAAGGGTTCTACAGATATGTTGAAAGAAAATGGATGAAGTTGAGTATCACATGGATCATAAACAATAGTGGTGACCTGTTGGTTTGCAGGGCCAGTTTCTTGCTGTATATTCTATGTCATTTTTTTGTAATACACATCAGATGAAATAACAGGGTGGTTAAAAAAACATTAGGCACGCTATACTCAGTCCTTTAAGTATAGGAGGTGGGAAGTCGTGCTGAAGTTGTACGGGACATTGGTGAGGCCTTTTCTGGAATACTGTGTCCAGTTCTGGTCACCCAGTTATAGGAAGGATATTATTAAGCTGGAGAGGGAGCAGAAGAGATTTACCGGGAAGTTGCTGGATTTGGAAGATTTGAGTTATAAAGAAAGACTGGATAGGCTGAGTTTTTTTTCACTGGAACATAGGAGGTTGAGATGAGACCTTATAGAAGTTTATAAGATAATGAAGGATATAGATAGGTTTCTTTTCCCTATGATGGGGGATTTCAAGACTAGGGAATACATCTTTAAGGTGAGAGGAGAGCGATTTAAAAAAAGACATGAAGAGCAATTTTTTTTACACAGAGGTTGGTTCGTGTGTGGAATGAATGTCCTGGGTAAGTGTGGATGTGGGTACAGTTACAATGTTTAAGAGACATTTGGATAAGTACATGAATAGGAAAGGTTTGGAGGGATATGGGCCAGGAGCAGGCAGGTGGGACTAGTTTATATTGGGATTATGTTCGGCATGGACTGGGTGGACCGAAGGATCTGTTTCCGTGCTTCATGACTTTATGGCTCTATGAAAGAAGTCGAGGCATACATTTAATATAACTAAAAAATAATTCAAAAGGAAATTGTAAAATAATCTTTCAACAGAAGGTGGTTAGAAAAACAATCTCTGTCAAAAACTTTGTCAAAGCAGATTCTAAAAATATCTTTGAAACAGAATTAGATTGTTATGTTAGAAAGGTGTATATTGCTAGGTAATGCGAGCAAGTGGGAGAGTAGGAGTAAACTAAATGCTCTGTGTGGTCAAAATAGTATTTCAGAGTGCATGGGTAGAATGGATATTTTTGTGCTATCATATTCAATTCTATTCATTAATTAAGGTAAGGGAACTAAAGCTTGATCATATGGGGTGTGTGTCCTATAATATGTGGGAACTCATGAACACTATTGCTGACCTACACAACCATGTGGAGGAGATGCCACCTGCTGCAGGATTTGGAGGTTAAGCAGGAAGTAGGGTCACTATGACACATCTGCAAGGCTGAAGACCATGTTGATGGTACATTTAGAAAGGTGGTCATACAACCTGAGCATTCAGGTAGATATAGAATGGCTGACCGCCAAAAAGCCTGACAGAACAAGACCCCAGGGGTCCTGCTTGCTAATCACTTTTCCATTTTGGATACTGGTGCAGATGTTAGTTGCTCAGAGGAATGCAGTCAGAGCCATGTTTGTGACACAATGAGTGACTCAACTGTAAAAGAGAGGAGAAAGAAGATAGCTATGAAGGATTCACTAGATAGGAACAGACAGATGTATCTGCAGCTGCAGATTTTACTCCAGGACGGGATGTTGCTTCCCAAGTGGTAAGGTCAAGAACTTCACAGAGTGATTGTGGAACATTCTTTTAGAGAAGGGTGACCAGACAGAGGTCATAGTCCACATTAGTACCAATGACGTGGCTAGGAAGTAGGATGTTGCCTGCTGTCAGAATTTAAGGAACAAGGCAAAAAAGACTAACAAGCTAGACGTCAAAAGTAGTAATCTTCAGATTACTCCCAGAGCCACGTGCAAGTGAGCACAGGCATAGGATGATAAAATGGAAGAATGTGTAGCTAGAAAGATGGTGCAAGAGGGAGCATTTTAGATTTTTTGAAGATGAATGAATTGGTGCAGTGAATGAAAAATGAAGTCTGTGAATGAAGTCTGAATCAGAGTTACTGTGCATGTGTCTGAATGCAGTGAGAACAGCAAATAAGTTACAGTTACAGGTGATGTTTGTCATGTGGAATTATGCTATTGTGGGAATAACGGGGATCTGAGTCAAAAAAAGGGCAGTATTAAGTGTAAATTCCTTGGTACGAGGTGTTCAGAAAATACAGGAAAGAAGAAAAGGAGGACAGGAACAATGCTGGAGAAAGTGGAAGCTGTTAGTGACAAAATCAAATTGGATAGAGTTAAGTAATAAAAAAGTGGAATTACAATTGCTCAGTGTAGTCTGTAGACCACCAACTAGTAGGAAGAATGTAGAAGAACAAATTTGCAGAGAAATTACAGAGAAGTGTTAATGTTTTAGAGTTGTTATAATGGGGGTATTTAATTACCTGAACATAAACTGGAATAATGTAAACTGAGCAGGAAGGCAAACCTTAAATGTAGCTTGCATCCATAGCCAGTTGTCTCTGCTCTTAACCTGGATTGTTCTGTCCGTCTCTCAAAGAATCTACTTCCCCAGATGAAAATCTTATCTTTCAGACTAATGACTTGCTTGGATCAGATTTACAGGGCTAGGGCCTGTCCCATCTCTATGCATCCAACCTGGGAATGAAAAACAGGGCCTCTATGTCTAAAAATCCTTTCATTTTAAAAATATTTTTATATTCTTGGCTAATTTTATCTTATTCTTCTGTACATGACTCCCTTTTGAAAGCTAGCTTTCAGTGCCTATCCAAAGGTAATTGTTCAGTTATTTGCAGTGCATGGTGACAGATTGATTAACCACAGGATCATCACAAATAAGCCTGAACTTGTCACTCAATGTGCACTCTGAGCGACAATTGTTAAGTTGCAATCAGGAGCAGGCTGATTTTCCATCTCAATATCCAACTATACTGAGTCACATCGCCTTCTTCCCTTACCTATTTCTGTGCAGTTTAGTAATGCCCTAGGAGCGTGAAATGTGCAAACCTCAACATCAAAGTTTTGCATGTTAATTTCTGCCTGAAACCAATTTATACAGAAATAACGAGCACAGATATCTGACTGTATTATTTTCCTGAAATGAGGTCTGACAGTTCTCTATTCACAGGATTTGCAACATATTCAAATTATTTCTTAATTACTAATGATTTCTTCTTCACTTGGAAGGGGTGCTTAACTAATTAGGTTTTGTTTTCTCCTTTTCAAATGGAAATTCATACAAGAAATCCAGTTACTAACTTCCTTCATGCTATTGAAATAGATTACTCTTCTATTGCTCTTGAAAATAAATAATAGTAATTCTCTTTACATAATTTATAGTATGGAGATATTGCTTGCTATCACATTTTAAGACTTTCCTTTTCATGTTCTGTAAATTGAAGCTTGTTTCATGATGTTATTGGCTGCTTTTTCAATCTTGATGTTCATCACATGCATTTTTTTCCCACTGTGTTCTCTTTACTGGCATTTGACTGCATTTTGATTTTAATTCCGGGAAAACACTTACACATTGGTTAGGTTTCACTCTAATACCCTAAGGAATCAATAACAAAATCAAAAAAAGCTATTATCATAACATAAAGGACTATTTAATGATTATTAGAATCCCTACAGTGTACAAATGGGCTATTCTGCCCTACAGGTCCATGTTGACCCTTTGGAGAGTAACCCATCCAGAGCCATTCCCCTACGTTTATCTCTAACTAATGCACCTAACCTACACATTCCTGAACACTATGGGTAATTTTAGCAAGGCCAATTCACCTAAACTGCACACCTTTGGATTGTGGGAGGAAACCAAAGCACCTGGAGGAAACCCACGCAGACACAGGGAGAATGTGTAAACTCCACACAGTCACCTGAGTCTGTAATCAAACCTGGGTCCTTGGCACTGTGAGGCAGCAGTGCTAACCACTGAGCCAACATGCCACCCAATGAGATAACAGTAGGTATTAAAGATTTAATTCATTGCCACAGAAGGCTGTGGAGACCAGGTCATTGAGTATATTTAAGACTGAGATAAATAGGTTCTTGAGTATCAAGAAGATTGAGGCTTACAGGGAGAAAGTGGGAGAATGGGGTTGAGAAACTTATCAGCGGTGATTGAATGGCAGAGCGGACTTGATGGGCTAAATGGCCTAATTTCCGCTCCTATGTCTTATGGTCTTATTCCCTCTTGTATAAATAGATGATACAAAATAGAACTCCTAAATTGGAAGTGGCTAACTTAAAAGGGATGAAAAGTTTTCCAGCCAGAGTAAAACCGAACCAACATCCAATGGAAAAGGCTAATCTTTAAGGAAGAGATAGTTAATGTACAAGTTGGATACATTTTAACAAGACAGAAATACAGGAGAACCAAAGCTTGGTGCTGTGGTTGATGAGCTAAATGATGAAATATAAAAGAAAATGCTTGATGCATATCAGGTAAATTATTCAAGTTAGAAGTAAGCCAAATACACTTGGTTGAGAGGAGAAGTCAAGAGGAAAATAAAATTGGAAAAGAGAGAATGTAAGATAGAATAGCAGCTAACATAAAAGGCTTGTAAATAGTCAGCAGGTGGTAATGCCTAGGGTGATGCATTTTAAGGACAAAGAAGTGCAAAACCAATGTAATTATTGAGTACTTTGATTTGTTGAGAAGAAAGAGGATGTTGATATCAGTTGAAGTGGAGATAGGAGTTAAAGCCAGGTGGAAGGCTGAACTGTTAAGAGGATGCAGAGATGCTTCAGTGTGATTTGGATAAGTTGAATGAGCAGACAAAAGCCAGATGAAGCATAATGTGAGCTTATCCATTTTGGTAGCAAAAATGGGCAGGCACATTATTAGCTGAATGGCAATAGATGGGAAAGGGGGAGGGGCAATGAAACATGGGTGTCCTTGTACACCAGTTGATGAAAGCAAGTGTGCAGGTGCAGCAGACAGTGATGTAGGCAAATATTTATGTTAACCTTTATAGTGAGAGGATTCAAGTGCAGGAGCAGGGATGTCTTGTTGCAATCATACAGGGCCTTGAATATCCTGTGCACTTTTCATAGAATCCCTACAGTGTGGAAGCAGACCA
Source organism: Chiloscyllium punctatum (assembly GCF_047496795.1). Lineage (NCBI taxonomy): Eukaryota > Metazoa > Chordata > Chondrichthyes > Orectolobiformes > Hemiscylliidae > Chiloscyllium > Chiloscyllium punctatum. The sequence continues at coordinate 54,808,815 of NC_092746.1, read as the reverse complement.
TTCGGTCCATGAAGTCCACAGTGACTCTCCAAAGAGTATTCCTCCCACATCCAATCCCCCTAACCCTGTCCCTGTAACCCTGTATTTCATGTGGCTAATGCACCTAACCTGGACACTACAGGGCAATTTAGAATGCCAATCCAACTAACCTACAGATCTTTGGACTGTGGGAAGAAATTGGGGCAGCTGGAGGAAATCCATGCAGACACTATGACAATGTGCAAACTTCACACTGACAGAGGCTGGAATCGAACCTGGACCCCTGGCACTGTGAGGCAGCAGTGCTAACCACTTTGCTGATCATGTTCTCCTTACCTGAGGAGGTTCTAGCTATGGAGGGAGTGCAATAGAGGTTTCCTAGGATCCCTATAGTGCAGATAGAGGCCATTTAGGCCCATTAAGTTTGCATTGACCCGCTGAAGAGCAACCCACTAAATCCTAATAACCCCACATTTACCATAGCCTGCACATCCCTGACACCACAGGGACATTTACCATATCCAATTCACCTAACCTCCACACCTTTGGGCTGTGGAGGGAAACCAGAGCAGCTGGTGGAAACAAACGGAGCCACTGTGAGAAATTGCAAACGCCACACAGACAGTTGCCCAAGGCTGAAATCAATCCTAAGTCCCTGATACAATGAGGCAGCAGTGCTAACCATTGGATCACCATGCCCCCATTTACTGATGGCAAAAGTGAGTATTGCAGATGCTGGAGATCAGAGTCAGGAGTGTGATGCTGGAAAAACACACCAGGTCAGGAAGCACCTGAGGAGCAGGAAAATCGATGTTTCGGGCAAAAGCCCTTCATCAGGATGAATGTGGGCTTTTGCCCAAAATGTCCATTTTCCTATCCTCGGATGCTGCCTGACATGGTGTGCGTTTCCAGCACCACACTCCTGGCTCCATTTACTGATTCCTGACAGCAGAAAGGATTGATCAGGCAATGCTTTAAAATGGTGCACATAGACTTCCAGTGCCACACAATAGAATTGTGAGCAATATTTGAACTAATGGAAAAAAAGGATCAGCATGGACAGTGCATGGATTTTATTTGGGCAGGAAAAAGGTTTGTATGGGTTTCCCAGTGGTCAGTGTTGGGACCCTTGCTCTCCCAGATATATTAATTATTTAGGCCTGGGAACAGAGAACAATTACAAAATTGTGGAAGATATGAAGCTTGGAAGCATTGTAAACTGTGTGGGGTATAGTCTAGAATTTCAAAAGGACATACACTAGAAATTCAAGAGGACAATTGCTACAATAGTACAAGTGCCTGGTGAGACCACACCTGGAGTACTGTGTACAGTTTTGGTCTCCTTACAAGGAAGAATGTTCTGGCCATGGAGAGAATGCAACAAAGGTTTACCAGACTAATTTCTGAGATGGCACAACTGAGGAATAAAGAGAGACTGGATTGGATAAGAATATATTCAATGGAGTTATGGAGAATGAGGGGAGATCTTATAGAAACCTATAAAATTCTAAGTTAAAAATCACACAACACCAGGTTATAGTCCAACGGGTTTAATTGGAAGCACACTAGCTTTCGGAGTGATGCTCCTTCAACAGATGATTGTCAGGTGATTGTCAGGCAATCACCTGATGAAGAAGCGTCGCTCCGAAAGCGAGTATGCTTCCAATTAAACCTGTTGGACTATAACCTGGTGTTGTGTGATTTTTAACTTTGTACACCCCCAGTCCAACACCGGCATCTCTAAATCATGTATAAAATTCTAACATGACTGGACAGGTAAACATGTTCCTGATGACCTGGTCTAAGGATATAGTGTAGGCCATTTAGGACTGAGATGAGGTGAAATTCCTTCACCCAGAGAGTGGTGAGCTTGTGGGATTTTCTGCTAAAGCAAGGTGTCGAGGCCAAAACATTGAATGTTTGCAAGAAGGAAATAGATATAGCTCTCACAGGTAAAGGGATCAAAGGACACATGGAGAAAGCTGGAACAGGGTACTGAGTTGGATGATCAGCCATAATCATACTGAGTGGCAGTGCATGAAGGGCCAAATCCTGCTCCTATGTGGATGAAATTCAAGACATAGAAGTGCGAGGATTTGGTAGGAAAAGCATGGAGAGACAAAATAAAATAAAAGATTCAATTCCAAAGGGGGTGCAAGAGCAGATGAACCTGGGTGCATAAGTGCATAAGCCATTAAAGTGGCAGGACAGATTGAGAGAGAAGTTTGTAAAACATACGGCATTGCAGGTTTTATTTAGAGGGCATAGAGTGTAACAACAAGGAAGGTATGTTGAGCTTAGATACAACATTAGTTTGGCCTCAGCAGAAGTATTGTATTGCCACTGGGTGGCACATGTTAGGAAGGATGTGAACAGATTAGAGAGAGTGGAAAATAATTCATAATTCTTGTAAATATAATTATAATTATAATTTATAATGAATTTATAAGAATTATTCCAGGGATGAAGAATTTCAGTTGTGAAGATAGATTGAAGAAACTGGGACCAATCTCTTTGGAGAAGAGAAGGCTGAAGCACCCAAAATTATGGAAGTATGGACAAAGTAAATAGTTCATGCATTTTGGAAGGTCAGGTACAGGTGAAAATTATACAGTGAATAGCAGAACCCATAGGAGTATTGATATGCAGAAGGATCTGGATGTGCAGGTCCATAGATCACTAAAGTTGGCAGCGCAGGTTGATAAGGTAGTAAAAACGACCTACAGCATGCTTGCCTTCATTGGAAGGGGCATTGAGCTGCAGCTTTATAGAACTTCAGTAAGGTCACAGTTGGAATATTGTATACAGTTCTGGTCACCAGACTGCCAGAAGAATGTTGATGCTTTGGAGACAATACAGAAAAAGTTTACCAGGACATCGCCTGGTATGGGGGATTTTAGTTATGAGGAAAGGTTGGATAGATTGGGTTTATAGTCACTGAAATGCAGGAGATTGAAGGGCAACATGATAGAAGTTTATAAGATTATGAATGGCATGGATAGAGTGGGAAGTATGAGTTTTTTTCCGAGGGTGGAGAGGTCAATTACTATGGGACTCAGGTTCAAGGTGCCGGGGGGGGGGGGGGGGGGGGGGGGGGGGGAGTTTAAAATAGATATGTGAGGCACATTTTTCACACTAAGGGTGGTAAGTGTCTGGAATTCTCTGCCAGAGCAGGTGTTGGAAGCAGACACAATAGCAGCATTCAAGAAGCACTTGGACAAATGCATGAACTGGAAGGGTCGAGAGGGATACTGATCCTGTAAGTGAAGTCAGTTTAAGTATGGAAGGGCAGTGCAGGCTTGGAGGGCTGAAGGGCCTGTTCCTGTGCTGTATTGTTCTTTGTTCTTTGTTCTAAATGTTCTCACTTGTGAACAGGCAAGCATAGATTTAAAGTTATTAATAAAAGAAGCCAAAATAATATGAGAAGTGATAAGTCAGGCCAAGTAAGGACAGACCTTCTTCTCTAAAGGGGATTGAAAAAGGTGGGTTTTCATGACAATCAATGATAGTTGTTACATAGACAGTTAACTACCTTTAATCCAGCTTTATTAATTAAATTCCACCAGCACCATGATGGGATTTGAACTCTTATCCTCTGAGCATTAACCTGGGCTAAGAGATTATTAGGCCAATGATATTACCATTATATTCCTGCCTCTTCGTACCAATTGGCTTTTATCTGATAACAGGCCCAATAGTGGAATAGTGGAATGAGGCCCTTAATTGATCACTTACTGTCCATTTTTGGGCACAAAGCAAGGGTCATCCTCAACACTTTCCATCCTGATCATGATCACATAATGATGTGTATCGGGGTGTGGGAGGAAAAGAGAGAGGTGGGACAGTGAATGGGTAACTACACTGCACTTTCTTACTCAACCTGCTTCCCAGCCCACTATGGGTGAGCATTAAAGTCCACCTTTCTGCACAGATCCTGCTTGACCTGCTGAGTGTGACTTACTTTTCTCTTTTTATTTCAGGTTTCCAGCATTTTAATTTTCTAAAACAAAATTTAAATGTTAATTTACTTACTATTTCTAAAAAGTACTAAGCAGTATTGAGGAACAGTCATAAGTTCCTAAATTGGATATTATGATTGCAGCATTTGCCCTTAGACTGAAACAATCAGTGTGTCATTTCTTACGTCAGTGTCTAATATACTTTCTTCTTGCAAGTTATATCAAAGAACAATAAATACTGCACATACCTTGCATTTATTAGGTATTGTGCCAGGCTAATATTAGCAGGAGATCCTGTGATGGTAATCTGTCGCTCTGTGGAACCTTCTGTTGCATTGGCAATCTTGATCTGTGCTCCTGACATCTGCCTGATTTCATTTATTTTGCTCCCTTGTCTGCCAATGATACATCCTATTAACTTAAATAGAAGAAAAACAGAAAGACATTTAATTGGTTGTTCCAGTAGACTTCCAGAAACAGCTAATGATAAATTAATAACTGTATTTGAAATCTATTTCTGCTGTGTACATAGTAATTGAAAAGCACTGCACAAGAAAGAACTGCATAATATTGAACTTGCAAATTAATACACTTGACAAATTTCCTATTTAATAGATCATACGTAAGTACATTTCAAAGCAGGATCAGAACATGGAGCAGGCCGTTCACCTGCCAGAAACGTAAGGTGGATATGGAATCTAGTTTCATTAATCTTCCAAAAAGTTTTAAATCCTGGGGAAGTGAGAGCTTTAAACAAGCAAGTGTTCTGCCTTTCCCTCTGCATCAAGTTTGGGGAAGCATCCTGGTATTCCTAATCAGCCCCAAGACATGCCCCTTTCAAGTCTCAAGAGCAGCTGTTGACCATTCCATCTTCTGAAGGTCGATCATAGCATGTGATGCTGAAGCACCATTCTAGCCCTGGGAATTCTGTCCTATGTAATTGACTTTGTAAATGACCTATTTGACTCAGAGAACCAAGAGACCTGCACATCATACTTATAGTGGTGAAGCAAGCCCCTAACTTACTGTTAATTTATGTTGGACCTTTACATTTAGCAATGATACTTCAAACCATTTATTGTACAACTGCTACAGAAATTATAATTTTACCCTCCAATAAGTGTAATGTAGTAAATTTAATACAATATTGCAAGGATGTTTTAAATAGGAATACTAGATTTCCTTTAATTTGATTTGAGTTTTGGTCAGAATTGCTTTTTATGGCAGAGAATTCCACAGACTCACCTTCTTCCCCTTATCTTCATCCTAAATGGCCTACCTCATATCCTTATACCTAGAAGACTGTTTTTTTATTATTAAAAAAAACTCTTCCACAATTTTGCATCCTTTAAATATGTTTTGGAATTTTTAAAAAAATTATGGTTTGTGGGCATCTCTGGTTGGACCAGCATTTATTGCCCATCTCTTATGCACTTGAGGTGGTGGGGAGCTTTCTCCTTGAATTGCTGCAGACTATGTTCTGTAGGTAGAATCAGTGCCATCAGGGAGGGAGTTCCAAGATTTTGACCCAGTGATACTTAAGTAATGATAATGTATTTCCAAGTCAAGATGGTGAGTGGCTTGGAGGGGAATGTGCTGATGGTGGTATTCCATGTCTTTCTAACTGAAAGTGGTCATGAGTTTGGAAGGTACCGAACAAAATGGTTAGTTGAGTATAATGAGTCATTCTTAATCAGGACTCTTATATGAATGATGTGACAGTTATTAATCCCCTGCAACAACAGGTCAGAATTCTATGCTTTATAAATGAGATATGACTAAATGTTGGCAGGCTGTAATAGTCATTTAAAGGTCACAGTGCTGAGTGAGTATTAAAGGGCACAATCCTTACAGTACTTGCATCTCCAGTGAAGGATGTAACCCATGGAGTTGCAAATTTTTAATTAAGAAACCAGCGTATGCTTTTGTCTTCACAGCCTGTGCGGTCATTTGTTAGAGCAGATTGGCAGCCCTTGTATCTGATTTTTATTCCATAAGTTTCAATAGAATAAATACTATTCATATTCAATAAAGGGTGGTCGATGCAGTTGACCAAATTACCAATGAGGTGTTAAAAAAAAAGCAATTCACTCAGTAACTTTCAATTAAGTTTCAAGACTGTCGGTATTTAGGGGGAGAAAAAATTTGCTTTTAACTGCTTTCATTGGCTCACTGCCCTTTTGGAATACATAAGCATAGTGTAAATACGGTTCAGACATTCCAGACCAGAGCTGTGGCCTGAAATTCTGGGTGCTGCACCATCCTATTTAGCTTACTATGAAAATTCAGTTAGGGCAGAGGTGTAGAACAAGAAAAAAACCAGCTGCTGCTGCTGCAAAAAGGCATGTCTGGACGCATTTCTTTCTCAGTCCAAGAATTCCACCTAACAATGCCCTCTTTGTTCTAGTCGTTCACATGCCATTCAAAGCCCCAACCAGTACAATTGTAAGGCAGGTTAAAAACATCTATCTTTACCTAAACAATGGGCTTAATTATCATCTACATTCAGTGGAGGACAATCTATAATTTTATGTAACTGGCTAACATGATGGGCAGCTGGCGCATTCATGCTTTCAGCCTATTTTGAAAATTGCAACTTCAGGGGTTTCACAGCTATCTACCCACTAGTGGCAGGTAACAATTAGACTAAAGGGTCAATTCAAGACACTTCACATGCCATCTACAATTTTCCAGTCAGAATATGGGGCTCCAGTGAGGCCAAAGCCTTGGATAGAGATGCCATCCCATCAGCAGGGCAGGGGCTCACAACGCCCTATTTAATTTCTCTCTCACTACTGCCCAGCCTTAATTGCTAAAGGGTTATTGCAGCTACAAGTCTATGATGGGGGATTTCCCCTTCACAATTCTGTTCAGGCAGCTGTAGCCACATTTTACATTGAAATTTTAGCAAGTCTTCAGAGGTGCCCTTACAATTATCTTACCTATTTCAGCAGTTTCTGTCACTGATTGCAGTGCTGAAGGGCTTGTTATTACTCCTCCAGAGTTGGGAACTCATCCACCATCTTTGTTGGACAGAGCTCCCGTACAAGTGTCAGGTAATTACCATCATCAGTAGGAGACAAGCTACGTATATCCAATAGACATTCAATGGCACTAATTTCACTGAATCACTCATTCTTAACATCCTGGCAATTAGCATTTACCACAAACTGAACTGGATCATCATATAAATACTGTTGATATATGAGCAGGACAAAGGCTTGGAATTCTGTGGAGAATAACATACCTCATATCTCTTCAATGCCTGTTAATCATCCAAAAGGCACAAATTAGTACTATGATGGAATATTCTTCATTTGGCTGGATAACTACAACAACACTCAAGAAACCAGAATAAAGCAGCTAACTTGAATGACACCCCATTCACCACTTTCAATATCTACCCACTACAATCACTGATGCACAATGCTAGCAGTGTGTACCATCTACAAAATGGACTGCAATAATTCACCAAGGCTCCTCCAGCAGTACCTTCCAAACTCATAACCTTGAATACATTTAAATACAAGGAATGCAGAAGCTTAAGGACACCAGCACCTGCATATTCCAAGACAGACACTGTTCCTTCACTGTTTTTGGGGCAAAGTTCTGGAGCTCCCTTCCTAACAGAACTGTAGATGTCCCTACACATTAACAGTTACAGAAGATAGCTCAGCATCCTGTCCATTGGGCAAGTCAAGAGGAGCAATAAATGCAACATCTATGAAAGTAAAAAAGGCAAGTAGTGCAGAAACTTGACACTGAAGAGTTGATCAGCCATGATCTAGAATAGTGGAGCAAGCTCGGTCAGCTGAATGATTTACTCCTGTTCCCATGTTTCAATGCTTTAAGGGCAAATAAAATATTTTTTAAAAATAAATATTGAGAAATGCATACTCAATTTCTAGCTTTTAGTCCTCTTTAGTGAGGCTTCTTATGTCACTCTTCCAGATGAGTATTTGAATATAGATCTTTTTAGAATTGCCTCGGTGGGTGAAAATGGAAAATGGCGTTCCTTGGCCTGGAAAGCTAAAAAAAAGCTGATAAAAATACTTCAGCTGTAGAAATAATAGTTATGGTGTTTGATTTATCAAATATTTATGGGGACAAGGACACTTTGAGAATAACTGAAAGTTATATTGATCGTCATTCCCAGTGGTGTAGAGTACATTCAACAAAAAAAAGTGACCCAAAAAAGTTCAAGTGTTAAAGAGATGCTGGAAAGAAAATAAATCTCCAGGATAAAATGGAATGAAGTAAGTCATCAATTGTTGGATTGATTTGCAAGAAGGAATGCATCCATAGAGAGACTATTTGAGGTCCTATAAGAGAGATATCTAGTATTGTGATGTGGAATTTATAGAATATTGTTTTTTCTTTTGGTTTTTTCTGATTTGGTTTGAAATATTGTTTTCGTATTTTGATAAAGTTATAATTTAAATAAAAGAGGGGTATGTCTTAATAGTATATTAATTGCATAATTAAGAATATTTAGTTGGAGGGCATTGATTTATTGCTTTACCAGATAAGAACTTGGATTCCGATGCAAATTGCAATAGAGGTATATCATGTGATGTTTAGTTAATTTGGTTTATTGGTAATCAAAAGACAATAAAGTGAGACTTTTGGGGCTCTAGATGTTGGCTAGGGAGGAGTAAGGTGTTTATAATGTTGCATTGTGAATAAATCTAATATTAAATAAAAGATTGGTGCATGGTTTCCTACTTTTTCATCTTTGGAAATTCCAGAGGCTGCCACTAAATTGGCTGCTTCCTCCAAGATCTCACCCCACCAAGTTCCCAACCTGAATTTCACCCAGAGGTGGAATGGGACCCAGGAATGAAATTCCAATGTATGATATCCGCCAGTCAGATTTTAAAAAAAGTTTTAAATAAAATAGAAAATGCCTTCAAAGGTAAAATTATTTTTTGTAGGTTTTAGTATACAAACCCTCATTTTCTAAAGTTTCAATCATTTATTGTCATAATTTTGTTTCTCTTTCTAGTAAAACATGAGGTTATTAGTTTTATTTAAAAGCCCCATGTTAGAGAATAATTCTTATCATTCTTCCATTAAAGTGTCAATGTCAACCGTCAGCCAATTCAACTAGAGTTAATGTGAGCAACAAGCAAGGATTTATAGTCAAGTCTGTAAATACACATTTACTGTGATAGGGTTAGGGTCATTTCCTACCTTCCCTTCAAACTGTAAAACCTGCTCCCCGCAACTATTTTGCTCCTGCCCTAGTTTGGTTTCATGGATGTCAATGTCCCAGAGTATATATTTAGATGCTGTTTCTGATGTTTGAGTCTAAGTCATGAGTGTTGACAGTCATATCATAACCAAGCTTAATTCTTCATCAGATCCCTCTTAGCCATAGTCATTGTAAAGCAGTTGGAAGTAATATTCGTGGCATTTATATTCTACAGTAAACATTGTATTTGTGAATCAGCTATCATGTCAAAGGCAATTTCACCTGTGAAACAATTTCACAAGGTCACGCCATGTCTCTATTGTGTTCTTCTCCAATAAGACACTCCATAAAACTTTTTTCTGTAACCAATTGTTTGGCCATCTTCTGTAATATCTCATGTGGCTCAGTGTCATATTTTGTGGCTGACTAAGTTTAGACTATTCTGACATTAATGTAATAGATATTAAATAAAAGCAAGTAAAATTATCCTAACTTATTCTGTCCAGTGGGATGTGAAGTCTTCCTTCTGTGCTCATTACTACTTTAGCTGGATTTTCTTTTTAAATTGTTTCAGTCTGTGTACTTTAACTGTTCTAAACCAACCAAACATCTTTTGATCTAAGATAAAGATAACCACTTCTTTTGGTCTCTGTCAGAATTATCTTATAAATAACTAATGTAGCATCTTGGAAAACATGATTCTCAATTGGGGAAATATGCTGAGGGGAATACTTTAGGAGGGGGCCACCAAAGGATATAGAGAGCCTGAAGAGAGAGACAACAATACCTTGCCTGGTCACTAGCCTGCCATGCTTATTGATTGAGCTGGACACTTAATGCCAGCCTCTCCCTGTTGTGGTAAAATCCCAACAATGGCACCAGAAGGCCAGTGAGAGGCTCTCAATACTTCGCCTGTCATTAATAAAATTGCAGCAGGAGTGGGCATGGGTTGACAGGCAGCAAGAATGTACTACTGACAGTGTATCCAATTTTACAATACTCTCCATGTGCCATCCTATTCCCAGGGGTCTGCAAAATTCAGTACATGAAGTGAAAGCCTGGAGATGACAGTGGTACCCAAACACCTCATGACCTTGTCTTTCTAATTTGGTGTAGGTTACCAGTTTGGGATCTGTGCTGAAGAAGTTAATGATCTGCATTCTGTAGACAGCATACATCACAGCTATAAAATTCCTGTGGAGAGCAGGAATTATTATGAGGATCGCATTTTCGTATACAGTAATGAGCTTCTTGAATGTTACTCAAGATATGGAGTCATCCAGGGCAATGGAGGGTATTCATTCACACTTCTGCCCTATGCCTTTTCTTTCCTGGAAAGGGAAAGTAGGACAAGCACTACATACCACAGAATTCTCAGCTTTTGAACGACTTTAGTAGTTGCTCATTTATGTAGCTAGTCTCATACAATTCTTGCTTAATGATGATTCAGCCAAATCATTGTTTGATGCTAGTGCGATTCAATCTTAATAAGTAGTTAGGCTTTCTCTTGTTCAAAGTGGATGTGGTGCAGGTTTTACTGCATCGTTATTTCACTATCTGAGGAATTGCAAATGAAGCTGAATATACTGTGATCAGCAGCATTTCTGATATTATGTTAGTGGAAAGGTCATTATTGAAACAGTCAAAGGCACTGAGTCGATATTTACAGTAAGAAACGTCTGAGCAAGAGAAGAAGAAAAGTGGACCACTGTTTTTATTGAAGAATTATAACTAGGTCCATTTTGTTTATTGTACCTGATAAGGGCTGATTGGATCAGTTTTTGAGTTAGTAACATATCTGCACAAAATGTCTGCAGCAAAATTTTCACTAATTGCAAATTGTTTAAGTTGGTATATTGTACAATGAATCAATAGTCAGTGGTTGTATTAATTCTTTACAATATGCCACATTACACAGAAAATACATTTTTGCATATGGAATACATAATCAATAGTTTATTGAAAGATATTAGCATTAAACTCAGAGTTGATGCAAATGTTAATTTACTGCATCTCCAATATAACATTTGTTGAATTCCTTTCTTCCCTGAGAATAATCATTTCAGGACTGCAGGTGAATTTACTGACCCTTCCATTAATTTAACATTGCAGAATTCATCAAAATCTAACATTCTATTTCTTAAAAATGATGTATCATTAAGGATATTTAAAATTTAGTAGATGTTAAACAATATGTGAATTAGAAAGAAACACTCTCAAATCCATTATTTTTCAATATTTCAGCATACAAAAGTGAATCGTATTGGAAATAAATTGTATTTGCTGTACCATAATGACCACTAATTTATTTAAGATGAGGTTTTATTCAAATTAGAAACAGTTTTGATTAAGTGCATTGAATAAAATATTATTAACACTATGCTACATTGTAACTATCTATCAATTAATGTCAAGCACAGATTTATTCCTGGTTCCTTATTATTGACTTTCAATGTCAATGCTTACACCCACCACCCTGCAGTACCATAGAAATATAGGCTGCCGATAGTATTCAATTATTATATTTAGTTGACAGTCGTCATGTAGCTCTACTAAGTGTAAAAGTAAGATTAAGGAATAAAAAGAGAAGGCTGAGCCTTTAATCATATCAAAAAGTTATGTCATTGCACAAGATGCAAAATGAACTTTTGGGAGGTAGCTACAAAGTAGCTTCAGAAAACTTGGGTTTAACTGCTCAGCTTTCACTTCCTTAAAATCTTTGTTCTCTTTTTCAAATTTCCTCCCACCCTTCAACTATCCCAAACTTCTGTATTCCTCTAATTCTAGCTGCTTGAACTTCCTTGGATTTAACCGCTCCACCATTGGTGGCTGTTCCTTCTGTTGTCTAAGTCCTAAGCTCTAAAATTCCCTCCCTGCAAGTCTTCACTTGTCTCTCCTTTTTAAGGCACTCCACATGTTCTACTTATATGTACCTTTTGGTCATCTCCTTATGTGATATGGTATCTTATTTTGTTTTATAATGTTTCTGTGACATACCTTGGGATGCTTTATTATCTTAAAAGTTTTAAATACAGTGCAAGTTATTGATACTGACCAAAGTATAGACCTCCAATGAAATCCAATGTCATTTACACAGATATACTACAATTTCAAAATCCATTAAGGAACGCATACTTGTCTTTAGAATGTGCAGCGCCAAGCTAAGTTTTACATTAATATGTCAGTGACTTATTTATGGATTACTTTTCAAAAGCAACATACATAGTAAGTGATTTTATGGTTAAGATGAAATGTGTAACTCTGCAAGCTCAGCTCTAATCTATTTCAAAATATTCAAAGATATAACTCTATATTATTTTGACAGGTGGTCTTTCCGAAGGAAATTGTTTTTTGTTGTGACAACATGTACTGTCATGTTAGCAAGATTAAAAATGGGGCATGCAGATTATTGCAGTAGCTAACAAAAGAACACTCACATCATTTGGAATAGTGAACTCATGGGAACTGGTTTGACCAGTGGCATCCAATCCTGCTGCTGAACAGAATTAAGTATTTATTAATATCAAATTCCTAGTAAATATTCAATAAAGCGCTTCAAAATATTTAAGATATAATTTAAAAGATACCAGAGCAAAGCATAATTGATAGATCGAATGAAACAGCTGCAGAGCATATAACATATAGTACAGAAGAAAGGAAAATTGAATAATAAAGAGGAATGCAAAAATAAAAGGACAAACTAAATGTGAGGAGGAAACATTGTGATATGCAGGGAATATGGGCACAAAGATACAAGATGGTATAAGAACATTTCAGGAAAGAATTAAATGAAATACTGTGACAAGATTTAGCAAATGAAGACAAAAACAGATGAGAAAAAAAAGCTTAAAGAACTTTTTAACATTGCTAGTTTAGATTGATAAAACAGACAGTTGGTTTGCATTAAAGAAGGAATGGTTAAAAAGAAATTTCTGTTAAAAGAAACACAAATGAAACATAAATTACATCTAAAAAGCAAATTAAGCAGAAAGAGGATTCAGGAAATAGAAAGACTGATTTGTAGTTTTTAGTTCTGTCTGTAACAACGTTTTCATGTAACATGCATCAGATGTGAGTTAATGATAATATCAAAGTTTTGCTTATACAGAAACTTTTAATATTAAGGCAAAATGAAATGTAGGAAGGATGTTAAACAACAAGACATAATTATACAACATTGGAATTACTAACAGAAACATATTACATTTAAATGATGCTACAACGTACTGCTTTTTTTTTTAACAACAAAGCTATTAACAAGGGTACAAGACAACAATGAATAACCATTAATGACATAACTCATTACAAGGGTAATTATAAAAATTAGTCACAGTTAAACGTGACAACAGGAAACTTGGTCATTGACCACATTTAATTAAGTGATAAAATGACCATGGGAGATAAAGGTGTTTTGACAAAGGACATCCCCAGGGAGTCACGGGTACGTACCAGGGAAACCAGGGGTGGTCTGCCCAAGGGGAGTAAAAGGGGTATGCTGCATAGCCAACTGGTGAAGCTTGGTCAACTGCAGGGCAGGATGGGAAATTAGAGCTAACCAATCAAATGGAATTATATCAGAATACAGAAACCATCTTTCTTTAAAAACAGGATTAATTAATTATATTAAATACATACTTAAAATCAACCATAATTTTATTCTACTATTTAGAAATAAATGTGCTATGATTAATGACATTTTTTACTGTTATACATATAAGTAACTACTGTTAATTGTTAAATTATTATTTACATTGAAACGATTAACAAATTTTAAGATACTAATACAAAGCTAATAATTTGTATCTGGGCCAATGTACTTTCAAGCAAAAATAAATTACAGAACAAACTCCAAATAATTCACATTGAACTATGCATTACTCTGCTACACACAATTGAAACTACAGCAAACTCTCTTTCACTTATTAACAACAGAAAGTAAATACTGCCCAGAACAAATGAGAAAGGGCATTGATTGTAGTGCACAGGACTCACGTCAGGATGAGGAATTGCATACTGTCCCTGAACTGTGTATGCCTAAAACAAAAGGTTAAAACATGCAATTACATTTACCTATGCATTTTAAAATATTAAATTAAACCACAACAAAACCATAAAATATTACAAAGCCACTTAAAAGTGCCACATTTAAATTAAAGCATTAGTGTTGATTTCTTAAAGCACACAAAAATCTTTAAGTTAAAGGAATAGTTTGCCCTTTTAGCCAGATAGAGTTTTGGTCCAATTCCAGCTATATGCCATAGATTTTTTTTGTTTTACTTTTCTCTCCTGTAGACTCTAATTTCTATTGCAGTGGGATTCCATCAGAGTCAGTATGACTGAAGTACGGTGTGTAAATGGCTATTTATCGTAGGTAAGTCTGCAAATTGAGTGGTTTTTCACCTGGGAAACCAGGAAGCTCAGTCATGATTCCTCCTATCCTAACTCGAAGCCCATGCACCAGGAATCACAACACAATAATCCAGAGCTGCAAGTTTATTTCTCCATCTCAAAGTTGGGGATACCGTGTCCACTTGCACCCCTTGTGTCATCACAGCTGTGAGTAGTTAACTCATCACAGATCCAAGATTTTATATGGAATCTCCTAGTCAACTTAGAAAAACTGACAAACGTTGGAATCAGAAGTGAGATATGTTATATACTGTCTTAGTAAGGCTAAAGTTAAAAATCACACAACACCAGGTTAAAGTCCAACAGGTTTATTTGGAAGTACAAGCTTTTGGAGTGCTGCTCTTTCATCAGGTAGGTAGCCTTTGGGCTATAACCTAGTGTTGTGTGATTTTTATTTGTCCACCCCAGTCCAACACCTACAACTCCACAACATTAGTAAGGCTAAAACAGATATGGGCAGGGAACAAAAGTATTGGTGCTGATTGGCATGCCAATTTTCTGTTACACCAAGGCAGGTGAAGGACAGCCCCAAGAATTTTCATTTTTTAAAAAAGAATCAACCTGTTTCGACATTTTGTGACATGCCTTTGTGGCATAAGGGACTTGAACCTGAACTGGAGACATTACATGATGCATACGGTGCCAAGAATTAGGATAATCCACTGACTGCAGTTAATGCTGTTAAAGAACAATTCAAGACCATGTTCAGATTTTGTAGGCAGTGCACAGGCTGCGTACTGAATCTGAGGCAGACCAGCTGCATTGATACAGAGATACAGTGGGGATTCATTCTTGGCCAGCCCAGACAATTAGGTGATCTCTATGAAAGGAAGAATGGTGCCGAGACACACAGCCATTGGCATACTGATGTCATTGGTTCAGCACAGGGTAATGGGGGTGAAGCATGGTCATTAAGTGTTTGGATAGCAAGGAATCATTACAGCACAATGCCTGCAGGGTGATAGGTAGAGGGGAAAAAGATTCCTAAACATAATTTGAAAGTTACTTGAGCATAAGAAAGTCAACAGTTGGTATTAAGTTTCATTCAGAATTTCAGACCTAGTAGTGAGGAGGAGCAATGTCCAGGAGAAGCAGATCCTGAGGGCAACAGCAGAGCCACAGGAGGCAAGAAAGCAATGGAGGCTATTTCCTCAACATAACTTGTCTCACTGTAGATGAAGATACGTTGAGATGACAAAGATTCAAAGCTGCAGGACACTGCATCTGCCCAAGGAGACAGTCACTGAGATTTATGCTCTTGTCAGCAAAGACCTCATGTCTCACAGAATTGGTCACTGTGTCCCGCCAGTAGCCACTCAATTCACTGTGGTCTTGAACCTGTTCATTCCTGGCTCCTCCCATAAATCAGCTGTGGACACTGTTAGTGGCCCTCAAACAGATAATTACTAAAGAAAAGTTTGGTTCACTGATTACCTTTTTTGTGGCAAAGTGCTACAATCACAGCCATCTGCTCACTTAAACAATCATTGAACAGCTAGGTCATCAGGTATTTGAGAAGCAGGTTCTGATGCGTCGACTGATCATAGAATATTAGAATCATTGGGCTGTACAGTACAGAAACAGACCCTTCGGTACAACTCGTCCATGCTGAACAGACATCCTAAATTAATCAAGTCCCATTTGCTAGCATTTGGCCCATATCCCTCCAAATACTTCCTATCCATGTACCCACCCAGATGCCTTTAAAATGTTATGATTGTATCAGCCTCCACAACATCCTCTGAAACCTTATTCCATACACACAACACCCTCTGCTTGAAAAAGTTGCCCCTTAGGTCCCTTTTAAATCTTTTCCCTCTCACCCTAAACCTATGTCCTCTAGTTCTGGATTCACCCAAACTAGGGAAAAGACTTTGTCTATTTACCCTATCCATTCCCCTCTATAATGCCTCTGACATTCCAGGGAAAAGTGCCCCAGCCTATTCAGCCTCTCCATACAGCTCACATCCTCCAACCCTGGCAACATTCTTGTAAATCTTTTCTGAACCATTTCAAGTTTCACAACATCCCCCTGTAGGAGGAAGGCCAGAATTGCATACAATGTTCCCAAAGTGGCCTAATCAATGTCCTCTACAGTCACAACATGACCTCACAACTCCTGTGCTGAATACTTTAACCAATAAAGGAAAGCATACCATGCGCCATCTTCGCTATCTTATCTACTTGCGACTCCACTTTCAAGGAACTATGACCCTGCAATCCAAGGTCTCTTTGTTTAGCAACACTCCTCAGGACCTTATACACTTAATGGTAAGTCCTGCTCTATTTTGCCTTTCCAAAATGCAAGACCTAATTTATCTAAATTAAACTCCATCTGCCACTCTTTGGTTCATTAGCCCATCTGATCAAGATCCCGTTGTACTCTGAGATAACCTTCTTCGCTGTCCATTATGCCTTTAATTTTGAAGTCACCTGCAAACCTACTAACTATACCTCCTTTCTTCACATCCAAATCACTTACATAAACAATTGAAAACTGTGGATCCAGCACCAATCTTTGAGGCATTGCACTGGTCAGTTTGAAAAGCAACTCTTCACCACCACCCTCAATCTTTTACCTTTGAGCCAGCTCTGTATCCAAATGGCTAGTTCTCCCTGTATTCCACGTGATGTAACCTTGCTAACCAGTCTACCATGAGGAATCTGGTTAAACACCTTACTGAAGTCCAAATAGATCACATAAACCGTTCTAATCAGGAAGACCTTAAATTGCAATTCTTCAAAGGTATTGCATATGATAGAGGTTTGCTTCTTTTCCCATAATATGGTCCTCCTAGGTCTGCTGCACCTGCATGATTGCAATGATAACCTCCTCATCAGGGCTCACTGCATAGATGCTCTCAGTCTGAGGGTCCAAGGAGGCCAATAAAACTGATGGTGATGCTGGTGTCTATCAGCTGTGGCATCCTAATCCTTGTTGTTTGCCTCGGCCCTAATCTGATATTCTGGATGGCTGGTGAGAAGAATCAACTGGGGCCTCCAAACATCCTGTACCATCAGCCATACTGAAAGTTTCAGGTAACATATAGTGTGGCAGGCATATGTCTGTGTGCAAGTTCTGCATGCATTTCAAGTGCTACTGCAAATGTTGTCCACAAGGTTGATCGATTTCTGAAATGGAGGGTCTCATGTGATCAAACACATGAGCCATTGTGGAGAATCTAAACTGAATGGGCTCTTTCATTCTCAGCCTATGACCACATGCCACTCAAGGAGTTCTAACATGCAAAGTCACATTTGTTACTTGTTACACCTCGCTGGGTAGAATGTTTGAAATCAAGCCCCACTCTTCCCAGAGACCTTTCCTAAGTTAAAGATTTTTAAAAGTACCAGAATTCCCCAATTTAGCTGTTCCTCTGACCCAACATAGGCCAAGTTTCTGTATTTAACAAGAACAACTACTTATTACAAATAAATAATTTCTAGCTACAGGTAAACAATTATAAACCCTTGGCATATAACCTTACTAGTTAAAACTCTAACTGCCTTGAAACTCCCCCTCTACACACTCAAAGAGTCGACACAGGAAAATAACATTGCTTCTTAATCTTCCTTCCACAGAATCTTTCACTTGCTTGCAGGAGGTGGTGTGACTGGTTTCCACTTTTAAAAATCTTCAACTTATTAATTAAACATTGCAACCTCCAGCAACTGGAAAGAGGAAACAGGAAGCCTGGTTGTCCTCAGGCTTCAGATGTTTGTTATTACAGGACAAAGCAGCTCCTTTTCCTACAGAGGTCTGCAGGTTTCTTCCAAACTTTTCTCACACCTGGGAGCCAATCACAGTCGTTGATATGCAGAAGGTCTTTGTCAGCAATAAGTGGTCACTAGACCATAGACCAAACAACTATTGTTGCCAGCCGAAGATTCATTTGTACACACCACTTGGTTCCAGCTCAACTGTATACAAGCTTCCACTATTGTTTGAATAAGCAGTTATATGAACAGCATTTATGATGAACATCAGATTATTTGTTTTTAAAAAGTGTCAGAATCCTTCAATAGTCATTGGTTTCTCATTTCAGTTCACAATCAAAAATACAGAAAAATAACAAGATATTCAAGAACAAGATGGTCATCAACAAGAATAGTTAGCTCTTCAGCTATGAGAAGGAACACAGATTTGAAATTGACAGTAAGAAAAACTATAGTTGAGTAATCAGAACAGAGCGTGGCATGGTGGCACAGTGGTTAGCACTGCTGCCTCACAGCACCAGGACTCGAGTTCAATTCTCACCTCGGGCAACTGTGTGTGTAGAGTTTGCACATTCTCCCTGTATCTGCGTAGGTTTCCTCCAGCTTCTCCGGTTTCCTCCCACAGTCCAAAGATGTGCAGGTTAGCTGAATTGGCCATGCTAAATTGCCTGCAGTGTTAGGTGCAGGGGTAAATGTAGGGGAATGGGTCTGAGTGGGCTGCTCTTTGGAGGGTCAGTGTGGACTTGTTGGACCGAAGGGCCTGTTTCCACACTGTAGTGAATCTAATCTAATCACAGGTATCACAAAGAGAAACTGAACATTCTTAGTATCCTTGTAAAGCAAACCAGTACAAATATGAACACACAACTTCCATGAAGATGACAGAAAACCATGGAAAGCTCTACACAAACCCAAGGAATGGAAATTTAAAGTGAGAGAAGGGAGAGTGGGCAAGACCGGCAACCTCAGGAAAATAGCTATACAATAGCAGATAGAGTTAAATTGCCACAAAGACTTTCCTGAGAATTTAGAAGAAGGTGGGGTGCAATGACATGAAACTAAGGAATAATGTTGTAATGATGAAGTAATGGTGAGGTAACATCACATGAAGAAGAGTCTAGGGAGAGATCTCTTGGAGGAGGTAGTCTTAAGCTTATATACAGTCCATGACTGTATAAAGTGTTAATCGATACATAAAAGGTTATTGTTGAAATGTACACAGTAAGATGAAATAGACATCAGTATTTATGTGTGACAAAAGAAGAAAATCATGTTAGTTAGTCTTGGAGAGTGGAAGTCTCTGCAATACTGAGACTTCCCATACAACCAAGTTTTCTTCGACATGCTGTCAGACAGACTGGAGTGGTGTGCATCCTCCTTAACAGATGAAATCCAGTTTGTCTTCATTCTCTCCACTGGGATGCCCATCCAGCCTTCCCTGAATTGTTGAGCATTACTGACCCTGAATCTTCGTCACTCCTTCTTCCATTGAGTGGATGATATACAGGTAGCAAACTCTTTCAGATATCTGGCCTTTCTCATGACCATTAAGTGGCCTTTTCTACTATACTCCAAGCTCAAAACTTATCAGATCAGGAACTGATGGCCTTTATAGACAATGCCAGTGGCTCATAATGCAAGAAACTACATGTCTCATTGCAATCATCAGCATTTTACATGTTAGCCTTTCTAATGGGTCAGTAATTACCCTGGGTACATGCTCCATACATAATCAGGAGCAACAGACACCCTGACAGAGCATAGCCGGTGTATCAAATGGAGGCCAAATATCCAAGTGTCTGTACTGAGGGTTCAACATTACACTCCCTTTATCAGAATAATTTATCCTTTTCCCATGCTGTTCCCAGTTTTTGAGCACTGTACTATGTCTTCTTATTGTGCTTGTGGCCTTTATCACAATGGAAGAGTGCTAATACCTAAATGTCTCAGAAGTGATATTCTCCAAAGATTGCATCAAAGTCATCTAGGTGTATGAAAATGCTGAGTTACAGCCCAAAACTCAGACTGGTGGCTGGGAATTGCTTAATCAATAGAAGAAACTATATTAAAAAGCCAAATCTGTATACCTAGGCCTGCTTGATCTGTGAGGTGCCCTTCTCTGGACATCCTCTTCTCCATCACTGCCTTGATGGACTCCCAGGTCACCTTTAACAAAATGAGAAACAGCGCTTCCCTAGTTCCTGGTCTCTACTTCTCTGACTGCATGTGCATTTCAGTAATTAATTCAGTGAAACAGCAACCACAAAGAGAACTACCAGTCTGGCTTAATTCAGGTCTACTTTCTTTCAGAATTGCCAACATTTCCCATTGGTGGATTGCTGCTTTTGCAGTTAATGAAAATACTTCTCTCTAGAAATTGGTATTGTTTCCAGGTCCTGAATCTATGTCTATTTCCCAATTCTAGAAGGAAAATAAGGTCTCTGATGAAAATAAAACCCATTGCTAAGTTCTCTGCTGTTTATCTGGAAGTAATGGCATATACTTTATACACCGATATGGTAATGAAATATACCAATTATACAAGGGCAATCGATTCCCCAAATATTTATAAAGCAGTAACTCAGTAAGATAATATGGCATGCAATAATTTATATCTGTGCTTTGCAATTTAACCAAATTGTTATTTGAAATAGGGGAAGACCAATAGAAACATAACAAAATCAAACTTCATGAATTGAATACAGAATATGAAAGCTGTCCCAATATTAAATTAAAAGCCGTCAAGTAAATTCACATTTATACAATATTAAGAACTGAGGATATGAAAATTGAGAATAATTAGGATTATTACCAGATAATAAGGTATTAGTCACCCCCTATATAAATAAGATATGGCATACTAAGTTTAGAAATTAATAATTAAGACAAGGAAGAAGACAGAAAAAGATTTGAAAAAAACTAACAGGCGCTGACTGATGTTGGGCCAAGACGCTGTGGTTTCCTGCAGAAGCCAAAATGGTGTCTGCTCTTACCTGGCCACCTGCAAAAATGACGGGTGCAGAGGCAGGTTTTGGGCGATAGGGAATAGTAGCGCCTTTGGGTGGGGACTAAAGACAAGGAACATAAAGTAATAGAGCAATCTTTTACTTACATATCTTCTTACTAAATTTAAAGGATTTTCTTGCTTTTGTAACTGGCTTCACAAAACAATTTGAAGCATTAATTTCAACATTCAACTCAATAATATTGATGGTAACAGTTCCTCAATTATGTTACGAACAATTTAAAGTTAATTTTATGATTGAACAGATAATTACTAGTATAATTATATGATCTAATATTAATTTATTTTCATCACTAGAAAAGTTTAATTATAGAATTATTCTAGCTAGTGACTGCAAAATTCAATTGTAAGGATACAATTTACATTTTTCTCCAAATGTCATACCTCCAGCATCACCACACAGATCTGCTTTACACATTGAATAATGGCATCTGGTGTGCCAGAAATAGTAACTGCACGTTCAGTGGAGTTTGGAAGCATATCACCTGCTACCTGCACCTGGGCTCCTGTAGTCTATGAACAGACAAGAGTAAGACTAGATTCATGATTCCACAGGTACAGTTGAAAGACATTGAATTACAAGTTTTCTATACTAAAAAGTTTTCAAAATTATTTTCTAAATATTTGTAATCTTAACATTTCTAGTGTTTAACATTTTCAATAACACTAATCTAT
The DNA here is from genome assembly GCF_047496795.1 of Chiloscyllium punctatum. NCBI lineage: Eukaryota > Metazoa > Chordata > Chondrichthyes > Orectolobiformes > Hemiscylliidae > Chiloscyllium > Chiloscyllium punctatum. The sequence goes on along the minus strand of NC_092746.1, from coordinate 54,786,857 downwards.
TATATATCCGGAAACACCCCTTACCCCAGAATGATTCTGAAAAAGTTCCTACAAAAGATAAATATTTTATACATTATTTGTTGTAGTTAGAATATATTTTTTGAATTGGATATAGGTTTGCTTGCTGAGCTAGAAGGTTCATTTTCAGATGTTTCATCACCGTACTAGGTAACGTCATCAGTGAGCCTCCAGATAAAGTGCTCACACATAAATAAAAAGCAGGCCAAGCCACCAGCGCTTCATCCGGAGGCTCACTGATGATGTTACCTAATACATTGTGACAAAACGTCTGAAAACGAATCTTCTAGCTCAGTGAGCAAACCTATATCCAGAACCTCAACCTGAGTTACAAATCTTCTCAAAACTCACTACTTATTGAACTATATATATTGTAAAGTTTGACGTACATTGAAAATGCTCACACTTAAATATTAAAGTAGAGTTATGATTTCTTCAAGAGATTCAATAAAGCATGAGGCTTTTCCTTCTGGTTTTGGACTAACTTCCACAAGAGTGTACTTGAGGATTAGTGTCAATTTTTTTTAGGATTTTAAATATACCTTATGTACAATGCAATGACATTCCATGGCATTAGTGGGCAGCACGGTGGCACAGTGGTTAGCACTGCTGCCTCACAGCGCCAGAGACCCGGGTTCAATTCCCGCCTCAGGCGACTCTCTGTGTGGAGTTTGCACATTCTCCCCGTGTCTGCGTGGGTTTCCTCTGGGTGCTCCGGTTTCCTCCCACACTCCAAAGATGTGCCGGTCAGGTGAATTGGCCATGCTCAATTGCCTGTAGTGTTAGGTGAGGGGTAGATGTAGGGGTATAGGTGGGTTGCGCTTCGGCGGGGCGGTGTGGACTTGTTGGGCCGAAGGGCCTGTTTCCACACTGTAAGTAATCTAATCTAATCTAAAAAAAAGTAATCTAATCTAAATTTAAAATCCTTTTAGGTTTTATTGATTAACGAATATAATTTGATCCATGATCTACAAATTCTAACACAAATAATAAAGAATTAATAAAAGTAATGCAACATGGCATCTAGCATAAAATGATAAGATTACCTATAAATTACCTATACATTGTATCACACATTTGCTATAATGACATATTTTTATTGCATATTAAGGGGTTTATCTTTTTTCCTGTGGCAGATATGAAAACGTCACTGCAAGTCAAAGACAGATGCATGTGAAATTCCAAAAGAGGACTTGATTATTGTACCACAACAACAACCAAATAAGTGAGCTTTGAGGAAATTTTATGTCTACTTATAAAGGTTGACTACAATGCCCAATATTGGTTAAAACAAAGGTGGGGGGGGGGCGTCCTGTCTGTTATAACTCCACATAGAAATATTTTAAAGGTCAAAAATAACTAACTAATACTTTTGATTAGCACACGACCCTTTCAATTTTAGAATGTTAATAAAGTCAAAATTGGATTGATATGTTGAAAGTCTCTTCCTTCTACTGGCTGAATTGAGTGTGACAATCAAGTTTTTGTTGATGCAAGACCACAGCATAAAATTATCTACAATGCTGTAATAAATGCTACTAAATTGGATGGGAGATTTCCTATAAATGCTTGGCAAAACAAAATTATAACCCCTACTCTTCAAAAACTTGATTTTACTTCAAGTACTGCAGACGTGAATCCAAGATAATGAATAGAAGATGAATAGAGAACTGTGGCATTTTTCTGAATTTGAACGAAAGAATTCAATGGGAAAATTGCCATACAAATAAGATAGAACAAGATCTGAAATATATTTACAGTTCTCCTGCAATTACAGTTGATGAAAAATTGTTTGAGCAAAGTAAAGCAACTTCTACCCTGCGTTCAGTTGTGCTATATCTCTCCTTGAAGGAGTGTTTGCTGTCACTGGATATAAAATATGTGAAACTGTTCCATTATCAAGCCAAGAAATTATTCAGTTTATTAGCGCAATTAATTAATAAAATTAAAAGAAAGTTAGAAGCTGTAAGAATTACAAAATAAAAATTAACCTAACTTCATCAAGGGAAATCACACCTCTGAGGTGTTCTTTTTCCTTTAGTGCACAAATGAAGACGAATTTTCTGAGTCTGTTAGCTGTGACATTGCATCTTGGAAAACGTGGACAGCTTGTAAAGGCTTTCCTGTTGTGTGTGGCAAATAGATATGTGGGAAACATTTCTGGCAATTAGTACAAACTTGGAGAGTTAAACTTGTAATATTTTGTGCTCAATTAACAGATGAGGTAGAGTCACATAAAAATGTTTTCCAAAAATAGCCATTTGCTAGCACAGCGCTTGCATATTGCTGAAAAAGTAACACATTTTGGCAACGATTTTCATCTTTCAGCATAAATTGCAAGTGATACCAGATTATCAAGAAAATATTTATGCTCAATGAGAGGAACTGATTGATTGGCAAAAGTACTCTGATTGCCACAGGTCATTTACCATTTAATGATAATCAACAGCGAACTGTCAGATTTTGTGTAAATGGTAAGCCAGGTAAGTTGACTCTGATTAGTTGAGGTATTGTCCTGAGAAACAAAGAAAACAATGGCTGTCATCTATCTTACTAAGTTGAAGCAGGCCTTGTGTATTAATATATGCAGCTTCCAGTATTATTTGATGAATAATCCTAAGTATGAAAGAATTACACTGTCAACACATTTAGGATTGTCAGTTGGGCTTGCAGTGTGGCACATTTTCTTGCACTTGTGGCTACATATACCAAGATCCCTGCCATTTGCAAACACACAGAACATATACGCACACTGTGCCTGGTTGAAAGCCATATTCATGTTTCCTTCACATACCACATGAAGCCTTTAATATCTAAGAAAAATCTACCTCTTTCTCAAATGTATTCAGTGACTTTGCCTTCAAGCCCTCTGTCGTAGAAATTTCCACAGGTTGAAATTTTTTGAGTGAAGGAAGTTTTCCTGATTTCAGTCCTAAATAGTCCACCCCATATCCTGAGACTTTGTCCCTTGGTTCTAGAGTACACAACCAAGGAAAACATCCTGCCTGCAAATAGTCTTTCCTGCCCTGTTTGAATTTTACACATTTCAATCAGATCCCCTCTTGTCCTTCCAAATTCTAGTTCTACCATCCCCAGCATCAGCCTAGTGAACCTCCACTGCACTCTCTCAATGGCAAGTATACTGGATTAGTGGTGCTGGAAGAGCACAGCAGTTCAGGCAGCATCCAACGAGCAGCGAAATCGACGTTTCGGGCAAAAGCCCTTCCTTTTATTCCTGATGAAGGGCTTTTGCCCGAAACGTCAATTTCGCTGCTCGTTGGATGCTGCCTGAACTGCTGTGCTCTTCCAGCACCACTAATCCAGTATTTGGTTTTTAGCATCTGCAGTCATTGTTTTTACCTTGTTGATTTTAACCCTACTGCGAATCCTCTTGCAAGGATGCCTGCCTTGAAGAAGTTTTCCTCCTCTCTCTACAAGAATCTCAGGGAGTCCCTCTCCCACTGCAACTCCCAGGTCATTTCCTCTGCTCTGAAGCTCTTCAACCATGTTGTGAAACAAACTCGGTACCACAGCCACATTTGCTTCCTCAGTGCATGCCTCCGTAACCAACTCATCCCACACGGACACCAGACCACCTTTAAACCAGCAGAGTTCGGACCCGAACAGGACGAACAGTAAGCTTTTATTCCTGATGAAGGGCTTTTGCCCGAAACGTCGATTTCGCTGCTCGTTGGATGCTGCCTGAACGGCTGTGCTCTTCCAGCACCACTAATCCAGTATTTGGTTTTCAGCATCTGCAGTCATTGTTTTTACCTATGGCAAGTATATCCTTTCAAAGGTAGGGAGGCCAAACACTTGCATGCAAAACTCCAGGTGTGCACCACCAAGGTGATGTGTAACTTCAATAAGACATCCCCCCTAGTTCTGAACTTACATCCTCTTGCAATGAAAGTGAATATACCACTTGCCTTCCTAATTATTTGCTCCACATACCTGTCTACTTTTATTGACTGGTGTACCAGGGAACAACAGATGCCTTCATACATCCACACTTCCCAATAAATCATCATTTAAATACTGTTCTTTGTTTATGTTTTCTACACTAGCCAAGTGGAACTGCAACTACTATGTATTTGCCTACTCATTTAACTTGTCCAAATCACATCAAAGCCTCTTTGTATCCTCCTCATAACTCATTATTTCCCTAGTTTTGTGTCATCAGCAAACTTGGAAAAGATGCATTTGGTTTCCTCATCCAGGTAACTTTTAACTATCATGAATAACAGGGGGCCCAATGGGAGGCATTAATCCTTATAACCCTCTACTAGTCATTGCTACAACTCAAAAAAAGGCCATTTATTTCCACTTTCTGTATCCTGACAATCAGTTCCAAATCTATGCCAATATATTATCCCCCATTCATTATGCTTTAGTCTTGCCCACTAACCTGTTCTGAGGGACCTTATCAACTTGACTAGTTACATCCTTAAAAACCACCAGTAGATTAGCTCAGCTTAATTTGTCTTTCACAAATCCATTGAAGACTTGTCCAATTCCATTAATACTTTTCAAATAAGACCACAAGAAATAGGTTCAGGAGTAGACCATTCAGCCCCTTGAGCGTACCATGCCATCCAATGGGATCATGGCTGATCTGACATTTGTCACAACCATTTTCATGCCCTTTCTCCATAATCCTTGATTCCCTTCCTGGTGGAGAATTTATCTAATTAAACTCTAGCATTTTCCCCATGGCAGATGTAAAGTTAACTGGTCTGCAATTATTTATGTTTTTCTCTCCTTCCCTTTTTAAATAGTGGTGTTGCACTTGCCACCCTTCAATCTATATGAACTGCTCCAGAATCTATAGATATTTGAAAAATGACCACTAATGTATACTATATACACAAAGCGGCCTCCTTTAGTTCTCTGGCTTGTAAATTATCAGGCCCTGACGATATGTCAGCCTTTAGCCCCATTAATTTCCTCAGCAGCATTTTCTTACGAATACCGATTTCCTTCAATTCCACGTTCTCACCATCAGGGATAGATTTTGAAAATATGATCAAAAACACAAACAAAAAAACAAAACACAAACAGTTGAGCCATGCTCTTAATGAATGATGGAGCAAGCTCAATGGGGCAAGTGGTCTATTTTTGCTCCTATTTCATATCTTCATATGTTGGCAACTAATTTTCAATCATCAATAATTAGTGTACACTTCATGGCAACATAGTTATCAATCAAAGTCCTGTTGCCATCCAATCAATTTGCTCCAATCATGCATTTTAACATTGTTTTCCCTTTACTTTGGTATTCCTTATGAATTGTCCTAATAAGTGCAAGACAAAAAGCTTTTACAAAATATGTTTTTTTTCATCTTATATATAAGAAATATTATACACACCAAATCTTGGTGTTGTTAGCATAACATGGGGGCAGAGTTTTATCTATCATTGTTCTCTAAAGCCAAAATATGTAACCCACCTTTGAGAAAGCTAAAAGGAATAAACAGTTCTAAAAATAATTAAAATGCAAACTTAGTCAGAAAACCAGATTATACGAAGAACAATGTGACAAAATCTAAACTTATCAACAAGCTTGTTAATTTACTTGAATAAACCATTTTCTGAAATATGTTCCGTATGACCACACAAACAGAGATATCTGAACATGTCCAGAGCCTACAGCCTGTCAGTTAAAACTCTCATGGCTACAAACCCTATGATCATCCAAACTGTCAATTTCCTCTGGTAAACCTGAAAATGGCTGAATAAATACCTTCTGAACAAGGGTCACTAAACTCAAAACATTAACTCTGTTTTCGCACCATAAATGCTGCCAGACGTGCTGAATTTCTTTAGCAATTTCTGTTTTTGTTTGATTCTGAAGGAATTCCACCTTCGCCATTTGAAGCAGCATTTGCACAATGGCAAAAATTGTCTATCAGAATTTAAAATATTAAAAGCTGCCCTTCATGCCCATAAATTCTCTTGAGTCCTACAGCCAAACAAATTCACTTGCTGACATGTGGGAATGAGTTGCAAATCTGTAGAAGGATCTAGCCAAGAAAGTTAGATCCTGGGAGACAATCAGGTGAAAGATGGAGCCTACAGCTTCAAGGAAATAAAAAGTTAAAGCTGCCTAAGTTTCCGAACAACATTGTGAATATGCCTACACACAGGAGAGGCAGTAGAACAATAGTAATGTCACTGGGCTAATAAGCCCAAACCCCAGTCAAATGTTCTCAAGATGTGAGTTTGAATCCCACCACAGCAGATGGTGAAAATTGAAACCAATAAAATCTGGAATTAAAAGCCAGTCTAATGGCAACCATTGGATTGGTGTAAAAATCCTATATGGTTCACTTTTGCATTTTAGGGAAGAACACCTGCCATCGTTGTCTGCCCTACACATGACTCCAGACCCACAGCAACGTGGTTAATGTTTAACTGTCCTTATGGTCAATAAATGCTGGCCTAGCCAGCAATGCTGAGATCCCATCAACATTTTTTGTTTAAAATTCAGCCTCTCCTGGTTCATAATTCAGCTCCCCAACAGGTTTGGCCTAACAAGCAAGCAGCCAGTAATTCCTCATTCAGCCACCCAACTAAAATCACAGACTTCATAATTATTGGGTTTGCTATATTTACACAGAACACAGTTTTTTTTCCTCAAGTTGTCCCATTCATCCATTCAAAATAGCAGGTCAATATTGGGATGTGAGCTAGGGCACCGAAAGGAAGAGGAAAGAGGAGGCCCTTATTTTAATTGAATTTTTTCTGTCAATCTTTAAGCAAAAGATCAGGGCTAATGTTACTACTTTAAAGCTACTGGTTTCACAGATATACAATTTGAGGATTCAATCAAACAACTTTAGCTCTTTGTTCAAGTTCTGGCTATGTAAATAGTAACAAGAATTTTCCTTTCTTTTATTATCTTTCTGGATTGAAAGATAAAATAAGATATTAGCATTTTGGTTAGCCCAGTATAACATGAATATTATTGAAAAACAAAACTTTTAATATCAGCAGGGAAACATTACCACTCCAATCATAAATTTAGCATACAACAAAATGGATGAAATTAGTCCCATCATCTCCCCATGCTCTCTGCAAAAGAGTTGAATTTGGGGAGATGATTTCAAAAGTGAACCCAACCTGCATCAAACCAACCTACTTCTGCTTTAAAAGATGCATGATTCCTTGGGCAGGGTTGGGAGGTGGTTTCCCCAATTACCAACTCTTCCTCAAACACAATACCACCTCTCCTGAATCACTGGCAGCACAACACTGAACCTCTCAATGTTCAATGACTCTCCTGATCATCAACCCTCTCATGTGATCACAAAGGTCTTGATCACTAATCTTCCCATTGATTACTGATATTCCCCAGCCATCTCTCTGACTACCAAATCCCCCTATGAACAGTGACCATTTGCATGCAGCCACCAATTTCCTCTCCGTGGTCACCAATCATTCCCTGCTACCATGAGCCCCAAATCACTGACTGTTCCCAACCATCGATTTCACCCAGCTATTTTCACCCACTGTGCAACGAGTGAGCACTCCCTCCCACTCACCAACATTTTCCCACAATGGTAAATAAAACGTAATCAAATTTCTACAGGACCATTTTAGAATACTTGTCCATGATATCTGTCAGAATACTGTCTAATGGTACTTAACAATGCAATTAAGTTAAAATTGCTTCCAATTATTGTTGTTATAAACTTTTTAAAAAATGACCACATTTAATTTATAAGGTATATTGTACCTTACATTCTCATAATTCAGGTAATACTTGCACATACTGTGCAGTTGCTTTTCCCTTTATGATAGAGCAGCATGTATAAAAATGATACAGATTAAATATCAAATTCCAGTGTCTAAAGCATTACCTCACGGATTTCTTTGATCTTTGAACCTCCTTTCCCTATGAGAGAGCCACATTGGCTTGCTGGAACAACTAGACGTAATGTCACAGGTGGTTTACTTGTCACTGTGCTATTTGTCATTGAAGAATTTATATCCTGTAATAACAATTTCAGTAAAAATTAGTCTCGGATTAGTTATTCCATTTGAAACTTTAACCGTCTTCTCAGAATATTATTACAACAAATCCAGGAACCATAAAGGAGAATAGGCATGGAATTCATTGTGGATTCCATTGAAATAAATACCCACAGAATCTCAAACAGATGGTCAAGAGTTGATATGTACATTGAAATGCAACAGATTAAGTAAATTGAAAACACTGGGCGCTTAAGATACCTACATACATTGCATGGTGGTAAATGTAGATTCAATTATGTCAATAATGGCAATCACCAAATATGTAATATTATGCAAGAAGAGGAATTCAGCTTTTGCTGTGTTTCACAGGTGACAGCGGTCACAAAGTTTATCTCCCATTCGCCATTTTTTAGGCATTGCAGGTGATATTTTTGCCATCACTTGAAATATGTAGAGTAGGCATATTGTAGCATCAATCAAATTGTAATGCTGATTTGACATCAACACTGACATGTTGGAGCTCAATGTTCTCACAAAAACCCTATCTTAACTTCACACAGTTGCTTTCAACAGCAGAAAAAACCTTCCTTCTACCTACTCTATGAATGCAATTTAAGTGCATCAACAACATTCAGCTTAATTTCTGATAGATTTCTACTGGCTGTTGCTGCAGTTGTAGAAGTTTTGGGGGCATGCAAGGCTTCTGTAAAATGTTAAGATCTACAAAGAGTAATATGAAATGTGCTGAAGAAGTTACCATTGACTTCAAGTATTCATTACAAATCATTTGCTTCCTGACACTGGTCACTCCCCTTGGACTATAGCATGATGAGGAGAAAGTAGATATTGCTACAGAATAAGATGTATTTGCTAGGAAGGATGTAAAAGAACAGGTTTACCTACACAGCAAGGCAAGCATGCTGGAGATGTGAGAAGGAGGAAGAAATCCTCTCACTAGGAAACTCTATCCACCTAGGTTATTTCGGGAGCAATACTCCTACTTGAACCTCAGCAAAAAAGCAGTGGGTCGCTCACCAATGGGTGCATCCAGCAAGTGGCCTTCTCTGCCTGCCTCCCCACCATCTCTGAAATTTAGTTTACAGCAGAGTGATGGGGGGAGCAACAGCCAGTCCTTCAGCTCATGGGACTGGTGAGGTCCTTAAATAAGGGCCTCATTCCACTACTGCCAGTATTTCATTCCCAAAGGTGAAAACAATACCTTAAAGCAGGAGCCTCCAACATTTTAAGCACAAGATCACTTTTTAAAATTAAGTGCAAGCCAGGATCTAGCCAAAATCAAATATAGAATAAACAATTTATTTTTAGTGTGAAATAACTCTAAAGCCAAGTATATATAATTATTCATTTTGTCCTTTACTGATCAAGTCTCAGTGTGACCTTGTGACTGCACATTATCTGTCAGTGTTTCAAAGTCTATGCTGCAGTTTAAGGCCATTAGCTATACACAGTCCATCAAACAGTATCTGTGAGGTGGATGCAATATTTGGACTTGATTATCTCCATTTGGGCGAATGCTGTCTCATGGACATATGTGGCATTAAAATACATGTTCACTTTAAAAGCAAAGGATGATAGAAGTGTTTTTTTTCTCTGTTTATGAATCCCCAAAAATAGCTGTCTCTCAATCTGATTTTTAGCTCAATATCATTTTGCATTGTAATCATCTTATTACCAGACTCAACCACTTCACATCAGCATGGAGGATTAATTCACAATAAGCAGCATCACGTTTGTCATGCAAGATTGATGATGAAGGGCTTTTGCTCAAATCAAGTTTATCATCTTAACAAAATTCATTATCTGAGAAAACTCTATAACTTTACTTGCTAATGCTTGCTAGTAGATTATACTGTGGTAAATGTTAAAAGATGGGAAATCAAGATAATTTCTGCAAATTGCAAAAAAGACCACATTTGTGCCAAGCATTGTTGTTGCAGCATCAGTTGTAATGGAAATCAGTTTCTTGAATGGAAATTTTTTTTCAAGCATATACCTTTTGAATGCAATCCAGACATCATCACCTTTTGTTCTCACCAAGTGTTATGCTCTGAATTGCCATTGTGTCCTTCTTTATTCTTAAAATGTTTGAATATGTCATTGCTTCTTTAATTTTTTCATTCATTCCCGGGATGTGGGCTTCACTGGCCAGGCTAGCATTTATTACTCATCCCTAATTACCCAAAGGTCAGTTAACTGTCAACCATATTGCTGTGAGTCTGGAGTCACATGCAGGCCAAATCAGGTAAGGACAGCAGTTTCTTTTCCTAAAGGGCATCAGTGAACCAGATGGGTCTTTTCTGACAATTGACAATGGCTGAATGTGCACCATTAGGCTCTTGGTTCCAGAAATTGTTGAATTCATCTGCCATAGTAGGATTTGACTTCAGGTCCTCAGAACATTACCAAGGTCTCTAGATTATTAGTCTAGCAACAATACCACTAGGCCATCATCTTACCTTTGCCAATAAATAACAAAGAACTGTGGATACTGAAAATCAGAAACAAAACCAGAAAATGATGGAAAAACTCAGCAGAGGGTATGGAAGCATTAGAGGAGAGAAAGCAGAGTTAACATTTTGGATCCAGTGACTCTTCATCAGTATTGTTCTGACGAAGGGTCACTGGACCATTCCAGTTTTGAAAGTTTTTCCAGCATTTTCGGACCTAGCCTTTGACATTTGTGAATGACTTCTCTCATTTAGCTGGAAGATGGCAAATACCCTAAGTTTAAAAAGGGTAGAAATTAGGGGACCAGCTAGGCATTCAGTGGAATAGCTGAGTTTGAGGTTAACAAAAACATGGATAAAGGTTTCACAGTCGATGAGCAAAGTCATAATTGAGATGGAAATAGGCAGTCTAAGTAATGGCACAATTGTGGTTGAAAGGTCATCTTGTGATGCTAAGGTTCAAAGTAGATTGGTTTAATCTTAATACTGCTGCCAAGGCAAGGGATTTGGTCAGTAGTAAGGGAACAGGGAAAATAATTGTTTTAGCTGTCTTAATACATAATTGGAAAAGATTTGTCTTCAATACAGATGTAGTATGTAGTTTCCCTATAGTGGAAGGGTTGAGAAATAGGGAGTGAATAGGGCCCCTTAAAGATCAATGTGGTGGCTGTCTCTATGTGGAACAACAGGAGGTGGATGAGATACTAAACAAATATTTTGTGCTAGTATTTACTGTGGAGAAGGACATGGAAGCTAGGGAACTTTGGAAAAAAAATCATGATGTCTTGGAAAAGGTCATACTACAGAATAGGTGCTGGAGGTCTTAAAACACTAAAAGGTAGATAAATCCCCAGGACCTGATCAGGAATTTCCCAGAATGTTGTGGGAAACTAGGTAAGAAATTGTTGAGCCCTTTGCAGAGACAGTTGTATCATTAACAGCCATGGGTAAGGTGCTGGAAGACTGGAGGTTGACTAATGTGGTGCCACTAATTAAGAAGAGCTGTAAGGTAAGGCCAGGGCGCTATAGACTAGTGAGTCTTACATCAGTGGTGGGTAAGCTGTTGGAGGGGATTCTGTGGGACAAGATTTACATGCATTTAGAAAGCCAAGGGCTAATCAGAGATAGTCAGTGTGGCTTTGTGTGTAGGAAATTATGGCTCACTAATTTGATTGAGTTTTTTAAAGAGGTGACAAAGAAGATGAAGGCAGAGCGGTAGACATTCTCTATATGAACTTCACCAAAGCATGGTAGACTGGTTAGTAAGGTTAGATCACCTATAGGATCCAGGAAGAGCTAGACATTAGGATACAAAATTGGCTTGATGGTAGAGGACAGAGGGTGGTGGTAGAGGGTTGCTTTTGAGACAAGAGGCCTGTGACTAGCATTGTGCCACAACGGTTAGGGCTGGATCCACTATTTTTTGTCATTTATACAAATGATTTGGATGTGAATATAGCAGGTTTGGTTAATAAGTTTGCAGATAACACCAAAATAGGTGATGTGATGGACAGTGAAGAAGATTATTGGATGGCAATGGGACCTTGATCAAAGAGGGCAATGGACTGAGAAGTAGCAGATGGAGTTTAATTTAGATAAATTTGACATGTTGCATTTTGGAAAGTCAATCCAGGGCAGGAATAATCCAGTTAATAGTAAGGCCCTGGGAGCATTGCTGATCAAAGAATCTTAGGGGTGCACGCACGTATTTCCTTGAAAGTGGAGTCACAGATAGACAGGGTTTGGCAGGCTTGCCTTCATTAGTCAAAATATTGAGTATAGGAGTTGGGACTGATGTTGTGGCTTCAAAGGACATTGTTGAGGCCTCTTATAGAATACTGCATACAATTCTGGTCACCCTTCTATTAGAAAGATGTTGTTAAACTTGACAAGGTACAGTAAGATTTACAAGGATATTGTTGGGCCTGGAGAGTTTTTGAGTTTTAGGGTGAGGCTGAATAGGTTGAGGTTTTTGTTTCCTGGCGTGTCAGAGGCTGAAGGGTGACCTTATAGAGGGTTATAAAATCATGAAAAGCATGGAATGAAAAGCCAAGATAATTTTCCTAGTGTGGGGGAGTCCAAAACTAGAGAGCATAGGTTTAAGGTGATAGTGAAAAGATTTAAAAGGGGCCTAGGTGTAACATTTTCATGCTGAGAGTGGTGCGTATATGGAACGAGCTGCGAGAGGAAGTGATAGAGATAGGTATAATTGCAACATTTAAAAGGCATCTGGCTGAGTACATCAATAGGAAAGAACATGATCAAAGTGCTGACAATGGCACAAGGTCAGATTGGGATGTCTGGCTAGCATGTATGAGTTGGACCAAAGGGTCTGTTTCCGTGCTATGTGATTCTATGATTCTATCCCAGTGGAGAGAATGTGGGTATCAAGATTCCTGATTTTGACTGCAAATAGGTTTACACATGACATCGAGATAGGATATAGATTGATTTTTGATCTATTAGGGAATCATGGGATAATGGGGTTCTTTTATTCAAAGATCTATCAATCCATCTGCTTTGTGACAAGCAGCTTAGACTGTATTATATTGGCAAAGGTGTCAGTAGCCCAGCCTGGCTGACTGACAGTCAACAGCAAGAATATTGGTGGATTAGCAGTGGTGGGAGAACAAATGTAATCATTCTGAAAGTGGACAGTAGTTTCATGTTCTATGATGCCATTGTCATCTTCTTATCCGCTTCTCTGCAATTTCAGCAATGCATTGGAGGACAGTTTGCAGAACAATTATTTGTTCATTCTGTGAACTGCTTTGAATACTGCTATCCTCAGCTTTGAAAGCAACAGTCTGAACCTGCATGGCACCAAGCTGACCTTGCACGACTTCACTCTGAGCTGCCACTGCTGCACTCAGACATTGGATGGCACTTGTTGATTTCAATGGGAGCTCAGATATTGGACATCAGCCATGCAGATTGGCTTTAATTGACGTAGGCTTTAACTGATGCTAGCCTCTCATGATTTTGCAGTCTCTGTTTACTCTGTTCACTGGTTGTACAATACAGTCATTTAAATTAGCAAGTTCCATGAAGTTGCCATATGACAAACATCACAAACAAAGAGTGTCAGCTAATTCCATCTCAGAATTCCATGCATTCAGTTTAGTCTGCTGTTCAATTTTACAGCCAAATTCATTTAAAAAAAATTCCCCAGTTACTGTTGTGAAGCTTTTTTATTTCCAATTTAAAACATGGTTATATTAGATACTATTCAATTCTCAAATTTAACATCAAAATCATAGAGAAAAAGTAAAATTCAAAACAAATTGGGTAAATTTGGAGAAAATAATAAGAATTAGCTGTTATTGTAAATCAGCAAAACTCAGTAAAGCAAATGAGATTAACAAGGCAGAATTAAATAAGTTCATAACAAATAATAATTGCACAGTTCACAGGTACTAACCACAATCCCATTAAATGGCAGAGCAGACTCAATGGGCCAAACAGCCTTCTTCTGTTACTATTACTTATTATTTACATTTAAGAGTCAATGGCAGTTCCAATAATGTAATATAAGTTTCCACAATCAGAAAATACAATTAAGCTTCTTTAGTAGTAAATATCTTTTACAGCATGTGATTAGAATGTAAGTTGGAAAAACATTGACGAATAAAGGTTAATTTTGAATTCCAGACTGAAATATGCAATATGTAATTCTAAAATTTAATTTTGTGGTATGTGCTATAAATTATAATATTACAATAATTGGATGAAGTGAATCTATTTTATTAAAATATGGTGGTAAACATCATTGGCTTGGATTTTTGCCAAATCAGGATGACTTGGGAGTCCTTTAAACATAATGTAAGACTTTGGCTCAATCTACCAATTTACTATCTGCTATGTGTGAGCCTCGTCCTGCGTGTTCTTTTAAATGAAGCACTAGGAGAAGATATTCAGTCTCACACTCTTGATTTATTTTAAACAGTAAGTGGACAAAGCATGCAGAGTTCTGGGTCTAACCCTTTTTTCCCTGACCAAGTACCACGTGTGGCAGTTCAAAAAATAAGACCTCGTTTTGTCCCTGCCCTAGTCTTTTATACAATAAAAAACGTCATACACACACTGAGGTAGAATTATCTTCTCATTGGCTGTTGATCTGACTCCATTCCCCGCCTCCTCGCATTCCCGGATGTCCGACCCCACGTGAGCTTCTTTTGCCCGCGAAACGGATCATCACGTGACCTCCTTGGCCCACTTCCTGGGCGCGAAACAGAACGTCACGTGACTGCCCCGCACCCTTCCAGGGCGCGAAACGGAAAGTCACGTGACCGCCTCGCATTCTTCCGAGCGCGACACAGAATGTCACATGACTACCTCCTGCGTGTATTAAACAGCGTCTTCACAGGCTTTTGACTGCTGCAGAGATTCACAGTCGCAGCTAGCCTTCAGTTTTTTTTATGTAAGTCATATATTTACAATAACTAACAGTTTCCCACCCCTATTTCCATACACACTTTGACCCACATCTGTAACCTGTACTCCAGATGAGAAATTATACTTTGGATGTTGGGCCTTCCGAGTTTAACAGTTCAATGCCACATTGTGTATTCACACTCACCTACTAAGGCAACATATATTTATCTCTTCTGATCTATTTTAACATGCACATTCAGTTCACAAGTTAACTTATTGAATACATGCTTAAAGTCCAAATATGTACATTTACCTACCTCCTCAAATTTATGTGCTATCATTGAAAAGGCCATGAAAATAGCATCTGTTGGGCCTGTTATTGTTACAATGCGTTCTGGACAGGACCCCTCTGAAATGTTGATTCTTGCACAGCTCTATGAAAAAGAACAGCTCATTGTCTCATTTCATGAAGCATGTTTGTCAACCTATATTTCACTACAGGATTAACAATTCACAACTTACCTCTTCCCTCATCTTTTTCACCGTCTCTCCTTTCTATAATAGAAAGAAAAATGTTCACACACTTATTGTAACTTTATTTAGCTTTTTTAAAAACTGTAGGCTGGGGAATTAAAATGATAGAACTAACCTTTCCAATAATGCTTCCAACTTCCTGTACAGCAAGAGGAAAAATACATTATGTCAGATTACTAGTTTCCCTCAATTATATGAATTATTTGAATGAAAATAAAGTCTTAAAATATTTATGGAACTTTTTTTCTGATTTAAGTGAGCACATTTGTACTGGAAAACTTTAGCATTAATTACACCTCAGCAAAATCCAATAAGGTTTCACACAGAAATCTTAATATGTTGTGGCCTGGAACAGTGAGATTACAATTTAATGGAAGTTTGTGCTTTGGATCCCTGGAACTGAAAACATGCATCTGGGCTTAACAAACTACTGGGATCTAAATCCTCTTAAGCAAAATAGCTTGGGCCAAAACTGCCCTTACTCCAGTAGTTGCCTAGCAGGTGCCCATTGATCAGAGAGATCTGAATTGGTTTAAGGCAGAATTTCTACTCCATCTGGAAATCCCACCTTGGAGGGCTGCTGGCCAATCAAAGGACTGAATTCACTTGGTGCTATCTGTCTCAGTATCTATACCTGATCTATGTCACTGCTGGAACTACAATAGTGTCCTATACCTGAGAAGCTGGAATGAGAGTAAAAGACAGGGGAGCATATTGCTGGAGACAGCCTAGAATGTCTCAGTTAGGGGACGGGTGGAGCTGAAAGCTAGCATAGATCAGCAAGTGGAGGGAAGAGATCTAAGTGAGGCACAGAAATGACCTGGATGAGGCCAGGTCCCTGAAAAAACTTCTAAGAGCTACCATGCTCCCTTGCTTGTCAAGAGCCTGCGCTGTAAATATTGCCCAGCTGGATGGGGTCTCTCAGGCTGCATGTTATATTAAGTGGCTGTTATGTTGCTTACACTTAAGAACATAACCATAAGGAGCAGAGGTAGGCCATTCAGCTCACTGACTCACCATTCAATGAGATTATGGCTTATTTGATAGTCCTCAACTCCACTTTCCTGCCTTTTTCTAAAAGATCTTGATTCCCTTACTGATTAAAAATGTTTACTATAGCCTTAAAAACAATTAAAAACCCAATCTCAACAACTTTCTGTGGTAAATAATTCCACAGATTCACAACTCTCTGAGAGATGAAATTCCTCCTCATTTTTATCTTCAATGTGCAACCTCTTATTCTGAAATTATGCTCCCTGGGGCTAGACTTTTCCAGGTAAAACTGTGGTGGAGACAGGGGTTGGTGAGTATGGATCAGAGTCAACACCAATGGTATTTTATGAGTCCCCTCCTCATCTACATACCATTTGTCAGGGTTTGTAAAATCTCAATTTTGATTATAGGCTGTAATCAGCACAGACACTCAACATATATATCCAGCTCCCAGAAGTTAAAGTAGTATCTAACCTAACGCACTATTTAGAATCATTATCTTAAACAGAACAATACTGTCCAGGAATTATCCCAGTTGTACATATTTACTTCTTTGTCTGGTTGTTATTGAGCACAGCACAAAGTAACCACGGAATATATTACATATAGCAGTTACTTACCATTCATATAACAGACATCAAGGACTGCATTTTTCTCTGATCCCATAACCCGCAGAAGTATAATTAGACTAGGTTTTTGGCCATTGGTGTCCCAACTGTAGTTTTCAGTTTGGGTTAATTAAAAAATAGCAGATGAACTGAATTATTGAAAATGACTCTAGGATTTTGCCTTTTTGGCAGTGGGAATTATCAAGGTGATAATTATGCAAGATTTAAATGCCTTCAGCTTTCAGGATTCTTAATAATTTTGCTACAAAAACTGGAAATGAACTGTTAGTACACTGCCAGGCATGTCTGCTTTAGGGCTCAGAGCTGCTCTCTTCACACATGGGTCATGATAAAGTGTTCCTGCAGAAGGTCATGAGGATGAATACAAAGATACCGTGAACCATGAAGTAAGAAGTAGCAGCAGAGACATAGAAGAGGATTGCTGGGGTAATCAGTGCCAAACTCAATATTTGCTATACAGTCATAAATTGTGGCAAAATAGTTTGCTAATTGTAGCAGACCAGTCAAGGAGAGAGAAGCTAGCTGCTTATCCTAAGAATATACCAAAGTAGCCCAGAATTGCTGTAGAGTTCTCCTGAACTGCTGTCATAACTTGAACAAGAAATTAACAGTACTTTTGGAAAAACAGCATAAACACCTAAAAATGACCTTCTCACTTAGAATTATTTCCAAATTAGAGTTCATAAATAGCGTCCATTCATTCTGAGGTAAAGTGTTTGAAGACCTTTGAACTATGAGGCTATTCAGTCAATAAAATAAATTCCGGAATCTGGGAGACATTTGGAGGAGTGAAAAATCACAACCTGTCAAAATGAGGAAGCGCACTGGGTCTTCTAGGAATTTTGCACCTGATTGGTTGGCCATAGGTTTTTGACTGGTATTAGGATCCAGGAAGTGGAATTGTCAGCCATCAAGTGTAACTGGCCAATCCGAGGTCAGCAGCTTCAGATCTTGGCAGCATCATAGAGGAAGCTTTAGCTATTGCTGGTATAACACCCCATTATCTCCTAGGGTGATGGACTGATGATAGAAAAGGAACTCTGTGTGTGTGTGCGCGCGTTGTGGGGAGGGAGGTCAGTTTCTGTATTGTGGCTAGAATTCTGAGAGTGTGGAAATACACCAATCAGCCCATTGAGTCTGCACTGACCTTCTGAGCAGCACCTCACTTGTAAGGAGGGTGTTCGGACTGAAATGCAACCATGTAAAAACCTGGTCTGCTATCGTCATGTAACTGAGACTCACACTGGAGGCAGTCATTTTACTGAGAATCAAAGAATTCATTCCGCCAAGACAACAGCTGTTTGCTGTGCTCATCACATAGCATCATTATATAATTTCAACATTGCTTTCATTTTTGGATTGCCATGTTGAGCACTTCACGGAAATTTGTGAAGGTCACGATGATGAATGATCCATATGTGTCTATCTGTCACTTTATGTTGACCTGATGGTGTCCTTCTGCAATTATCATTCACAAATCATGTCTCATCTATTAATCTGACTGAACTAACCAATTGTAACTTAAGAAATAGAAGCAGGAGTAAGCCATTTAGTCCTTCAAGCCTGGTCTGTCATATTATAATATCATGGTTGATATGCTCCAGGCCTCAACTCCTCATAGCCCACAATTCTTTGATATTTCAAAAGTGTATCCACCTTCTCTTTCAGTACTTCCTGCGATCTAGCCTCTACAACTGTTGGGTGAAGAATTCCGGACATTCACTACTTTTTGGAAGAAAGAATTCCCACATATCTGTTTTAAGTGACTGTCCCCTTATTTTGTAACTATGTCCCATAGTTTGAGATTCCTCCACCGAGTGGAAGCATCTTCTCAACATCTATGCTGTCAAACCCGTTCATAATATTGTATGTTTTAATAAGATCACTCTTCATGCTTCTAAAATATAATGAGTATAGGATTAACCTGTTTAACTATTTTTCCTTTCACTCCAGCAATCCGCCAAGTGAATCTCATTTGAACTGCCTCCAATGCTAATGTATCCTTTCTTGAATATAGGGATTAAGGCTGTACTCAGCATTCCAGGAGCATGGGTTTACTCAACTTCCTGAAACTTACCATTGAAAGCAAAATAAAAGCACAATGACAGTTGCTGGGGCTGACTAAAACCCATGTAATTAGTTTAATAAATACTTAGACTTCACCACTTTTTTTTAATATCATTGTGCAAAAGGATTTCATAGAAGCATAGAATCCCTAGAGTGTGGAAACAGGTTATCCAGCCAATCAAGTTCACACTGCCAACTAGCCATGAAACGACACGACCAGCTATCCTTAGTAGCCACACACGCAGATGACACGAACATGAGTTCGACTGGGACAACAATACTATTATAGGGCAAGCCAAACAGAGAACAGCCAGGGAATTCCAAGAGGCATGGCACTCATCCACAGATTCTAACAACACATCGACCTGAACCCAATATACCGGCCACTGCAGCGGACAGCTAGAACTGACAAAATACTATAAATGCTGGAGGAAAGATCACAGAAGCGCTTCACAGGAGGCTCCCAAGCACTGAGGATGTCACCTAGACAGGGGACGAAATGTCTGCAACACAAATTCCCAGCTCGGCGAACAGAACCACAACAACTCTAGATTATACCAGTATATCAATATCTGGAGCACATGCAGGGGACATTCTTTCTGACTCCTACCCACCTTCAATACCACTTACACAAAATAATTTAGTAACAACTAACCAATCCAGCATATAGCCCCTTTAATCCTAACAAGTCATGTATTCCTATTGTGATGAAGGCGTATAATATATCTATGTTATCATTTTTGGAAACTGGATTACAAATTAGAGGCTAGTGGGCATTGGTTTTTGTGAATGGTTTTCTTTCAAAAATAATAACAAGGTCAGAGAGTCCTTCCAGATCCAGATTCAAATCCAGCATTTGTGATTAAAGCAGGTGACTGCAAACCTTTTTGAATGGAAAGATGTTTAGATGTTTATACTGTTGGATTAGCGAAGTTAAAGTAAACACTTAAAGTTTTATTTTCAGTTCAGAAGAAGCTAGATTTGAGTAAGTTTTTCCAATTCAGTCTAGAAAAACCAGAGTTGAGTTCAGAAGCTAATTTATTTTCACTCTTAGAAAGAGTTCACAGCAGTTCAGAGAACTAGTCATCTCAGCAGAACAGTTTAATATGTGAAACTTCCAAAGCAGGAAAGTTTGGTCAGAAATCTGTACATTATTACAACTGAGAAAAGTTCGGCTCTTAGCTTTGGGAAAAGTTCATGTTGGCAGATTTGAAAGGAACTCATTGAATCATCTCAATAGTCTGAGGTAAAGAAACTTGAAAGCATCAGGAAGCAGAACCCTAAAAAGTTGAGACAGGGAGGTAATTTTTCTGGACTTGAGGTTCTATAATGGGTCATGTTAGAAATAGGTTGAAACTTTGTGTTGCATGTTTGAAAATCATTTTAACTTTCATCCATATTTTTCTGATTTTTTTGTAATACATTTTGTCCTATTGTTAAAGAAAATGTGCAGCCTTATGTAAACATATTTCAGCAATTAACTACCATGTTAACTAACTAAACAAAACAAAAAAAAATCATCTATTCAAGGCAGGATTTACTCTTGGATTTGACTTGTCCAGCAGTACCATCAACTGGGATCATAACACATATAAAGAAGGAAACCTTCCATCCAGCAACCAAGAAAGAGCTAGTTGGGAAAATATTGTATGCTAATAAAATTTATGTAATTCTATGGAGATTAGAAATTCCACAGCATAAAACATTTTCAGACCCATGTGCAAACATATGCAGAATTACAAAGTTTAATTCTTTTTTTTCTTACTGCTCCTATATGTTGCGATATCTGTGATTTTAGCAGAGGTGGAAATAAGTAACTCATTCCTCTGATTAGACTGCTTGTAACTAGCAACTTCATAAATTAGAAGTTTATCAGGGTTTTGCCAAAGATTTCACCTCCTACATCCATGCAGGTTCAACAAGCTCAACCACTAGGACATGAGACAGTATGTCTTCTACTGATTGAGGGCAGATAACAGATAAGAAGTATTTGCCTTAAGGCAACATGGAAGAGAACAAAATGAAAAAAACCTGAAAGAACTGCAGTTGCTGGAAATCAGAAACAGAAACAGAAGTTGGTGGAAACACTCAGCAGATTTGGTAGTTTCTGTAGAGAGAAATAAGAGTTAATATTTTGGTTCCAATGACCTTTTTACAGAAATCAATGTATGGAAGAGAACGAACTGTTTGTAGAAGGAGAACAAAATTAATAGGATCTTTTTGTTTTTATCTGCCTGATTCCACCACTGCAAAATCTCTAACTCTAACATCTCCATTAAATTGTTCCTGGATTTCATCTATTTTAACAGATATAGTCAGTTTTTCACAAGATATTTGCATTTCTATTTTCACATAGAAAACAGCCTTTGAATTTCCATTGTACACTCAACATAACTTCAAATTCCTTATTACGATTTGGGCTCTAAAACTATAAGTTATATTAAACAGTGGTCCAAACATATATGAACATATATTGTTGTGCTCTGAGCATTTTGTAATAACCATAGAATCTAAATCGTTTGGAACGCAAACCATTTCCAAATTGAAAAAGCTTTTGAGTGGCATGAAATAGAGCAAAGGCAGATGTGATCTAGTGTAGCTGCCAAGATCACAGCCTGCAAAACTTTTCAACCAGTAGTTATCGCTACAGGGAATTAGATGCAATCAATCCAAAGGCAATGTGCCTTTGATCCAGACCCATAGCTGTTTTTATGCAGCTGCATGATTAGGATTGAATCAGTGAGCGAACTCCCTGCATCTACATGACTAAATTTGATTCTTTTATCTTTGTCGAAAGAAATTATGGAAATAAGATAGTTTTGTGCTATCCAGATAGTACAAAACATTTAACGTCTGGCTTATATAGTATCGTGCACAGGTCAACATCCTTCTGCACCCAAGTTTGAAACCAATGAACATGAATGACAAGCAAACATGGAATTTCAAGACACAGAAACATTCTCATTCAGTACAGGCTCCAAACACTCAACAAAATACCAAATGAAATGCAGTTTAGCAAACTTCATGTAGTCTCCATTTTTGCCACGATGATAAAGGAGATTATTTCAGTAAACACATCAAACTGTTTCTTAGATTCCAAGAAAAATAAACAGTTATGTAAAGTTATTTGTATATTGTGTTCATTTTTGTCATCTCCTGACTGGAGTTCATGGTTCTGGAATAGTGGTGCTGGAAGAGCACAGCAGTTCAGGCAGCATCCGAGGAGCAGTAAAATCGACGTTTCGGACAAAAGCCCTTCATCAGGAATACAGGCAGAGAGCCTGAAGGGTGGAGAGATAAGTGAGAGGAGGGTGGGGGTGGGGAGAAAGTAGCATAGATTACAATAGGTGGAGGAGGGGATGAAGGTGATAGGTCGATGGGGAGGGTGGAGTGGATAGGTGGAAAAGAAGATAGGCAGGTAGGACAAGTCATGGGGACAGTGATGAGCTGGAAGTTTGGAATTGGGGTGAGGTGGAGGAAGGGGAAATGAGGAAACTGTTGAAGTCCACATTGTTACCTGCTTTAGCAAACTGAACAACTTTCATTGAAGCTGCTTTGGCAGCCGTATGAGAGTTGTACACTGTGAGCTTGCAATTCCAGTATGCCACTAAATGCAATATAAAATTAGCTTAAAAAGATAGAAACATACTAGTAAGAGTAGGCTATTCAGTCTCACAGGCCGCCTGTTCCAATCTGGATGATAGCTGATAATCTACTTCAATATCATTTTTGTATGCTGTCTGCATATCCCTTGATGACATTAGTTTCTACAAATTTATCAATCTCTGCCTTGAAAATATTCAATGACTGAGCTTCTACAGCCTACTAGAGTAGAGAATTCCAAAGATTCACTACCTTCTGAGTGAAGAAATTTCTCATTACCTTAGACAAAAAAGGCTTGCCCCTTATTGTGATAGACGAAAGTGAGTACTGTAGATGCTGGAGATTAGAGTCAAGAATGTGGTGCTGGAAAAGCACAGCAGGTCAGGCAGCATCCGAAAAACAGGCAAAGCCCTTCATCAGGAAATTCCTTGACCTTTACTTTGGTAATGTATTCCTCGGTTCTAGATCTATTCAGCCAGGGGAAACATTAGTTCTGCAAAACATCCTGTTGAGTCCTTTAAGAATTTTGCAATTTCAATGACACCATCTCCTATTCTTCTAATCTCTAGAGAATACAGGTCCAATCTCTCTAAATAAAAGTAAAGTTTAGGTGCTGGAGATCTGAAGTAAAGCAGAAAGCACTGGAGAAACTCAACAGGTCTTGTACTATCTGTTGAAAAGGAAACAGAGGTAAGTTTTTAAATCTAATTACCTTTTTTATGGAACTCAAAACTCTTCCTAAACCTTTCTTGGCTAAATCTGAGTTGCGTCAAGTTTGTTGGAGCATTCTTTGTCACAAGGCCAAGAGAGATTTCTTGTTATGTTACCAAACTCATGTCACTAATTACCTACTGTGCCCTTGTGGAATCCCTTATGTCCGATATCTGCCGTAACTTGCCATGTGTCATATGTAGGACAAATGCATGGCCAATGAAGTATAATGTGGACAAATGTAAGTTTATCCACTTTGGGAGCAAAAACAGGAAGGCTGATTATTATGTGAATGGTGATAGATTGGGAGAGGTGAGTTGCAAGAAGACCTTGGTGTCCTTGTACATCAGTTGCTGAAAGTAGGTTGCATGCAGGTGAAGCAGGTGGTGAAGAGGACAAATGATATGTTGGCTTTCATAGCCAGAGGATTCAAGCATAGAAGCCAGGATGTCTTGCTGAAATTGTATATGGTCTTGGTGAGACCATATCTGGAATATTGAGTGCAGTATTGGTCTCCTTATCGGAGGAAGGATGGAGAGAGTGCAATGAAGACTTACCAGACTGATTCCTGGAATGACAGGACTGATATTTGAAGAGAGACTTAATTGATTTGGAGTAGAATTTAGATGAATGATGGGGAAAACTCATAAATATTATAAACTTTCAACAGGAACAGGAGGATGTACCCGATGACTGGTAAGTCCAGAACCAGGGTCACAGTCTAAGAATATAGAGTAGGCAATTTAGGACAGGGGTGAGAAATTTATTCACCCAGACAGTTGTGAGCCTGTCGAATTTGTTGCCACAGAAAGCAGTAGAGACCTAAACATTGAATGCTTTCAAAAAGGAATTAGACATAGATTTTGGGGCTAAAGGCATCAAAGGGTATGAAGAGAAAGCAAGATCAGGGTACCAAGCTGGATGATCGGCCAGAATCATATTGAATGGCAGAGCAGGGTCAAAGGGCCAAATGGCCTGTTTCTGCCCATTCCAATATTTTTGTGTCTGTTTTCCACCCCACTCTACCATGCACCATTTCCTGAATAACTAGCCACTCTCAACTGCTTTCAGGCAAGCATCCCTAATGAAAGGGCACAATTCACCTGGAGAAGTGCTGACATCGGGCAGCTGATCTTCTCATTGAGGACTGAGAAGAGATGACAGAGAAGGGGAAGTTGACACCACAGTTCTCTGATATAGATCTGGATACCTTTATTGATGAGGTATTGAAAGGAAGGGATATCCTCTTCCCAGAGAAGCATCTGAGAAAACCATGACAACACACCATGACAGCCTGAATGGAGATCACCACCCAATTAATACCATCTTCAGGGAGTGGAGGGATGTAGTGTTGCACGAAATGACCCTGCCACAATAACTGCTTAGACCAGACCTGCATGTAGAGAATCATGTCCCAGCAATAGAGTAAGTAACACTTATTGTTGCATTGAAATGCTGCTATCAAGCAAATGGTCAGTGAAATGCATCAGGCATCACTTGTAATCCATGGCTACAATTCATTCTGCCTTTTATGGCCATGGAGGTGTAGCCAGTGTCCCGACTACATTAACAGAGAGCTGCCTGTCTTTCATCTCTGTAGGTGACGCTGTCAGAGCCCAGAGCAGGTTTCAACAACAACGTCTCATGCACAGTGTATCTGCTCTGATATGGAAATGTCAGTGACTTTGATAGACAACAAGAAGTTTGGAATTGAAGGTTGCCCAGGACCTCACACAGACTGTTGTGCAAATAGCAGTGTTAAAAACATTGAGAGGACCCTGTGGTCTTAACAATAAGGGACTTCATGAAAATGCAAAGGCAGAAGCAGACAAGCATGCGATGCGCAGGCCTTCATTGATCAGAAGCTGGAGCAATGCAGGTAGTCCAGCCACTGTATGTCTGTCTCCATGAACAGGTTAAGGGCTAACATGGAGAGTTAGGCACAGCTCCCTCTTGGATGCTGGAGGCTCAAGCCCATCTGCCATCTACCACCATAGGCACTGATCCTCAGGTCTGAAGGCGGGGTGAGAGTAGTGCAGGGAGCCTTGACCTTATTCCAGATGCCGCATCCTCACAAGGAGGCACCCAGTGAGAGGAGGAAGGACGCACACATCCCTCTACTCAGGATACTGCAGAGATAGCAGGTTCCTTCAGTACCCTTCTGATGCATGGGAGTTCAGGCTGAGAGGGGAGACCATATGCCTGACCTATCCAGGCCCCTTCTCTCTACCCAGATCAGTGCAGGGTAGTGGGAGGGAGAGGAGGAAGGTTTACTGAGGATGTAGGAGCCACAGTTGACAGTTCTGCAAAGATTTGTTCTGTTCATACAAGCTTGTTTTCCATGATTCATCTAGAAGTTTGGGCAGGGCTTAGATACATTGTTGTATCCTATGATATCATTCCTTGGGTAGTAATGAGGCACAGGGGTCTATGATGAGCACCCATTGCATCATGTGGGAGCAGGGAAAGCAATGCAAAAACATGGCACTGGCTAAATAAAACAGTAAAGGTGCCCAACTATCACTTACAAAGGAAATTAAGGATAGTATTAGACAGAAAGAAGAAACACATACAATTGCCAGAGAAAAAGTGTCAAGTCTGAGGATTGGTAGCAGAAAAAGACAAAAAGTTTGATCAAGAGGTAGAAAATAGAGTATAAGTGTATAATTGCAAAGAACACAGAAATTATAAAAACTTCTATTAATATACAAAGAGATAAAGATTAAGAAAGATAAAGTTCTCAAGAGTCAGAAGGTGCGGAAATTATGAGGAACAAAAAAGTGGTCAAAATAATTGAATACATATTTTGGTCTTACCTCCACAAAAAAAATAGGACACAAATAACCTCCCAAAACCTTCAGGGAACCAAGGGTCAAATGACCAGATGGAATTATAGGAAATAAACATTAGTAAGGAAATGGTGCTGGGAAATTAATGGGGATAAATCTGACAAATCACCAAGGTCAGATATTCTGTATCCAACAGCAGTAAAGGAAGTGGTCCTGGAAATATTCAGCATTGGTAGTCATCTTCCAAACCTCTATAGACTCTGGAGCAGTTCCTTCATATTGAAAGGTGACACATGTCACCCTACTATGTACATTGGGACATAGGAACAGGAATAAGCCATTCAACTTCTTGAGCGCTCCACCATTCAATAAGATTATGGCTGATCTGTGGTCTAACTTTATTAACCAACTTTGGCCTCTATCCCTTAATACATTTGCTTAACAAAAAAAACTACCTCAGATTTAAAATTAACAACTTATCCTGCATCCACTGCTGTTTGTGGGAGGCAGCTCCAAACATCTAACACCCTTTGAATAAAGAATGTTTATTAACATCTTTCCTGAAGGATCTAACACTAATTCTCAGACTATGCCTCCTAGTTCTAGAATCCCCAACCAGTGGAAATAGCTTATCTTTATCTTCCCTATCTTTCCTGGTAATATCTTGAAGACTTTGATCAGATCACCACTTAACCGTCTAAATTCTGGAGAAAATGTGCCTAATTTGTGTAATCCTTCCTCATAACTTAAGCCCTAAAGTCCAGGTAGCATTCTTGTAAATCTACATTGTAATGTCTTCAAGACCAATATATGCTTCCAAAGATGTGGTGCCTAGATCTGCTCACAGTATTCCAAGTGTGGTCCAACCAGGGTTTTGTATAACTACAGCATAACTTCTGCATCCCTGTACTCCAGTCTGCTAAATATATGAAAGCCAGCACTCCATTTCTAGATTACTTTCTGTACCTGAGGTCTATGCACCTGAAATTTTTTGTCATCAACAAATTTGGATATATGACTTTCTATGTTATTATCCAAGTCACTAATAAATAACGTGAAATAATTGAGGCTCTAACATAGATCCATGCGGAGAGAATTACAGACCAGTTAGCCTGACATCAGTGGCATGGAAAATGCTGGAGTCTTTTATAAAAGTCTTGATAACAGAATATTTGTAAAGCATTAACAGGATTGGACAAAGCCAGCAAGAGTTTATGAAAGGCAAATGATGTTTTATCAATCCACTGGAGCTATTAAGGAATAGCTAGTAGGATAAATAAACAAGAACTAGTGGATATGAAGTATTTGAAGTTTCCAAAAGCTTTTGGAAAGCTCTCCCCTTAGAAGTCAGTGGACAAAGTAAAAACACATGGGTTACGGATTAATATAGTAGCATCGATCAATAATTGGTTGACAGACAGGAAACAGAGAATGGGAATAAATGAACCTATAAATGGATCCCAACTATAAACGAAATATATAAATTATCTTGATGAGGGAACCAAATGAATAATTTCCACAGTTTCGCTGATGACACAAAACTGGACAGGATTGTGAGTTCTGAAGAGGATACTAGGTGGCTTCAATATCAGTTAGATAGGTTGAGTGAGTGGGCAAACACACAGCAGATGCAGGACAATATGGCTAAATGTGAAGATATATACAATCTTGTGAAAATCAGACCAGAAGGATATTGTTTCAATGGTAACATTTTGAGAATTGTGGATGTACAAAGGTTTTTGGATCAATGAAAGTACACTGGCAAGTGCAGCAATAAAATGGGATATTGGACTTCATTGCAAGAAGATTTAAATTCAGAAGCAGGGATACCTTATGGTAGTTACACAGGACCCTGGTGAGACTGCACCTGGAGCATTGGATGCAGTTTTGGTCTCCCTACCTAAGTATATATATATATGCCATAGAGTGAGTGCAGGGTGGCAGAATATAGGAGAGATCAGTGTGACTGGGCCTTTATTCAATACAGTTTAGAAAAATGAGAGGGGATCTGATTGAAATGTATAAAATTCTAACAGAGATGGATAGATGCAGAGAGGATGCTTTCCCTGATTGGGGAATCTAAAACTAAGGGATACAATCTCAAGATATGGAGTAGACCATTTACAGCTGAGACGAGGAAACATTTCTTTGCTCAAAGAGTAGTAAATCTGTGGAATTCTCGATCACAGAAGGCTGTGGAGACCAAGCTTTGAAATATATTCAACAAAGCGATATAAACAGTTTTACATTTTATTAGCACCAGGGGTAAAGGGAGAAAGCAGGAATATGACATTGAGATAGACGATCAGCCATGATTACATTGAGTGGCAGACCAGGCTTGAAGGGCTGAATGGCCAACTCCTACTCCTCATTTTCATATTTCTATGTTGACACAGTCTCTTTAACATTTAGTCTTAAGAGGCAGAGGACGATTATTAGGCGCACTATTTCTATTCTGGGGCAGCATTAAAGATAATACCTAATGGTGCTTTTACGCAGTTTGTGCACGGCCTCTTGTAGGGTTTACATGATATCACATTGAGGGATATTGGGGTAGAGGATTCAGGTTTCCATTTCCAACAACATAAGCAAACACTAAATTGGAAGTTCTAGTTTGTAAAAAGAGAATCTCTTCAAATACATTTATGTTCAAACTGCATATTTTTGGTGTACAAATTATCAGATGTGCCTGGGAAATTCCATCTCCACTCCTTTATCTAGAAAATTTCATCAGATTATGAGAATGATTCACAGTGCTAAACAGATACATTGGTGGATTCATATTTGAAGACAATCCAACTAGAGTTAAAGACAGTGATATTGCTGATTTAAATTACAATTGTTTTGCTAAGTTGCAGTTTGCCAATTTTTTTTATATGCTTTGGCTTTGTTATTTTTGCCCATTTATTGGAAGCTGCAAAGCCTGTTTTTTTTCTCTCTCCCATTGCATCTTCCATAAAGATACATTTGCTCCTTTCAGATTGTATTAATTGACACTCAAAACCTTCTAACCATAACTCAATTCTGCCCACCCAGTAAATTTCTCTGCTTTGATTTAACGACTTTGGAGAAGGGGTAATAAACCAAAAACAGTAATGATAAGCACTTTGTGGGTTGGCTGTTTCAAAATAAGATGGTAACAGGTCCAAGTCTTTACGTTGCCTTTCACTTCAATTTGTTTTCTATTGCAGAGAACAGAGGTTGCTCGATAGAATATTGTGTCATGGAATATATTACTTTTGGGGGGGGAATGAGAGGGAAAGAAATGACGTGGCTTGACTAGTAACAATACCTCCATCACAGAGCAGCATGAAGTTAAAGAGACCCAGACCATCTGTGCGAAGGCTTTCTAAAGGAGATCTTCTCCTGTGAGAATATTGAAAAATAATAGCGGAAGAAAGAGAAAAGAAAATGAGACGAATGACATGAGGCACTCGCATCCATATATAAAATTTAATAAATAAAGGATTAGTGCCACAGGACTAGAAAACTGCAAATTTAATTCCTATGTGAAGGAGCAAGAACTGTAACTGACTTTCCCCTAATTTCCTAACAAGGGAAACTGAAACAATAGCAGCATCCCAAATGTTGCACTAGGTACAACCAGGGATCAAAGCTGGCACTTTCTGACTTTCCATGGCTCAACTAATTACTGAATAAACTCCTTGACCATCCAGGGTAAACTCTGACAAGGAGTTTACTGCACTACTGTGTGCATAAAATTAGACTTGTGTTAGAGTGACATCCCTGACCAAATATGCAACAACAGGAACCAACAACAGGTACTTGAACATCTCTTTGCTAGGAACACAAGTTTAATTATTTTGAATTCAATAACTAATAATATATTCACTCAAAGACAACTTGGTGCAGTTATTTATGGTTGATGAAACAGTACCTTTCCATGCATAAGTAGGCGGATAGTAAGCATGATGTTCAGTCCCCCTTCAGCCACTTTGGAGTCTGATTTATTCATTCTGATGTTCGGAGGCACTCTGTTTTCACACAGAAATACTGGCACCCTGCAGAATGAAACGTTCAAAAATATGATAGCTGCTGCAATTTTTATATATTTTAAAAATTTAAGTAAGTCAGTTACAAATTCATTTGCTGCATGTGCCTTTGTCTGAAAAGATTTGTTATGCTACAATCTTGTGGAAATATTTAAATTAACATAGAAAACAGTTCACAAGAAATCTACATAGGAATTTGACAGCAATCATACTGTGGAAAACTTGACCTGTGAAAACAAATTTCTGTATTTGCTAGAAATAAACATAAATAGTTTCTTTTTCAGTATAGTTCTACAGCAGTTTTTGTGATAGAGAATCAATTCATTTCTCACACTTGAATGAATGAATTAATGATATTATCGTCATATATCCGGGAGGATACAGTGAAAATTGTTTTGTTACCGCAATCTAGTGCCACTTTGATTAACAAAAAAAAAGAAGAAATTACAGAAATATAGTTTATCTTCTTTTCAAATTGGGTCTCAAGCATGGCTCCAGAGCTTCTGCAAAGTTTCCGGGCACAAGAAAGTCTCACTCTGGATACAGCAATGACAATGCCAATGCCGCAGGAAACCCTGCTCAGCTGTTGCTGCCAAGAGCCCCCACTCTGGGCCTACCACAGCAAGGAATCCCTGCTCAGGGCACAGCCACTACTGCAACCAATGCCTTGCTGCCACTACCAAAGGTCTAGGCTGCAGGCCTACTGCAGCCAGGCATCCCAACTCCAGACATCACCATGAGTCCAGGCTCTGGGCCTACTGCTACCAGGAGTCCCCGCTCTGGGTGCTGCTGCTGCCAGGAGTCCCAATCCACACCTTTGATGCTGCAGCCACTATTTATGCAGCTTTTCAATTATGAAATATAGTGAACAAATACACCAAATTCTATTTTCTTATAATATGCAATGAAGACATGAATAAAAACATTTACAGCATTTTCATTGTACAAGTTGATGTATATGTGGGTGTTATACATTGAGATTTCATTCAAATATCAGAACTGAATCTAATGTTAAAACAAAATTACTAAAAAGAGGATAATTAGCAACACAATACAGCTGTATTAGAAAAAAAAACACCAAAAAGCTAAATTTCAACAACTTATATTACAGGAAAAAAAGGTTGCTGATTGGTTGGCCTGTCGACTCTGATTTGGTAAGGCATTGACAAAGAGAAAGCAATAGGAAACTATAAGCTCCTCAAGTTCCCAAGTAAATCAACAAATGCAAAAGACTTCAACATATTCTTTTTATTTACTGAGTATGTGTCCCTGAATGTGTGTGAAGCAACATGTTCAAGTCTTTTTCTTTTTTGAATTGCCCATTTGCTTGCAGAGCTTTCTCCTACAGTATACATCATGAAAAACTATTGAAGTTCCATACTACTAAATAACTGCACACCAAAAAATCTCTTCTGCTTGTAAGATTGATGCTTTTGCTTAGCTGCTTGCAAATAATGTATCAGTGCAAATAAAAATATTTGATCAGAAATAAAATGTTTATTAAAACATGTGCCAAAAGTTATAAATGATGCACTGCAAAATAGGGGGGTGGTAAAGATCTTTAAACCAAAATCAGTGCCCCTGCCAAAATTGATCAAACATAAACATTTGATCTCCATCCTCTCTGATTGATAATATAATGCTTTAATTCATGAATATTAGTGAAGAAGCATTTTCATTATAGCAGAGAAACTATTTTTGGCAGCCATCTCTGCTTTGACAAGTTGGCAGTGCTTTGTGTATTCCTGAAAGTTGAAGAAAAGATAGTGCAAGAACTGCCATTCCTTTTCCATCATGAAGGGGTAATAGAAAACACAAATCTTTGAAATAATCCACTAATGAGTGTCAAGCACACATTAGCAGATGTTTACTGCACAGTACATAAGTATCCTTTGTGAAGCATTAACAAAAGCATCAATAACTGCCCCTTCTATTCCAGTGAAACTAGAATGTAGGCATTGTGCCACCAACCACATGCTTTTATACAATTGCAGTGCAATTTAATTATCATTCCGCAGCTTGTTCCATTCAATCCAAGGCTTAATGCAGCCTTGTATTTAACTGCTGTGTTGATGTCTATGTGCCCCAGAATCATTTCCGTCTCTTGCCTCAGCATCTTTTCAAAAATGACTTTATTCATGAGAACTTTATTTAATCCAATAACATAGAGAAAAAAGGCACAAGTCTATGTTAGCTTGGCCTAAGTATTGTTGTGACACAAAGCTTAAACTGCTATTCTAGTTTCATGCAAGGAGGTAACATGCCTTTTGCAAGGAACACCTCTGGCTGTGCTTTCACTTGAAATGAATAGCACTTACTTGTGTTGGCAATTCTGGAAGTTCTTGTATACTGAATGGCATTTAGCTCATGCTGATGATACCAAATTGGGGGATACAGCTAACACTGAGGATGATTGCAAAATATTACAGGGATACATCAGGGCTTTTGCCAAAACATCGATTTTCCTGATCCTTGGATGCTGCCTGACCTGCTGTGCTTTTCCAGCACCACTCTAATCTAGATTCTGATCTCCAGCATCTGCAGTCCTCACTTTTGCCCTGTCAAGTTGATAAGTTACTAAACAAATGAACTTTGAAAAGAGATAAACATAAGATGTTGCATTTTGATAGAAAAAATAGAAACACCACACACCACCATAGAAAATAAGAAACTGAGGGGAACAGAAATAGAAACTGAATGAAGAAGAGATTTCTTCACTCAAGAAACTGATTAAAACAGAAAACTGATTGTTGTATCAAGTGGTTCAAATAAATAGCTTTTATGCTTTCAAAAGACACGTAAGGAAGAAAGGAACAAATGCTAATAGACTCAGCTGATGCAGGTAAAATGAAAGAAACCTATATGGAGTATAAACGCCAGCATAGGTTAGTTGGGCTGAATGGCCTACTTCTGTCCTATATATTCTATATAATGCTATGTAAGTTGATGTACAGACAGATATATCTATTTAAGTCAGAAAATATTTTGCAACAAAACAATTTTGCAAATAAATGAAAATAGTCTAAACATCAGAAGCACAAATTTTGTTTCCCGCATCCATCTGATTTTAAAACTGGATGTAATGATTATTGAGAGTATACAAACCAATTAATATTTTCATCAGCAGAACAGATTTTTACAGATGAATAAGTTAATTCTAAACTGCAACGAATAATTTTAGCAATCTAATAATTCTGAGAAGTTGCAGTGTTAATTGTTTCCTTACTCAGATTATGCAACATCTTTCTTGGCTTTTATACATTGTGTTTCGAGATGGACAACAATTCTGCAATTGCTTCATCGTGATATATCTGCAACATTGTTAAATGGGAGATCTGTAAAAGATGCCTTCAAAGTATGGACCACTGTCAAGCAAGGCTTATGTTTTACTCATTCATGTGATGTGGATTCACTGCATGGGCAAGCATTTACTGTCCATCCCCTGAAAAGGTAATGGTGTTCTGCCCTCTCAAATTACTGCAATCCATGTGCTGTAAGTAGACCCACAGTGCTATTCGTGAGAGAGTACCAGGATTTTGACCCATTGAGACTGAAGAAACATCAATACATTTCCAAGTCACTGGAGAGCCTAGGGCCAGAGGACATAGCCTCAGAATAAAGAGGAATCAACTGAAACTTGAGATGAGAAGGAATTTCTTCTCTCAGAAAGTTGAGAGTCTTTGGAACTCCTTACCACAGAAAGATGTGGGGGCAGAGTTCTTGTGTATATTTTGGGCTGGAATAGATAGATTCTTAGTCAGGAGAGGACTCAAAGGTTACAGGAAAAGAGCAGGAAAGTGAATATGTGGAATGGCGGATTAGCCGTGATCTTATTAAAGAGTGGAGCAGGCTCAACAGGCCAAACAGCCTATTCCTGTTCCTATTTCTTAAGTCTTATTATGGTCTCAGTCAGAATGATGAGTAGCTTGGAATGAAACTTGCAGGTGATGTTGCTCACATGTATCTGCTGTCCTTGTCCTTTCAGATGGTAGTGGCCATGGGTTTGGAAAATGTTGTTTCAGGATCTTTGCTGAATTTCTGATTACAGATGTGGTAGCAATCAAGCAGGCCACTTTGCCCTCCATAATGTCAAACCTCTTGAGTACATTACAGCTGTACTCATCCAGGCAAGTGGGGAGCATTCCATTGCATACCTGACTTGTGCTCTGCAGATGGTGGACAGCCAAGTGGGGAGTCAGGAGGTGATCTACTCACTACAGAATTCCAAGCCTCTGACCTACTCTTGTAACCATTGTATTTATATGGCAAGACCATTTCAATTTCTGATCAATGGTAACCTTCAGGACATTGAAAATGGGGGATTCACTGATGAAAATAGCCTTGAATGTCAAGGTACAATGGTTAGATTCTCTCGTATTAGAGATGGTCAATGCCTGACTTTTGACTTTGATTTAATTTGATTTATTGTAGTCACATGTACCTAAGTACAGTGAAAAGCTTGTGAATGTCACTTGCCACTTTTCAGCCCAAACTTGGATATTGTCCAATTCTTGTTGCATTTGAACATAGACTGCTTCAGCATCTGAAGACACATGAATAGTGCTGAATATTGTGGAATCATCGGCAAACATTCCCACTTTTGACTTTATGATGAGATGAAGCAGCTGAAGATGGTTCGGCCTAGAACACTTTGATATCGCATGGAGTGAATTGAATGGGATAAAGATTGGCATCTGTGATGCTGGGTACCAAGGTAAAATCGGTGTGTGGAGACAGAGGACATTGGTAGCGTGTCAAACAAGTTCCTTATATTTGTCTTTACTTTGGAGGATGTAGGTACTGAATTTGGGAAGAGGGACTGTGGGGTACTTGAACAATTTAACACAGAGTGAAGAGATATTGGTGGTTTTGGCTGGCTTCAAGTTGGACAAATCTCCAATACTGGATGAATTGTATCCGAGACTGCATGAGGGAAGAATTTACAAGGGCTCTGACTTTTTAATTTTTAATTCATCTCTTGGCACAGGGAGGTGCCAGATGACTCCAGGACAACAATGTAGTTCCATTTTTCAAGAAGGATAGTAGAGATAAATCCGGGAAATATAGACTAATGAGTCTCCAATCAATGGTAAGGAAACTACAGAACAACCTCAATTATCAGAACATCAATTATCCGAATTTCAGATTATCTGAACAAGATTTCAAGGTCCCTGTACATGCATTTCAATTGAAGTTGAAAAATTCTATTCCTCAACCATTTAATGCATCATTTTGTAGGTTTGAACAGGAATATAGATGCAAGCAAGCTTTAATAAATAAGTAACTTCAAACATATACTCGAGACGTGACATTAAAGTTCACACTTTTCGTTTCCATTGCTTTTTCCTCCGGTTATCCCGTGATGACTTTTTTCCAAAAAATAGGTAGTTCAAAATCTTTCAACTGACAAGAAAATTTAATGTAACATTTTTTGATGGAAGCGAGTAAATCATAGTGAGTTAGCTCACATGAAAATAAACAGGAGAAAAATTTGACAGGAGGAAACACGAGGAAAACATTACCCCTAAAAAAAATTGATGAGAGGATGGAAACTGAAGTCAGCAAAAAATTCTTCCCTCTATTTCATGTTCCCCCTGTATTTTGCACCTCTCTCTCTCTCTCTCTCTCTCAGGGATCGGCGGTCACTGAGGAGGGAGGGACAACACTTGGTTAATCGGAATGGCAGGCCAACACCAAACAGAAAGATGCTGGCTGCTGTCGAGGACTGGGATAAAACCAAGGAAAATATCAACGAAGATTTTCACAGACTTCAGTCAAACTCTAACCAAAAAGTGATTTTATTTGTCAAACATCATGTATGAAATACCCAGTATGGCTTCCATTGTTTACAATCAGATCAGTTATCCAACCAAAATACTCCCCACTCATCTTGTTCACCTCATCAAGGTTGTTCTGTACTGGGAAAAATTCTGAAAGAAAGAATTAATCTCTACCTTGAGAGATAAGGTTTGTAAGAGGGTTTATAAGAGTGAGGTAATGCTTAACAAATTTGATTGTATTTTTCAAGGAGGTGACCAAGTGTTTGGATGAGGATAGGGCATTTGAGATAGTTTATATAAATTTTAGGTCTTTGACAAGATTCCACAGGGGAAACTGATATAGAGATAAAAGCACATGGGATTCAGGGAAACTTGGCAAGTTGGATCCAAAATTGGCATAATGGTAGGAGACAGAGGGTATTGCTAGAAAGTTTGTATATTGGAGGCCAGTGTCCAATGATGTCCCACAGGGTCTGTCACTGATTGTAATATATAGAAGCAATATTGATAAAAATGTGGGGAAATGGAAGTAAGTTTGCAAATAATGCGAAGATTGGCTGGTGATTGATAATGAGGAAGGTGGTCTTAGATGACAGGAAGGCATAGACAGATTGGTCAGATAGGCAGATCAATGGTAGGTGGAAATTAACCTTACTAAGTGTGAGGTGATGGACTTCTTGGAGCAAGTAACAAGACAAGGGAGTACTCAATGAAGGGCAAGACAGTGGATGTTGAGAAGAATTGAGGGATCTTGAGGTGCTTGTCCACAGATCCCTGAGAGTGGCAGGACAGGTTGATAGAATAGTTAAGAAGGCAAGTGGAGCACCTTCCTTTATCAATCATGTAATAGGTAATAAGAGCAGGAAGGTTATGTTGGAGCTGTACTTTTGTTAGATCACAGCTGGAGTACTGTAAGCTGTTCTGGTCACCGCACGATAAGAGGAATCTGATTGCATTGAAGCAGGTTCAGAGAGTCAGGGAACTTCTAATCTGGCAGACATATCTTCTTTAAAAAGACGCATATTCACCAAATTTTTACATAGACAGGTGAAGTGGATGAAGTCAAGTTTATTGCCTCTAGAGGTAAGCCTGACGTGGCAACAGAGCAAGCAGTAAATCCAGCTAGCAGGCTAGAACATCTGCAATCCATTTACTGCAACAATGATCCAGTTATAATAATGAACGTTAGGCACGCAAATACATTTTTTCTTTATTCTTTCACAGGATGTAGGCAGCACTGGCAAGGCTAGCATTTGTTCTCTATCCTTTATAGCCCTTAACTGAGTTTCTTGTTCAGACATTTCATAGAATAGTTAAGAGTCAACAATATTACTGTGGGTCTGGAGTTAGATGTAGGTCAGACCAGGGAAGGATGGCAGATTTCCTCAGTTAAAGGACATTAGAGAACCAACAATTGATGGTTGATCTGGTTAAAATTTCTGAGATTAGCTTTATATTCAGTTTTATCAATTGAGTACAAATTCTATCAGCCGCCATGCTGGCAATTGTATCCACATTGTCCAGAGTAGGTCAGTTTAGGATATCTGGTCAGCACAGATAAGTTGGGCCAAAGGGTTTGTTTCCCTGCTGTATAACTCAATGACTCTATGACTTCATTGGCATGGACCACTGGATTACTATTTCACTGACATGTATTACAGCACCATTTCCCCTTCCTCACTCTTACCCACTTAGCACTCAATTCTGTGGAAGTATTTATGAGGCATTGGAGTTATTCACCTGGCTGGGAGCTTGTTTCATGAGTGCCAAGGGTATAACTGTGGGCCTGCATGCTTACCTATCTGGAGTCAAAATGTCCTTTGGATTCCTCAGACATTTTAACCTGGCAAGCCAATAAAAAAAATGCATAAATCCATATTCTTGTTTATCCTAATTATTGTAAGTCTAGAGTTGTTCGTACTTCCTTTTTAAAAAAAATTGCAGTTTATTGTGGTTATGCATTTGCTCAAGCCAGTATAGTGTTCAAAAAGTGGCTACAATATTATTTGAATATTAATGTAATTATCATTGTTGTTACCTCTTACCAACACATTAAGATGCATTATCTTTTATATAATATTGATTGCTTTCAGCTTTCAACTGTCTAACAAGTGAAATAAAATACCCATCCTTTTGTATGGGTTTTATTAAAATTGTTTATTATGGTTCCAAACATAATTTTCCTGTAAAGCTGCTCTATACTGTGTTCAAATATAGCTCCTAAAAGATTCCAAAAGTCGACTTTTTCGTGTGTGTGTGTGTGTGACTGAACAGTTGTGTCAGTAAAATTATGTTTTTTTTAATGGATGAACTGAAAAAACAGTACTGATCCTTGTGCTTAACCAAATGTATCCCTCATGCTGAACCAAAAACATGTAATGGGATTAGTTAAGTAATCAAAGTTATTAACTGTCAGTTAACAAAATAAAATATTGTAATGATCCATAAAGATCAAATAAAGTTGCAATAGCTTGGAAATCAGTCAAAATGACTTCCAAGAATGACTGAAGTTTTATTGTGACCATCAGCTAATAAGCTTATATTTATTATCTTATGATTTTTAAGTTACTGTCAAGCCTGAATTCTAATAAGAACAGTAGACAGCATCAAGCCAGAATACTGAACGCATTTGTTCTGAAACAGTAAACTGTGCCCAGTCAGGAAGGAGAGGTCACATCCAGAGTGAGACACAGCCCAAGTGAGTACATAGTTTAGAGAATTTAGAGGCAAAATGGAAAAGTGCAGAGGGGAAGAGATGCTGTTTGCTTGTTTTTTCTTTTGGCTCATTGTTTGTAAAGGTTTTTTTAAGATGGGATAAATTGAAGTCCGGGATCAAAAGAGCAACATCACAGATAAACAAAAAAAAATTGGTTGGTGATAGCTACTAATTTGATTATCTATTATTGGTTACTTTCAGACTGAAGTCAAATAGTTGAAATATTTACAAATTACAAACTAAAAGACCAACACGAAACTTTTAAAAAATCAAACTAAGAACTAAGTAAATAAAATATAGGTGCAGAGTCAGGCAACATGTTGTACCTGTATGATATGGGACCTGGTGGACTCCAAGGTCCATCATTGGGGCATGGTGGTTCAGTGGTTAGCACTGCTGCCTCACAGCACCAGAGACCTGGGTTCGATTCTAGCCTCAGGCATCTGTCTGTGTGGAGTGTGCACATTCTCCCCAAGTCTGCGTGGGTTTCCTCCCACAATGCAAAGATGTGCAGGCTAGGTTAATTGGCCATGCATTCAGGAATGTGTAGATTAGGTGTATTAGTCAGGGATAAATGTAGGGGAATGGGTCAGGGAGAATTATTCTTTGGAGGATTGGTGTGGACTTGTTGGGCCGAACGGCCTGTTTCCACAGTATAAGGATTCTATGATTCAATTGGTTCATTGTGACCACACCCGTAGCATGTGTTTGCTGGTTGAGGAACTCCAGCTCAGAGTTGATGAGCTGGAGTCTGAGCTTTGAACATGATGATGCATCAGGGACGGGGAGAGTTCCCTGAATTCTGTGTTTTGGAAAACAATTACACCGCTTAGATTACCTATCTCAAATTCAGTCAGTGGTCTGGGACAGGAGGCTGTGACTACAAGCGAGGTAGAGGGACCCAGGAGCTTGTGTTGAAGGAACCTCAGCCCTTGAGCTTGTCTAATAGGTTTGAGATTCATACTTCCTGTGTAGGGCTGTACAGAGGATGCGCAAACTGATCGTAGCATTGTTCATTTAAGGCAGAGATATATCGGATCTTGATTAGTAAGGGGATCGAGGAGTATGGGGAGAAGGCAGGAGACTAGGACTCAGAAACATATCAGTCATGATCATATGGCAGAGCAGACCCAATGGGCAGAAAGACCTAATTCTGATCCGATATCTTATGGGCTTATGGAAATGTCTGCACAGTTTTCTTTTCCAGTATATTGCTAGAAGTGAATCTATTAACTTGAAAGCAACATGAATTCAACTGGGACAACTCTACTATTATAGGACAAGCCAAACAGAGAACAGCCAGGGAATTCCTAGAGGCATGGCACTCATCCACAGATTCAATCAATAAGCACATCAACCTGGACCCAATATACCGGCCACTGCAGCGGACAGCTGGAACTGACAACCGGAAGCGGCAGATTCAAACCACTATAAATGTCGGAGAAAACATCACAGAAGCGCTTCACAGGAGGCTCCCAAGCACTGAGGATGTCACCTAGACAGGGGACAAAACGTCTGCAACACAAATTCCCAGCTCGGCGAACAGAACCACAACAAGCACCCGAGCTACAAATCTTCTCACAAACTTTGAACAGTTTATTTATTTCTAATTCTAATCTTTAATTCTAATTGAACAGATTCACTTTTTTGATTATTTTCTATATAATTCTTACAATCCCAATTCAGAATCAATAAAGGAAATGGGAAAACAGCATACAAAGGTTGTGCACTCCGGTTCAAGCATTCCTTTCTTGAAGCCTGACTTTGTGGTGATTCTTTTGCCTTTTCATCAGGATACCATACCCTTAATCTGAAGTCCAGAACTGTGCAATATGTCGATTCTTCCAAAATATGTCATACAGAAGAAGATAGGAAATAGGCGATCAGTCATCCATTTAGCATTGGACGCCTGCTCTCTTGTTCAATAAGATCATATTTGTTATTCTAACTCACCTCTATATTACTACCCTATGCCCAGTTCTCTTGAGTTCCTTTCACTGCTACAGTAAATCAATGCTCAGCAATAAATTTATCCCTCTAATATTTCCCTGTTACATTCTTATTGCATTTCACATCACTTGGTGTGAAAACTCTTCAGTATTATCCTCGCATTGAGATAATGGAATTTACAGACATATCATTTAGAGACACATTGCATACCATTTGTTAGAAGCTTATAAAAACATTCAACAATTCAAAATGTTATGAAAGCCTGAGCACAGGTATTGAAATATTATTTCTGAATGTGCACTGGAACGGGCATATTCTCAGTGATTATTAAGTAAATACTGTTTCAAAGTGCACAAGACTGCAATAATCTACAATGACAGTACAGTGCAAACACCCTGCAGGCATAGTACTCAGGTTAAATTAATTTGTCAGTGACTGCAATGGCCTTGTAATAATGAACAAATGGGAATTCTGGACATCTGGAACTCACAGCTGTTGTTTTGTAATACATTAAGAACTTAGAAAGCTAATTAGGAACTCCGTGAGATACAAATCAAATAAAACACAGTTGCATATGTCCTTACCTCAGGTATTGTGCTAATATTTATAAACAGAGAGCCAGCTGAATAAATCATTGAATGTTCCAACAAAGCTGTGTTAACCCCTGCTAATATTTTCCACATCATAAGTGCTGCTGATTTAGGCTACAGAGGTTGATTGCTTTAACACAATATACTGTTTACAAATTCAACCACAGTAACATGAATGCAAAAACTCATTCAATGTTAATGTCATAGTGAAGTGGAATTCCAGTTTCACCACTTTACTGTCAACACAATGCCCCCAGTGGCCTGTTTATTTTTGTACTATTGGGTTTTTCAGCTTCTTCTTTCTTATTAATATACAATATAAAGATTGACAAGAAGTATATCCCATAATCCTAATTAATCAGCAAATACCTACCATGAACTATCATGAGCAATACTTTTATACAAACTGCATATAGGTTGTACTGCTGGTGTGTTATTAGAACATAAAACACAGAACAGTACGGCACAGTACAGACCCTTTGTCACTTGATGTTATGCCGATCTTTATCCCAATTTAAGATCTAACTAACCTACATACCCTTCATTTTATTATCATTCATGTGCCTATCCAAGAGTTGCTTAAATGTCCCGAATGTATCTGACTCTCCTACCACCATTGCCAGTGCATTCCACACACTCACCACTCTCTGTGTAAAGAACTGACCTCTGACAGCTCCCCTAAACCTTCCTCCAATCACCCTAAAATCATCTGAATGATCTGCTGTTAACTGGGATGATCAATAAAGAGCATTTTGAGAACTTGGACACAGTGTTTAAATGTTTCTCCAAGGCCTTAAGAAAGAAAAATGCATGTTCCAAGGTACCCCAAGTGACCTACTGGAGCTACAGGATCAATAAGACCGGGTGTGCACATTGAAAGATAAAGTGAGGGCAATCAAGGTCTGTACCAGAGTTTCGGTCTTTCCTTGGGTTGGTAAATTATTATGGACTATTTTGTAATAACCAGACCTCCATCTTAGGAGCTTACATTTGATATAGAGAAAGGGTAAGCCTTGCAAATGGTCACGTAGCCAAGAAGTAACCTTTAGGGAAGTGAAAGAGCAGCTATTGTCACTTAAGATGTTGGCACACAATGATCTCAAGTGAGATGTTGTGCTGATGGCTCAGCAGAGAGGAATGCCCGATAGTATATGCTTCCCAGACTTTGGCTGATGCTTTCAATTATTTCCTGTAATTATTTACTGCAAAATGATAAACTAACAAAAAAAGCGGAATGAATGAACAGTCTTCTGTCATAAACATTTAGTGAGATTTCACTGTATGAAAACTGAAAAAAAAACTTGTTTTTTGGTATATGAACCCAAGCTCAGAAGGGATATTTGAACAAATCCCATTTTGACTGGGGCAATGGTTTTATTCACACAGTGTATGAGTTATATTTTTTTTAAAGCAGACATAAATGCATGTGGAAGGCAGACAAAGTCTGTAGTACTTTCAAGCCATCAAAACACTTAAATAAATCTTGAATCTGTCCTTGAAAATTGAAAAAAACTTGTGCCTATGTCTGAGAGTTGAAAAAATCTGTTCCTGTACCAGTCTGTTATAGCTAAATAAGGTGAGAGTGTAGCATTGTAGGTTAAAGAGTTAATTACAGCTGTAAGAAGCATGATGCATTAAATGATGAATCAAGTGTGGCCAGATGAGTAGAGCTCTGAAATGTACTGCTAGATGCATATTATATATCACCCAAATGGTGGGAGAGAGTTAGAGAATAAAATATGCAGGGACATTTCAAAGTGTAAAAACAATAAGGAAATAATAATTGGGAACTTAATCCAAATATCAACTGGAATAATATCCTCATCTAGAATAATGAAGATGTCCAGTGTGTCAGTGGAGAAGACAAGGCTGAAGCATTGACAATGATCTTTATGAAGATGTGTTGAGTGAATTAGCATCTCAGCCTCCTCCTGAGGTCCTCTGCATCACAAATGCAAATCTTCACCCAAATTGATTCACTCCACATAATTTCAAGGAATGGACTAAGGCATCAGATGCCATAAAGGCAATGGGCTGTGATTGCATTCCAGTACTGAAGACTTGTGTTCAAGAATTAGTTTGTCCCAGCAATGTTGTTCCAGCATAGCTGCAACACTGACAACTAGGAGAAAGTGAGAATTGCAGATGCTGGAGTATCAGACTCATGAGTGTGGTGCTGGAAAAACACAGCAGGTCAGGCAGCGTCCAAGAAACAGGAGAATTGACGTTCCTGATGAAGGGCTTATGTCCGAAACGTCGATTCTCCTGCCCCTCAGATACTGCCTGACCTGGTGTGTTTTTCCAGCACCACACTCTCGACTCTGATACTCCAAAATCTGCAGTCATCACTTTCTTCTAGTTGATTAGAACCTTACTGCGAAGCTTCTTCCAAGGATGCCTCCCTTGACGAAGTTCGCCTCCTCTCTCTACAATGATCTCAGTGAGTCTCTCTCTCACTACACGCCTCAGGTTATCTCCGCTGCCCTAAAGCTCTTCAGCCATATCCTGAAGCAGGGTCACTAACACAGCCACATCTCCTTCCTCAGTACCTGCCTACAGAACCAACTGATCCCGCATGGACTCCATCTACATTCAGAACAACACTAGCATCTATCTAGTAAAAGAAAAATGTGTCCAAGAAGGTCCTTTCCACAACAAATAGCAATAATCCAATCTGGTTAATTAGAATACTATTATATACTCTCATTCATCAGCAAAGTGATGGAAGCACACTTAAACAGCAAAAACTTGATGCTTAGTTTAGATTTCTACAGGGTCATTCAGTTCAAGATCTCATTGATGCTTAGCTTGGATTTCTAAAGGGCCACTCAGTTCAAGACCTCATTACAAATTTAGTCAAAGCCAGGATAAAATAACTGATTTTGAGAATTGAGGTGAGAGTGACTAACCTTGAGACCAAGGCAGCAGCAATTGACCTAGTGTGGCATCAATTACCATGAGCAATACTTAAATCAATTGGAATTGGCTAGACTATTGACAGGGGTGGGGGTGGTCAGGGAGGGATTCTTCACTAGTTGGAGCCATACATGGTACAAAGG
Source organism: Chiloscyllium punctatum (assembly GCF_047496795.1). Classification (NCBI taxonomy): domain Eukaryota; kingdom Metazoa; phylum Chordata; class Chondrichthyes; order Orectolobiformes; family Hemiscylliidae; genus Chiloscyllium; species Chiloscyllium punctatum. The sequence continues at coordinate 54,742,586 of NC_092746.1, read as the reverse complement.
AAGATGTTTATGATTGTTCAAGGTCAATCATCCTAATTCTAATACATCGCTGCCGAGGTTCCAATGTTGCATTATCTTCACTTGTTTCATTAATGACCTTTCTTCCATCATAAGGTCAAAAGTGGGGGATAAGTGCTAAAGGTTGCACAACTCCACATTTTTGAAGCAGTCCATATCCATATGAAGCAAGACCTAGATATCATCCAAGATTGGGGTAATTGACATTCACACTGCACAAATGCCAGGCAATGATGATCTCCTACAAGAGAGAATCTAAGCATCTCCTCTTGACATTCCAGTAGCATTACCATCAACATCCTAGGGACTTACAATTAACCAGAAATGGAACTGGATGAGCAATATAAATACTAAGGCTACAAAAAGCAGGTCAATGGCTGAGAATTCTGCAGCAGGCCAATCAACTGACTCCCAAAGCTTGTTCACCAAGCCCAAGGCACAGTCAGGAATGGAATAGAATATTTTCAATTTGTCTGGAAGAGTGCAGCCCCAGTAACACTCAAGAAGCTTAACATCATGCACCAGGAAAAAGCAGCCTGCTTAATCAGCTCTCAATCTACTAATCTAAGTTCCCTCCATTATTACAATGTGTACTATATACAAGAGGACCAGCAGGAACTCACCAAGCTCCCTTGACAAATCCACATCTACACACAGAATGATAAGGGCAGGAAGATTATCACATGCAAGCTAGATTCCATCCAAGCACTATATTATCCTATCTTGGAACTATATCCATATTTCCTTCACTGTCACCGAGTCAACATCCTGGAATTCTCTCCATCACAGCATTGCAGGTCTACCTACACCACATGAACTGCAACAATTCAAGAAGGTACTTCACTGCCACCTTCCTAAGGGCATTTGCCTTGCCAGCAATAGCTAAAGCCCATGAATGAATAAAACTATTTCCAGTTGTACAAGGATAATTATTTGGGATCTCAACTCAGTACTTCTGTTCTGAAACCAAACAGCTCCTTAAATGAGTATTTATCATTTATCTTTTAGCAATTAATTCCCAGGTTTATAATCAAAACCTAAAGATTTACTTGTAACTAATAGTTTTATCAACTGCCTTTTGGTGTCCAGATGCACCATACTGTAGGGCTTTACACTGTTCACTTTAAAAGTTTTTGAGTGTGATCCCGTAAGGTTAGAATATATCTGCAAATATGTTGGAATTTATCATAAGGCAGTATCACATTGCTCGGGTTAAGAGGACATTGATCAGCTGATGCATTTCATTCCTATAGTTTGTAAATTCCTCTTACTTCAAAATTTACTACTTGTTTTGTTGATGTGACTGCTTCAACGATTAATATCAGAATAGCAGACTCTAGTGCTCAAATTACAATATTTTAATTTGTGTCAATCCACATTGATACAAAGTGCAGCCATATTTCTTGGTCAGCAAGTTGTGTTTTTCTGCCATATCAGGATAATAAACACAATCTATACTTAGTATTCCAATACCAACAATAAAGCCTTCCAATACCAAAACAAGAATTGTCAAAAGTGCACTTCTGTGATACATATTGTGCCTGGTCATAACACTATTTAAAAATCATAACACTATCTAAAGCACAGAGATTTCTTTAGGACAGATTTTTATATGACTGCAGTTGTAGGGTCAAAGGTAGTTGTCCTCACAATTTTCTATGATGAGCAACCTTGTCTCCCTTTAGGGTAATTTCCCTACAATCTGTTTGGTAGAAGAGGGTACTTGTGTAGAAAGCCTATTGAGTCCACAATGCATATGCTAACGTGGCTGTTGGGATCTATGCTAAAGCTGAGTCCCAACCAATGAATGTAGCCTCCCAGCAACAAACCAGAGAGCCTGTGCTCTGACAATTATTCCTCTCCTCTCCACCTCCACTAAAGCCACAATTTTGTATGGCCACAACTGTAATCAGATGCTGCCCTATGGAGGAGGATGCCTAATCAACGTCTTTCGTTATAATGTATCAGTTATCTCCTTTCATGTTCTGATTTTGTTGTTCTTTGTTTTGTTCCCTTTTCCTTTCTTTATATCATTCACATTTGCCAGGGTCTGTGTTTTTTTTTTGCACACAGTCAGTTCTGATATAACACGATAGTTCCATTCTCGTGCAACTGCTGTGTTATAAGAAAATTGTGTAATAACAGTACCATTTAAACAAATGGGGCTGGAATTGCATTATAACCAATGCAGGGAAGGAAAGTTCTACAAAGAAATGGTCTAAATTCTACAAACGCATTATAGCCAATTCATTTTGAAGAAATATGCATTACAGAAGACTGTGTACTTGTACACAGTCTTTTCTTTTAGATTTCTCAGATGAAAGCAAAATACTGTAGATGCTAGGAATCAAAACCAAAACAGAGAACACTGGAGACACCCAACAGGTTTGGCTACATCTGTGTAGAGAGAAACAGAGTTAACATTTCAAGAATTGTATGACTCTTTTTCATATGCTGAGATACCTGCTGAGTTTCTCCAGCATTCTCTGTTTCTTTTAGATTTATTTTGAATCTTACCTCCATTATTATCCCTGGCTTTTTTTTTAACAAAGTTCTTGTTTTTTTTATGTTTCCGGCACAAGGGACTCTATGTCCTTCCAAATCAATGTTATATTTTTGATGAGTAGGCAGGTGTATGTGGCCTTACAGTTTTCCTCACTCTACCAGGGGGAACCCCTGACTCAGACTACTTCAAAGTTGCCTCTACCAATGATCTTCCACAGCTGCAACCACAGGAAGATGCCCTAGACTATATCCTTCCTTTACAGAACAGGTAGAGGAACACTACTGACCATGGCAACCAGACAAAGGAGGTGGCTTGAAAACCTACATGCTGCACTTTGAGGAGAATGTGGAAGAGGACACCACCAAGGCACTACTCATGACAGGAACCACCAAAGAAGGAAAGTTCAGGTCTCACATGACTCTTCAAGGAGAATGTGGAGATTCCACAGAAGAAGCACAACTCAACACAACAGGCCCCGCCAGAGAGCACTAGGATCACCTTTTTCTCCATTATTAAACTACCTGAAGAAGAGATGAGGCTACAACCCTGAGAAATGGGCATAAAAAAACCCAATGTCAGTCCAGGTATTGGCCAATGTATGGAAGCCCTGAGGATATCAGAGCCCAGGGAGAGCAAATAATAAACTAGGATGATAGCTATGCTTCAGCCCAGTACAGTGGCTCAAAAAGAACTGCTTTTAAAGAGCAAAACAAATACAACCAAGGACTTAGAAAGTCTGAAAACTGAAAATCCATCTAAGGGAACCAAGCAGCAACAGGAAGCTACACCCAGAGGAGTATTCCAGACTGGTGCAGAACATACCAGAGATGAACCAACAAAGGATATAACAGAATTTTAGCATACCCCATGCAAGATCTGAAGGCAAAACAGTAAAGACTTTCAGGGGTGAACATCGAAGAGGCTACCCAAGAGACTAAGCCTCATGCAAGCACAGATTGCCTAACTCCTAGCTGACACAAGAGCAGAAAAACCCATCAGTCCACCAGCAGACACACTGTGAGAAACCACCACATTGGGAGATAGTCCCAACAATACTCTAACAACCAATAGCAGGAGGTGCTCCACAAATCAACTCCACCATGGACATGGCAGGGCATTGGGAGGTTGCCCTCAACAACTCTTCACCAGACGACGAATACAGTGATTATTCCATGCACTAACTGGACTGAAGGTTTTCAGGCCAGACTAAGCCAAACAACACCAAGGGAACATTATAAACCATATTTAATGCAAGCAAGCAAAATGGATATTCCACTATAGGGCATTTTCGCAAAGAAAAAAGGAACAGTCAATGTTCATGTTTAATTCTCAGACAAAAGCACACATGTAGCACCAGTCCTTCCATCCTTAAACAGGGCTGAGAAAGAAGGTTGGTGATTGAAGCCTCACCACAACAGACTTGGTGGAGAAGTCAATGGAACATACGTTAATAAATAGAAATGTAAAAATATTAGGAACACATTAATGATGAAAAAATGTAAACACTTGAGGACAAATTGAATACTTTGGGGAGATGTAGTATAACAGAAGCAACTATCCATAAGACCATAAGACATAGGAGTGGAAGTAAGGCCATTCGGCCCATCGAATTCACTCCGCCATTCAATCATGGCTGATGGGCATTTCAACTCCACTTACCCGCATTCTCCCCATAGCCCTTAATCCCTTGTGACATTAAGAATTTATCAATTTCTGCCTTGAAGACATTTAGCGTTCCAGCCTCCACTGCACTCTGCGGCAATGAATTCCACAGGCCCACCACTCTCTGGCTGAAGAAATGTCTCCGCATTTCTGTTCTGAATTTACCCCCTCTAATTCTAAGGCTGTGTCCACGGGTCCTAGTCTCCTCACCTCTCGGAAACAATTTCCTAGCGTCCACCCTTTCCAAGCCATGTATTATCTTGTAAGTTTCCATTAGATCTCCCCTTAATCTTCTAAACTCCAATGAATACAATCCCAGGATCCTCAGCCGTTCCTCATATGTTAGACCTACCATTCCAGGGATCATCCGTGTGAATCTCTGCTGGACACACTCCAGTGCCAGTATATCCTTCCTGAAGTGTGGGGACCAAAACTGGACACAGTACTCCAAATGGGGCCCAACCAGAGCTTTATAAAGTCTCAGTAGCACAATGGTGCTTTTATATTCCAACCCTCTTGAGATAAATGATAAAGTCAATAGTAATGAGATCACAAGCAGTGATATCAGAACACATGACGGTCACTATGTATAAGATGGGTCATCAGGGACTTCTGCTCTTGGATTAGTGATGCTGGAAGAGCACAGCAGTTCAGGCAGCATCCGGGGAGCAGTAAAATCGACGTTTCGGGCAAAAGCCCTTCATCAGGAATAAAGGCAGAGAGCCTGAAGCGTGGAGAGATAAGCTAGAGAAGGTGGGGGTGAGGAGAAAGCAGCATAGAGTACAATAGGTGAGTGGGGGAGGGGATGAAGGTGATAGGTCAGGGAGAAGGGTGGAGTGGATAAGTGGAAAAGAAGATAGGCAGGTAGGATAAGTCATGGGGACAGTGCTGAGCTGGAAGTTTGGAACTAGGGTGAGGTGGGGGAAGGGGAAATGAGGAAACTGGTGAAGTCCACATTGATGCCCTGGGGTTGAAGTGTTCCGAGGCGGAAGATGAGGTGTTCTGCCTCCAGGCGTCTGGTGGTGAGGGAGCGGTGGTGAAGGAGGCCCAGGACCTCCATGTCCTCGACAGAGTGGGAGGGGGAGTTGAAATGTTGGGCCACAGGGCGGTGTGGTTGATTGGTGTGGGTATCCCAGAGATGTTCCCTAAAGTGGTCTGCTAGGAGGCGTCCAGTCTCCCCAATGTACAGGAGACTGCATCGGGAGAAACGGATACAATAAATGATATTAGTGGATGTGCAGGTAAAACTTTGATGGATGTGGAAGGCTCCTTTAGGGCCTTGGATGGAGGTGAGGGAGGAGGTGTGGGTGCAGGTTTTGCAGTTCCTGCGGTGGCTGGGGAAGGTGTTAGGATGGGAGGGACCTCTGCTTGCATGGTATATAGATGTGTACTTTAAATAAAAGATTCTGGTTATAAAGACCTGTTCCAGGTCCAACTGAGTATGCTTGATTTCATTATTTGTTCAGCATTTTTTTCTGTTTCGATCAGCACAACTGTTGATTACTGGTTTTGCAATAGTATTCAGAGGCTTTGATTACCATATTGATTGTAACTAATAATATAGGAGAATCCTAATTCTCAAGAAAACTGAATGATTTCCCATAATAATGAATGAATGTGATGGATAAGGTAACACTTACTTACATTGTAGGTTTACATTTTTATAAGATTAAAATGTTACCAAAATTATCAAATCTAATTTTTTTTACCATACTCTATCTATTACTATTAATAAACATTTTTTTGCAATAAGAACACAAAATTAACAGATATGTTATTAAATTTGAGAATAAGTAAGCTTTGAAGTGTTCCAAGCTTCAGACATAATCAAAAGTTACAGAGTTTGCACTGAAACATAATCATGGCAGTCTCAAAGTACAACAAACTTTATTTTTCGATTTGCTTGTGAATTTTACGAGTTAACCACATAAACTGATACCTAGCAGTGACATGATGTCTTTTTAAACTTTTTTCATGGGATAGAGATGTTCATTCGTTACCCATCCTCAAATGGTCTAGAGAAGGTGGCAGGGTAAGGCCACTTTTTGAGCTGCTGCAGTCCACCTGATATACTGTGTTGTTAGGACAGGACATCTAGATCTTGATCCAATGACAGGAAAGGAACCAATTGATCCAAGTCAAAATAGCATGTGGTTTGGAGGGGAGCTTGAAGGTGGTAGTGTTGCCATGCACTTGCTGCCCTGACTTTTTAGGTAGACAGAATGTATTGTTTTGCAACATTATGAATCCACTGTGATATAGCTTACAGATAGAATAAGTCTTAACTGCACTGTTTATGAATGGACATTATTGGCAATGAAAAGCTGAATAAATGAAAAATGATAAAGACAAAGATGAACAGGGAAATTAAACAAACAATAGACAGTGAGAATATTGGTTGTAAACAAATACGCAAAAGAACAACAATAGTGACTGATAAAAAGGAACAGTTAGATTTGATCTTGAGTATTCAAGGCTCAGTTCCAGATGGTGACAGTGTCTGGTAGCTTAACACATGGGTACAGCTCAGAGGAAAGGCATTCAACCCAACTGGTCAATGCCAGTGTGTATATTTTACAAATGCCTCTTCCAACCCTATTTCATCTAACCTGAACAGAATACCTCCTTGATCCTTTCCTTCCTCATTTACTTATCTTGCTTCCTCTTAGGTATTAATGCTGTCCACTTCGCAGAATGTCCTGTATTCTAAACATTCTTCAGATAAATCAATTAATGGATTTACTATGACTATCTTGTATGTATAACCACTGGATTTGGATTCCCATGCAGGGAAGCATTTTCCTGCATCTTCCTATTGAGACCCCTTCATAATGTTAAAGGCATCAATTAAATGGCTCTGTTGTACAGCAAGGAGGGTCAAAGTACAGTAGAGCAGTCGTAATAGGGGACTCTATAGTCAGGGGCACAGATAGGCATTTCTGTGGCCATAAAAGACACTCCACAATATTGTATTGCTTCTTTGGTGCCATGATCAAGGATGTCTCTGAGCAGACACAGGACATTCTCAAAAGGGAGGGAAAGCAGCCAAAGGTCTTGGTACACATTGGTTCTAATGACATAGGCAGGAAGAGTGGCAAGGTCCTGCAAAAAGAGAGTTCAGGGAGTTAGGTAGTAAGATAAGAGTTAGGACCTCTAGGGTTGTAATCTTGGGATTACTCACTGTGCCACTTCGGCTATGAATTGGAAGATAGTACAGTTAAATATATGGCTAAAGTGTTGATGTGGGGGGAGGGTTTCAGGTATGTGGATGATTGGTTGCCTTTCAGGACTGGTGGGACCTATCCAAGAAGGATGTATTGCACCTAAAGTGCAAGGGCACCAATATCTTGGCAGGGAGAGTTTTCAACTAGTGTGGCGGGGTTGGGAACCACAGCAGTAGGTCAGCAATTGAAATGACTGAGGAGGAGTTAGAGATTAAGGCCAGTGAGGCTAAGAGGGAGAACAGACAGCAGTTGCTGAACACAGTGGGACTGGCCTCTGAGATGCACTTGTGAGGAGTATCACATGTAAGGCAGATGAACTTAGAGCATGTTTAGTACTTATAAATATGATGTTGTAGCTATTACAGGGACTTGGTTGAGAAAGGGATAAGACTGACAGCTTAACATTCCAGGATTCAGATATTTCAGGCAAGGTAGAGAGATGTAAAAGATGTGGGGGAGTTGCATTACTCAATAGAGAGACTATCACATGTACTGAGGGATTATACCTTGGAGGGTTCACTCTAGCAAGGTCATATGAGGAGAGTTCAGGGATTATGAAGGGTGCAATCACTTTGGGGTCATACTACAGACATTCCAACAGTCAGCAGGAGGTGGAGGAACAGATACGTGGACAGATTATGAAAAAATTGTAAAAACAACAAGGTTGTTATGGTGGGTAATTTTATTTTCCCTACCTTGACTGGGACTCCCATAGTGCCCGGGGCTTGGATGGGGAGTGAATTTGTTAGGTGCATCCAGAAGGGTTTCTTGAAGCAATATGTAAATAGTCCAACTAGGGAAGGGGCCATTCAGGACCTAACATTGGGGAATGAGACTGACCAGTTGTTTGAAGTTTCAGTGACAGAGCAATTCGGGAACAGTGACCATAATTTCACAAGTTTTAAGTTACTTAAGGATAAGAATAGTCCTCAGGTGAAAATACTAAAGTGGGCAAAGGCTAGCAATGACAATATTAGGCAAGAACTGGGAAAGTAGAATGTAAAATGTAACTGTTTCCAGGAAAATCCATATCTATTATGTAGGAATCTTTTAAAGACCAGCTGATTAGAGTTCAGGACTAGCATGTTCCTGTGCAAATGAAGGATAAGGATGACAAGACATGGGAACCTTAGATGATAAGAGAAATTGTGAGCTTAGTCAAAAAGAGAAAGGAGGCATATGTTAGGTTTAGGAAACTGTAGACAGACAGAATGCTCAAAGAATAAAAAGGAAGTAGAAAAGAACTTAAACAATGATTTAGGAGGGCTAAAAGGAGCCATGAACTGACCTTTGAAAACAGAATTAAGAAACACTCACAGTGTTTTATATGTATCTAAGGAGCAACAGGGTAGCTAGGGAAAGAGCAGGTCCACTCAAAGACAAAGGAGGGAATTTGTGCGAAATTTAGAAGAAGTGGGTGAGATCCTTAATAAGTACTTTGTATTGGTTTTCACAGAGGAGAAGGACATCTGGATAGTGAGTCTAGACAAGGTATGTTGATATTCTAGGGCATGTCAACGTTAAAAAGGAGAAGGTATTGGGTATTTTGAAAACGATTAAGGTAGCAAGCCCCCAGCTCATGATGGGATCTATCCAAGGATACTGGGGGAGGAGAGGAAGGAAAATGCTGGGGCTGAGGCAAGACCCCAAACAACTGAGCCAATGTTGTTCCTTTGTTTAAGAAGGGCAACAGGGATAATCTGAGAAATTACAGGCCAGTGAGTTTTATGCCAGTGGTAGGGAAATTATTGTAAGAGATTGCTAGGAACAGGATTTATTCATGTTTGGAAAAATAATAATTATTAATGATAAAAATGGTTTTATGTGGAAGACATCATGTCTCACAAACTTCATTGAGTCTTTTGAGGAAGTGACAAAGATTGTAGAATCAAAGAATGCTGATAGTGTAAAAGCAGGCCATTCAGCACATCTATTCCAGACTGACCCTCCAAACAGCATTCTATCCAGACCCACCCCCCACTCTATCCCTGTAACCTTGCATTCCCCATAGTTAATCCACATAGCCTGCACACCCTGGACACTATGGACAATTTAGCGTGGCCAATCCACCTAACCTGCACATCTTTGGACTGTGGGAAGAAACCCATGTGGACATAGGGAGAATGTGCAAGCTCCACACAGACAGTTGCCTGAGGATGGAAACAAACACGAGTCCCTGGCACTGTGAGGCAGCAATGCTCACCACTGAGTAACTGTGTTGTCCTTTGGGTTGATGAAGACAGGGCAATGGATGTTGTTTACATGGACTTTAGCAAGATCTTTGACAAGGTCTTTCATTGCAGGCTGATACAGAACGTGAAATCACATGGGATCTGCAGTGAGCTGGTAAGATGGATACAGAACTGGCTTGGTCATGGAAGACAGAAAGTAGGGGTGGAAGGGTATATTTCTGACCGGAGGTCTGTGACTAGTGTGTTCCATAAGGTTCAATGCTGGGACACCTGTTATTTGTTTTATATATATAAATGACATGAAGGAGAATGCATGTGGTCTGATTATCAAGTTTCCATATACAACAAAGATTAGGCAAGCTGCGGTCAGTGAGGAGGGTTGTCAGAGGATACAGCAGAATGTAGATAGACTGGAGATTTGGGCAGGTAAATGTTAGATGAAATTTAATCAGCCAAATATGAATTGATACATTTGGAAGGTCCAATACAGGAGGGAAGTATACAGTAAATGGCAGAACTCTTAGAAGTATTAACAAACACAAAGATCTCGGCAATCAGGTCCACAGTTCCCTGAAAGTGACAATACAAGTGGATAAGGTGGTCAAGAAGGAACTTGACATGCTTGCCTTCATTGGTTGGAGCAGAGAGTACAAATATTTTCAAGTTGTATTGCAGCTGTATGGAACTTTAGTTAGACCACATTTGGAATATTGTATACAGTTCTGGTCACCACACTATCAGAAGGATGTGAAGGCTTTGGAAAGGCTACAGAAAGGGTTTACAAGGACGTTGTATGTTATGCAGGGTATTAGCTATGAGGAGAGATTGAACAAACTTTGTTTTTATTTGAGCGTTGGAGGCTGAAGGATGACCTGATAGAAGTTTACAAAAGTACATTCTTAGGCGATTGTCTGTGTGGAATTCACATATTCTCCCCATGTTTGCATGGGTTTCCTCCGGGTTCTCTGGTTCCTTCCACAGTCCAAGGATGTGCAGGTTAAGTGGATTGGCCAAGGGTTCCAGGGATAGAGTGGGTAGGTCGAGGTGGGATGCTTTTCAAAGGATCCATGGACTTCATAGGCCCAATAGCTTGCTTCCACACTGGAAGGATTCTATGAATTTTCTATGATGCAAGAGGCATAGAAAGGAGAAAGCGAGGATTGCAGATGCTGGAGAGTCAGAGTCGAAAAGTGTGGTGCTGGAAAAGCACAGCAGGTCAGGCAGCATCCAAAGAGCAGGAGAGTTTACGTTTTCAGCATAAGCCCTTCATCAGGAATGTGAAGGGGGAAGGGAGCTGAGAGATAAATAGGAGGGAGGTGTAGGGCTGTGGGCAAGAAGGTGGGATGGCGATAGATGGATGTAGGTCAGAGGTGATTGTGACAGGTCGGTGGGGAAGGTGGAGCGGATAGATGGGAAGGAAGATGGACAGGTAGGTCAGGTCAAGAGGGCAGTGCCAAGTTGGAGGGTTGGATCTGCTCTGAGGTGGGGGATGGGGAGATTTGGAAACTGGTGAAGTAAAAATGTTGATGTTGTGTGGTTGTGGGGTCCTGAAGCAGAAGATGAGGTGTACTTCTTCCACTCAGCGGGTAAATGGCCAGAATGAAAGGTCAGAGTCTTGTTCCCAGGATAGAAATATTAATTACTAACACTTAAGGTAAAAGGGAGAAAGTTTAAAGGAGATGTGAGAGGCAGGTTTTTTCACACAGAAGATGGTAAGTGCCTGGAATGTGCTGCCATAGGAGGTGGTAGATGCAGATACAACAGCAATGCTTAAGAGGCATCTTGACAGATACACCTCTTAAACACAGATATTGTATCTGCTTTTACCAGTTCCTCTGTGGAGAGGCAGAAGGTCTTAGTTTAGAAAAGCATCATGAGACAGTGGGAGTTTGGTGGGCCAAAGGGCCTCTTTCTGAGTAGTACTGTTTTTGTAGCTTGTTCTTTAAATCAGATACTCAGCCTTTTCAATCTTACCTGATGATTCTAATTAATACTAGAAATTAAAGATATGAATTGGACAAACTGAAAAACAGATTTCAAAATGAGTTAGGCTACTTTTGCCCTAGATGTCTACAAGGTTACACATGTCTAGAATTTGGTTAAGTGCATTCACAAAAGTGCTGTAGGGAAGAGTTGAATACAGCAGCCTTTAGTTTCACAATCAGCCTTCAGCAGCTGTTTATAAGACAACCAAGTCAGGGAGGAACAGCTGAGTCACTTCAGTTTCCAATAACTCCTCCAACATCTCAGGAACAGATCAAGTAGCGTTGATACAATGTCACAGCAGAGGCTATACAATCACCCTAGCAGGAAAATCGACGTTTCGGGCAAAAGCCCTTCATCAGGAAGTGCTTTTGCCCGAAACGTCGATTTTTCTGCTCCTCGGATGCTGCCTGAATTGCTGTGCTTTTCCAGCACCACTCTAATCTAGAATCTGGTTTCCAGCATCTGCAGTCCTTGTTTTTACCTATACAATCTCCCCTCAAGGTGGGAAAGCCACAGGCTGAATTTTGCAAGTTCCTTCACCTTCAAACCCCTAAGTGGGCTGGAATGACACAGGGTAATCCCCCTCGCTAATTTAAACCAGCAACATAGAAAAGATTTACCCTGTGCGGTAATCTGTGAAACTTCGAGATGCAAAGAACTATCCCAAAAGTCATTATTTAAAGTAAAAATTAACAACTTTATTTATCTAACAGAGAATAATTAACTAACAACTATTTACAACTCATTCATCTAAACCTATCTTTTACCTTCCCCCCTATAATACCGCTCCAATAAAACCCCCAATTACGATTTACAGAAAAAATTCAATTTCAATTTCAAAACCAACCAACTGTAGAATCCTCTCTTCATATCTTCCTCTGTCTTCTTTTCTTCTTCTTAGGGATTTCTGTTTCACAGGTCATTGATAGATAAATGTACCTTTAAGAGAGCTATTCTCTGGGCAGTCTGCATATGTTGGTGGCTTGGCAGTTTTCCTCCAACTGGTCAATTTTTCCTGATCTTATACCCAAAAGCATCGGATCGTTTCATTCGTTTTAATATTGTCAAAATACTAAATTCAAACTTGAATGGAGTTTAGTATGTTGGGGCATAATTTAAACTGATTGGCCGAATTTGAATTTTTTTTATCTCAAAGCAACCCAGGTACTGCTATCTGCTGAACCATATGTTACATTGTAACTTCTCCAGCACTCAGTGTGCTTGTTAAGTCCTTCAACTCTCTTAAAGGTACAGTACCCCTTACACCTTCATAACAATATGGGTATAAAGTGAAGCCCTTGGAGATGCACAAACCTTCACAGTTTCCCTTTGCACTTTTCTGGATGAATAACTTTCCACTAAGTTTGAAAATAATGTAGTTCAATTTAAAACGAATGCATTAAATCTAAAATAATGCATACAATAAAGTTGGCAGTGATGATTTGGCAAAATACATTAAAAAATACAATGGCATATATCAAATACTAATTGCTATTTAAAAACTTAAATTCTGTATTAATATAAACAAACACATATTTCCTTAAGGTAAAAAAGCTCAACAGTGAAAATGAGTCATCTGTTGCTAACAAAAGAAAGTCAAAATTGCATTAGAAGAATGGAGAAAGTTTGTAACAGGTTTGCCAGAAAAGTAGGATTGGGACCATTTCAGAATTAAAAAAGGAGAATGAAAAAATACTGATAAAGAAAGGGGGAATAGAATATTAATGCATTTGAGACTGGAATAGCAAATCTTTTCAAGGAATTAGATGTAGTTCTTATGACAAAAGAAGATATCATCTATATGGACTTCAGTAAGGCGTTCGACAAGGTTCCCCATGGGAGACTGATTAGCAAGATTAGATCTCACAGAATACAGGGAGAACTAGCCATTTGGATACAGAACTGGCTCAAAGGTAGAAGACAGAGGCTGGTGGTGGAGGGTTGTTTTTCAGACTGGAGACCTGTGACCTCCAGAAGGATCAGTGCTGGGTCTTCTACTTTTTGTCATTTATATAAATGATTTGGATGCAAGCATGAGAGGTATAGCTAGTAAGTTTGCAGATGACACCAAAATTTGAGGTGTAGTGGACAGCGAAGTAGGTTACCTCGGATTAAATTGGGATCTTGATCAGATGAGCCAATGGGCTGAGAAGTGACAGATGGAGTTTAATTCAGATAAATGCAAGGTGCTGCATTTTGGGAAAGCAAACCTTAGCAGGACTTATACAATTAATAGTAAGGTCCTAGGGAGTGTTGCTGAACAAAGACACCTTGGAGTGCAGGTTCATAGCTCCTTGAAAGTGGAGTTGCAAGTAGATAGGATAGTGAAGAAGGCGTTTGATATGCTTTCTTTTATTGGTCAGAGTATTGAGTACAGGAGTTGGGAGGTCATGTTGCAGCTGTATATGTCATTGGTTAGGTCACCGTTGAAATATTGTCTGCAATTCTGGTCTCATTCCTATTGGAAAGATGTTGTGAAACTTGAAAGGGTTCAGAAAAGATTTACAAGGATGTTGCCAGGGTTGGAGGATTTGAGCTATAGGGAGAGGCTGAACAGGCTGGGGCTGTTTTCCCTAGAGTGTCAGAGGCTGAGGGGTGACCTTATAGAGGTTTACAAAATTATGAGGGGCATGGATAGGGTAAATAGCAAAGTCTTTTCCCTGGGGTCGGGGAGTCCAGAACTAGAGGGCATAGGTTTAGGGTGAGAGGGGAAAGATATAAAAGAGACCTAAGGGGCAACTTTTTCACACAGAGGGTCGTTCGGCTATGGAATGAGCTGCCAGAGGAAGTGGTGGAAGCTGGTACAATTGCAACATTTGGATGGGTATATGAATAGGAAGGGTTTGGAAGGATATAGGATGGGTGCTGGCAAGTGGGATTAGATTGGGTTGGGATATCTGGTCGGCATGGACAAGTTGGACCGAAGGGTCTGTTTCCGTGCTGTATATCTCTATGACTCTATGACTGTATAAATGGGGAGAAAGCAGGATGAGGGTACTGATTTGGATGATCAGCCATGATCATAATTATTGGCATGGCAAGCTCGAAGAGTATGGAAGTTTGTATAAATCATTTTGCAACATTATAGGCATGGAAGGCACACCAGATGTGCTCAGGATATTACATCTCTTAACAATAGATAGGTGTCATTAGAGTCTGATAAAACAACTTGAAATTCAGGAGGGCTACATCTGAGTCCATCTACTGTCAGAACAACTGTTGGTTAAGCAACATTTTGAAATGTAGAAGGAAAGTGGACTAACAGGAACAATTGCTTCACCTGAAGGACATACTTTGGACCAAATAGTTACATGATAGCAAAAGAATCTGCCAAAAGGCAGCCACTAACTGCTTTATAAAAGCTAAGAAAAAGATATTTTCATTATTGTTCACAATTTATTTAGCTATTGAGGCATTTTTACACTGAAATACAACTTTGTGGCAGGACCTAACAAAAGCGTGTGGTGGCAGCAACAACAGCATTTCCAATCCTAAGTCTAATAGCAGGGCATGACCATCCAAAAATCTACAAGCAACTACAGCCACAGAATGTAAGCTCAGACGAACATAACATGGCTGAGTCTTTGATCTTGCCGTAGATATCATCAAAAATCCTGCAAATAGTAGCAGCATGATTCCAAAATTTCCTTCCCAGAATTGGAAGCCGGCAATCCTCCTTACTGAGTAAAATTTGTTTAGGCAATGGATAGCACTATGTTTCCTGAACGTGGCTATGTCTAGCCATATAAACAAGCCATCACATGATAATAGCCTTAAGAAATGAAGGTTTCCACAGACTGAACACATCATGACTGTCAAAAGACAACTTCATGGACTCAGAAACAAATAGAGCTCATCTTTCAGTGTGAAACCTAAGTTAAGCTTGTTTTTCACATATACCATCTTAAATTTTAACTTTCAAATAGCAACCAAAGGAGATTATGGATCAGTTTGTGAGCCATTGCAGAGATAAGGGGCATAACTGTGACTTTTCAGAGGCAGAATTAGCTGATAGAATCATCAAACACATGGTAACTTCTACCAAAGAACATCAAAAGGAACTTTCGAATCAACCCAAAGGTTACAGTTTTGAACTATTCATAAAAAGTAATGCAAGTATGAAACAGTCCTAATGGGAAGAAAGAGTTTACAGGCTCTGTGCTGTATATTTGCCATTTTTATGGTAACCTATTCAAACAAATCCAATAAGACATGCAGATAGTGCAGTCTCATATATGCACCCAGAATTTGACCATCTTTCAATGACATATGGAAGGCAGCTGGCATGAGAGAACACTAGAAGAGCCAGTGCAAGAAACCAAAGCCAAAACAGATGGCTCAACACCATGACAAGACACAGTTGGACACAAGGCAGGTACAGCATTCCAGAAAACAAAGGGAGCATACTAAATATGACAAACTGTAAATCCAAACATGACCAGATGGACTGTTAGATTGAATGATAAGGATGATCAGACCATTAACAAACACAATGAGCAGACATTTCAAACAGTCATCATCATAGATCGTATTGACACTGTGGTATCCTCCAAAGCCTTTGTCACTGTTCACATTGTATGCTGACACAAGTTTGGGAAACATAGACTGTGGACAAAAATCAATATAGGTTCAAGCATTGTGCACACTGAAAAGCATATTACAGCAGAATTGGAAAGTGACGGATCAACCAACCACTGTCATGTACATAGATTTCAATAGATCAAAGATTCATCCCTAGGATCCATCATATTCAAATGTCTCTATAACAGCTGACAATGGTCATTCCAGTTGGTCTACATTGTGAACACCACAGGTGCAGCGATTCCATGTGTGCATTGGTTATCACTTATAACATTGCTAAGACAATGGCAAAGACAACAGATCAGAAAGGTGACCTTATCACTTCCACTGCTAATTAAACATTGTTATACTTGAAGAGATTCAAAAGGAATAAATATTTCAAAGTGATATAGCATTGCATATACATGCAGATACTATTCCTTTCATTGATCCTTCATGTAAACGTAGATTCATATTCAGTGGAAGCTGAAAGTGAAACTTGAAAACATAGCAAGAGAAAGCATAATTGAAAAGTTTCAGGACCGCAACAATTAGTATAGCTCCATCTTATACATCATCAAAAATTATCCTTCTATATGTGTTTTTTTTGGACACCAAAGATGGAATCTTCTAAGAGTCTGAAATGAACAGATCATGGCAAGATTTACGACAGAATCACGTGAGAAATATGTTGCTTCTTGTATGCATCGGTCAAGTGCCACGATGAGTTTCTCACTAAATAGTAGCAAGCTGCAAACTAAGAGGGACTATGGCTTGTTAACTGAGTTATTAATGGCTTATTAATTTTCAGCTTCCTATCTTACTAAACGTATCACAAAAGCTAGATGTCTGGAATTCTCAACATAGAAATCAGAGGGGGAAGCTGGTGACTTCAGCTCATAGCTTGCTCCAAAGGAATTCCATGTTGGACACTCAGCATTTACATTTCAGGCTACACTCCATGGCACCAATCACATGCATCCCACATCCACAGACGTTGGCATTCGACATGTACCACCCTCATGGCACATTTCTGATCCACTTACAGGATGCTTCTGTACTTTAATGCTGCATCTCAGACTGTACCAACAACTATCAGTGTAAGGCTGCTATGTACTCAGGGACATGCACCAAGTTTATGGATTGGACCAGGTTGCATCTCCAGCCAGTTCCCTTGCTCTCATATAGCCCAGTCATCCTGAGCCTGCTTGGATGCTCACAGCATTATCTTGCCTTGCCCTTCTGTGCATGACCCGTTCAGCCAAAGATACCAGGCTCACAGTACTGTTGTCTTGCTGTGCTGGGATGCTTGTCATTAATGTCAGCAGTCATTAGTCACAGCTTCATAGCTTCATCTGCTAACCAAAGAAGATTTAAGGCTATAAAAGCAGCTCCACTCAATGAAGAATACTGATGTTTAATAACGATATCTAAGTTCTCTGTAATATCACTTCCATTAAAACAAAATATAATATACATTTGCCCTTTCTTTCCAATTCTAGTATTGCCTTCGACCCAAGGTTGTGTGGACGACAGTCTATTTCAGTCTCATTATGGTAAAAACTATGACTGCAGATGCTGGAAACCAAATTCTGGATTAGTGGTGCTGGAAAAGCACAGCAGTTCAGGCAGCATCCAAGGAGCAATAAAATTGACGTTTCGAGCAAAAGCCCTTCATCAGGAATACTGCTGTGCTTTTCCAGCACCACTCATCCAGAGTCTCATTATGGTGAAGTGTCTAAGAAGTTTGATATGTTTGCTCTATAGGATTCTGGTTTGCACTCAATAATTTGTTGATTTTAGGTGGTTCGAATCACCCCAGATCCCTGGTTCTAGACACTGGACTTGTTTAGGGAATGTGAAATGAAGAAAACAGTAAGCAGGGATTTCAGGGCAAAAGAATCCCTGCATTTATTTGAATATGAAAAGGTAAGTATAATACAAGAAATACAGGTTCAAAACATTAAACAGTGAAATTAACACTATGAATTATACATAGGACAATAGTTAAATACACTATTAAATTTAACACAAATTAAATACTATTAGAAACTAAACGGCAGTTTTAATCACAGGAATTTTAATCAGGCTTCCTACCCTTGGGGGTCCCAGGCACTGTCTCCACCCACTTTTCCCTCCCTGCTACCTAGGTTGGAAACGTTGGGGTCTCGGGAGTTTAAGCTCACCACTGAGGAACACATGATTTTGAGGTACAGCTGGCTATTTCCACTTGCCGTACTCCCTCCCGGATGAAGACTTAAGACTGCATAGGCCTTTAGTCTGGGTTGAGTCTGCATCTGAGGATGCATATTGAATCTGTTGGGTAAATACTTGGTTTTCCTTACTTCTTGGTGGCTTAGCGGGCCTTTTTTTTTTAAACAGGACATGTCTGAGGCCTTGTGGTGTCAGTTGAGTCAGTGGTTTTCGGAATTTGTTGGTTCAGAGGTTCGCTGGTCATGGTTAGTTGCCATTGGTTCCTCTGGTTCAGAACAGGCCTGTGTCAAAAGCTCTCGGAATTGCTGTTAGATTTCCTCATCTGGAGACAGCTCTTGAAAATAGCTGCTGGAATTAGCTGTTGGCTCCATGAAATGTTTCTGGAGCTAGCTCTTTGGCACGCTTCTTGGGATCGCTGCATTTGGAACACTATCGGGGTAAGCTTTCTCAGGGATAGCTGCCTGGAAATCATCTGGGGATAGCTGTGTGGATCACTGTTTCACGTGAGATTGAGGCCTGCAACTATATCGATTGTGGGCCCATTACCTTCATGCCAAATCTGTGTTTGCCATTGCATTTCTGGTGTTCCTTTTGAAATCAATGGGTTTCTTCAATAGTTACAAGCATGTGTGAATGATTTTCGATTGAAGTTGAATGTCCAGTATCTCTGTGAATGTATTTCATTTGAAGTTGAAAGTTTGGTACCTCTGTATGCCCCACACTGTCTGTGCTGGGTAGCCCCAGGTATGAAAGGTAGTTTCTGTGAAAGGTGCCTGTTTTGGACGGGGGTGGACAAAATTTAAAGTCACACAACATTAGGTTATAGTCCAAGAGGTTTAGTTTGAAGTACAAGCTTTCAGAGCGCTGCTCGTTCATCAGATAGCTAGTGGAGTAGGATCATAGGACCCAGAATTTATACCCAAAGATCATATATTGATATGATATATTGAACAAAACTAGATTGCAATCTACATTTGTTCAATATATCTCATCAGTGTATGATACTATGATCGGTTGCTATAAATTATGTCCCATGATCCTATTCCACTGGCCACCTGATGAAGGAGCAGTGCTTCAAAAGCTTGTACTTCCAAATAAACCTGTTGGACTATACCTTGATGTCGTTTGATTTTTAACTCAATCTAGAGTGTTAAGTTTGATTGATTGTTCTCTTAGAGTGGAGTAGTAAATTGGAATTTCAGCCTGAACATAATCCCAGACAGAAACCATCCTAGCTCTGTGTGTGTTTGTTGCAGCCTGAGGTCAGGCTGGATTTTGTCCAGTGTTTTAGACATTAGAAAAGTCTAGGGTTTTGTCCAGTATTTTAGATGATAGGATTTTTGCTCAATCCTACAACTCCTACATCCAATTCCCATTTTATTATATTTATTGTCATCTCTGCATATCAGAATTTGTCTTGTTGATTTTTACTGTCAGGAGAATTTAAACCTTGTTGCACATCTGTAGGAGTTCAGCTTGCCCCTCTGTGCCCCCTATTGCTGGGATGCATGCAGACTGCTATGGGATATGTTTACATTTATGCTGATGCAGCAGTGCCCTGAGCTCTCTCTTTGCCCTTCTGTAAAACTTGCTAGGTTGGGAACTTGCCAGTAAAATTCTGTTATGGTATCCACTGTGGTCTGTTTTGTGGTCTTTTTTTTTTCTGAACCTTTGGCCATTGCTGGAATTTCTGAGTCCCCATTTCTTCTCCATTTCTGAGAGTTTTGGTATTCTGTGGTCAAGTAACTTGCCACAAATTCTATTGAGGGTCTTCTCCATTTTTTCAGGCACAGGCTTTATGAGTTATTTATGCCACATATACCTAGAAAGATGCAGTGAAAAATGTTTTGTTGCCATAATTGGTGTATTTTAAGTTACAAAAAGGAATTACATAAATACAGCCCATCTTCTGTACAAAAGGGTCTTCAATACAGCTTCAAGGCTTCTGTAAGATCTCTTTAAGGCGTTCTGCATCTCAAGGAGTCACGGTCCAGATAGAATGGTGACAACTATGCTTCAGACACATTGCAGCCAGGAGTCCTTACACTGGGCACCACTATCACTGTAGCTGACACCCCGCCCGGGTTTCCCCATGATGTCAGAAGTGGATGAAAAAAAAGAAAGAAAAAGACAAGAAAGGAGAGAGAAAGGGGATGCAGCTGGCCTGGAGCGGATGGGCTCAGGATGCCATACCAGATGAGACTCAAAATCTATTGTTCACTAGCCTCTACTTCAGGTGTTTTATCCACCTCTGGATTCTAATCACAGAATGGCCATGTGTTTTCTTTTTCTCCCTGTTACTGGCATGTCATTGAGCTTTCTTTATATTCTTACTGCCACTCACCTCAGGTTCCATGGGTCTGATCAGCATTGTCACTACGTAGAAATGTGTGATCTATAGTCTTGTAAGTGAAGACCAAGCTTTGTTGAACATAACTACATATAGCTGATGGTGGGAGAGATCCTTATCAGGAACATCATTGACCCATGCTCCAGTTCCCTGAGGTCTAATATCACAATTGCATGGCTTCCTTTCACACATGGTCAGTTTCTTACTGCAAAAGCATATTTCTTCTTCCTCTACATGCAGTGGGAAACATCCATTCACCATCTTTCCTGTCAAATCCCTTCAGGATCTTTTAAATCCAATTCAATGCAGTTAAAAGCCATTCAGCCCATTGAGTCTGCACCAACCCTCCAAAGAGCATCCCACCTAGTCCTACATTAATCCACCTAGCCTATACATCCCACTACGGGAATATTTTAGCATGGCCAATTTACCTGATACCACACCTTTGGACTGAGGGAGGAAACCGGAGTGCCCAGAGGAAATTTATGCAGATACTGAGAGAACAGGAAAACTCCACACAGACAGTCACCCAAAGGTAGACCTGAACCTGGATCCCTGGATCCGTGAGGCAACAGTGCTAGGCACTAAGCCGCCCAAGATCATTTCATTAAGATAATCTCTCATGTACTCAAATTCTAATGAATATAGACCCAACCTCTTCAATCTTTCTTTAAGAATTAATCCTATTCATCCAGGAATCAGTTGAGTGAACATTCACTGATCTGCTTCCAATGCAATTATGTTATTTCTTAACTAAAGAGACCAAAACTGTACACAGTACTCTAAGATGTGATGTCACTAGTGCCCTGCATAAGTGAAACATAATTTCACTACTTTTATATTCCATTGCTTGAAATATACAATATCTCAATTATATTCCTATTCACTTGCTGTCCTGCATTCTCACCTTTTTCATGTATTTGTGCACCAGTATATCCAGATGCCCCTGTATCACTGAGTTCTTGAAATCTCTCTCATTTAAATAGTGCACTGTTATTCTATTCTTGCTGCCAAGTGGACAAGTTGTCACTTTCCCACATTATATTCTATCTGCCACTCACTTAACCTATATAAATTCTTTTGTGATCTTCTCTTCACAACTTATTCATGTCACTGATTAAAGGATCACCAATACTCCAATTTCATAACACAGCAGAGGCTAAATATGCCTTGTAAGTGAAAACAATTTGTGAAAATATTGTGTAAGATGCATGCTCAAAGTGTCTATCAACAACCCAAGACAACTATTCAACTATTGAATAGGAAAGGTTACTTTTGGTTGTCAGAACCTAACGTCTTCATATGTACAAATTTTAAAAATATATTTATAATAGAAACAGAACAGAAATTGCTCAAGATGATTTCGCAAAACCATTAACTTATAAACCATTCAGACTACAACCCTTACCTGTAAAAATGCTTTTAAAGTATGATTATTTAATGCTTTTCTCTTTACAATTATCATGGTTTGGTTTTAAAGAACATGAATTTTGCTGGAAAAATAAAGCAAAGGTTTCATTTTTAGCTCCTTAAAGGTCCTAAATTTATGAACATAATTAAGGTAAACTTGTTTTAATGATCAATTAATCTGGACATGTGGTCAATTTTGCAAACAGGTTTGATTCTAATGTAATGTACTGAGAAAACCAGTGCACACTTGAGCAAGTAATATAACAAAGCAGAGGTAAATTAATTGTTCTAATGCAATGTGTCATTCATTTCCAGGACAGTTTTTAATTTCTCTCTCTTCTGTATTGTTACTACACAGGGGTTATCAAAGAAGAGAGATGATTATGAGAAAAATCATTATTATTTTGGAATAGGAAGCTCAATTTGTAGTATGCTTAATCTTGCATACAAAAATACTGACAATGTAAAAATGCAACAAAATGTGTTAAATAAAAAATATTACATAAAGTAAAATTATTATATTTGTATTGTCTCCCCAGTAGTTAATGGAAATGTTGCATGCCAAGGATTTTTCATGCCCCATGAGAATAAATATTTACATATTACATGACTTTCTCAAATTTGTTAGTGAGAGTCAGAATTGTAGGAAGATGTGTTCATTGGTCCCTCATGATTTGCATCAATTCAATTGAATGCTGATGGTTTCAGGCAGTGGAAATACCAATTCAGAGGCATTACAGCTATAATACTAACCTTTAAAGATCACGTCCACTGCTTTGTAGAGTTTACAAAGCAGTTTTGAATAACAAATGTTACATGATGAGATAGATATTGAGAATATTATTATCTGTTCATGTCTTTGGATCCATGGGAGTATTCGTGCCTCAAATCAAAAGTTCATGTTAGAATCATAGTATTTTGCAGTGATGAAGGTGGCCATTTATTAAGTTATGGGCAAAAGTGGATACTACAGATACTGGAGATTAGAGTCAAGATTAGAGTAGTGCTGGAAAAGCACAGCAGGTCAGGCAGCATTTGAGGAGCAGGAAATTCGATGTTTTGGGCAAAAGCCCTTCATCATTCCTGAAGTAGGCTTTTCCAGCACTACTCTAATCTACTTGCTAAGTTATGCCCATTCTGATACTTTGAACATTGGTTCAATTTGTCCCAAATTCCATGTTTTTTTTTCTATAACCCAGCAAATCAATCCTCTTCAACACCAATCCAGAAGTAGGAACAGATACTCTGAACTGACACTTTAATGTAGCACTGAGGAAGTGCCATTGTGCTACAATTAAAGCAAAATGTTACATATGCTAGAAATCAGAAATAAACACAGAAAGTGCTGGACTCCATGAATTCTGAAGAAGAGTCATACTGGACTCTAAATCTTAACTCTGTTTCTCTTTCTCCATAGATGCTGTCAGACTCACTGAGTTTCTTTCTAGTAATACATGTTGTGTTATGTCTCACAGTTATTATGTCAGTTTACCTGTAAGAGACATGTTTATGATATCATTTGATCATAGGAAGATATAAAGGTCTCAGAGTCCATTGTAACTTGAGCCAGTTCAACATGACCATTGATGAAAGCAATCTGTTCTTTGTAACCAAAGATCCTAATAATAACCGAAACACTTCTGTAAATTTGAATAGCTGTAACAAATCTTCCGTTTGATTCTTCAACACCACATTACCGATGTCCAACTCTTACATTACAGGAGATAACATAAGCATTCTCACATAAGGTACAAGTATCTGTTGGAGCAAAATGCACATCAATACAAATGCCATCTTAAAGATGTGATATTAAACTATCAGACATAAAAGAACAGTGAGGGATTTATCCCGGTGTTCTGACCAATAATGTCAATAAAACTATAAATCAGTTAATTTATTTCACTCATGTTTGTGGGATCATTTTGGAAACTTTGCAGAATCTCCACAACTCTAGGAAAATTGAACCTCACTCAATCTTTCGGTGTGTCTCGTCCCTTTTTCTTTGTTTGTCTTTTAATTCTAAACTAAAGCTTACACAAAGATGAGGAGGATTTTTTTTTCTCAGACGGTATCAATCAGTGGAATTCTTTACCATTGAGGACTGTAGAGGCTGGGATGTTAAGTATATTCAAGGCTGAAATAGACAGAGTTTTAGTCAGTAAGAAAATCAAGGATATCTTAGTAAGGACTACCAGATCATCATGATTTTGTTGAAATTGGAGCAGATTCAATGGGTTGAATGGCCTATTTACACTTTTACATCTATGGTATTTTCTAAAACAGAATGAACTGAATAGAAAAATCGAAGTATTAAATTTCCCTTGCAGTTTGGGTTACAAAGGGAATGCTGGCCTCAGTAGCATCAAGACATCTGCAGACATTGCAAGATGACTTCCAGCAACTCAGAGGGAAGTTCTTCCTGAATTGCTGTGGCCAACACTGTAAGGTGGTGAAAATGCTGTTTCATATGAAGAATGTTCTCATCATCTCAATACAGTGGATTTTAAAAATCCTCATCACTCATTCCATTTCCTTGACTCATCCTCCAGTTGACAGAAGCTGAGATTCTGAGGATCAAATGGTGCCTTCTATTTGGACAGAAGAGATATAAATCCCCAGACATGACCTGCATAGAAATCTGCTGTTAAAGGATCATCATATGGCCCTTGTTGGCCAAAGTGGAATTATAGGTTTCATTGCAGAAATACTATACAGCATGACATGAGATTACAGCCTCTGGAAAGAGTATAGCACTACTCCTGCTCTCTCATCTTCATCACATTCCATGGAAGGTGAGCCATTGTGGTTTCCCTGCATCTTTGCATCATTAGGGCCCCTGTAGCTGCAAGTTCCATTGTATATAGTTGGCTCAACCTTTGGCCCTGGGATTGTAGATGCATTTATTTATTATCCATTCTTGCAGCAGCTAGTGACAGGCATGTGCACAATTTTTATGTGTAGATTCACTGGACATAGTTCCATTGGGCTTATTGTGACAATATTAGAAACAAAGCAGCTCTTAGGTGATCTTTTAGAAGTTGCAGAATAACATTTGAACAGGGTCTTCCAAAACACAGGGCCATGGAAACCCCTGAAAAGAAGGCTAGTGGGAAGCCTTACATTGATGTTTTTACCCTGATACAGACATCTATTGCACACTCCTTTTGGTGCATAGACAGTAGGAGATTATATGTGAGGAACAATAATGAAGACTTCTCCATTCCTCACTTAATCCCAATCTAATACATGAAAGGCGGCATGGCATATAGGATAATAGGGTCGATATTTTACTGTCCAAAGTCTCAAAAGAGTAGCTCCTGCACCCTACAGAGACAATAGGACCTTGGAAGGTGATTGCTACTTTGGCAACTATGGTAAATCACCATATGATTGTTTGTTTGTGTCCCATAATCATTAGTAAGATTATTCATAACGTTGTATCATGATGTGACGAAGAGTGTTTAGGGCCAGAATATTTAGTTGACAGGATAAGTCAATGTGTAAGGTCCACATACAGCATTTTTAAGTATGGATGTCATTCGTCTATATTATGTAGGTATCTATTTAATGCTATTGTCCTTTGAAGGACTTTACATCATTCAAAGGTATATCCCCCCCTCTCATAAAATGAAACATTTATTCCCATCCACCCAAGGGGTGAATGCGGGAATTTTTATCTTTACTGTGAACTTGCCATTTGGAAAAGGATGAAAAGAAACAGCAGTTGAACTTCCTGGAATCAGAAAGAGGCTTAGCTTCTCAGTCTAGGTCTCTCCCAAATCATCATATACCCTTTCTGGTTGTGATGTCTCGGATAGTGTTTTCAGGATCCTTAAGGGGGAGGGGAGCAGCCCCAAGACATGGTCCACATAGGCACGAAAGACATAGGTAGGAAAAGGGATGGGGGATTTAAGGCAGAAATTAAGGGAGCTAGGGTGGAAGCTTAGAGCTAGAACAGAGTTGTTAGGACTGGTTTGTTACCCATGCCATGTGCTAGCGAGGCGAGGAATAGGGAGAGAGAGGAGTTGAACACGTGGCTACAGGGATGGTGCAGGAGGGAGGGTTTCGGATATTTGGGTAATTGGGGCTCATTAAGGGATAGGTGGGACCTCCACAAACAGGATTGTCTCCACCTGAATCAGAGGGGTACCTATATCCTGGGAGAGTGGGGAATGGAATTTGCTTCTGCTCTTCAGTTTAAACTAATTCAGCAGGGAGAGAGAAACCTAAATTGTAATTCCAGTGTCCAGGAGGTTGAGAGTAGTTAGGTCAGATATAAGGTTTCAAGGTCACAAGAGTGCACTGGCAAGCAGGTAGGTGGTTTAAAGTATGTCTATTTCAACGCCAGGAACACCCGGATTATGGTGGGTGAATTTGCAGCATGGGTTGGTATCTGGGACTTCAATGCTGAGGCCATTTCGGAGACATGGATAGAGCTTGTTGTAAATTCCGGGTTTTAGATATTTCAATAAGAATAGAGGAGATAGTAAAAGAAGGGGAGGTGTTGCATTGTTAGTCAAGGACAGTGTTATGGTGGCAGAAAGGACATTTGAGGACTTATCTACTGAGGTAGTATGGGCTGAGGTTAGAAACAAGAAAGGAGAGGTCACCCTGTTGGGAGTTTTCTATAGACTTCCGAATAGTTCCAGAGAGGTAGAGGAAAGGATAGCAAAGATGATTCTGGATAGTAGCACGGATAAAAGGGTAGTTGGTTTGGGGGTCGTTAACTTTCCAAATATTGACTGAGAATACTATAGTTCAAGTACTTTAGATGGGTCAGTTTTTGTCGAATATGTGCAGGAGTGTTTCCTGACAGAGTGTGTAGAAAGGCCATCAAAGGGCGAGGCCACACTGGATTTGGTACTGGGTAATGAACTCGGCCAGGTGTTAGATTTGGAAGTAGGTGAGCACTTTGGTGATAGTGACCACAAATCGGTTATATTTACTTTAGCGATGGAAAGGGATTGGTATATACTGCAGGGCAAGAGTTATAGATGGGGAAAGGCAATTATGATGTGATTAGGCAAGATTTTGGATGCATAGGCTGGGAAAGGAAACTGCAGGGGATGGGCACAATTGAAATGTGGAGCTTATTCAAGGAACAGCTACTGCATGTCCTTGATAAATATGTACCTGTCAGGCAAGGAGGAAGTGGTCGAGTGAGGGAGCCGTGGTTTACTAAAGAAATTGAATCTCTTGTCAAGAGGAAGAAGAAGGCTTATGTTAGAATGAGACATGAAGGCTCAGTTAAGGAGCTTGAGTTAGCCAGGAAAGACCTAAAGAGAAGAGCCAGGAGGTGACATGAGATGTCATTGGCAGATAGGATCAAGGATAACCCTAAAACTTTCTGGAGGTATATCAGGAATAAAAGAATGACTAGAGTAAGCTTAGGGCCAATCAAGGACAGTAGTGGGAAGTTCTGCGTAGAGTCTGAGGAGATGGGAGAAGCGCTAAATTAATATTTCTCGTGAGTATTCACACTGGAAAAAGACTTTATCTAGAAGAATGGGACGAGATGGGATTGAGGTTCACAAGGAGGAGGTATTAGCAATTCTGGAAAGTATGAAAATAGATAAGTACCCTGGGCAGGGTGGAATTTATCCTAGGATTCTCTGGGAAGCCAGGGAGGGGATTGCAGAGCCTTTGGCTTTCATCTTTATGTCATCATTGTCTGCAGGAATAGTGCCAGAAGACTGGAGGATAATAAATGTTGTCCCCTTGTTCAAGAAGGGGAGTAGAGACAACCCTGGTAATTATAAATCAGTGAGCCTTACTTCGATTGTGGGTAAAGTGTTGGAAAAGGTTACAAGGCATAGGATTTATAATCATCTAGAAAGGAATAAATTGATTTGGGATAGTCAACACGGTTTTGTGAAAGATAAGTCGTGCCTCACAAACCTTTCTGAGTAGTTTGAGAAGGTGACCAAACGTGTGGATGAAGGTAAAGCAGTTGATATGGTGTTTATGGATTTCAGTGAAGCGTTTGATAAGGTTCCCATAGTAGGTTATTACACAAAAAATAGAGGAATGGGATTGACGGTGATTTAATAGTTTCAATCAGAAATTGGTGAGCTGCAAGAAGACAGAGGGTGGTGGTTGATGGGAAATGCTCTTCCTGGAGTTCATTTACTAGTGGTGTACCACAAGGATCTGTTTTGGGGCCACTGCTGTTTGTCAAGTTTATGAATGACCTGGATGAAGGCTTAGAAGGATGGGTTAGTAAATCTGCAGATGACACTAAGGTCAGTAGAGTTGTGGATAGTGCTGAAGGATGTTGCAGGTTACAGAGGGACATGGGTAAGCTGCAGAGCTGGGCTGAGAGGTGGCAAATTGAGTTTAATATGGAAAAGTATGAGGTGATTCACTTTGGAAGGAGCAACAGGAATAAAGAGTACTGGGCAAATGGTAAAATTCTTGATAGTATAGATGAGCAGAGATCTCAGTGTCCATGTACATAGATCCCTGAAAGTTGTCACCCAGATCGATAGGGTTGTTAACAGGGTGTACGATGTGTCAGCTCTTGATTAGATTGGATTAGATTAGATTCCCTACAGTGTGGAGACAGGTCATTTGACACAACAAGTCCTCACTGGCCCTCCAAAGTATAACCCACCCAGACCTAATTCCCTCTGACTAACGCACCTAACACTATGGGCAATTTAGCATGGCCGATTCACGTTACCTGCACATCTTTGGATTGTGGGTGGAAATCAGAACACCCGGAGGAAACCCACGCAGACACAGGAAGAAAATGCAAACTCCACACAGACCGTCACCCGAGGCTAGAATCGAGCCCAGTCCCTAGTGCTGTGAGGCTGCACTGCTAACCACTGAGCCACCGT
Organism: Chiloscyllium punctatum; assembly: GCF_047496795.1. Taxonomy (NCBI): domain Eukaryota; kingdom Metazoa; phylum Chordata; class Chondrichthyes; order Orectolobiformes; family Hemiscylliidae; genus Chiloscyllium; species Chiloscyllium punctatum. The sequence goes on along the minus strand of NC_092746.1, from coordinate 54,713,622 downwards.
GCTGCCTTTTATTGGTAAAAGGATTGAGTTTCAGAGCAATGGGATCACGTTGTAGCTGTACAAAGCTCTGGTGTGCCATACTTGGAGTATTGTGCGCAGCTCTGGTCACTGCATTATAGGAAGGATGTGGGACAGTTGGAAAGGGTTCAAAGGAGATTAACTAGGATGTTGCCTGGTATGGAAGGAATGTCTTATGAAGAAAGGCTGAGTGACTTGAGGCTGTTTTGGTGAAAGAGAAGAAGATTGAGATATGACTTAACTGAGATATATAAGATAATCAGAGGGTTAGATGGGGTGGACAGTGAGAAAGTTTTTTTCCTCAGATGGTGATAGTTAGCATGAGGGGACATAGCTTTAAATTGAGGGGTGATAGATATAGAACAGTTGTCAGAGGTAGTTTCTTTACACAGAGTAGCTAGGGTAGGAGAATGCCCTGCCTGCAACAGGTGTAGACTCACCAACTTTAAGGGCATTTAAATGGTCATTAGATAAACATGTAGATGAAAATGGAATAGTGTAGGTTAGATGGGCTTCAGATTGGTTTCACAGATTACTGTGCTGTAATGTTTTATGTTCTAAAAAACAGAAATTGCTGGAGAAACTCAGTAGATGTGGCAACATTTGGGGAGACAAAACAGAGTGAACATTTTAAGTCCAGTGGTTCTTCAGAATGGAGTTATATTGCAAAGAATTTAACAAAGTCAAGGATCTGCATTAATTAGCCTCAGGCTGTGTGAAGTTTGTACATTCTCCCCATGTCCATGTGGGTTTCCTTCAGGTGCTCTGGTTTCCTCCCACAATCCAAAGACGTGCAGGTTAGTTGAACTGGCCATGCTACATTTCCCATAGTGTTCAGGGATGTGTAGGTTAGGGGTAAATGTAGAGTTATAAGATTTTTTTTGTTTATAATGTTTTTTCAATTTTATCCCTGAGTAAAAATTTCTTTAGTTGTAACTGATCTATTGTCCTTCTTAGAATATAGCACTAACATTTGTTGTCCAGTAACCCACCAGCTCAATTCCGTTTTCTATGAACTATTAAATGTAAGTAATAGTGTTTCACAACTTCTAATCTTTGTAAATGTAAACCAACCAGATCAGCGATTTTGTCCTGTTTCATTAATTAATCAATTATTTCCCCTTTTCTACATTAAATGCCTTTTCTTAACATTACAGAACTATTCTTATGTTATGCCCACCTTGTTAATACAGCTGATGAATATTGTAACAGACTACACCTTCTATGAACTAAAAGTTAGAAAAGTGGACATTCCTTTAAAAAATTCCAGAAGGCTTCTCATCAGTGCCCTCAATGGGCAAATGAATCAACCTGATCACCCCAGCATAATGGCCTGCATCAAAATAAGCTCAGAGTGGGACCATGGTAGCAGGCAGCAGACAGCACACCAGGTAGTAGCAGGAAATTGCTGACATGCCTGTTTTCAGGCCTGACTGCTTATTACTATTAAAATTCAACTCCATCTGTGTCGAACTGTTGACTGTATGTTTTCTTAATAGATAACTGTCCTAAGAAGTTCACAATTGTCTCAGCTACAAATGCAATTCAATATTTTACAGAAGTAATGTAATTTGGAGAAGAAATTTTGATTTAATATTGTATGAGATGTTGCTTGACAATTAAAACATAACTTACTGCAGCTGTACTTCAGTTGTTTTATCTTAAAGGTTTCTCTTGCTCCTGAAATGCAGAAAGAAAATAGTTCATAAATAATGAATTTTGAAAACCGATACTGAAAATACAAAGCCAGTCCTATGCATTTTTTGCTTTAATTGGAAAAAGAGAACAAGTTACATTTTTCAGTGTTAGAAACTAAAAGATCTTGTCTACAACGAATTTACTATGCCTATTGTTATGAATCCAGCTGATGTTAGTATCAAATAAGTCAGCTCCCAGAGTAAAACCTGGCTTGTTAAGCTAACCTTTTTTTAAAACAATTTTGAAGTCTGTTATTCAGCACATTCATAAGAGTCTGCCAGTATGCTTTAACACAAATAATAAAACATATGTAGAATTAGGAAACATATTACACTAGACAAAAATGTTGGGAAAGATTTGATTGGTAACACATCCAGGAAAGGATTTAAGCTCATACTACCCCTTTTTCTGCAATATCTTTACCAACAACCAAGCCTGAGTGAAGAGCTAGAGTACCTTCAAATAGGCTTCTTTTCCAGATTGGTACAGCTGCAACCAATTTGATTGCTGCAATTGCGAGATGCTGTTTTCTTCCGTTGGTATCTCACCATGAAATATTAAAATTAACTGCAAAGTAAATTCACTATCAATTTAACTTCAGAGCAAACATGTATGTTCTCAGCTGTCTTGTCTCCACGCTGTCTTTTTATAAATGCACTGAACTGGTAACCTCCATTTCTTGACATCAAAGTTGTAAAACCTCATGAAAATGCAAATATGCAAACATGCCTTCAGACTCCCCAGTACAAGCTCCTAAGACCTCTAGACCAATGTCTTCCTTCTTCACACATATAAAAAAATATAAATTAAGCTTAAAATTCTGTTTCATGTACATTTCCCATTTCCCATTTGGCTTAGAGTGACTTTTTCTCACAATCTTCTGCTTTTCACCTCATAAATGTTGTAACTGGGCTTTTGGGCATCTTTCTTGGGCAATAGCACAGCCAGTGATTTGCATGAGCTCACTACTATCAGGACCTTTCAGATTTCATGTCTCTAGTGCAATTTTCAAAGACCAGCTACATTCTACGAAATATACTTCAGACTAGGAAAGGAAAACTTTCTCATCTCTTAATGGATAGGAATCTGGAGAAGTTGGTGGACAGCTGATGGAAAGGAAACAGGTATTTTCTAGTCAACTAACACTGGAAGCTCAGTCAACCTGGATACAAACTGCAGCCTACATCAGTGCTGCATCCTGGGTGAAACAGGATGCCCAGGAATGCAGGAAGAAGGTTAATAATTTATGTTGCTCGAGAGAAAGTGCCAACATCTTCCCACTGCTGCCTCACATTCAAAAGGGACACTATCCATTCTAATTCTGCCTCTGCATACACATCACTCCTGGGTCTGTGAACTACAATTCAATATTGATCATCTCTCGTCAATGGCTTTCACGCACTTCATCTTCTCAATCTACTAATCTTTCTGTCTTCATTTTCAACTCACTCACTGGGGTCACTTCGCCACGTTTTTCTGTTCATGCATTCATTTCCACCATACTCAATTCCTCCTTTTGTCTGAGTGCAGCAAACTTTGGCTTACTTCCACACTGACACCCCTACCTGATATCCCCAGATGTCTCACACTGAATAATCTAATATACAAAATCTTTCATAAAAATCATATTCTACACATGTCCATTTTGGAGCTGAATTCCTCCTGATGATGGGATCCTGTCAAGAAATGACAGAATATTTGCAAAGATATTGGGGGACATAGTTTAGGGTGAATTGGGCAATTACAAATCAACTACCTATTTTACACTGCATTTTTTTTCCCAGTAATGCTAGTAATAAGGAAAATCAGGCAAAGTGTAAAATAAACTACTGATTCACTAGCACTGATGAATTTGGACACCAAATAAAGATCAATGGGGATAAAAAAAAGAGACCTTTGAAATGTGAATGCTAAGATGCATACCTAAAATTTTACACAAAGATCATAAGACAGATGAATGATTGTTTAAAATTGAGAAATAAAAATATTTTCAAAAGTGTCATCCAGGAAAGAAAGTGTCGGTGTTTTGATAACTTGATCAGAGCTGAAAAACTACTAAAATCTCTTCCAGAGGATAAAGTGGAGGGAAGCAGAAAGTGAAGTTGAGCTAAACATATTTAGATGGTGGATCACAGAGCAGTTGCACAACAGCTATATTACACATGTGAGAATGGCAAATGACTGATAAGCATGACATACCACAATAGTAGACCTCCTGTTAGGAGTAACTACCAACAATAGCAGCAAAGACAAATTTAAGCCCAAGTGACTCCAGGGCTGGATCAGGTTTATGGTGATTGTGGCTGAATTCATGATCCAACAATTCATGGATTGTTAAAATGTGGACTGCACAGGAGAAAGATTAGGATATTTTCAATTTCCTGGACATACATTTGAGGTCAAAAGAAGAGATACAATCAAGAGGTCTGTTATTTATATTTGGTCTCTGTTTTGCTGAGAATGGGACAAGTTTTAAATAGCAACAGGAAGCATTTTGTGAGTCTTTCACATTTGCTTCAATTTTAGAACAATTTTTTCTTTAATTTTTCATGCCATGTGGTGTCACTAACAAGGCCACTGTTTATTACTTATCCTGAATTGGTCCAGAACTGAGTGGTTGAGCAGAGACGCTAAAAGAGATTAGCTTTTAATTTTAGATTTTATGATTTGAATTTAAATTTCAACTCAGTGCGTTAGAATGTGAATCCATGTCACCAGAGCATCAGCCTGGAATGCTGAATGATTAGTGACATTACCATTGAGCTACCATCTTTCACTGCCCAATTACGCCTGTCTCCCACCTCAACAAGATAAGCAGCCTGGGCTCCCTCAAGAAACAAGTTAGGAAATGCAAACACAAATCAGAAATTAAGAGCATATTAAGGAGCACTAAGGATTTTGAAATGAAATTGCACCTCATCAGCTATGTGTAAACTACACCACTGACACTGACAGCAATAATATTTGTCAAGCATGCCAATCAAACATGATAGAATGATGCAGGAGGTTCTTTTCAAGATCATCAAGGTTAAATTTTGGGTGGAAGACAAATCAAAGAATTCAGTTTTCTCTTTAACACAGTTAATAACTATGCTACTAAGACAGGAAAGGGCCAGAAAGGAAGATAAGAGGAATCACATTATTTGCTAAGTTGCCCAGTCAGAAGGAATAGCTGGGAGGGAGATAACAAAACAAGCTGACCCAAATGGAAGTGTCATACTATATTTGATTTGAGTAGATTGCTTGCAACATTACTCCAACCACCCTGAAGCACTTTTGCAAGCATTTACTTTTCATATTTATGACACAGTCCTAAAGGACAATGGACTGGTTATCTGCATTAACAAACAATGTCAAATTCCAAAATAATTGACATTCATCTCATTTTGCAGATATAGCTCAAACACGGATCTATTCGCCCTTGCCGATAATGTCACTATAAGTAGCTTGCGTCCTTGTTATTCTTTACTAATTTGATCAGAAACAGTGCTGTAAGCAAATATCACTAAAATCAAAACACGTTCTTCAAACCTTGACAGACCTTTACCAAAATATTAACAAGTGAGATTAGGTTTGAAATCATAAACAAAAGATACTTACAATTTCAAGAAAAATGAATATATAAAAACAAACCTCAACATTATTACTGTTTAGGTTTCCACTGTAAAATACTTGAACTTTAATACACTTACAATGCAGTAACATGAGGTGCATGAAGTCTGTTGCTTGTCTTCCACCATTTTTGGTTATTAAAAAAGGTTTGAAAACAGCAGGTTATGATAATAATTATTTAAACTGTAAATTTGAAGCAGTAAACATTTTCAGGCTGTTATGTTAGTTTTTTTTATTACTGAGTTTTAAGTTTTCTGTGATTGGAAACAGCTTTTCTCCTGTCTAACCTATCTAGGCCTGTGACAATTTTAAACATATCAACTGAAACTCCTCTCAACTTTCTCATCTCTAAGAAGAACAATCTCAGATTCTCCAATCTGCCCCTTAATTGGCGTTCTGCATCACTGGATCCATTCTCATAAACTGTTCATATTTTTCCTTCACCTTCTAAGATTAATACACTGTTGTTCAATGTGAAGCCCAAAATTGGGCATAACATTCCAAATAGGTCAAGTAAGTACTTTATACTATCATATGTTTCTTGCTTTTGTATTAATAAAGCCCACAAGCCTGTATGCCATTTTAGCCATTTTCTCAACTTGTCTTGCCAACATCAATACTGTGATTGTTTCATACAAATATTACATGTAAAAACATACATGGTATCAATGTGATATCATGGGTTTTACATTTATTGCAGGAAACATCAGTGACTTTGCTAACAATTTTCTGACATATTAATTTAAGTTTCCCCATAGAAGAGAAACTGCTGACATAACGCATGTCAAAAAATGTGAGTGATCTAGATTGTGACAAATACTTAACTCAGTAGACTGATGGGTATGTTGATATTCCATTCATTTCAAAATGTCCTCATACTTCCTATGATCCAGATTTAGGGATGAATTTTCACCTCGTGGATGGGAAACTGGAGCTGGGGTAGTTTGCAAGTCCCAGAATTGCTGTCGGTGTGAAATAGCGAGCGACCTGGAATTTTATCAAGTCAACCTTTTAATTCTCATGGAGCCAGGCTCCCTGGCCAGTTAGGAAGCTGGTGGTGTTTCCATTTATCTGTGTCCTTGTCCTTCTAGATGGAGGTTATCATGGGTTGGAAGTGGCTGCCTACAAAGCCATGTAAAGAGCATTTGTACAAAGGGTGCACACTGCTGCTACTGAGTGTCATTAGGAGGGAGTGGATGCTTGTGGATGTCATGTCAAATCAATGAGTTACTTTGTCCAGGATGATGTAAAGTTTCATGAGATGTTAATGGAGTTGCATCATGCAGGCAAGTGGGGATTACTCCATCACACTCCTGACTGTGCCTTGTAGATGTAGGTAGACTCTGCAAAATCAACACGTGAGTTACACACCTCAGAATTTGTAGTGTTTGCTGTAATCTTGTAGCCACAATATACCTATTTCAGTTCAGTTTCTGGTCAATAGTAACCCCAGAATTTTCATAGGAGGGGATTCAGTGATGGTAATACCACTGAATGTCAAGAGGTAATGTTAGATTCTCGCTTGTTGGAGATGGTCATTGCCTGGCACTTGTGGCACAAACATGAATTGCTGCTTGTCAGCCCAAACCTAGATATTGTCCAGGTCTTGCTGCATTTGGGCATGGTTTGCTTCAATATCTGAGGACTTGCTGAACATTGTGCATGCTGTGAAGTTACTACTTCTGACCTGACAGTGGAGTGAAAGTCCTTGATGAAGCAGTTGAAAATAGATAGGCCTACGAACCTACCCTGAAAAACTGAGAGCTCTTTGTGGTACAGTCGAGGTGCCCTTAGGAGGTGAAGGTTCAAGTCCCACCTGCTAATGAGGTATGTCATAACAAGTTGATTAGGAAAATATTTACTCTGAAGACCTCCTGCAGAGATGTCTTTGAAGTGAGGTGACTGATCACAACTACCTTCTTTTGTGCTAAGTATGGCTCCAATCAGTGGAGATTTTCACCTTGACTTTTATGCACTCCAGTTCTGTTAGGACTCCTTTTATGCCATCTTCATTCAAATGCTGCCTCGACGTCAAGGGCGGTTACTATCAAGTCACCTTTCAGCACTTTTGTCCATGTTTGAATCAAGGCTGCACTGAGGTCAGGAACAGTGTGCCAACTGTGAAACCAAGTTGAGCATAAGTAAAAAAAGTATTGCTAAGCAAATGCAGCTTGATAGCACTTTTGATGCCATGTAGCATTGTTTTACTGATAATCAAAAGTATATAGATGGGTCAGTAATTACCTGGGTTTGACTTGTCTTGCTTTTTATGTGCAGAACTACCTGGATTACTAGTCCAGCAACAATACCATTGCCTTCCCAAGTGAAAAAGAGAAGGGGACCAAGGAGCCACAAAGGTAATAAAATATGAATGTGAAGTAAAGACACTTCAGATTATTCATTGCCAGAAAATGGATAGAGAAGATTAGAGCTAGATGAATTCAGTCTCACCCAACCAGATGATAATGGAGAGGTACTGAGTAAGTATATATATCCTTGTGTCAAAAACTGCAATGAGCATAAACCTGATTAGAAGGAATTAAAACTGGAATCTTGGAAAAGTAAGCACAGATTTGAGGGTGACAATATGTTCTATTATTTTGGAGAGAAAAAGAAGGTTACTCATCTAAAGTTAGATAATAATCTGAAATGTGCACATTTGTTGCACAGACAGTAAATTTATTTTATTTGCATGCTTTGGAAATGCACATGCCTGAACTGGGGTCACATCTTCCAGGGCAATGCAATCTAGCAATGACAGAGCTGTTGGGATTTCAAAGGTGGACCAGAGAAGCAGATAAGGACTGGGAAGAAAAACAGTGCAAGGAGCTGTCAAGACAATAGCCTGGCCTGTAATGAGACTATAAACTGCTTCGGTGGCACAGTGGCTCAGTGGTTAGCACTGCTGCCACTCAGCGTCAGGTACCTGGATTTAATTCCAGCCTTGGGTGACTGTCTATGTGAAGTTTGCACATTCTCCTCATATCTGCACTGATTTCCTCCACCTGTTCCACTTTCTTCCCCTGTCCAAAGATGTACAAGTTAGGTATATTGGCCATACTATATTCCTTTATAGTGCCCAATGTGCAGGCTCAATGGGTTAGCCATAGTAAATGCGGGTTACAGGGATGGGGTCAGAGGGTATGCCTGGGGAATGCTTGATGGGCTGAATGGTGCAGACTTGATGGGCTGAATGGTGCAGACTTGTTGGGCTGAATGGTATCTTTCTGCACTGAAGGGATTTGCTGATTCAAGATGGCACACCCAGTCAGTGCCTCATCATAAATGTTACATGACTACAGCAAGCCAGAGGGTCCATTAGTACAGATTGCATTTCCATCACAAACATATTCCCTATCATAGAAAAAAAATTACATTAAGTATCATATACATTGAGTTTCTCAAGTTATCAAACATTCATAGAACTGTACTCGTGCCTTAACAAATCATTGTTTTCATTAGTGTCTGAATATGCATTGCACACAGCCTCTAAGTCATGCCACTCTCTCAATAGCACCTGTGGGCTTATTTGGGAGAATTTCTTTCCCTGGTGAGAGTCATTCCTATGCCATTTATTGTGACATTGCCATGCCATGGTTTCTTTTGTTGGCATGTTGTGAATCTGTGGATTGTGTTGATGGTGAATTTATATCTTCTTGGTTAGCTGTTTGCAGTTTTTTTTATTCATTCACTTTGTGGGATGATGGTCTCACTGACTGGCCAACATTTATTGCCTGTCCCTAGTTGCTCATGAAAAGGTGATGGTGAGTTACCTTCTTTAATCACTGCAGTCCACCTGTGGTTGACCCACAATGCCATTAGGGGGGGAATTCCAGGATTTTGACCCAGCGACAGTGAAGGAATGGTGATATATTTTCAAGTTAGGATGGTGAGTGACTTGGAGGGGAATTTGCAGTGGTGGTGCTCCCATGTACCTGCTACCCTTGTTCTTCTAGATGGAAGTGGTCATGGGGTTGGAAGGTGATATCTGAGGATCGTTGGTGAATTTCTACAGAGTACCTTGTAGATAGTACTTACTGATGCCATTGAACGATGGTGTTGGAGGGAGTGGATGCTTGTGGATACAGTGCCAATCAAGCAGCCTTCTTTGTCTTGTATGGTGTCATGCTTCTTGAGTGTTATTGAAGCTGCACTCATCCAAGCCAGTGGGGAGTATTCCATCACAGTCTTGATTTGTGATGGTGGGTAGGCTTTCAGGCAACAGGAGGTGAGTCATTTGCTGCAGTATTCCTAGCCTCTGACCTGCTGTTGTAGCCACTGCATTTATGTGAATCCAGTTGAGTTTCTGATCAATTATAACTTCCAGAACGTTAATAGTGAGGAATTCAGTGATGGTTACACCATTGAATGTTAAGGGATGGTGGTTAGATTGTCTCTTATTGGTTGGTGATGGTCATAGCCTGGCAGTTGTGTGGCGTGAATGTTACTTGTCAGCCCAAACTAGATATTGTCCAGATCTTATTGCATTTGGACATGGACTGCTTCAGTTTCTGAGGAGTCATGAATGGTGCATCGTGCAATCATCGATGAACATCCCTACTTCAGACCTTAAGACGGAGGGAAGGTCATTGATGACGCAGCTGAAAATGGTTGGGCCTAAGACACTATCCTGAGGAACTCCTGCAGAGATGTCCTGGAGCTGAGATGACTGACTTCCAACAAACACAACCATCTTCCTAAGTGTTAGGTATGGTTCTAACCACCAGAGATTTTGCTCTCTGATACTTACTGATTCCAGTTTTGCTAGAGTTCCTTGATGTCACACTCGGTCGAATGCAGTCTTGATGTAAAGTTAACAAACAGATTCTCCAACTGTGCATATGTGCATGCAGATGCAACTGTACCATTAAGTAAGACCATAAAATGATAAGTAATAGAAACAGCAGTAGACTATTTGGCTCCTTGAGCCTGAGAGTGTGGTGCTGGAAAAGCACAGCCCATTAGACAGTATCCAAGGAGCAGGAGAATCAATATGTTGGGCATAAGCCCTTCATCAGGAATGAGGTTTGTGGGCCAAGAGGGCTGAGAGATAAATGGGAAGAGGGTTAGGGCTGGGGGGAAGGTAGCTGGGAATGCAATAGGTAGATGAAGGTGGGGGTGAAAGTGATAGGTTGGAGAGGAGGGTGGAGGTTGCTCCATCATTCAATAGGATCATGGCTAATCCAACATTCTATGTGTCCACTTTCCTGCCCTTTCCTTATAAATTTTGATTCCCCTACTGTTCAAGAATCTATTACAGCCTTAGATATACACAAAAACTCTGCCCCCACAGCTTTCTGTGGCAAAGAGTTTCAAAGACATTCAACCCTCTGAGAAAAGAAATTCGTCCCCATCACATTTTTAAACTAGTGCCACTTTATTCTGAGACTACACCTTCTGGTCCTAGACTCTTATATAAAGAGAAATATCCTCTCAGTATTTACCCTATCAAGTCCCTTAAGAATCCTATAAATTTTAGAGATCACATCTCATTCTTCTAACCTCCATTGAGAAATGTCCCAATCTGTCTAGCTTGACTCATTAAAAGGATTCCTCACACTGGGGATCATTTTATTGAACCTTCACTGAACTGTCTCCACTGAAATTATATCTTACTTTGAATAAAAGGATCAAAACTGTTAACAATACTCCAGACATGATCTCAGCAGCGCCTTGAACAGTTGCAGTATGATTTCCCTACTCTTTACTCCAGCCCCCTTGAAATAAGGGCCAACATTCCATTAGCCTTCTCAATTACCTGCTGAACTTGTGTGCTAGCTTCCATGCACAAATATCCCAAGTCACTTTGTGTTGCAGATTTCTGCAGTTTTTTTCCCTGTTTAAAGAATGTTCTGTACTTCTGTTCTCCCTTTCAAAATGAACATCTATGCATCTTGCCACATTATACTCCATTTGCCAATTTTTTGCCCATTTACTAATCTATCAATATCTCTCTGTTAACTGCTTGTATCCCTCTCCAAACATGCTTTTCCATCTATTTTAGTGATGCTTGCAAATTTGGTAACAGTACATCCCTCCAAGTCATTGATACACAATGTAAACAGTTCCTGTGACCAGTGGGGTTCCTCAGGGTACCTTGTCTCCATTTGCTGTTCTCTGCCAATTAGCCAATGTTCTATCCGTGCCAATAAACTACCTCCAAAATGTGGGCTCTTATCTTATGACTTAACATTTTGTGAGGTATTTTGTCAAAGTATGGGTAGTTTAAGTTTGGAAGGGGAAGGCATTTTCAGTTTCAGTCAGAGAAAGCTGAAAGAAGGTTAGGACACTCCTTTTTTTCATTCAGTTTATTGACAGCTGACTCTATAAATTCACATTCTTGTTGTTTTGTGTATTTTCAACATGCTACTACCATTAAAATCTACACACCTGTTTAATTCATACTCAATCTGCTTCCTTCTACTTCCAACTTTTCTCTTTAAGCTACTAGTGAGCATACATCTATCTGATTTCCTTTTCTCCATAATGGTGTGCCACTTACAAATTGTGGAATCAGCATCAGTAGCTTTCCTGTTGTATTTAAAATTTAAATGGATTGGCCATTCCTTCAACTGATCATGTGTATTATAGTAAACAACTAATAGGTGGTGAAAATAGATAAGCTTTTATGTTTTTATCATCTGAAAATAGAAAAGTTTTTGTGTTTTATTGTATTTATCCCCTTTCTACATTTTGTCAAGATGAATATTGTCTAAATCAAGAGGGAGAGAAGTTCAAAGAAAAATCTATTGCCAAATTTCAAATGTTAACACTATAGTTGAACACTATATCTCATAAGCATTTGTGTTTTATGTCAAAATCAAAGCAGACCTTTCCTCACGTTACTTTGAATTGCAAACTAGAACGCTTCCTTTTAACATTGCAGTTACTTGAGGCTATTCGATTCACCTTAGTTTCCAGGTCAACTTTTGAGATGAGTTGGTTCTAGGAGATTCTCCCACTAGCATCCACCTAGGTGAATCCTCCAGCCCTACCTCAACAACTTAGAAATTTGAATATTACCAGCCTGAACATGGAGCTCACTAACATCCTTGTGTTGTAACTCCAAATTTAAAACACTCAGTCTTTCTGATGGCACTCTACTTCTTATCCTGAAAGCTGTTCCAGACACAAACGGACACCAGAAATTACAGCCTAATAGATTATGAAAACAGCGTGGTATATTAGAAACAAAGGAATCTCTTTTGACCCAGTTCCGTGACAACATGACAAACATAGCCATTTGGTGAAGAAGGAAGGTGGTGCTACGTTATGGGAATGTCCCCTGATGCAAAATGGCAGCGTCCAAGTAGAGTATACCCTCTATCGGACATCTTTATATTTCGTAAAAACAAATGACTTTCCCCTCACACCTGCTTGCCTATGCCAACTGTGTTATAGCATGGGTAGGGTAATGGTTGATTTAGCTTTTAGCAACTGTCTGTATTATAGGAGTGCGCTAGGAATAGGAAAATAGGTGTACAGGGCACTCTTTATGCTTTATATGCTCTCTGGACAGAAATTCACCCAACAACGGTATGTAATGTCCAGCCACGTACATCTAAACAGGAACAGGTAGTAAAGGTAAAGCAAATATGAAAAAAATCAAACCTTTCAGAAGATCAGTTTACGTCTCTTCTCATCTGCAATCACCAGGAAAGATTCCTTTGGAATGAGAGATTTCTGGAGATTTTAGACTGAAATCCTAGGATTATTTTACTTTCATATCATCTGGTGTGTAAAATTCAACTAATCTTTCTGTGTGGGACTATAATCTGTGACAATGAAACTCTGCCACTGACAGTTTTGTGTAGCTGAGCTGAATGATAATAACTGAGATGTTGGTAATAGCATCTCAGGCGTGTACAAATATTGTAACCAAACAAGTCCTGTGGTGAGCTATCTCCTCCACTTCAATAGGTTAGAAAAATCAGGAAATCACAGGCATATTGAACTCAATTAAATTTAATGTTAATAAAGGTGTGCCATGATGTGTTGCGTTTTCTTCACTAATTTATTAATGCTAATAAAATCACATTCTTACGAATCTAATTCCATCAAGTGTGATGGAGGATAGCTGAGGAAATAGGCCTGGAGGGCCTAACAGATTTTTCTAAAACAAGCCAGAACTCTCAATGAACAAACGTTGGCCCTCTAACCAGCTTATCTTGGCACTTGCCCACCTTTGTGTCCTTTCTGCGTTCTCAAAATATGTCACAATGTCATAAAACCAAAAATTAAAGGACAATCATGAGACCTCAACAAGTCCCCATAAACAGAAATATGTTGAATGATCAGTTAATTTCTTAGGGCCAGATTTTTGGCATCAAGGAAGGAAGTCGCCTAACATGGCAAGCCCACCTTCATGAGATCAACCACATAAATATTATTTTATTTCCAGGAAGGTGGGGAGTGATAAAATGTTCTTTGAGATTTTGAATTTTAAACTAGTAGCAATTGGTGCTGGTCAGTGAAGAAAAAAATGTAGTTCTCGTACATTCAGAAACAAAGGAAGTGAGCGTAGGGAACAAGGAGATGGTGGATCAATTAAATACTTATTTTAGTTCTATCTTCTCAAGGACACAAATAACATTCCAAAAGTGTTGGGAGTGCAGTACCCTGTGACAGGGAGGAACTGAATGAAATCAGTATTAGTAGGGAAAAAGTATTGGGATGATTGATAGGATTAGAGGCTGATAAATCTCCAAGGCCTGATAGCCTATATTACAGAGTGTTAAGGAAGTGGCCCTTGAAATAATGCATGCATTGATGGTTGGCTTTCAAGGTGCTGTAGGCTCTGGAATAGTTCCTATTGATATGAAAGATGATAATGTAACATCACAATTTAAAATAAAGAACATAGAGAGAAAACATGGAATTATAGACCTGATATCAGTGGTAGGGAAAATGCAAGAGTCCATTGCAAAAAAGATTTAATCGCAGAACCCTTGGAATACAGTGACCAGATTGGATAGAGTCAGCATGGATTTACAAAGGGGAAAAAAAATCATGTTTGAAAAATCTACTGGAATTTTAAGGATGTAAGCAGTAGAGTTGATAAGGGAGAGCCAGTGGACATGCTTCTCCTTGACTTTCACAAGGCTCTTGAAAATGTCCCACATTACAGATTAGCACATAAAATTAACATGCATCAGACTGGAAGTAGTGTACTGACATGGATGGAGAACTGGCAGATGAGACTGACAAACAATAGAAATAAATGGGTCTTTTTCCTGATGCAGATAGTGATTAGTGGGTACTGCCGGGATCAGTATTTGGATTCCAACTATTCATAATATATATTAATCATTTAGATGACGAAAGTAAGCGTAATGTCTCCAAATTTGCAAATGACACGGAGCAATAGCAGGGCTTTCTGGGGGTAATTTCAGAGGCACAGCAGAAAGTCATGTTAAGGAAGAAGAAACGTGCCAAGGGGAAGACGAGGCAACCATGGCTGACGAGTGATAGATTGGAATTAATGGGGAACAAAGAAATTGCAGTGGAACTGAATAGGTACTTTGCATCAGCTTTCACCATTGAAGACACTAACAGCATAACAAATTTTGAACAGAGTCAGGAAGTAGAAATGAGTGTAGTGGCCATCACTAAGGAGCATTTGTTGGGGAAGCTGAAAGATCTGAAGGTGGATAAATCACTCAGACTGAATGGACTATATCCAAGAATTCTGATTGAGATTGCCGAGGAAATTGTTGAAGCACTGGTGGTAATCTTTCAAGAACTACTGGAATCAGGGAGGGTACCAGAGGTTTGGAAAATGATTAAGATAACACTGCTGTTAAAGAAGGGAAGGAGGCAAAAGATAGAAAATTATAAGCTTGATTTTAGTCATTGGTAAGAAATTAGAGTCCATTACTAAAGATGGAATTGCAGACCACTTGTAACTGCTTGGTAAAATAGGACTGAGTCAGCACAGCTCCACCAAGGGGAGGTCATTCCTGAAAAAACTGCTCAAAATCTTTGAGGAAGTAAGTAGTTTTTAGAAGAAGGAGAGTTGGTGAAGATGTTCTATTTGATAAGATGCTACATGGAAGGCTGCTAGCTAGGAGCCCAGGGCTTTTAGGGGCAAGGTACTGGCATGGATGGAGGATTGGCTGATGTGCAGAAGACAGAGAGTGGGAATAAAGGGACCTTTTTCAGGATGGTAGCTGGCAACCAGTATCGTTCTGCAGGGATCAGTGTTGGGACCACAACTATTCATGTTATACATTAATAATCTAGATGAAGGAGCTGAAAGCATTGTTGTTAAGTTTGTGGATGACACAAAGATAAGTGGAGAGACATGTAGTGTTGAAGAGGTGGGAAGGCTTCAGAAGGACCTGAACAGGTTAGGAGTGTGGGCAAAGAATATTTGGGAATACAATATTTGAAATTATGAGGTTTTGGTAGTAAGAATAAACATAGAGTCTATTTTCTAAATGGGTAAAAGGTTTAGAAACCTAGGGCACGAAGGGACTGAGGAGTCCTCGTTTAAAATTCTCGTAAAGTTAACGTGCTGGTTCAGTTGGCAGTTAGCAAGGCAATTGCAATGTTTGCATTCATTTTGAGAGGGCTAGACAACAACAGCAAAGATGTACTGCTGAGGCTGTCTAAGGTTCCAGTAAGACTACAATTGGAAAATCGTGAGCAGTGTTGGGCCCTGTATCAAAGGAAGAGGATGGGCGGACCTTGGAAGGTTTGGGGACCAGAAGACGTTCACAGGAATGATCCCGGGAATGAAGGGCTTGTGTATAAGGAGTGTTTGAGGACTCTGGGTCATATCAATGGAGTTTAGAAGGATGACAGGGAATCGCATTGAAACCTACAGAACACTGAGGCCTGGATAGGGTGAATGTGGAGAAGATGTTTCCACTAGTAGGAGGGACTAGGACCCAAGGGCACAGCCTCAGAATGAAGGGATGACCTTTTAGAACGGATATGAGGAGGATTTTCTTCAGAGGCTGGTTAATCTGAGTAACCTATTGCTGCAAAAGGCTGAATGCCTTTAAGACAGAGATAGATAAATTCTGGACTAGTAAGAGGATCAAGGGTTACGATGAGAAGCCAGGAGAAGGGGATTGAGAACAAAACAGTCATGATCAAATGACAGAGCAGATTCAATCACTGAATGGCCGAACTCTGCTCCTATCTCATATCGTCTGAGGCAGGTAAGACAGTGACCTGCGATGGGAATGTAAAAATGTCTCAATTTGATTTGGGCAAGTTCAATGAGTGAATAAATACATGACAGTTGAAGTATGACTTTAAGATTATCCACTTTGGTAGCAAAAACAGGAAGGCAGATTATCTGATTGGCTACAGTTTATGAAAGGGGGAGCTGCAAAGACACCTGGGTGTCCTTGTACACCAGTTGCTGAAAACAAGCATGCAGGTCTTGGAGGTGCTAAAGAAGCTAAGTAGTACACTGGCCTTCATACTGGGAGGATTTAAATGTAGGAGCAGGCAAGCCTTGCTGCAATTGTACAGGACCATAGTGAGCCCACACCTGGAATATTGTGTGCAGCTTTGGTCTCCTTACATGAGGAAGATACCCTGGCTATGGATGGAATGGTGAAGATTCCTGGAATGGCAAGACCAACATGTGACAAGTGACTGGATCAGTTTGCACAATATTCATTGGAATTAAGAATGACAGGGGATCTCATAGAATCCTATAACATTCTAACAGGATTAGACAATGTAAACACAGAAAGATATTCCCAATGACTGGAGTCTGGACAGAGCCAGGAGTCACTGTCTAAGAATATGTGGCAGGCCATTTAGGACCGTGGTGAGGAGAAATTTCTTCACACAGGGAGTTGTGAATTTGTGGAATTCTTTGCCACAGAAAGTGGTTGAGGTCAAACCATTAAATATTTTCAAGAAGGAGTTAGATACAGTTCTTAGAGCTAAAAGGAACAGAGAGTATGGGGCAAAAGCAGGAAAGCAGGGTGCTCATTTGAACGATCATTTTAAATGTCAGAACAGGCTCAAAGGGGCACATGGTCTACTCCTGTCCCTATTGTTTACATTTCTGTGAAAGAGTTAAAAAATTAAGTGGTCAATCTTCCCAGAATCATTATTTTAAATCAGCATATGTCACCTGGAGTGTTAGTGGAGGTTTACAACTACAGAGAGAAAATATCAAGCCAACAGCATGGCAGAGTCTAGAATGAGCAAATTTCTTTTCTATTTAGTTCAAAAGATTTTGGGCAGTTCAAAGGAGACCTGACTGGGATCAGAAGTAAGTATACTTTGAGGCTGGCATGGTGCCTCAGTGGTTAACACTGCTGCCTTACAGCACTAGGGACCCAGGTTCGATCAGAGCCTTGGGCGACTGTGTGTGGGGTTTACACTTTCTCCCCATGTCTGTGCAGGTTTCCTCCCTCAATCCAAAGATGTGCAGGGTTAGGTGAATCGGCCATGCTCAATTGCCCAGAGTGTTCAGGGATTTGTAGGTTAGGTACACTAGTCAGAGGTAAATATAGGCTAGGGAAATGGGTCTGGGTGGGTTACTTTTGGCAGGGTCGGTGTGGGCTTGTTGGACTGAAGGGTCTGTTTCCACACTGTAGGGATTCTATGATTCAATACATAATCTCTCTGAGAAAATGAAAATTGTTCAGAACAGTTAAGGCAATAAGTTACCTCAGAGTAGGAATATCATTTGTGAAACTTCTAGATTGGAAATGTTTGGTTCAAAAGACTAAACTCTCAGTTGTGTGGATACACTAGAGAAAATACCTCACAGCTCAAGGATTGGTACTGGGTAGAATTTACAGATTTGACAGGGAATTAATTTATCTATGTATTTGAATATATAACATGTTGCTGTTGGAGAGTAGATTAGATTTGTTCTGCTATGTATTATGAATATTTTTTAAACTGCATTATATCTAGGTTGCAATGTTTGTTTTAATTTTATTTCTTTTGTGTCATTAATTTCTGTCTTATTGTTAAAACCAAATATGTAGTCTTATGTGCTTATTTTTCAGTGAAAGACTGCCTATTAAATAAAGATCTCAGACTAGGTTTGATTATAGGATCGGATTTGTCTAATTTAAACATCAGTTGGGATCATAACAGGTGATGTAATCAGTTTGGTTCACCCATTTCTGGATGCCGTAGAAGTGGACAAGTGCCAAGATGGGATTACCAAAAGGCCAATGCTGTGAAAAGAGTTGGAAAATCTTTAGTTGGGTAACAAAAGCAGTGCCCAGTTTTTCTTTAAAAATTGTAGCTTAATATATCAATATATATACAGTACATATCAGGCTGATGGGGCCTGAGTGTAATAGATTGGCTTGGATTTTCCAATGAGAGAAAGTGAGGACTGCAGATGCTGGAGATCAGAGTCAAGACTGTGGTGAGTTTAGAGAAGATTTGTGGCTCAGGTTGAGTTTCTGATTGTAGATTTGCTCGCTGAGCTGGAAGTTCATTTGAGACATTTCATTACCCAACTAGGTAACATCTTCAGTAGACTCAGGCGAAGCACTATATATGATTCCTGCTTTCTATTTATATGTTTGGGTTTCTTTGGGTTGGTGTTATCATTTTCTGTGGTGATGTCATTTCCTGTTCTTTTTCTCAGGGGGTGGTAGATGAGTCTAACTCAATGTGTTTGTTAATAGAGTTCTGGTTGGAATGACGTGTTTCTAGGAATTCTCGTGCATGTCTCTGATTGGCTTGTCCTAAGATGGATGAGTTGTCCCAGTCGAAGTGGTGTCCTTCCTTGTCTGTATGTAAGGATACTAGTGAGAGAGGGTCATGTCGTTTTGTGGCCAGTTGGTGTTCATGTATCCTGGTGGCTAGTTTTCTGCCTGTTTGTCCAATGTAGTATTTGTTCCAGTTCTTGCCTGGTATTTTGTAAATTAACTAGTTTTGCTTGGTGTCTGTGTAGTGTCTTTGAAGTTCATTAGCTGCTGTTTTAGTGTGTTGGTGGGTTTGTGGGCTACCATGATGCCAAGGAGTCTGAGTAGTCTGGCAGTCATTTCCAAGATGTCTTTGATGTAGGGGAGAGTGGCTGGGGTTTCTGGATGTGTTTTGTCTGCTTGTTTGGGTCTGTTGCTGAGAAATCGGCGGACTGTGTTCATTGGGTACCCATTCTTTTTGAATACACGGTATACGTGCTTTTTCTCTGCTCTGCACAGTTCCTCTGTGCTGCAGCGTGTGTTGGCTCATTGAAGTAATGTTCTGTAGTGCTGAGAGTGTGGTGCTGGAAAAGCACAGCTGGCCAGGCAGCATTCAAGGAACAGGTGAATCGACATTTTGGGCATAAGCCCTTCATCAGGAATGAGGCTTGTGGGTCAGTGCTGAGAGATAAATGGGATGGCGGTGGTGTTGGGGGGAAGTAGCTGAGAAAGCGATAGGTGGATCAAGGTGAGGAAAAATGATAGGTCAGAGAGAACAGAGACGGACGGGACCCACACACTCTCGACTTGGATTTTCCAATGGTCTGAAAGTTGTTATTCCAATATAAATAGGAGTCGCAGATGGGGATCCTGTAGTAGCCCTGCCATTAGCAGGCTCCAAAGGAATAGCCCAGGAAATAAAAAAGATTTTTCTAGGTAATTCCTTTACTTTTGGAAACCTCTGAAAGTGTCTATAAGACTTTGAGGGTTCCAATGAAATTAGGTAAAAATCTATGCAGCAGAAGTTACTATTATTACTGTTAAATTCATAGTATGACTTCTAAATAGCTATTTAACAGTTCCTATACCTATCCATCTACACCTCTCTCAGATGAGCTATCCCCACCAGACCCTGACTCAAGAACCTCCCACTCCCAGTACACAGCAGACAAGGTACCTGAAAACAAACCCATACAACTGAAACTCTAGCCATTGCCACTGCCAGCTGACCTGACCCAGGACACCTTCCCACCATCAGTGGACCAGAATCTTATTGTCAGACTGCCACCTCTATCTCTGCAACCAACAAACACCCTAACAACCCTCCCATTACCCCCAGCAACCACATGCCACCTCCGATGGCCACTCTCTCTCACTAGAACCAATTTCTCCTACCACCCCCCCAAAAACTCAACATCATTTCCCTAGCTGTCTTGCCAGCTTGAACCCTACCCCTTCCTACTTGACGTCATACCAATGTGACACCTTACACCCTATCCATTTGACACCCTATTTACCCAGCACACGACCCACCAATCCAAGTGGCATTTTACCATCCCAGAAACCTAATGTCACATTTAACATATATCCTATTTTTTGACAGCAGCTGTCAAAGTTAAAGCTGTCAGGCTCTCCAGAGCTTTAAACTTCACAATATGGCTGCTGATTATTGTGAAAAGGGGGCAGAGTTTACTTTCCTCTGACGGTTCTTCACTATGAAATAACTGACTGGATGGAACTATGGCTCTGCATTTCTGTAGGAACCATAGGAATTTCCTCTCAGAAATGTGGAACTTCTTCCTTGTCTAAAAAAGGTCAGAAAATGTGCCCCATTATGTTTAGAGCCACAACTTCAAGAATGCAGTAGTCCTGCAGTCTTGAAGAAGCAGCCTAGATTTTATATGTTTAAATCCTGGAGTTAAGGTGGAATCTGATTTTTTAACTAAGAGGTGGAGGCACTAATGGTTCACTTAAACAGGTATATTGTAGGACCTCACATATTTCCTGCAAAGTGTCAATTAGATTTCAGATCACCCATTAGTCATGCAGGCTGAATACAGTTCTTCACCTGAACAAACAGTTAGTAGTAGAAAAAATGCATTACTAACAGGCAGGTTATAACACTCAAAGCAAATGCTTGAAGAAAAACACACATAACTTCTGACCCAGGAAGAAATCAGATGCTCAGAGATCCATTTAACCAAAAGCAAACTTCGTTATATATGATTAAATTATTTTTATAAACTTTTGATTTCTGTTAAGTGTCAATTCCATCTTAGTTAAAGCAAGGCACATTAAATATGTACATAGCTACAGTTGCATAATCAAACAGAACCAGTTCATGCTTCATAAAGGCAATGCTCATAACATAGAATCATAGAGCAATACAGCATAGAAAGAAGGCTTTTGACCCATCGTATCTGTGCTGGCTCTTGAAAGGTCAACTACAAGACAGCACAGGTTCAAGGTGAGAGGGGGAAACTTTAGGGAAGAAGTGAAGGAAAAATATTTCACAAGAAGATGGTGAATGCCTGGAACGCACTGCTAGTGGAGGTGGTGGAAGCAGACATGTTTAAGATGTATCTTGACAGACACATGAATGTGAGGTGAACAGAGGGATAAGTATCACACATGGGCAGTAAGTAGCAGGTCTAATTAAGAAATAGGAATCAGCACAAGTTTGGTGGGCCAAAGGGCCTGTCCCAATCCTATACTGTATTCAATTGTATTGCTGTCACTAATCTCACTGATCCTGCTCTTCAGTTATTTCCTTGTGAACATCTACACTTTTTTGCATTCAGGTATTGATTCAATTGACTTTATTGGTCAGAGTATTGAGTACAGGAGTTGGGAGGTCATGTTGCGGCTATAAAGCACACTGGTTAGGCCACTGTTGGAATATTGCGTGCAATTCTGGCCTCCTTCCTATTGAAAAGATGTTGTGAAATTTGAAAGGGTTCAGAAAAGATTTACAAGGATGTTGCCAGGGTTGGAGGATCTGAGCTATAGGGAGAGGCTGAACAGGCTGGGGTTGTTATCCCTGGAGCGTTAGAGGCTGAGGGGTGACCTTATAGAGATTTACAAAATTATGAGGGGCATGGATAGGATAAATAGACAAAATCTTTTCCCTGGGGTCGGGGAGTCCAGAACTAGAGGGCATAGGTTTAGGGTGAGAGGGGAAAGATATATAAGAGACCTAAGGAGCAACTTTTTCACGCAGAGGGTGGTATGTGTATGGAATGAGCTGCCCAGAGGATGTGGTGGAGGCTGGTACAATTGCAACATTTAAGAGGCATTTGGATGGGTATATGAATAGGAAGGGTTTGGAGGGATATGGGCCGGGTGCTGGCAGGTGGGACTAGATTGGTTTGGGATATCTGGTTGGCATGGACAGGTTGGACCGAAGGGTCTGTTTCCATGCTGTACATCTCTATGACTCTATGACTTCTGGTTTATTGAATCTTCTCCCACCACCCTTTCTATTTGTGGATTCCAAATCATAACAACTCTCCTTGTGTAACATTCTTTTTCCAAATATATTTTGAGTTCTTTTGATAATTAACAAATATGTGGTCTCTGATTAGCAAGCATCTTTCCACTGGAGCAAGTTTAGTATTACTTTGATTAAAACACTTTAGGATTCTGAATACATTTATTAAATGTCCTTTTAATGATACATTTTGGTTAATAAAACCATAGGAAATATGGACAGATGTATGCCATTTAGCCCCTCGAACCTGATCTGACATTCAACAGGATCATGGCTGATCCAAAACTCCTCACATCCAATTTCCTAACCTTTTCTGACAACCCTTGATGCCCTACTGATCAAGAATCTATCTCAGCCTTAAATGTACCCAACAGTTCTGCCCTCTCAGTTTTCTGTGGCAAGGAGTTCCAAAGACTCATAACCCTCTGAGAGAAGAAATTCCTCCACACCTCCGCTTAAACTGGTGTCTTTTAATTCATCCCTGTGATCCTAGACTCTTCTATGACCTAAAACATCCTCATTATTTACCCTGTCAAGAATCCTTTATGTCTCAATAAGATCACTTCGGAGAAAGTGAGGATTGCAGATCCTGAAGATCAGTGAAAAGTGTGGCGCTGGAAAAGCACAGCAGGTCAGGCAGCATCTGAAGAACAGGAAGTCAACATTTCAGGCATACGCCCTTCATCAGGAAGCCCTGATGAAGGGCTCCTGCCCGAAACATCGACTCTCCTGCTCCTCGGATGCTGCCTAACCTGCTGTGCTTTCCCAGTGCCATACTCAGAGATCACCTGTCATTCTTCTAAATTATTCATTCATGGAATAAAAACTGACAAAGTTAGCATTTATTGCCCTTTTCTTGAGAGACTGGTTGTTTTTGCAATTTTTTTTGAAGGTTGTTAAGACTTGACCCCGCTGCAGTTCATCTCGAGTCACATATATGTTGCTAAGCTAAACACAGAAGATATCCTTCACACAATGATACTAATTAATTAAGTGAGTTCATGAAACAATCTAAAATTACATCTTACAACAATCCAACATAATCACTATAACTAAAGCTAAGTTTTTCTTACTTCATATTTACATACTTAACTGTATTCAATTTATTTTTTGTATTCCTGATTCAGTAGCTACAACTAACGCAGAACCTGCCTGGTTTATCTCTTCAAAGACTGTCTATCTGCCATGTCAAGGCATTTATCCAGTTAGCATCCAGTATTGATGTTATGCATTTGTGGCAGCACTTCAGCTCGCATTTCTTACACAGTATGATGCCCATGCCAAAAAACAATTCAATTATGTAAGATTGTTATGGCACGTCAAATTTCCTTTTCGGGTAAGGTCACTCACTCTCAACATCAGCTGGAGTAAAATACTGTGTTTATTTGGTCCAATAGTGAGTATATTAAACTGACATTAAAAGTCCTTAACATATAATAGAAATTCTTCTATTTTCAGAAGGTTTTAAGCCCAGGTGCAGAAGCAAATGTGGATGCCATGCAATTTCAGGATATTTGCTCTTATGGATGCTAGCCTGATGAGTTACTGTAAATATACTAAATGAAACTACCCTTTCAACATAAATACTATTCATTGGGATTTACCACTTAATCCTAAAACCAATATGACCCATTTTATATGTGAATACCTGCTCTTTTTTTTAATTCCATGGGATTAACATTAAAGAAGGATTAAAATAGGAGATTTATTGTTTAATCTATGGATGGTAGACATCTAAAATAATAATATCAAGTTAGGAAATGTTATATGTGATTTATACAGCATTTCCAATATTTTAATAGTTAGATCATGTAATTATTTAATAAAACATAAATATTAATTAGAAAACCAATATTTTGTGTTCCAGGTTTTACTCCATGCTTAATTTTTCGAAATAATGCTATTTTATATCTGAAAGTAAAAGAAATGCCCTAAACTAATATATGTCTTAAATAAAAAAGATTTGAATATTTGAAACAAAATGAAAAAGCAGAATTCAAGCAACCTCCAATTATTGCAGTAAAACAGATGAACAGACAAAGCTGTTATAAAAGACAAATGTCTTTTTTTCTGTCACCAATCAGGTTATTGATGTTTGAACACAAAAGGCATATTAAAATACTGCTCTTGATTTTCACATGAGATTAAGTCAGATATTTTCTTGTTTATATTCTTACTTTCTTTTCACTTGGATATGAAAGGAAAATTCATATCCAGGAATGAATAAAATATTTCCTTAATAATTTTACTTAATGTAGTGGTAAATGTTTCAAAGTTTTCCAAAGTGAATCTAGGTAACACTTTATCCATTCAACGTCACAGTCCTACAACAAATATAGATGTGTTTGATTGACACCCTGCATCTAAATCTAACCTAAATTGTTTATTAAATAGTTTTCTCCAAGCATTAACTTTTGATGCTTGAAACATTACCATTGTAGTATTTTGACACCACTTTCAGCATTTTTATTTTGCATAACTGAACGCTACGTTTTTTGTTTCCTCAGAGTTTGGTGCGTTCCCAAATATAGGTACATGAAATGCTGCCCATGGCACAGCATTCTATTAAGAGTTTATTATTTATTTTGCCAACTTTCATTTCTCTTTCATAGTTGCATAAACAAAAATGTAAACTCCTCACTAAAGGTGGAGCACAGATTCCTGTATTTTTAAGGTTCCTGGCAGAAAAGAATAATTGCTTCTAGAATTACCCTCACATCTGTCAATTGAAAATATTTTAGCCTTCAGAAATTTAAGATCTTAAATAAAAGTGATTGCTTATTCTGTTAATTTAAGCTAACAATTAATAACAACAGTAACAAAAACAATTAAAGTCAACTTAATGATGCAAAACTACATTAATAATAACAATGCACTAATCAAATTTAAAATTGTCAACCTACCAAGATCTTTCTGTACTGTCGTCCTAATGAAATGCAAATGCTGTCTCAGTATTGCTCCTCTCTGCTGCTAACACAAGTGTGGCCCTTATTTGTCTGACAATTTCTGGTGTGGACAGATGGCCAGGAGCCCTAAGCCCTGCTGATATGAAGGAAGCTTTGCTGTTCCTAGCTTAGCCCTTGGTGGATAAGCCTGAGTAGGCACAGTGAGCTCACAACCTCTTTTCTAATCATTTAAATTAGTGCCACATGAGAAGATCTGCCCAAATCTGTTCAGTAAAGGACTAGAGAGTAGGACAACCAACTTCAAAACTGATCAGGTATAATCATGAATGAACTAATGCTTTGCAGCTGTGATAATTAGGATATGAATCTTAAAAACATGGAGACTTTAAAATAACTGAATGTACAAAGAATAGAAATCCCTCATAGAAAATTCCCATCAATTGTCACAACAGTTTTCTTATAATGAATGTATCAAGTATCTAACTGAGAACATGAAAAGTCTAACTTGGGAATAATATCAACCTACTTTCACAAGTCTCTGGCCCTGAAATGAATGTTATGCTTCTCTGTCTGTAGAAAATGTGTCTTTGCTGAAGATAATGAAGCATTCAGCAATTAAATGAATAAGTAAATGAATCAGTAGTGCAGAAGTGGCAGACTTAAGCACTGTTCTGAGCTAAAGTGTAACTAATTATTGAATACATAAACCACACACCACAATTTTCCCTGACATACTTGATTTTCTTGAACTAGTCAGTGCCAGAAAATAAGAAAGGAAGTAACAAACTCTTCAAATTAACTGAAAAGAAATCTGATATCTTAAAGTCATTACCAATTTCAGTATGTTTTATTAAAAATAATTAAACTACTTACTGCAGCTTTATCTCATTTTAGAATTTGATAAGGTAATTGGAATATTATTACTTCAGTTTAAACGAAGGAGCAGGCCTATATTCTTACTGTATCATTTGTT
Source organism: Chiloscyllium punctatum (assembly GCF_047496795.1). Taxonomy (NCBI): domain Eukaryota; kingdom Metazoa; phylum Chordata; class Chondrichthyes; order Orectolobiformes; family Hemiscylliidae; genus Chiloscyllium; species Chiloscyllium punctatum. The sequence goes on along the minus strand of NC_092746.1, from coordinate 54,687,297 downwards.
GTTTCATCTGCAAACCTTTGTTATTGAAGAACTTAAAGGACAGCTGGATGATTATGCATAAAGACGTGATAAAAATATGGCTGATATTTTAATGCCTACTTAGTCATTTAATGTTAAGACACCACTTATGTGCATAGTTGCATTCATGCTTAAAAATGTTAAAAAATTGAAAAAATTCACTTTACAGCAATGAAATAAACCGACCTCACATGTTTCTAACTTCCAAACTCTCAGGAATGTCACCATTACACACATAACAGAAGGCAGTATCACGTTCCGAAGTTTCCATTTTATCTACAACTGGTGATCCAGTTGCAAATAGCATTCCAAAATTCACTAATTTAGGACATTCCTTTAGGTTCAAGTTGCCACTCAGATTCTTCTGTATCACATGAACATAAGGATTTTTCTGTCCTGAAAAGGTCAGGAATGGGTATAGAAACGCAGCAAAAAAAACTCTGAAGGACACCAATTTTGAATTTCCCAATGGAAAAATTGTACAATCTTCCCATGGGGAAAAGAATTTCAGATGTGGTTGGTTTGCAACTCCACACATAAGTCAGGATACCAGTTAAGTATCTTTTTCATTGGGTCTGAGGTTTCTATTTGAGTATGGATGACAACTTTATTAGACTATTTCAAGCTTTTTTTTATGTGCATTTCAAAGACTTGCCATTGTTATTACATGGCTCCTGAAATCAACCTACAGTGGGTTTTTTTTTGTCTCCTTTGCTTTTTAAATAAAGGCAGTTTTCTAATCCTCTGGGGTTTTTCCAGAATCTCAGAATTCCTGGAAGATTACTACCATTGCATACACTATCTCTGTAGTCACCTTCTTTAATATTAGATTCCCTACATTGCGAAAACAGGTCCTTCGGCCCAACACGACCCTTTGAAGAACAACCCATCCAGACACATTCCCCCCAGACTAATGCACCTAACACTATGGGCAATTTATCTAACCTGCACACCTTTGGACTGTGGGAGGAAACCAGAGCAGCCAGAGGAAACCCACGCAGATACGAGGAGAATGTGCAAACTCCACACAGACAGTTGCCCAAGGCAGGAATTGAACCCGGGTCCCTGGCGCTATGAGGTAGCAGTGCTAACCACTGAGCCACCAGGCCACCCATCTTACAATGCATCCCATCAGATCCTGGAGTTTATTGGTCTTAAGCCCCATTTGTTTCACTACCATTTTTATTCAAGTGATTATCATCACTTATTTCCTGTTCTCCTCCTGCTTCTTGAATGTTTGGCAATTTTGGAATGTTTTCAGTGTGAAGACTGATACAAATTGTTTATTCAACTCCTCTGCCATTTACTGGTACCCCATTATTATTTCCCCAGCATTATTCTGTATGGGGCCTATGTTCACTTTGGCTTCTCTCTTCTATTTTATATATTTTAAAGAAGTTATTGTTGTCTGTCTTGACATTACTTACAAGTTTATCCTCAAGATTTATTTTCTCTGTTTTTATTATTGCAGGGGGTATGAGGAAAATAGAGCAAGGTGAAAATATGGACAGAGCATAGGGGCGTGAGGAAAAAGAGATGATGAAAAAGAAAGAAAAGACAATGATGTGTGGAGGGAATGGATACTGCATGGAATTGGTATTTAGTTTTGGGGATGAATGAATGATGGGACATAGCATGATGTGAAGAATTGAGCCATTGATGGCTCTAGGAACTGAGGTGAGACTTCGAACCAGACTATGTAGGAACCCACAACTTTTCTGATACTTTATCAGGCCTGCCTCAGGAGATAACAGATCCAAACTCATTTCTAGTGCATTGACCCAGGTATTGTATTTTAGCTGTACTAATTACTTTTTTAATTGTCTCAGCCATTAAGTTGAATATTCCTCATCCTTCCACATTTGGTGAGATAGAAAAGTTATTCAGACCTTCAGGGAAGACACTGTCTGTGAGTTTCTGTTTCTCCTTGTAGAAATGTTTATTGAATTTCATAAGTAAACACATGCCCATGTATGTCTATCCATAATCTTTTTTGAGATAAATACAGCCTAATTCCTCCAGCTGGCCAATCACAGTGGAATGCACAAACAAGAGAAGTTAGGTGACTTTTGGGAGCCATCTTTGAAAGCTCCTTTCATGTCATAGAGTCATAACAACATGAAAACAGACCTTTCAGTCCAACCAGTCTATGCCGAACATAATCCCAAATGAAACTAATCCTACCTGCCTTCTCCTATTCATGTACATATTCAAAAGGTGAGTTATGAGAAGATTTGTAGCTCAGGTTGAGGTTTTGGATATAGGTTTGCTCACTGAGCTGAAAGGTTCATTTCCAGATGTTTCATTACCTTACTAGGTAATGATTTGGAGGTGCCGGAGTTGGACAGGGTGTACAAAGTTAAAAATCACGCAACACCAGGTTACAGTCCAACAGGTTTAATTGGAAGCACTAGCTTTCAGAGCGCCGCTCCTTCATCAGGTGATAACCTGAGCACCTGAAGGAGCAGCACTCTGAAAGCTAGTGTGCTTCCAATTAAAAGTGTTGGACTATAACCTGGTGTTGTGGATTTTTAACTTATTAGGTAACATCTTCCGTGAACCTCATGTAAAGCAATGCTGAAAATTCCTGCTTTCTATTTATATGTTTGGGTTTCTTTGGGTTGGTGATGTCATTTCCTGTTCCTTTTTTCAAGGTGTGGTAGATTGAATCTAACTTGATGTGTTTGTTGATAGAGTTCTGCTTGGGATGCCATGCTTCTAGGAATTCTTGTGTGTTTGTCTTGTCCTAGGATGGAAGTGGTGTCCTTCCTCATCCATATGTGAGGATACCAGTGAGAGAGGGTCATGTCTTTTTGTGACGAGTTGGTGTTCATGTATCCTGGTGGCTAGTTTTCTGTCTGTTTGTCCAATGTAGTGTTTGTTACAGTCCTTGCATGGTATTTTGTAAATGATGTTAGTTTTGCTCATTGTCTGTATGGGGTCTTTCAAATTCATTAGCTGCTGTTTTAGTGTGTTGGTGGGTTTGTGGTCTACCATGATACCAAGACATTGTAATTGTACCCACATCCACCACTGCCTCAGGAGGTTCATTCCACATGCAAGCCACCCAATTTGTAAAAGAAAAAGTCCCTCATGTCTTTTTAAAACCTCTCTCCTTTCATCTTAAAAATATGTCCCATAGTCTTGAAATGACCTATCTTAGGCAAAAGACAACTACCATTAATCCTATATATACTCCCTCATGATTTTATAAACTTCTATAAAGGTGCTTCTGAGCCTCCAACACTCCAGTGAAAGAAGTCCCAGCCTTTCTTTATAACTCAAACCTTCCATACCCAGCAACAATCTGGTAAATCTCTTCTGAACCCTCTCCTGCTTAATAATATCCTTCCTATAATTTAGATTAGATTAGATTACTTAGATTACTTACAGTGTGGAAACAGGCCCTTCGGCCCAACAAGTCCACACCGCCCCGCCGAAGCGTAACCCACCCATACCCCTACATCTACATCTACCCCTTACCTAACACTACGGGCAATTTAGCATGGCCAAATTCACCTGACCTGCACATCTTTGTGACTGTGGGAGGAAACCGGAGCACCCGGAGGAAACCCACGCAGACACGGGGAGAACGTGCAAACTCCACACAGTCAGTCGCCTGAGGCGGGAATTGAACCCGGGTCTCCGGCGCTGTGAGGCAGCAGTGCTAACCACTGTGCCACCGTGCCGCCCATAATGGGTCAACCAAAACTGAACACGCTACTCCAGAAGAGGCCTCACCATGTCTTGTACAATCTCAACATGACTTCCCAACTCCAATACTCAAAGGACTGTGCAATGAAGGCAAGTGTGCTAAATGCCTTTTAAACCACCCTATCTATATGTGATGCAAACTTCAAAGAATTACGTACCTGAACCCCTAGGTCCCTCTGTTCTACAACACTACCCAAGGCCCTACCATTAATTGTATAAATCCTACCCTGTTTGTTGTACCAAAATACAATTCCTCACATTTATCCAGACTGAACTCCATCTGCTATTTTTCAGCTATTTTCCGTTTATCCATTTGATCAAGATTCCTTTATAGTCTAATAAAACCTTCTTCACTGTCTACTATGTCATTTGAAAAGGAGATTAAAGTTTCTTACAAGATCAATAATAACTGCATGCTCATGACATGATTAAAAGAAATAGCTGGAGATGATTCAGCTACAATAATTCTGGATAGGGTGAGTAACTTCTAACATTTCCTATTTGTGAGTAAGACTCCAGTCTGCAGTCTTTTGCTTTTGAAACTTGTTGATCTGTGTAACATCAATGGCTGGTCTTTCAGGTAGCTATTGAACTCATCTTTGCAAGGATGCCTTTGGAGCCATATATAGTTAAATGTTGCTTGGATATTGAGGTCAGTTATTCTGACTTGCCTCTGGCAAATTCAGCTCATTGAATCTATATCTGATTTAAAGCTGAAAGAAGTCCTGAAGTTGAAGAGTTCTGTCAGAATTTAAACTGCACATTGATGTAGAATTATTGCTAACCAGATGCCTTTGATGAAGTATTGACTCCTTTAAAACACTTTTTATAATGAATAGTGGGATGAAATAAGGCTGTAATTGACGAGTCAAGATTGATCCAGTTTTGTGGAGAGAATAAGTTTGTTCTGTCTTCCACAAGACGCAATAAATATAATTGCCATAAATACATTGAAACAAGTTGAATGTGGGGAGAAGTGAGAAAATAAAGAAGATCCTAGGCCCAGGATTGGGATGAATAGGGGGAGAAAAAGCAAAGATTAGTCTTCTAGTGGTGAGGGAGCGGCGGTGAAGGAGGCCCAGGACCCTGGAGGAAGAACGCCTCATCTTCCGCCTCGGAACACTTCAACCCCAGGGCATCAATGTGGACTTCAACAGTTTCCTCATTTCCCCTTCCCCCACCTCATCCTAGTTTCAAACTTCCAGCTCAGCACTGTCTCCTTGACTTGTCCGGACTTGTCCGACCTGCCTAGCTCCTTTTCCACCTATCCACTCCACCCTCTCCTCCCTAACCTATCACCTTCATCTCCTCCCCCACTCACCCATTGTACTCTATGCTACTCTCTCCCCACCCCCACCCTCCTCTAGCTTATCTCTCCACGCTTCAGGCTCACTGCCTTTATTCCTGATGAAGGGCTTTTGCCCGAAACGTCGATTTTGCTGCTCCTTGGATGCTGCCTGAACTGCTGTGCTCTTCCAGCACCACTAATCCAGAATCTGGTTTCCAGCATCTGCAGTTATTGTTTTTACCTAATGTCATGTAGAGTTAATTGAATTATTTGGGAACTGGCAACTGCAAAGGAGGTAAAATAGGATTATGTACTGGATACTTTTTTTATTTCTGAAGCTGCTTCCAAAATATTCAGACTGATCTGTTGTATTCACATTCTAGGTTCTGCTATGGTGGAGGGATGTAGCCAACATAGTCATAGTCATAAAGTTCTATAGCACAGAAACAGACCCTTTTAATCCAACTCATTTATGCTAATCAAGTTTCTCAAACTGAACTAGTCATACTTGCCTGCAATTGGCCCATATCCCTCTAAATCTTTCCTATTTATGTATCTATCTAAATGTCTTTTACATGTTGCAACTGTACCTGCACCTACCACTTACACTGGCAGTTCATCCCACACATGAACCACCTCAGTATGCAAACATTACTTCTTAGGTCCCGTTTAAATCTTTTTCCTTTCTCCCTAAAAATGTGCCTCCTGATTTTGAACTCCCCCACCCTAGGGAAAAGACCTTTTCTATTCTTATCTATTTCCCTCATGATTTTATAAAGCTCTACAAGGTCACCCCTCAACCTCCAACGCTCCAGTCAAGAAAGTCCCAGACTATCCAGCCTCTCCTTATAACTCAAGCCCTCCAGTCCCAGCAACATCCCGGTAAATCTTTTCTGAAACCTCTCCAATTTAATAATATCCTTAGTGGGCTATCACTTCCTGGTGCTGGGCCCATCATCAAGCACTGAGTGAGGAAGGTAAAAACAATGACTGCAGATGCTGAAAACCAAATACTGGATTAGTGGTGCTGGAAGAGCACAGCAGTTCAGGCAGCATCCAACGAGCAGCGCTGCTCGCTGGATGCTGCCTGAACTGCTGTGCTCTTCCAGCACCACTAATCCAGTACTGAGTGAGGAACCCCAGCCCAGGAAGACTGTTTGCTTGTCATTCCCTACCATGTGGCATTTCCTGTCTGATTAAAAGGTTGTTCAGCCATCAAACCCACAAACAGGAAGGGTATTATACCTCCCCAACTGCACTGATGTGAGAGTTTTTTTAATATTCGTAGCAACCCTAGTATTATGAAAAGGAAGATACACAGAATGTAGATGACCTCTTAAATGTTCGCTTGCTGAACATTCCATGTTCCATCTGTTTTCATGAGGTGTCTGCAAAGTCTCTTCTAAAATTGGCCAGTCAGAGAATTTGACTCCCCCTCCCCCCTCTTCTGTAACAATCAATCTAAATTCACCTGTACGCCCTGACCAAATTAGGCCATCCACAAAACTCACTTTAACTAAAAGCCACACGAATGCAACAGGCAAATAAAGAAACTCATCCAGTAATTCTGTTATAAGTTCAAATAAAACTTCATGGTAGTCTTTTAATAATGGGATGCTTTGGCACAGCTGCATGCCCTTGCAGATACCAGTCATCTTCCACTCACTAGATATAGTGGCTCCCCCTGGTACTCCAAGTCCCATTGGAACCTGAAGATTGGGAGAGACATGGAAGTGAGGAAGGTGGCCCTCTGACAATAGATTTTTAAAATTATTATAAATTATTTCTTTCGGGCTTGTTATTATCAATAGGTGGAACTTTTCTAGTTGTCTATCTTGCTTTAATCCAATATTTACACTATGCAATTTTAATTGCTTACTTTCATCTTTCTGTAGTATGTTAAATGGGATCAAAATATTGAAAATAAAGTCCACTTTCAAAAATAGAGTAGCGATTAAAAATAAAACAAAGACATCTTACCAATGACCACATTGCCAAACAAAATATTTTCCATGCTGCGCTTGAACAGTTGGATACAATCATGGCAGATATGATTCAAAATCCAGTTACAATGATTAGAAAGAAGACAGGATTTCTATATTTCACATTGGACCAGATCTCTCTGTTGACTAATATAGGAGATATTAACATCAAATACCAATATGTATTCAATAATGTATATCATGATATTGCTGTGAGAGAAACATCTTGGTTGCTGCAGTGGAAAATTCTACTTCCAAATCAACTAATTTCTTCAATAAGACAGCAGTTGGTTTTGGTGTATCCAAAACCAACTGAGCTTAAGGGTAGACATAATTTACCAAATGGAACTCAATATTATTAATTCAAATGAATTTTGCATTTGGTGTTAAAAAGGACAGGGATCTCATGAATGTGTTTTTTTTTGTTTAGTCTGCTCGATTTGGTGAAAGCAATACAATTCAATAAAGAAGTTTCTTTTAACTATTTTACTTTTGAGTTAAGTTGCATAACGTAGATTAAATCAATGATTTCTGCACAACTGTTCCAAGTTCAAGCCCCACTTTAAAAATATAATTTTTAAAAAGATCTTGCTCAAGAAGCAACATTATTAATTGATTGTCACTATGCTTAGAGTGTTCATGCAGTAAAGTCAATGCCTTTTAATTATTCAACATGCTTAATTGTGATGTGGTCGATTGATATTGGACTAGTACAACTTTGTAGCCTTTACTTTGGTCTTGCACCATATCTTCAGCAGGAAGATTATATAAAGGGAAGTTGAGGATCTTCTGTATCTAGCTGTTAGCCAACTTTAAGTGGCAGAATTTTAGCCTGGCTCTGACAATGCTAAATATAAAGGGGACAGGACAAAGTCTCCCAAAACTGTAAGTTCTTGGTCAATGTTTCTATATCAAACAAGTAGTCATTCAACCTCCCACAAGACTATTTATGGACCTCACCATTGGGAACCATGCCAAGAATTTCCATGAACATACAGCAGGCACCTCTATGTTCATGACGCACCTAAAATGGTATTTTCCCATCTGTCTCATGTTAATGAGTGCTCTTTAACTGACCCTACAAACGTTGTTACCGTTAGCCCAAGATTGGATCATTAATGTGATCCCAGCAGATTATGATCTGTGAATTTTTTTTAATTTCAGAAATCAAGCTCCATGCAGGCATGAGACCCGATGGTCCAAACATGACTCAGATGAGCCTTTTCCTTGTCCCAAATCGCAATTCTTTGGAAAAATGTTTTCTTTATTATTTTTGGAGCAGAACTATAGTCCCCAAAATAACATTGATATTCAGTTACAAGTCAATTAGTAGCCCACAAAATCTTTTGGTAATTTAAATATGTGGGAGTTAGGGATATAATACTAATGTAATTAGATTAGTAATCTTGAGGCATAGGCTAATATTGTAGGTTTGAATCCACCACGGCAGAAGGTGAAATTTGAATTCAATATTTTTTTAAAAATGAAACCCAGCAATTCTGATTCTTGTTCATCAGAAAGGGTCAAGAGTTAGTTTCTGGTGAGAAGAGAAAGTAGAAAGTGCCTGTTGGCACTATGCCAAACTTATAAGTGGAGGATATTGAGTAAAAGGGTTAGCTATTCAGAGATCCTTACTATTGATTCCTCCATCAGGAGTGACGATGACTTCAATGATGCACAATGTTGCCTCTTGGGGTGGGGGGCGCGGGGGGTGTTAAATAATGCATGTGTGCTTGTCCTCTAATTATTAGCTATTTCTTCAAGTTATGTCACATCCTCTTGCAATTTTCCCCAGGACTTTTCCATTTACTATATAGTTCACTCTTGAATTGGATCTTCCAAAATGCATCACCTTGCATTTGCCCAGATTGAACTCCATCTGCCATTTTTCTGCCTAACTCTCCAATCTGTCTGTATTCTGCTGTACCCTCTGAAAGTCCCCTACACTATCTGCTCCTCCACCAATCTTAGTCTCATCTGCAAACTTGTACCTTCCTCCAAATCATTTATGTATATCACAAACAACAGTGGTCCCAGTACAGCTCCCTGTGGAACACCACTGGTCACAGGTCTCCATTTTGAGAAACTCCCTTCCATTACTATTCTCTCTCTCCTGTTGCCCAGCCAGTTCTCTATACATCTAGCCAGTACACCCTGGACCCCATGCAACTTCACCTTCTCCATCAGCCTACCATGGGGAACCTTGTCAAACACCTCCCTGAAGTCCATATATACAACATCTACAACCCTTCCCCCATCAACCAACTTTGTCCCTTCCTCAAAGAATTCTAATAAGTTGATAAGATATGACCTTCCCTGCACAAAACCATGATACCTATCACTGACAAGCCCATTTTCTTCCAAATGGGAATAGATCCTATCCCTTCGTTTCTTCTCCAGCAGTTTCCCTAAAACTGATTTCAGGCTCACTGGTCTATAATTATCTGGATTATCCCTGCTACCCTTATTAAACAAGGGAACAACATTAGCAATTTTCCAGTCCTCTGGGACCTCACCCACATTCAAGGAGGCTGCAAAGATATCTGTTGAGGCCCCTGCTATTTCCTCTCTCGCTTCCCTCAGTAACCTGGGTAGGTCCCATCTGGACCTGGGGACTTGTCCACCGAAATGCATTTAAGAATACCCAACACTTCATCGCTCCTTATGCCATTTGATCTATAGAAATCAAGCATCTATCCCTAACGTCAGCATCCATCATGTCCCTCTCCTCGGTGAATACCAATGCAAAGTACTCATTAAGAATCAAACCAGTTTTCTCTGATTTCACACATAACTTTCCTCCTTTGTCATTGAGTGGCCCAGCCTTTTCTCTGTTTACCCTCTCGCTCCTTATATATGAATTAAAGGCTTTGGAATTTTCCTTAACCCTGTTTGCTAAAGATATCTCATGATCACTTTTAGCCCTCTTAATTCCTCGGTTTCAGATTGGTCCTACATTCCCAATATTCTTCCAAAGCTTCATCTGTCTTCAGTCCCCTACACCTAATGTATGCTTCCTTTCTCCTCTTAGCTAGTCTCACAATTTCACCTGTCAGGATTAGAGTGGTGCTGGAAAAGCACAGCAGTTCAGGCAGCATCCGAGGAGCAGTAAAATCGACGTTTTGGGCAAAAGCCCTTCATCAGGAATACAGGCAGACTGCCTGAAGGGTGGAGAGATAAATGAGAGGAGGGTGGGGGTGGGGAGAAAGTAGCATAGAGTACAATAGGTGAGTGGGGGAGGGGATGAAGGTGATAGGTCAGGGAGGAGGGTGGAGTGGATAGGTGGAAAAGAAGATAGGCAAGTAGAGCAAGTCATGGGGACAGTGCTGACCTGGAAGTTTGAAACTGGGATGAGGGGGGCAAGGGGAAATGAGGAAACTGTTGAAGTCCACATTGATGCCCTGGGGTTGAAGTTTTCTGAGGCGGAAGATGAGGCGTTCTTCCTCCAGGCATCTGGTGGTGAGGGAGCGGCGGTGAAGGAGGCCCAGCACCTCCACGTCCTCGGCAGAGTGGGAGGGGGAGTTGAAATGTTGGGCCACAGGGCGGTGTGGTTGATTGGTGCGGGTGTCCCAGAGATGTTCCCTAAAGCACTCTGCTAGGAGGTGTCCAGTCTCCCCAATGTAGTGGAGACCACATCGGGAGCAACGGATACAATAAATGACATTGGTGGATGTGCAGGTAAAACTTTGGATGTGGAAGGCTCATTTAGGGCCTTGGATGGAGGTGATGGAGATGAGGGAGGAGGTGTGGGCGCAGGTTTTGCCATTGCTGGGGTGGCAGGGGAAGGTGCCAGGATGGGAGGGTGGGTTGTAGGGAGGCGTGGACCTGACCAGGTAGTCACTGAGGAAAGGTCTTTACAGAAGGGGGAAAGGGATGGGGAGTGATGCCGGTGTAATTAGGGAAGATGGACTGTTCTACGTAGCCAACAAAGAGACAGGCATAGCTGGGGTCCATAAGGGTGCCCATGGCTACCCCTTTGGTCTGGAGGAAGTGGGAGGATTCGAAGGAGAAATTGTTACGGCTGAGGACCAGTTCAGCCAAACAAAGGAAAATGTCAGTGGAAGGATACTGTTAGGGATGTTGGGAGAGGAAGAAACGGAGGGCTTGGAGGCCCTGGTCATGGCGGATGGAGGCATAGAGAGACTGGATATCCATGGTGAAGATGAGGCGTTGGGGGCCGGGGAAACTGAAGTCTTGAAGGAGGTGGAGGGCGTGGGTGGTGTCTCGAACATATGTGGGGAGTTCCTGGACTGGTCACGCCGTATGGGCCCCAGCTATGCCTGTCTCTTTGGCTAGGTAGAACAGTCCATCTTCCGTAATTACACCGGCACCACTCCCCACCTCTTCCTCCACTACATTGATGACTGCATTGGCGCCACCTAGTGCTCCCGCAAGGAGGTTGAGCAATTCATCAACTTCACCAACACATTCCACCCTGACCTTAAATTTACCTGGACCATCTCTGACACCTCCCTCCACTTCCTGGACTCTCCATCTCCATTAATGCCAACCAACTTGACATCGACATTTTTTACAAACCCCACCGACTCCCACAGCTACCTGAATTACACCTCTTCCCACCCAACCTCCTGCAAAAATGCCATCCCGTATTCCCAATTCCTCCGCCTCCGCCGTATCTGCTACCAGGAGGACCAGTTCCACCACAGAACACACCCAGATGGCCTCCTCCTTTAGAGACCGCAATTTCCCTTCCCATGTGGTTAAAGATGCCCTCCAACACATCTCGTCCACATCCCACACCTCTGCTCTCAGACCCCACCCCTCCAACCGTAACAAGGACAGAACATCCCTGGTGCTCACCTTCCACCCTACCAACCTTCGCATAAACCAAATCATCTGCCAACATTTCCGCCACCTCCAAAAGGACCCCACCACCAGGGATATATTTCCCTCCCCAACCCTTTCCACCTTCTGCAAAGACCGTTCCCTCCGTGACTACCTGGTCAGGTCCACGGCCCCCTACAACCCACCTTCCCCTGCCACCGCAGGAACTGCAAAACCTGCACCCACACCTCCTCCCTCACCTCTATCCAAGGCCCTAAAGGAGCCTTCCACATCCATCAAAGTTTGACAACAAACACATCGACATGGACCCAATATACCGGCCACTACAGCGGACAGCTCGAGCTGACAACCGGAAGCGGCAGATTCAAACCACTATAAATGCCAGAGAAAACATCACAGAAGCGCTTCACAGAAGGCTCCCAAGCACTGAGGATGTCAGCTAGACAGGGGACGAAACGTTTGCAAGACATTCCCAGCTCGGCGAACAGAACCACAACAACGAGCACCCGAGCTACAAATCTTCTCCCAAACTTTGAACCAATATCATTTATTGTATCTGTTGCTCCCGATGCGGTCTCCACTACATTGGGGAGACTGGGCGCCTCCTAGCAGAGCGCTTTAGGGAACATCTCCGGAACACCCGCACCAATCAACCACACCGCCCTGTGGCCCAACATTTCAACTCCCCCTCCCACTCTGCTGAGGACATGGAGGTCTCTGGGCCTCCTTCACCGCCGCTCCCTCACTACCAGACGCCTGGAGGAAGAACGCCTCATCTTCCGCCTCAGAAAACTTCAACCCCAGGGCATCAATGTGGACTTCAACAGTTTCCTCATTTCCCCTTCCCCCACCTCACCCCAGTTCCAAACTTTCAGGTCAGCACTGTTCCCATGACTTGTCCTACCTGCCTATCTCCCTTTTCCACCTATCGACTCCACTCTCCTTCCTGACCTATCACCTTCATCCCCTTCCCCACTCACCTATTGTACTCTATGCTACTTTCTCCCCACCCCCACCCTCCTCTCATTTATCTCTCCACCCTTCAGGCACTCTGCTTGTATTCCTGAAGAAGGTTTTGCCCGAAATGTCGATTTTACTGCTCCTCAAATGCAGAATGAACTGCTATCTTTTCCAGCATCACTCTAATCTAGACTCTGGTTTCCAGCATCTGCAGTCATTGTTTTTACCTAATTTCACCTGTCATCCATGGTTCCCTAATCTTGCCATTTCTATCCCTCCTTTTCATAGGAACATATCTCTTCTGAACTCGAATCGACCTGTCTTTAAAACCTCTACATGTCAAATATGGATTTACCTTCAAACAGCTGCTCCCAATCTATATTCCCCAGCTCCTGCTGAGTTTTGTATTGTTGGCCTTGCCCCAACTTAGCATTCTTTCTTCAGGACCACACTCGTCTTTGTCCATGTGAGTATTCTAAAACATACAGAATTGTGATCACTATTCCCAAAGTAATCCCCTACTGAAACTTGAACTATCTATTCGGGCTCTTTCCCCAACACCAGGTTCAGTATGGCCCCTTCCTGTCTTGGACTATTTACATACTGCCCTAGAAAACCGTCCTGGATGCTCCTTACAAATTCTGCTCTATCTAGACCTCTAACACTAAGTGAATCCCAGTCAATGTTGGGGAAATTTAAAATCTTCCATCGCATAGCCTTGTTGCTCCTACATCTTTCTATAATCTGTTAACATATTTGTACCTCTATCTCACACTCGCTGTTGGGAGGTGTGTACTACAGCCCCAACATGGTTACCACACTATGTTTTACCTATTTACAGCACTGTTACCTATTTCTGAGCTCTACTCATATTGCCTCGATTCTTTCACCGTGTCCTCCTTCAGCGCAGCTGTGATATCCTCTTTGCACAGTAATGTAACTGCTCCATCCCTTTTATCTCCCTCTCTATCCCACCTGAAGCATCGATATCCTCGGGATATTTAGTTGCCAATCATGCCTTTCCCTCAACTAAGTCTCAGTAATAGCAATAACATCATACTCCCAGGTACTAATCCAAGCCCTAGGTTCATCTGCCTTACCTACTACACTTGGATTAAAACAAATGCACCTCAGACCAACAGTCCCTTTGCTTTCATCATCCAACGAAATAGGAAGGGAAAAGGTTGAGATTCTGAAGGGAGATTAGAGAGTAAGGCAGAAATTTTAAAAGAAGATCCTCAAGGGTATGTAATATCTGGATTGCTCCCAGTGCTACAAGCCAGTGAGGGTAGGAGTAGGAGGACAGAGCAGATGAATGCATGGCTGAGGAGCTGGTGTAAGGGAGAAGGATTCACATTTTTGAATCATTGGAATCTCTTTTGGGGTACAAGAAGGATGGATTGCACCTAAATTGGAAGGGGACTAATATACTGGCAGGGAAATTTGCTAGAACTGCTTGGGAGGATTTAAACTAGTAAGGTGGGACTCGGGGAGATAGTGAAGAAAGAGATCAATCTGAAACTGGTACAGTTGAGAACAGAAGTGAATCAAACAGTCAGGTAGGCAGGGACAAGGTAGGACTAATAAATTAAACTACATTTATTTCAATGCAAAGGGCCTAACAGGGAAAGCAGATAAACTCCGGTCATGATTAGGAACATGGGACTGGGAAATCATAGCAATTACAGAAACATGGCTCAGGGATGGGCAGGACTGGCAGCTTAATGTTCCAGGATACAAATGCTACAGGAAGGATAGAGGGGAGGCAAGACAGAAGCGGGAGTGGCATTTTTGATAAGGGATGGCATTACTGTTGTGCTGACAGAGGATCGTCCCAGAAGTTTTTGGGTGGAACTGAGAAATAAGAAAAGGATGATTACCTTATTGGAATTGTATTATAGACCCTCTAATAGTCAGAGGGAAATTGAGAAACAAACTTGTAAGGAGATCTTGGCTATCTGTAAGAATAATAGGGTAGTTATGGTTGGGGATTTTAACTTCCCAAACATCGACTAGGACTGCCATTGTGTTAAAGGTTTACATGGAGACGAATTTCTTCAGTGTGTAGAAGACAATTTTCTGATTCAGCATGTGGATGTACCTATTAGAGAAGATGAAAAACTTGATCTACTCTTGGGAAATAAGGCAGGGCAGGTGGCTGAGGTGTCAGTGGGGGAGCACTTTGGGGCCAGCGACCATAATTCTATTCGTTTTAAAATAGTGATGGAAAAGGATAGACCAGATCTAAAAGTTGAAGTTCTAAATTGGAGAGAGGCCAATTTTGATGGTATTAGGCAAGAACTTTTGAAAGCTGATTGGAAGTAGATGTGCGCAGGTAAAGGGACAGCTGGAAAATGGAAGCCTGCAGAAATGAGATAATAAGAATCCAGAGAAAGTATATTCCTGTCAGGGTGAAAGGGAAGGCTGGTAGGTATAGGGAATGCTGGCTGACTAAAGAAATTTGAGGGTTTGGTTAAGAAAAAGAAGGAAGCATATGTCAGGTATAGACAGGATAGATTGAGTGAATCCTTAGAGTATAAAGAAAGTAGGAGTATACTTAAGAGGGAAATCAGGAGGGCAAAAGGGGACATGAGTCAGCATTGGCAAATAGAATTAAGGAGAATCAAAAGGGTTTTTACAAATATATTAAAGACAAAAGGGTAACTAGGGAGAGGATAGGGCCCCTCAAAGATCAGCAAGGTGGCCTTTGTGTGGAGCCACAGAAAACGGGGGGGATACTAAATGAATATTTTGTATCAGTATTTACTGTGGAAAAGGATATGGAAGATATAGACTGTAGGGAAATAGATGGTGACATCTTGCTAAATGTCCAGACTGGAGGAGGAAGTGCTGAATGTCTTGAAATGGTTAAAGGTGGATAAATCCCCAGGCCCTGATCAGGTGTACCCGAGAACTCTGGGAAGCTAGAGAAGTGATTGCTGGGCCTCTTGCTGAGATATTTGTATCATCGATAGTCCCAGGTGAGATGCCAGAAGACTGGAGGTTGGCTAACGTGGTACCACTGTTTAAGAAGGGCGGTAAAGACAAGCCAGGGAACTATAGACTGGTGAGCCTGACTTCAGTGGTGGGCAAGTTGTTGGAGGGAGTCCTGAGGGACAGGATGTACATGTATTTGGAAAGGCAAGGACTAATTCGGGATAGTCAACATGTGCGTGGGAAATCATGTCTCACAAACTTGATTGAATTTTTTGAAGAAGTAACAAAGAAGATTGAGGGCAGAGCAGTAGATGTGATCCCAATGGACTTCAGTAAGGCGTTCGACAAGGGTCCCCATGGGAGACTGATTAGCAAGATTAGATCTCATGGAATACAGGGAGAACTAGCCATATGAATACAGAACTGGCTCAAAGGTAGAAGACAGAGGGTGGTAGTGGAGGGTTGTTTTTCAGACTGGAAGCCTGTGACCAGTGGAGTGCCACAAGGATTTGTGCTGGGTCCTCACCTTTTGTCATTTACATAAATGATTTGGATGCGAGCATAAGAGGTACAGTTAGTAAGTTTGCAGATGACACCAAAATTGGAGATGTAATGGACAGCGAAGAGGGTTACCTCAGATTACAACAGGATCTGGACCAGATGGGCCAATGGGTTGAGAAGTGGCAGATGGAGTTTAATTCAGATAAATGCGAGGTGCTGCTTTTTGGGAAAGCAAATCTTAGCAGGACTTATACACTTAATGGTTATGTCCTAGGGAGTGTTGCTGCACAAAGCGACCTGGAGTGCATGTTCATAGCTCCTTGAAAGTGGAGTCGCAGGTAGATAGGATAGTGAAGAAGGCGTTTGGTATGCTTTCCTTTATTGGTCAGAGTATTGAGTACAATAGTTGAGAGGTCATGTTGCAGCTGTACAGGACATTGGTTAGGTCACTGTTGGAATACTGTGTGCAATTCTGGTCTCCTTCCTATCTGAAAGATGTTGTGAAACTTGAAAGGGTTCAGAAAAGATTTACAAGAATGAGGCCAGGGTTGAAGTATTTGAGCTATAGAGAGAGGCTGAACAGGCTGGGGCTGTTTTTCCTGGAGCGTTGGAGGCTGAGGGGTGATCTTATAGAGATTTACAAAATTGAAGGGCATGGATAGGATAAATAGACTAAGTCTTTTCCCTGGGATCGGGGAGTCCAGAACTAGAGGGCATAGGTTTAGGGTGAGGGGGGAAAGATACCTAAGAGACAACTTTTTCATTCAGAGTGTGGTACGTGTATGGAATGAGCTGCCAGAGGATGTGGTGGAGGCTGGTACAATTGCAACATTTAAGAGGCATTTGGATGGGTATATGAATAGGAAGGGTTTGGAAGGATATGGGCCGGGTGCTGGTAGGTGGGACTAGATTGGGTTGGGATATCTGGTCGGGGTGGAGAGGTTGGACTGAAGGGTCTGTTTTCATGCTGTACATCTCTATGACTCTATCTGCTCCCTGCCTACTATTCCCTTTAACCACGCTGACTTCATGATCTCTGCTTTAGTTACGAACTCCTTGCTGTCCACTAGTCTCCTCAATTTGTTCCCATGCCCCTGCCACATTAGTTTAAACCCTCCCCAATTGATGCTATCGGAGGACTTTTGGTGGGCTCCTACTATTGTACCTTGTATTCATTGCTGCCATTGAACTGCCAGTGGAGGAATTGAATATTGAAGTTGACGGATGGGATGCTAATCAAGGAGAATAGGGTGGCACGGTGGCACAGTGGTTAGCACTGCTGCCTCACAGCGCCAGAGACCTGGGTTCAATTCCTGCCTCAGGCGACTCACTGTGTGGAGTTTGCACATTCTCCCCGTGTCTGCGTGGGTTTCCTCCGGGTGCTCCGGTTTCCTCCCACAGTCCAAAGATGTGCAGGTCAGGTGAATTGGCCATGCTAAATTGCCCATAGTGTTAGGTAAGGGGTAGATGTAGGGGTATGGGTGGGTTGCACTTCGGCGGGGCGGTGTGGACTTGTTGGGCCGAAGGGCCTGTTTCCACACTGTAAGTAATCTAATCTAATACTTTCTCCTAGATGGTGATGAGCTGCTTCCATGTTGTTGGAGCTGCACCCATTCATGCAAGTGAAAATTATTCTATTACACTATTGATCTGTGCTTTTGTAGATGGTAGGTAGATTCTGGTGCATCAAAAATAAGTTATTTGCCTTAGAATTTATAGTCTGTGACCCAGTCTTGTCGCCACAGTATTTATTTATAGAGTCACTTTAATTCAGTTTCTGGTCAATGTTAACTGCCAAGATGTTGACAGAGAGAGATTCAATAGTGGTAACGCCATTAAATGTCAAGGACAGATAGCTAAATTCCCTCTTGTCGGAAACCATAATATCCTGGTACTTGTCCAGCATGAATGTTAGTTTTTCTCTTATGAATGCTATCCAGGTCTTATTACATAAGGATAAGACTGCTTCAATATCTGGGGAGTCAATGGTACTGAAAATCCTATTTCTGACCTGCAAAGGTTATTAATGAAGAAGCTGAAAATGCTTGGGCTTACAGCATGACTCTGACTCTAAAGGGCCCTCTTGTGGCACAGTGGTAGCATTCCTACCCTAGGAGTGAAAAACCAGGGTTCAAGTCCCACCTACTTGAGATATGTAATAGCACATCTGAACAGGTTGATATGAAAAATTTCTTAAATAGAGGAAATGTCTGACTCTAACCTATGGAGTTTTCACCTGATTCCTTTCTGAATTGAAGAGTTGAGTATCAATAAAATTAGTTGGTTGGTAAATAATCCTTGTAATTCAATTAGTTGTATGTGTCATTGGAGTATGGAACTCACCCACCTTGATAATTCTTATTAGATTGCTAGACCAGGAACTACCGCTGCCTTCTGAGCTTGTGACTCAAGGATCTCCTACTCCATAGATATAGGATATACATTCTCTCTCTAAACTTTTGCACCCATACATCAGGGTATTATCAGAAAATTCTGGCTCAGATTCACTTTCTTATATTCAGCCATACTTCAATATATTACAGCACAGATTTAGTTCACAAAGAACTTCTTGCTGTCATAATGCACTTTCTTTCAAGAGGCATTGGATAGACCTTTAGATGACCTTGGCTATGCACAATATTAGCCATTTTGCTGACTTGATCTTTTGGAACCAGTTTGCAGCACTTTTGGCCAGATGGTTACTGATTTTTAAAACACATAGTTGCAAACCTGTAACGCTCCCCCAAGAGTAATATGACAGACAGAGGAGCATAGCCCTGTCTGTCATGGGCACAGCAGGGGGTACCATGCCAATCAGCTATCAACTTCGACTGCCACCTGGCCAAGAATAAGATGGGGAATGGGTGTCATCACAATTTGGACACAATTTTGCCCAACCGGGGAACAGACTTGCCTGACTAGCCCTTGTAAAGCCATCTATTTCCTGGTTATCTCCATGTTGCTTACTTGGAACTGACTGAAGTCACATCAATGAACACTGATTAGCCAGCAGCTTTTACAGACATGGGTGCAGAAGCCTTAACTGTAGGCAGCTAGTTGTCTGTTAATTATAAAACCTGATCATTGTCTCCAGGACAAGAGTCTCCTGCTGTTTTTATCTGAGGGGCAGGGCCGCTATTCTGCAAAAAGATCCAGTCCATATCTTCCCATTTTCTCCTTGCTTATCTGATCTGCCAAATTAGTGAAGAAAGGTACTCTGGCATGATGCTTAAACATATAATGCCACAATATTAAAAAGTTGCATTCACCACAATCTTTCTTGGAAAAATTATGCATCAGTGAGACCACATTTGGAATACGATATGTAGTTTTGATTGTTATATTTTAGGAAGGATGTATTTGTTTTGGATTTGGTATAATTAAATTCACTATATTGGTTTTTGGGAGGTGTCTTATGATAAGGTTGAATAAATTTAGTCTCTATTCTCTGAAGTTTAGAAAAATTGGAGGTGATGTCAATCAAATGTATGATGTTTTGAAGAAACTTGATATACTGAATATTGAGAGATTGTTTCTGTTAGTCAAGTAATCCAATATGTGGAAGCGCAGTCTCAGGGCAAAAGATGATTCATTAGGACAAAGATGAATTACTTTACTCAAAGCTTGTGAATTTTTTACCCTAGAGGCTTGTGGATGTTGCACTATTGATTATGTTTAAAGCTGCTTATGGCTAGATTTTTAATCTGTCAGGAAATTGAGATATGGGAGCAGACAGGACAGTAGAGCTGAAGTCCAAGATCAACTATAATCGTATTTAATGACAGATTTGGCTCAACAAGCCATATGGCTTTCTATACCTTGTATTCTTTCTTTCAAAAGAAAACCCCTGAAGACACACATGACATTGATTCTGCAGATTTGAAAACTCTTGCAATAATGTACATTTATTTAAATGACCGTTGTGATCTTTACAATCAAAGATAATAAATTTACTGAATATGTTTGAAGCCCATCACCATAAATGGCCCTAACAATAATGATCAGTTTATCTCTGTGGTTCACGAGAAGAGTTTTTAATCCACATTCAGTTTAGGAACCAATGTTTCTTCCCCTGCTTTTCTATTTTGATGAGTCTAACACAGTCAGACATGTACAACAAAACATAATGCTCATGCCAGCTGGTCACTACAAGTCTTTTTTTGAATACAATACTTCATCCAACAACTTGGTGTCACATGAAACATTATAGCCTGCCACACTTTAATATTTGTCAGTTGTCACACATTCTCTATATCTGATAGTTAAAATGGTAATATTAACTCTGTCTTCCCTGCCATTACAACTAGATTTCTAACCTTACTACTCAGCTATCAACCCTACCACATGCTGCATTCTGTTTTAATAAAAACAAGTTGTGAGGCAATTTCTTGTCCCTTGAATCACAGTGCAAAAAATAAGCTGTAAATTTATTTTGTTTTTACAATAAATCAATTATATGTGTGGTCCATTACTCATCAAGTAGTGGATTAGAGATCCTGAGATTATATACACTAAGTTTTCTTTAATTGATCAATGTAATAATCTGTTCTATAAACAAAATCTTGTTATTTTTCTTGTTAAGTAATGCCTACTGACATCAACAGTGTAGCTGCAAACTACTGCCTGATTACTCACTATGCCTAGCATTTTAATAGCATCTTATGTGCCAGAAATAGGTCATTTATTTGAACACACTTCCCTTTTCAGTGACTATCATTCATTGAAGTTCATATACAAATTGAAATTTACCTACTAATTTATTATGTGTCAAAAACTTTTCTATTAATGGAATACGTAAATGTAAAATACTTTTAATCTAAATTTTCATGCAGCTTCCAGCCTCAAATAATGTATAAATTCCAACCAACTTTGAGGTAAATACTTATTCCAAATAGCTACTCACAATGCATGTTAATGATTAGATGAGGGAACTAAATGTAATATCTTCAAATTTGTAGATGACGCAAAGCTGGGAGGGAGGGTGAGCGGAGAGGAGGATGTAGAGATGCTTCAGTGTGACTTAAGTGAGTGAAAAAAATACATGACAGATGCAGTACAATATGGATAAATGTAAGGTTATCCACTTTAGAGCAAAAACTGAAAGGCAGATTATCTGAAACAAGAATGGAAATTTCTGGAGAAACTCAGCAGGTCTGGCAGCATCTGTGGAGATAGCGAGAACTGCAAATATTGGAAAGTCAGAGTCAATAAAGTGTGGAGCTGGAAAAAGCACAGTAAATCAAGAGCATCAGAGCAGCAGGGGAGTCGACATTTCAAGTCTGAACCTTTCATCAGGACTTCATGATGAAAGATTCAGACCTGAAACGTCGACTCCCCTGCTCCTCTGATGCTACTTGACTTGCTGTGCTTTTCCCAGCTGCACACTTTATTGACTCCACATCTGTGAAGAGAAACATCTTAATGTTTCAGTCCAGTGACCTTTCTTCAGAATGGCAAATAGTTATAAATTGAGAGGTAATGTGCAACAATATCTGTCACTGACGCTAAGCCTGGAGATTTAGTAGGCAGCAAAGAAGGTAAATGGTATGTTGGATTTGTGAGAAGAATGTTTTAAAAAAAAAAGTGGTGAGTATAGGGCAGAGAGAGAACTTGGGAAGTATGCCTAACAATGTTGGACACTGGGTGAGTGGTACAGAGGGTGTAATGACAAAACCTGCAGCAGCATGATTTAGCATTAAGCTAACATATGAGCTGTGAAGGGTATGAACGTTGGTGGGGTTTCACTAATTAGTTTGGAAAATATGAGGAGCAACGGTGTTGGCACATGTGTTGACATGATTGAACATGTGTGGATATTGATAAGCAGGCATGGCAGGTAAGGACTAGACAGTCTAACGTTTAAGAAAACAAGTGGAACAAAGTGCCAGATAGTTGCAGTAGGCCTTTATAAATGTGGTGTCTCAGTAATTGGTAACTCTTTTGACGCCTGATTCTTCATACTCCCACTCCCAGCACTACAAGAAACTCCAAGAATGAGGATCCTATTACTCACAGCATTGGTTTCCAAAACACGTTCACCAAGCCAGGAAATGTTCAGACTTGAACTACCCTACTTGAAAATGAAAGTTCAGGCCAATGACTTGCATTAACAGTGCACCTTTAATGTGCAAATAATGTCCTGAGAAATTTACAAGTATTATGAAACAAAAGTTAATGTTTGAGCAAGAAATTTTTAAGATTCGCTGCTAAAGACATCTCTGGTGGAGCAATTAAATTTGGAAATGCTTAAATGGCTAGAACTGATAGCCGGCCAAATACTTTGTACTCCGTAAGACTGGAGATCATAGGGAATGATGAGGGACAAAGCCATGGATGGATTTGAAAACAAGGATAAGGAATTTTAATACTTAAGATTTTTTTTTAAACAGCAGCCAATGTAGGTAAGCAAGCATGGAGTTGGGGAGAGGCAGAGGGATAGGTACATAGGACAAATTGCATGTCTGGGAATAGGATTTGAATGGCATCATGTTTGTAGACAACAGAACTGAGGCCAGCCAAGTATGCATTGGAACAGTAAAGCCTAGACAAAAGAAAAGTATGAATGATTTGTCTTGCAGTAGTTGGAAACACAAGAAGAACAGGTGTTAGCCCCCTTTTGATGAGGTAATAGCTGATCGATAACAAAACTCCATTTAAGCTGAGGCAAGGGCAAAGTTGGACAATGTAATGAGATGAAAATTAGCAGTCCATGAAAGTGAGGATATATTGTTGGAAGCTTATCTTGTGGTCAACTAAGACAAGATGGATACGAAGGTTCTGGTTAAACCTCTGACAGTTGGCAGAGAGTGTACTTAAATTGATGACAAGGGAACTGAATTCGTGATGGGGAAGGAAAATAATGATTCCAGTCTTCCTACCACTTAGTTGTAGGTGCAGTGTTTTCGAATGATCAGGCTGAGGAACAGCATGTAGTTGAGGCATAGGAAAAGGCCAAGAATTGATCCTTAGGGGATACCAGAAGTAACAGCATAGTTGTAAGAACACCATTGCAGATGATTCAAATACTCTGATCAGACAGGTAGTCTCATACAAATGGATGACATAGTAAGGTGCTGGAGCAACCTTTGTAATTAACCATGCCAAAAAAAGGTCCTAGCCATGTCTAGAATGGCAATGAGTGGTAGTTTCTTTGTCACAGTTAAACTAGGATATCAATTGGTAATTGGTCTAATAAAAACCATATTCGTATAAGATGAGACAGAAAGCCTGCTTGGAGGGAAACTCAAAGTTTCATGAAAGATGAGCATGGATCTCGGAGTGATATGTTCAAGAACTTTGGGGAAAGAAAAAGACAGATGGAGAAGGCAGCAGTTTTCAAGAACATCAGGGTGTTTTTTTAAGAAAACACATATCATGACACTAAATTTGAAGGTGAGGAAAAAAAATTCTTGAAGACAGAACAGTTAATAGCAACCAACACAGATGTCAAGATGGAATATTTTATGGTCAGTGGTTTTGAGGAAATACGGCCTAGAGGACAAGAGGCAAAACTCATTGATAAAATACGCTTACCAAGGGGGGAGAGAAAGTAGAGAAAGACGTAAGTACAGGGTTAGGACAGAGGGGTGCATCTAAGAAGAAGCAGCTCTAGTGGATTATGGAATGGAAAGAAGCAGTAGAGACAATTAAATTGAAGCTCCTCATTGTATTAAAGAAGTCCCCAACTTCTTCCACTTATTGTGGAACTTAAAGTTCTGCGAATTACATATAAAAGAACTGAAACCAACATGGTCATTTTAAAAGTTGAGAGACTTAGCAAACAATCCAGGTCTTTTTCAATGTATAATTTCAGTTACATCACACTGTAAACTTTGCTATAACTTCTGTCTCTTATAATCTTATACGCCATAACCACCTGATGAAGGAGCAACGTTCCGAAAGCTAGTGCTTCCAAATAAACCTGTTCGTCTATAACCAGGTGTTGTGTGGTTTTTAACTTTGTACACTCCAGTCCAACACTGGCACCTCCAAACTACGTGTTTGCGTATTAATTCTGTGTTATAATATTCCTGAAAATTCCATATACAGCTGGATCAATTTTAGCATGAATGGGTTCTACTCTCTATCAATAAAATAGCCCACTGTTCAAAGGTTATCCAGAAAGGTAAAGAACTTGGCTTCTCCTCTCCATAAATTATATTTTTAAACTATCCTCTTTCATTCTACCCTCCAAATAAACCTGTTGGACTATAAGCTGGTGTTGTGTAATTTTTAACAAACACATTAGGTTGTATTAAGACAGGTAGCCAAAAGCTTAGTCAAAAATATAGGTTTAAGGAGTGTTATAAAGGAGGGAAAAATGTTGGCGAAGTTTAGACAGGCCATTATACAGGATAATTACAGTCAGATTTGCCAATGATGGAGCAATTTGATTTTTGGGCTATTCCAAAATTTCTGAATTAGATTAGAGATATCTTGGAGCATTATAAAGCTGGAGGAAATTAGAGAGAAGGGGTGAGGCCATGCAGGCATTTGAAAAAATACTGAGAATTTTAAAATCAACATATTGCTTGACCTAAAGCCAACGTCAGTCAGCAAGTACTGCAATACTGAATGAAAGAACCTTTCTACATGTAAATATATAAATAGCAGAATTTTGGATTATCTCTATCAAGATCATGACATAGATCCACCATGACATTCCTGCAGTCCTAATTTTCTAAATTACAAGACCTCCACTAACTTCATTGCCCTTATTCCCACTCACTCATCTGAATCATTCCTCTGGTATATACCTTAAATTGAAGGGATGAAGATATGATGCCTTGATGAAGAGCGAGTTTAACCATCCATTGCCACATATGACTGGTTCACATATACTGCAGCACTAATGGGTCCCACACTCCATCAATAAAACTATCCACTCTTCAAAGATTATCCAGGATGATAAAGATTCTCCTCTCTACAAATGGTCTAGTAAACTACCCTGCACTGCCTCTTCCACTATTTCATCCAAAAATAGGTGAATGAAGCTTGGGACATCCTAATACAACAATTAAGAGCTCCATGTATAGATACAGATACAAAAGAATAATCAGAGGTTGCCTCATCAATGATATTATGATGGGAGAATGTGACCACTACCTATCAGAAGACAGATACACCAAAACAAGAATTTACTTGCATTTTATGTTTGAAAGACAACTTATTACGCATTGATTGATGGTGTACCAACAATTCAGTTCTAAGGGCAAGTTGTGAAAGAGAATTCAAGTGAAAATATTTGAAAAAAGTATCAGAATGTAACAATGAATTGAGTTACTATTTTTCAGAATACTAATTAAATGATTCTACTTTCATTTCTCTACTGGCTTGTTGGCCCCTATTTCATTGTGAAAGGATTTGCATAAAGAAGCAGGAATGGCCTGCTGTAATTGTACAGGAAATTGGTGAGACCAGTCTTTGTCTCTCTATCGGAGGAAGGATGCTCTAAGTATTCAGGAAGTGTAAAGCAAGTTTACAAGATGATTCCTGGGATGGCAAGACTGATGTATGAAGAAAGATGAGATTGGTTCAGTCTATATTCACTGGAGTTCAGAAAAATGAGGGGAGAGCTCCTATAAACCTATAAAATTTCAACACAATTAGACAGCATAGATTCAAGAGGGTTGTTATCATTAATCAGGGAGTCCCAGAACCAGGGGTCACAGTATTAGATAAGGGTTACACCATTTAGGACAGATGAAGAAATTCTTCACACAGTCAATGGTAAGCCCATAGAATTCTCTGCCTCAGGAAACTACCGAAGACTTTGAAGAAAAAAAATAGATATAATTCTTAAGACTAAATTAATCAAAGGATATGGGGAAAAGTAGGAACAGAGTCCTGAGTTAGATGATCCGTCATAATCATATTGAACGATGGGAGCAGGCTCAAAGGGATGAATGGCTTACTCTTGCTCCAATATTCTATGTTTTTACTTCTTTCCCTTTTCCTTTAAACATTTCGATTATTCATTTCACTAATTTCATGTTGTTGTAAATATTTTGTTATCTTTCATAGGCTCCTTATGGTGTCTTAAATTTAACAATAGACAACAGGTGCAGGAGTAGGCCATTCTGCCCTTCGAGCCTGCACCACCATTCAATATGATCATAGCTGATCATTCTTAATCAGTATCCTGTTTCTGCCTTATCTCCATAACCCTTGATTCCACAATCCTTGAGAGCTCTATCCAACTCTTTCTTAAATGAATCCAGAGACTGGGCCTCTACTGCCCTCTGGGGCAGAATATTCCACACAGCCACCACTCTCTGGGTGAAGAAGTTTCTTCTCATCTCATTCCTAAATGGTCTACCCCATATTTTTAAGCTGTGACCTCTGGTTCGGCACTCATCCATCAGCGAAAACATGTTTCCTGCCTCCAGAGTGTCCAATCCTTTAATAATCTTATATGTCTCAATCAGATCCCCTCTAAGTCTTCTAAACTCAAGGGTATACAAGCCCAGTCACTCCAGTCTTTCAGCGTAAGGTAATCCCGCCATTCCAGGAATTGACCTCGTGAACCTACACTGCACTCCCTCAATAGCCAGAATGTCTTTCCTCAAATTTGGAAACCAGAACAGCACACAGTACTCCAGGTGTGGTCTCACCAGGGCCCTATACAGCTGCAGAAGAACCTCTTTGCTTCTTTACTCAATCTCTCTTGTTATGAAGGCCAGCATGCTATTAGCCTTCTTCACTACCTGCTGTACCTTCATGCTTACCTTCATTGACTGGTGTACAAGAACACCCAGATCTTTCTGTACTGCCCCTTTACCTAAATTGATTCCATTTAAGTAGTAATCTGCCTTCCTGTTCTTGCCACCAAAGTGGATACCATACATTTATCCACATTAAACTGCATCTGCCATGCATCTGACCACTCACCTAACTTGTTCGGGTCACCCTGTAACCTCCTAACATCCTCATCACATTTCACCCTGCCACCCAGCTTAGTATCATCAGCAAAATTGATAATGTTATTGCTAATACCATCTTCTATATCATTAACATATATTGTAAAAAGCTGCAGTCCTTGTAGTGATCCCTGCGGTACCCCACTGGTCGCTGCCTGCCATTCCGAAATGGAGCCGTTTATCACTACCCTTTGTTTCCTATCAGCCAAGCAACTTTCAATCCAAGTTAGTACTTTGCCCCCAATACCATGCGCCCTAATTTTGCTCACTAACCTCCTACGTGGGACTTTATCAAAAGCTTTCTGAAAGTCCAGGTACACTACATCTACTGGATCTCCCTCGTCCATCTTCAGAGTTACATCCTCAAAAAATTCCAGAAGATTAGTCAAGCATGATTTCCCCTTCATAAATCCATGCTAACTCTGACCTATCCTGTTACTACTATCCAGATGTGTCGTAATTTCATCCTTTATAATAGGCTCCAGCATCTTTCCCACCACTGATGTCAGGCTAACTGATCTATAATTTCCTGTTTTCTCTCTCCCACCTTTCTTAAAAAGTGGTACAACATTAGCCACCCTCCAATCTGCAAGAACTGATCCTGAATCTATCTAACTCTGCAAAATAATCACCGACGGATCCACGATTTCTCGAGCCGCCACCTTCAGTACCCTGGGATGTAGACCATCAGGCTCCGGGGACTTATCAACCTTCAGACCTAACAGTCTCTCCAACACCAATTCCTGGCAAATATAAATTCCCTTAAGTTCAGGTCCTTCAGCCACTGTTACCTCAGGGACATTGCTTGTGTCTTCCTGAACATAGATCTGAAGTACCAATTCAATTCTTCTGCCTTTTCTTTGTTCCCCGTAATATATTCCCATGTTTCTGTCTTCAAGGGCCCAATTTTAGTCTTAACCATTTTTTTGCCTTTCACATACCTAAAAAAACTTTTACTATTCTCCTTTATATTATTAGCCAGTTTACCTTCGTACCTCATTTTTTCTCTGCGTATTTCCTTCTTAGTAATCCTCTGTTGTTTTTTAAAAGCTTCCTAGTCTTCCATTTTCCCAATTATCTTTGCTATGTTATACTTTTTCTCTTTTAACTTTATATGTTTCTTAACTTCCCTCATCAGCCACAGCCACCCATACCTCCTCCTAGGATCTTTCTTCCTTTTTGGAATGAACTGATCCTGCAACTTCTGCATTATACACAGAAATATCCGCCATTGTTCCTCCACTGTCATTCCTGCTAAGGTATTGCATCATTGAACTTTGGCCAGCTCCTCCCTCATAGCTCCATAGTTCCCTTTATTCAACAGAAATATTGTCACTTCCGATTGTACCCTCTCCGTCTTAAATTGCAGATTGAAGCTTGAAGCCTTCAACCACCTTTTCATCATTTTATTCTATTGTTTCTGCTTCTGATACTTCTTTCACAGGTTCTGATCTTTGTTACTCCCAACTGCACCAGATGGAATTGTCCTCTGACTTAGTAGCTGTCATCACCCTAATCTGAACTCTATAGCTGTTTTGGATGAAATCATGTTGTTGCATAAATTGACTGACATGTCAATTAGCAGTGCCATCACACAAAACATCAGTATAGAGATGAGCTTCAGTCTCACTGAACAGTCTTGAGGCTGAAACGCTACTATTGTTCAGCAGCCTTAGGTAGTTAGTATTAGAAATATGCACTGTTCTTTGCGATTACGTGACAATGTTGATGCATACTCTGCAACATAAAAGCCTATTATTTCCCATTCAACAGAAATAAAAGAAAGACCTGCATTAATACTTACCTGCTTATCTCTCAGACAGTGAATATATATACATGGAAATTTTATTGATAAATTATCGGAGTGTTACTTAAGGTCAACTAAACATTGTTTAAGGGTCTTGACAGTTTCAAAACATCCTAGTAAACCCCCATATATGAAAGTTTGGGAACAGAGTTAGATCATGAATTATAATGATATCCTACTGGGCCGACCAGTGGAGCAACACCGTTAATCGTGGCAGACAGGAATTGTTTGATATATAGATTTTTAAAAATTATTTTCGAACATAGAACAATACAGCGCAAAACAGGCCCTTTGTCACTCAATGTTGCACCTACCTGTGAACTATTCTCAGCTCGACCCCCTACACTATCCCATCATCAACCATGTGCTTATCCAAGGATTGTTTAAATCTCCCTAATGTTGAGTTAACTACATTGGCAGGTAGGGCATTCCATGCCCTTACCACTCTGAGTAAAGAACCTGCCTCTGACATTTGCTTTAAATCTATCACCCCTCAATTTGTAGTTTTGCCCCCTTATACAAGCTAACGTCATCATCCTAGGAAAAAGACTTTCACTGTCTACCCTATCCAGTCCTCTGATCATCTTGTATGTTTCTAACAAATCCCGTCTTAGCCTTCTTCTTTCCAATGAGAACAGACCCATGTCTCTCAGCCTTTCCTCATAAGACCTTCCCTCCAAACCAGGCAACATCCTGGTGAATCTCCTCTGCACCTTTTCCAATGCTTCCACATCCTTCCCGAAATATGGTGACCAGAACTGTACACAATATTCCAAGTGTGGCCGCACTAGCATTTTGTATAGTTGCAGCATGATATTGCGGCTCTGGAACTCAATCCCTCTACCAATGAAACCAAACACACCATATGTCTTCTTAACAGCACTATCAACCTGTGTGGCAACTTTCAGGGATCTATGTACATGGACTCCAAGATCCCTCTGCACATCCACACTACCAAGAATCTTTCCATTGACCCAGTACTCTGCCTTCCTGTTATTCTTCACAAAGTGCATCACCTTACATTTAGCTGCATTGAACTCCATTTGCCACCTCTCAGCCCAATTCTGAAGTTTATCCAAGTCCCCCTGCAACCTGTAACATTCTTCCGAAATGTCCGCTACTCCATCGACTTTAGTGTCATCTGCAAATTTACTAATCCATTCACCTATGCCTGCATCTAAGTCATTTATAAAAATAACAAACAGCAGTGGTCCCAAAACAGATCTTTGTGGCACACCACTAGTAACTAGACTTCAGGCTGAATATTTTCCATCGACCACCACTTGCTGCCTTCTTTCAGAAAGCCAGTTTCTAATCCAAACTGCTAAATCATCCTCAATCCCATGTCTCTGCATTTCCTCCAATAGCCTACCATGTGGAACCTTATCAAAGGCTTTACTGAAGTCTATATATACCATGTCAACTGCCCTATCCTCATTCACATGCTTGGTCACCTTCTCAAAAAACTCAATGAGGTTTGTGAGACATGTTCTGCCCTTGACGAAACCATGTTGACTAAATGAAATCAAATTGTTGCTTGCTAGATGCTTATAAATCTTATCTCTTATAATCCTTTCCAAAATATTCCTACAACAGAAGTAAGGCTCACTGGTCTATAATTACCTGGGTCATCTCTGCTGCCCTTCTTGAACAAGGGCACAACATTTGCAATCCTCCAGTCCTCTGGTACTAACCCTGTAGACAATGACGACTCAAATATCAAAGCCAAAGGCTCTGCTATCTCCTCCCTAGCTTCCCAGAGAATCCTCGGATAAATCCTATCCAGCCCAGGGGACTTGTCTACTTTCACTCCTTCTAGAATTGATAACACCTGTTCATAACAAACTTCGATCCTTTCTCGTCTAATATCACGTACCTCATTTTTCTCCTCTACAATATTCTGAGTGAAAACAGATGACAAATGTTCGTTTAGCACCTTTCCGATCTCCACAGGGTCCACACTCAACTTCCCACTTCTGTCTTTGACTGGCCCTATTCCTACCCTAGTCATCCTTTTATTCCTCACATACCTATAGAAAGCTTTAGGGTTCTCCTTTATTCTATTTGCTAAAGACTGCTCATGTCCTCTCTTTGCCCTTCTTAACTCTCTCTTTAAATCTTTCCTAGCTGATCTGTAATTCTCCATCACCTCATCTGAACTATCTTGTCTCTTCAACACAAAAGCCTCCTCCTTCTGCTTAATAAGAGATGCAATTTCTGTCATAAATCAGGTTCCCTTACCTTATCACTTCCTCCCTGCCTGACAGGGACATACCTATCAAGGACACGCAATATCTATTCCTTAAACCAGCTCCACATTTCTATTGTCTGCATCCCCTGCATTTTGCTACCCCATTCTATCCATCCTAATTCTTGCCTAATCGCATTATAATTGACTTTGCCCTATTGATAACTCTTGACCCTTTCCATCACTAAACTAAACGTAAATGAATTTTCCATTTTAATATCATTTTCTGTAGGTAATGAAAGCTAATTTATTTTATATATAAGGTGCTATTGAAACATCCTTTTTTTAGGCTTAATGTTATTAAGGCCATAGATAAGTTAGAGAGTGAGATGGTTAGTAGATTTAGAAAAGTTATTACCAGTAGGATCAGTCACATAGATGGATGACTGTCAGGAAAGTTAAGATGATATTTCAAAAGTCTCTGGTGGCTATCAAAGCTATTCCATTTTTGGAACTGTTGACGGGGATAGTCTCTCCAAGAAAAATGGGTCAGTTAATAAACGTTTCAAACGATTCTTACATTAGGCACTATTTGATAAGATTTCATAGAATTATTGTTATAGGGGACTCTCCTGTCAGGGTCAGAGACAGGACATTCTGTGGCGGTGACTGTAAATTTAAGGTGGTTTCCTGATGCTAGGAATAAGAATGTCTCTGAACGTTTCAAGCATATTGTTAAAGGTGAGATCAAGAAGCCAGAAATTATTGTACACATTGATAGAAATGGCATTTTTAAGGAAAAGATTAAAACAGTACCTAGTGAATTTAGGAGGTTAGATAGAAGATTAAAAAATGAAACCTTAAAAGTAGTAATTTCTGGTTTACTCCCAATGCCAAACTCAAATGAGGGAAGGAACAAAAGGTTAGAGGAGATAAATCAAAGGCTGAAGAACTGGTGTATTGTTCAGGGATTTAGGTTTTTGGACAATTGGAATGTCTTTTGGGAAAAAAAAACTGTTCAAAAGAGTTGGGTATAAGGTAAACTGGAAAGGGACCCAATTACTTAGCAGGGAAATTTGCTCATTCTATTAAGAGAGACTTTACACAGAGAGAAGGTGGGTGGAGGAATTCTAAATACCAGTATAAATGGAAGGATTGATGGGGAAGGTTCTAATTATGAGGAAAGCACATCATTAGAAAATAAAGACAAGAGAGAGTCAGAATATGTATTAACTCTGAAGAACATAATTGCCTTCTGGATATAGGTTTGCGCGCTAAGCTGGAAGGTTCATTTCCGGACCTTTCGTCACCACACTAGGTAACATCTTCAGTGGGCCTCCGGGCAAAGCACTCCTGATAATTCCTGCTTTCTATACATATGTTCGGGTTGGTGATGTCATTTCCTGTTCTTTTTCTCAGGGGTTGGTAGACGAGGTCTAACTCAATGTGTTTGTTGATAGAGTTCCGGTTGGAATGCCATGCTTCTAGGAATTCTCATGTGTGTCTCTGTTTAGCTTGTCCTAAGATGAAACCTTCAAGACCATCAATAATTCCGTTACTGGCATAAAATTCACTAAAGAGGAGGAAAACAACAACAAACTGCCATTCCTAGATGTCACAGTAGAGGGAACAGCCAATGGGGAACTTCAAACCAGCGTCTATAGGAAAGCAACACATATGGACCAAATATTGAACTACAGAAGCAATCATCCCAACATCTACAAATGAAGCTGCATCAGAACATTATTTCCATGAGCCAACACACACTGCAGCACAGAGGAACTACGCAGAGCAGAGGAAAATCACCTATACCGTGTATTCAAAGAAAGGGTACCCAATGAACACAGTCCGCCGATTTCTCAGCAACAAACCTAAACAAGCAGACAAAACACATCCAGAAACCCTAGCCACTCTCCCCTACATCAAAGACATCTCAGAAATGACTACTCAGACCCCTTGGCATCATGGTAGCCCAAAACCATCAACACAGTAAAACAGCAGCTAATGAACTTGAAAGACCCTATGCAGACAACAAGCAAAACAAATGTCATTTACAAAATACCGTGCAAGAACTGTAACAAACACTACATTGGACAAACAGACTGAAAACCAGCCACCAGGATAGATTACATACAGATAAGGGGGGACGACTGGGACAACACATCCATCCTAGGACAAGCCAAACAGAGACAAGCATGAAAATTCCTAGAAGTATGACTTTCCAACCAGAACTCAATCAACAAACACATAGAGTTAGACCCCATCCACCACCCCCTGAGAAAAACAGGAAATTTCATCACCACAGGAAATGACATCACAACCCAAAGAAACCCAAACATATAAATAGAAAGCAGGAATTATCAGCAGTGCTGCGCCTGGAGGCCCACTGAAGATGTTACCTAATAGGGTGACGAATTGTCTGGAAATAAACCTTCCAGCTCAGCGAGCAAATCTACATCCAGAACCTCAACCCGAGCGACAAATCTTCTCAAAACTTGCTAATGTAATTGCATTTATTTCAAGTCAAGGGGCCTTACAGGTAAAGCTGATTAACTCAGGGCATAGTTAAGAACATGGGATTGGGATATCATAACTATTACAGAAACCTAGACAAGACTGGCAGCTCAATGTTCTGGGATTTAGATGCTTTAGGAAGGATAGAAAAGGAAGCAAGAAAGAAGAGGAGGTGGCGTTTTTGATTAAGGTATACATTAATGCTGTAATGAGGGAAGATATTTCTGAAAAATCATCCAATGACGATAAGTGAGTAGAAATTACAAATAAGAAAGGAAATATCACTTTGATGGGATTGTATTGTAGGCCCCCCAATAGTAAAAGAGAAATTGAGAAAGAAGTATGCGTGGAGATTTTAGATATATGTAAGCATAATAAGGTGGCAATAATGGGGATTTTAATTTTCCTAATATTGACTGGAACTACCATTGTGTTAAAGGTTTGGATGGTGAAGAATTTCTCAAATGTGTTCAAGAAAATTTTCTTTATGGAAAGTGTAAAAATAGAAAAGACCCCTGGGCCAGATAGGATTTATCCTCGGATTGTCTGGGAGCCAGGAAGGAGATTGCAGAGCCGTTGGCTTTGATCGTTATGTCGTCTTTGTCGATAGGAAAAGTGCCAGAAGACTGGATGATAGACAATAGACAATAGACAATAGATGCAGGAGTAGGCCATTCAGCCCTTCGAGCCTGCACCGCCATTCAATATGATCATGGCTGATCATTCCCAATCAGTATCCTGTTCCAGCCTTATCTCCATAACCCTTGACTCCACTATTTTTAAGAGCTCTATCCAATTCTTTCTTAAATGAATCCAGAGACTGGGCCTCCACTGCCCTCTGGGGCAGAGCATTCCACACAGCCACCACTCTCTGGGTGAAGTAGTTTCTCCTCATCTCTGTCCTAAATGGTCTACCCCGTATTTTTAAGTTGTGTCTTCTGGTTCGGCACTCCCCCATCAGCGGAAATATGTTTCCTCCTGCCAGAGTGTCCAATCCTTTCATAATCCTATACGTTTCAATCAGATCCCCTCTCAGTCTTCTAAACTCAAGGGTATACAAGCCCAGTCGCTTCAGTCTTTCCGTGTAAGGCAATCCTGCCATTCCAGGAATTGACCTCGTGAACCTACGCTGCACTCCCTCAATAGCCAGAATGTCTTTCCTCAAATTTGGAGACCAGAACTGTACACAGTACTCCAGGTGTGGTCTCACCAGGGCCCTGTACAGCTGCAGAAGCACCTCTTTGCTTCTATACTCAATTCCTCTTGTTATGAAGGCCAGCATGCTATTAGCCTTCTTCACGACCTGCTGTACCTGCATGCTTGCCTTCATTGACTGGTGTACAAGAATACCCAGATCTCTCTGAACAGCCCCTTTACCTAATTTGATACCATTGAGGTAGTAATCTGCCTTCCTGTTGTTGTAGCAAATGTTGTCCCCTTGTTTAAGAAGGGGAGTAGAGATAACCCTAGCAATTATAGACCAGTGAGCTTTACTTCAGTTGTGGGTAAAGTGTTGGAAAAGATTATAAGAGATAGGATTTATAATCATCTTGAGAGGAATAAGTTGATTAGAGATAGTCAACACGGTTTTGTGAAGGGTCGGTCATACCTCACAAACCTTATTGAGTTCTTTGAGAAGGTGACCAACATGTGGATGAGGGTAAAGCGGTTGATGTGTTGTATATGGATTTTAGTAAGGCATTTGATAAGGTTCCCCACCGTATGCTATTGTACAAAATACAGAGGCATGGGATTGAGGGTAATGTAACGACTTGGATCAAAAATTGGCTAGCTGAAAGAAGACAGAGGATGGTGGTTGATGGGAAATGTTCATCCTGGAGTTCAGTTATTATTGGTGTACCACAAGGGCCTGTTTTGGGACCACTGCTGTTTGTAATTTTTATAAATGACCTGGATGAAGGTTTAGAAGGATGGGTTCATAAATTTGCAGATGACACTAAACTCAGTGGAGTTGTTGATAGAGCTGAAAGATGTTGCAGGTTACAGAGGGATATAGATAGGCTGCAGAGCTGAGCTTGGAGGCAGCAAATGGAGTTTAATGTGGAAAATTGTGAGGTCATTCACTTCGTGGTGTCCATGTGAATAGATCCCTGAAAGTTGCCATCCAGGTTGATAAGGTTATTAAGAAGGCAAATGGTGTGTTAGCTTTTATTGATATAGGGATTGGGTTTCGGAGCCATGAGGTCATGCTGCAGCTATACAACAATCAGGTGCAGCCACACTTGGAATATTGTGCACAGTTCTGGTCACCACATTATAGGAAGGATGTGGAAGCTTTGCAAGGGGTTCAGAGGAGATTTACCAGGATGTTGCCTGGTATGGAGGGAAGGTCTTATGAGGAAAGGCTGACAGATTTGAGGCTGTTTTGTTTGAGAGAAGAAGGTTGAGAGTTGACTTAATTGAGACATATAAGATTATCAGCCGGTTGGATAGAGTGGACCGTGAGAGCCTTTGTCCTCGGATGGTGATGGTTAGCCCAAGGGAGCTTTGAATTGAGGGGTGATACATATAGGACAGATATCAGGGTAATTTCTTTACTGAGAGAGTAGAAGCGACATGGAACACACTGCCTGCAACACTAGTAGACTCGCCAACTTCAAGGACATTTAAGTGGTCATTGGATAAACATATGGATAAAAATGGAATAGTGTAGGATAGATGGGCTTCAGATTGGTTCCACAGGTCGGTGCAACATTTTGGGCCAAAGGACCTGTACTACAATGTAATGTTCTACTTTCTATGTTTTTTATCAATATGTGGATGCTCCTACTAGAGAAGGAGCAAAACCAGACTTCCTTTTGGGCAATAAGGCAGGGCAGGTGATTGAAATAAAAGTGGGAGACACTTGGGGTCCAGCGATCATAATTTAGTTAGTTTCCAAATGGTTATGGAAATGGATAAGCCTTCCATAAATGTTAAAGTTTTTTTTAAATTGGAGTCAGGCAAATTTTAATGGTATGAGACAAGAACTTTCAAAAGTTGATTGGAGTTGACTGTTCACAGGTAAAATTATGTCTGAAAGTGAGAGGCGTTCAAATATGTGATGATGAGATTTTAGAGGCATTTTTGTTCCTGTTAGAGTGAAGGGTAAGGCTGATAAGATTAAGGATCAATGGATACATAAAGATATTGAGGTTCTAGTCAAGGATAAAAGAGCATCTTATTTTAGATATAGACAACTTGGTTCCATTCAATCTCTGAATCAATATAGATTGTTGGGGCATTCTTAAGAAAGAAATCAGGAAGGCAAAGGGAGGATATGAGATAGCATTGGTAGATAAAGTTAAGGATAATCCAAAGAGACTCTACAAATACATTTAAGAGCAAGTGGGTAACTAGAGAGAGAGGGTAGAGCCTTTTTCAAGATCAAGGAGGTCATCTTTGTGTTGAATCTGTGGAGATGGGAGATACTAAAAGAATACTTTGCGTCAGTTTTTACTGTGGAGAAAAAGTCTAGAGAATGCAGAGAAATAAACTTTGATGTTTTAAAAACAGTTCACATTACAGAAGAGGATGTTCAGAAGGTCTCAGAGAATATAAAGGTAGATAAATCTCCAGGAACTGACCTTATGTATCCCCGAACATGGTGGGAAGTAAGGGAAGAAATTACGAGACCCCTTGCAGAAATATTTGCATCATCTATAACTGGGGGTGAGGTGCCTGATGATTGGAGGGTGACTAATGTTGTACCTTTGTTTAAGAAAGGTTGTCAGAAGAAACTGGGAAACTGTAGAATTGAGAGTCTGATTTCGGTTGTGGGTAAATGTTTGGAGGTGATTATAAAACATAGGATTTATGGACATTTACAGAAGCACAAATTGATTAGGGATAGTCAGCATGGTTTTGTATGAGGCAAATCATGTCTCAAAGACCTGATTGAGTTTTTTGAGGGGGTTACCAAAAACATTGATGGTGGCCGAGCAGTAGGTGTTGTTTATTTGGATTTTAGTAGAGCATTTGACAAAGTTCTGCATGGTCGATTAATTAGTAAAGTTAGGTCACATGGGATTCAGGGTGAGCTTGCCAACTGGATACATAATTGGCTTAATGGCTGGAGACAGAGAGTAATGGTGCTTTTTGAACTGGAGGCCTGTGACTAGCAGTGTCCACAGGGATCAGTTGTTGGTCTTTTACAATTTATATAAATAATTTGGATAAGAATATGGAAGGCATGGTTAGTAAGTTTGCAGATGACACCAAAATTGGTGGCACTTTAGACAGCGAAGAGGCTTTTCTAAGATTGCAAAGGGATCTTGATCAAATGCAAGGTATTGCATTTTGGTACAACAAACAAGGATAAGCCTTATACAATTAAAGGTAGGGCCTTGAGTAATGTTGTAGATCTTAACGACTTAGGGGTGCAGGTACTTAATTCTTTAAAGTTTGTGTCACTTATTGACAGGATGGTTAAAAAGGCATTTGGCACACTTGCCTTCAAATGTTGAGGTTATACAAGACATAGGTGATGCCTCTTCTGGAATACAGAGGAACCTCGATTATTCGAATGAGATGGCTGGGCACTATTTCATCCGGATAATTGATTATTCAGTTAATTGATTCAATGCCTCTCCTCTAGGAATCAGAGTTTTCTGAAGTTTCCTTTTTCTTCACTCTGACTGCCTTGCTCCCTCTCTCTGCCTCAGGGTTTGTTTCTGAGCAGACACACACTTGTGTAAAAGGGAACTGCAGCATTGCTGAAGCCTCCCCATGCCCCAATCAGTTCAATGGGATTGACACAGCGAGCACTTGCTACGTTTACTTCCCATTCAGGAGACTCGGCAGAAGCACACCATGGGCGAGCCCTCGCACTCCCATCCCCACTCCCACCCATATCCCCATCCACCCCCACAATGGTATCCAACCCACCCCCTGTCCAAACCCCCGAACCCCGCACCCCTTCCACCCCGTGCCACCCCCAACCCCCCATGTCCAACCCCCCCCAACCCTGCCCCATCCGACCCTCCAACCCCGTCCAACCCTGAACAAAAGACCTCACAACCCCATTCAACCCCACCCCCAGTCCACCCCACACCCACTCCGCCACCCACCCACCCTCAATCCCATCCAACCGCGCCGTCCAGTCCGCCCCCAACCCCATCCAACCACGCACCCTGTCCACCCCTGCCCCCGCCTCCACCCACCCGAACCCACATTCTGCCCACCAGTCAGCGCCCCCACCACTCCATCTCTGTCGTCCGCCCTGCACTACTGTGCCTCTGTCCTTGTCCTCCCCGCCCTCTGGGGGAGCCGGTCTGGACACCAAGAGTAAGACTGCTGCTGCCAGTGTACCCCACACCCACCACCACCACACACCCTGTTTTACCAAGTTCCATCTTTGCCCTGTACAGGACAATGTTGGAGAGATTATCTGGGGAAGCGGGGCGTACAGGACAATGTTGGAGAGATTATCTGAGGAAGCGGGATGCAGGCTACACACCTGCTTAGAGCTCCAGGGAAAGTGTGGGGAGAGAGAGAGAGAGAACGGGAGGGCAGGCAGTCAGTCATTTGAAGATGGTGCTTGGAGACCCATCGATGTTCAGGATTGTTCTCGGCAGCATTTCAGTAAGTTGAGTTCAGTTTTAATCATTATAAATAAAAGACACGATCAGTGTTGGAAACCCTGCTTTGATTTAATGTTTCTATCGGGACCTTGAAATCTCCTTCGGATAATCCAAATTTTGGATAATTGATATGTGGATAATCGAGGTTCCTCTGTACTGTGTGCAGTTTTGGTCACCCAGTTATAGAAAAGATATTGTCAAATTGGAGAGGATTCAGAAGACATTTACCAGGATGTTGCCAGGTATTGAAGGTTTGAGTTCTAAAGATAGGTTGGGACTTATTTCACTGGAGCAAAGGAGGTTGAGAGGTGACCTGATAGAAGTTTATAAGATAATGAGAGGTATAGATAGGGTTGATGGTAGTTGTTTTTTCCCTAAAATGGGAAATTTCAAGATTAGGGGATACATTTTTAAGGTGACGAGAAGATTGAAAAAAGACATAAGAGTCAAATTTTTTACAAAGGGTGGCTTGCATGTGGAATAAATTTTCTGAGGAAGTAGTGGATGCAGGTACGATCAAATATATATGTGAATAGGAAAGGTTTGGAGGGAGATGGGCCAGGAGCAGGCAGGTGGGATTAGTGTAGTTTGGGATTATGTTCAGCATGAGCTGGTTGGACCGAAGGGTCTACTTCCATGCTTTATGACTCTGAGTCTAACAATACCAATGTACTTAGTTGCAGTATAGAGAACAGAGTAGATGTTAATTGCACATTTTTGTTCTTTGTTTTTTCACATGATGTGGGAATCACTGAATCAACTGTTTTTTTTCACAACAAATTATACCTTCATTATCACCATTACTCAGATTACCTTTCGGTTTCAGATCTACCAACTTGAGTTTAAATTTCCACCACAATATGTAGATCTAGTGTGATATGTAGGTGAGAGCAGGTAAGGATGATAGATTTCCTTCCCTAAAGGACATTAATGAAACAGCATAGTTTTATGATAACTGGTGATAGTCTCATGGTGATGTTTATTGAAACTCGTTTTTAATTCCAGGATTATGCATTGATGTTAAATCCCACCGACTGCCATAGTAGGTTTTGAACACAAATCCCCACAGCATTAAATAAAAAAAATTAAAAGATCTACAGATACTAGAAATCAGAAACAAAAATAGAAATTACTGAAAAAGCTCAGCAGATCTGGCATCATCTGTGGACAGAAATCAAAATTAACATTTTGGGTCCGGTGACCCTTCAGAATACATGGAATACAGTTCTGAAGAAGAAATTCTGAAGAAATAACATATGAAGTAAAAGTAATCTTCTGAATATCACTAGTTGGGAAAGACGCCAAAAACTATCATGCACGAACCTATTATGCAAGAATCTACATATTGTGGTTGACCCTTAACTACCCTCTGAAGTCCTGATAAAGGGTTCCTGCCCAAAACATCAATTCTTCTGCTCCTCGACCTGCTGTGCTTTTCCAGCACCACACTCTCGACTCTGATCTCCAGCTTCTGCAGTCCTCACATTCTCCTCTTCTCCTATCCAGTCTTGATGTAAATTCTACCACAAGGACTATCTCACAAGTTGAATTCCACATCCGCCAAACTCTGAGCAGCAAGATTTCTTTCATTCTGTGTTACATATGTAACAATGGATTACATATACTCTTGAATCAATAATCTTTCATTCTTGGCACATCAACCACTAGAAACAGGCTGCTTCTATTTAATCATTTAAAATACCGGTAGTCTATGAAATTATAACCAGCATTAGCCTAACAAAGAGACAACTTGTCAAGTCTTTCCTCACATTTGTATTTCATATAAAAAAAGGTGCTGGTTGCTTATAATATGAACAGCACTGGATTCTTCATACAATATTCTATACTTTGTCATGTCCTTTGCTGCCCTTTAGTGGAGGTTTTTGTAATCTCAGGATCAGTTGGTTTTATTGATAAAGGGTGCAAAATTCATTAGGTTGCTCTGCAGAAGGGAAAATAAGATAATCATCAAGAACCTCTGGTGTTGTCAGGTTTGGAAGGTTTTAGAAGTGTTGAGCTGAGTTCCTGGATTTCACAGACCTAGACATTCCCAGAAATGTTAATGTTACATAGTGGTGGCTTGCCTGCAGTGTACTGAATATTATATTCATGATTTGGAGGGGCTGGTGTTGGACTGGGGTGGACAAAGTTTAAAAATCACACCAAATTATAGACCAAAAGGTTAATTTGGAATATTATATTGAACATTTAAGCACTTGATGCCTCTACATACACAAAGTACCAGCAAAGTGAGTGGACTAGAATGAGATTTTTATAAAGGATCTGTTTTTAACAGCTCACAGATATAATTCTAATTCTGAGGCTTGGTGAATTAAGGACATCCGTGGAGGAGTGAAAATGATAGCTGGGACCCAATTCTGGAATTCCCAAGGTTTGTTAGTTTTTGTTTGAGAGTGTTGGTGGGTTTGTGTGCTACTAGGATTCCGAGGGGTTTTAGTAGTCTGGCTGTCATTTCTGAAACTTCTTTGATGTATGGTAAGGTGGTTAGGGTTTCTGGCTGTGTTTGGTCTGCGTGTCGTGGTTTGTTCTTGAGGAATCTGCACACCGTATTTTTTGAGTATCCATTCTTCTTGAATATGTTGTATAGGTGGTTCTCCTCTGTTTTCCGAAGTTCATCTGTGCTGCAGTGTGTAGTGGCTCGTCGGAATAGAGTTCTGATACAGCTTTGTTTGCGTGTGTTGGGATGGTTGCTAGTGTAGTTAAGTATTTGGTCAGTGTTTGTCAGTTTTCTGTATACGCAAAAACTAACAAACTTAAAAGACCCAGTACAACCCATGGACAAAACTAACGTCATCTACAAAATTCCATGCAAGGACTGCCACAAACACTATGTAGGCCAAACAGGAAGAAAGTTAGCCACCAGGATACACGAACAACGGCTAGCCACAAGAAGACACGACCCTCTCTCCCTCGTAGCCCTACACACAGATGAAAAAAACCACCATTTTGACTGGGACAACACATTTATCCTGGGACAGGCCAAGCAAAGACATGCCAGAGAATTCCTAGAGATCTGGCAGTCCAACCACAACGCCATAAACAAACACATAGATCTAGATGCCATCTATCAACCCCTCAGAAAATGAACAGGAAATGACATCACCACAAACCCCAGGAACCCCATCCAGGAGAAAGATATAAATAGAAAGCAGGAGACAACAGCTTTGCTTCACTTGGAGGTCGCCACTGATGATGTTACCTTGCCAGGTAATGAAACGTCTGGATATCAAACCTACAGCTCAGCGAGCTAACCTACACCCTAAACCTCAACCTGAGCTATAAACCTTCACAAACCTTGCATAATTATGTCAATATCAATGGAAGTAGTTATCCTAAAGTTTAACCAGATTTCCATCTTACTTTGAATTCCACAAATAGGAAAAATAGACTCCATTCAACACTGAGTCTAGAAAATTTGTAAACTACCTGGGTTTCAGTCATTGGAAAAATGATACTCTGTTGGCCAAGAGTTAAGAGGAGAAGTCAAAAGATTTATGCACTCCTTGAAAGAAATGATAAATATATATACATCTGAAAGCAGCAATGGAAGTAAGAGCTGCAAAACTTTCTTTGCACACATTCAGGAAACTGTTACTCAATTTCCTGAAAGCCTCTCAACATTGATCAAGCTGTGTGCCACAGAGTTATCCCACAGAGCTAATGATCAACAAGAACACAAACCTAACTGGGATCAGGTGATCAAATGAAGAGATGCAAAATGAAACATGAAATTTAGAGTTATACCACTAAAGTACGAGATAATGTGTTTGTGAAACGTGGTGTTCATATTGAAAAGCTAACAGTCTCGTGTGACATTCAGCCATGTGTTGTATCCAACACAAAATAATAAATGATCAGTGATAAGTATAGTTTACGTCATTACTTAGCATTCTTGAAAGCACTGAAAACACCACTCCTGAGCATTGAATCTGATTTCAACATCAACATCTCAAACGAAAAATGAAATAAATGAGACTGCACTTGATGTTAACCCTATCGTACATGAGAGAAAATTTCTAGGATATTTAAGTAAATATGTCATGAAATTAGCTATTTTAAGATAGTAAATAAATAATTCATTTCATTGTATATTACCAATTGCTAAATATATTAATACAGTTGTTAAAATATGTAATAAGTTGCATGTTAAGTAATACTGGAGTTTATTCTTTACACTAATAAATAGCTCTCTGCTAGATAGAGAAAACTTAGTGAATACTGGAAGAAAGGTAAAACATTAAAGCTCCAGTGGCAAACATGTGAGGAGATATTCCATAACTCTCAGCAACAATATATTTCAATATTCTACGAGAAGGATGCATCATCCCCATCATTAACTAAGGAAGTTAAAAATAGTATCAAATTAAAGGAAAAAACATATAATACCATGAAGGTTAGTGGTAGGTGAAAAGGCTGAGCCATTTTTCCAAGAGAGAAGAAATTATTAACTGGAATTGCAAATTGCTAGCTACACAGGATTTATTTTTCATTCCTAATTGCCTTTTGACAAGTGGTGGTGAATTGTCTTCTTAATCTACTGCAACCCAATTGAGGGGGGCTGGATGGAGCATGGGCAGTAATGCTGTTGGGAAGATAGTTTCTAGGATTTGGACCCTGTAATAACTCAGGATGCCTG
Organism: Chiloscyllium punctatum; assembly: GCF_047496795.1. Classification (NCBI taxonomy): domain Eukaryota; kingdom Metazoa; phylum Chordata; class Chondrichthyes; order Orectolobiformes; family Hemiscylliidae; genus Chiloscyllium; species Chiloscyllium punctatum. The sequence goes on along the minus strand of NC_092746.1, from coordinate 54,643,424 downwards.
ACTGGAAAGGAACATCCTTTATTGTTGGAACTAAAGTAGAGCCACCACTCATGGCATACATAGGCTAGTCCCAGCCTGGGACAGAGAGCTTTGCGGAACCATCCTTGGGTCTGCTTTATCTTTTTTTCTTGTTTTTATACCTGAAAGTATTAATACACACAATCAAATGACTTTCCCACTACAAATTCTGTGACTTTTGTTTTGATTTCAACTATTAACCACCACTAATCACTCATGCAGCCTATTAGAAGCTTGCATGCAAAGCTGGTTTTGGGCAATGCAAACAAAATGGAGTGTAGGGATTAGAATGACATTCCCAGGAGCGACACATGCATACTCACAGCAGTAATGGGCATACAAGAAAAGCAGAGGATGGTTTCAACTCACTGACCTCAGGGAATAGACCTAGCACATTACCTGGTGGGCGGCACAGTGCCACAGTGGCTAGCACTGCTGCCTCACAGCGCCAGAGACCCGGGTTCAATTCCTGCCTCAGGCGACTGACTGTGTGGAGTTTGCACGTTCTCCCCGTGTCTGCGTGGGTTTCCTCCGGGTGCTCCGGTTTCTTCCCACAGTCCAAAGATGTGCAGGTCAGGTAAATTGGCCATGCTAAAGTGCCCATAGTGTTAGGTAAGGGGTAAATGTAGGGGTATGGGTGGGTTGCGCTTCGGCGGGTCGGTGTGGACTTGTTGGGCAGAAGGGCCTGTTTCCACACTGTAAGTAATCTAATCTAATCACACTCCCACTGTGCCACTCTGCTATAGCCTGCTTTATTTCTTTTCTTTCTACACATAATTGTCATGTCACACAATTGAGTGACCTTCCCACCTCCAAAATCACCACAACGGTTTCTTTGCCTTTTATTTTAACTAATATCACCCACAGAAAATACATCCTTGCAGCCAATTCAATATTTACAAGCAAAGCTCATTACTGGCAATGCAAACCATCAGAAGTTTGGGCCGGGGAGGGGGGAGGTTGGCATAGAGAAAGAGGAACTGGTCTGCTTTATATTTATATTATAAATATATATGTCTCCCAGGAAGTGTAGTCATGCACAACTCAATGAATTTTCCCACCACCAAATCACCTTCACTTTTCTTTTTAAACTACCTCCACCATAAAGTACCTGTGTAGCCAATTAAATATCTACATGCAAAACCCATTACAAGTAAAGCAAACCATCAAATGCTCCCCATAATGGTAACAAATTCAGACTTATTTTGCTGTATTTGTGCCATTAATTGATCTGTTTTGTTTTGAATACTATGTGTATTCAAGTAAAGAGCCATTAACGTTGCCTTTTAAAACATTTTTTCCTCCTTTGATCCTCTTTACAACTGTTTTTTCTATGTTTTTACACTCTGTCCCTTCCCGTCCCTTTATTGTTAAACAAGTAGTTGCCCAGTAATGCTGCGATATACTCTTGCTTTTTAAGTTGATATTTTCTTTCTCCTAAGCACTCCACCCCACTAATTAGTTTGAAGTCCCCTCTACAGCTTAAGTTATTCAATTCGCCAGGACACTGGTCCCAAACGCGTAGTTCATCCTACTAGAGCAGCTCCCTTCCACCCCAGTACTGGTGCCAGCTTCTCATGAACCAAGACCCAAATCAATCTTCAAGCTAATTTTTATACTGCCCCTACTGCAATCACATTCCTTCTTTCTTCTCCCATTTCAATTGCTCCCTGTAGGGAGATGGTGTTAATGAGTTCACTCATTCATCCTGAAGTCCCCACTCTCATTCTCACAGCTTACAAGAACCGTAACTGTTAGAGAATTGCAGGGATTGAGGCCCCTCAATTGCAACTTCCAGTCATTATACTTGCCTTAGCTGCCATCACACCTGTCTATAACCAATCATAGTCCATTTGTGAATTATCTAGTCTGAAGGGTGTGACCATCCTTTGGAGCAAAGTGTCCAGATAACTTTTTCCTTTTCTGTTGTAATGTCTGAAGTTAGATTCCAGCTCCAGAACTTGAATCCAAAGTTGCTCCAGCAAAAAAACCATTTCCTATAGATGGTTCGCTCTGGATCACATAGGTATCCAATGTGCAGCAGCAACACATCACCCATCCTGCCATTATTACTGGATTTAATTTAATTTAATTTGTAAATGAATGACTTTAGATTCTCTGCTTTTATACTTTACTGTAATATATTGTTTGTATCAAGTGAAAAAAAGTATCAATCTTATACTTAAGCAGCCATTTTTAGGAACAGAAAGAAAGAAAAAATGGAAACCTAAACACAAATTGAAGTCATTACCGTTAAAGACGAGAAATATTCATCAATCCTATTCATAAATCAGCTTCTTTCCCTGCACTCATGTCACTTTGTAGTTTGTGTAGTGTCTCTGCTGCGGGTCTTTCTGCAGGTAGACTTCTCAATCCATGCCTTTTATGCTCTCCTACTTTCCTCTCACTCTCGAAAGTTTACTTCTTGCAATTATCCTTAGCTAAAGCACTCTGTCTCCCTTTATACTGAATTCCCAGTTTGAACCAAATTTCCACCTATATACTCATTCGGCATTCATCTCACTCCAACCATGCTCCTGGCCGACAATGTGGTGCAGGAATTCCCTTTCTGCCTCAAAGTCATTAAACGAGGTCTGACCACCTCCCTCAATGAGCTATTCACATAATTCTCAGCTTCACAGATGTGTCACAGTGACTCCAGTCACTGCTCAAGTTCCAAAACCCTCCGCTCAATTATCTTCAGCTGATAGCACTTCCTAAATATGTGATCATCTAAGACACCAATGGTCTATGATTTCCTAAATATTGCAGGCTACACATTCCACTTGAGCAACTTGTGATGTCACATTTACTCCCTTTATGTCAACTTTATGCTACTTCATATAGATGTAATTGTCAAAATCCACCTTCAGCATATGATTTGGTGAATAGGATGTTCTTGATAAGCCATGGTTAATTTTTGCTGGACACCACTGAATATTTCATATTCCATTGCTTTATTCAACTGAATTAAATCCATGGAAACTTTTTATCAGATCGTTTGGTTTTGCAAGTGTAAGTATAATCAAACACTATCTAGTTAAAAAGACCAGTGAAATCATTCCTTGTAGCATATTCTTTATTTATCCTTTAACTTTTTCCTAAATTGAGTCAGGGATCTTTCTCTGCATGTACAGTATACACAAACTGGTAGAACATCAATTTGTAGTGTGATGTGATAGTCAATCTTTAAAATGAAAACAATTTCAGAAACTTACTTTGAAATTCATTTGTTTGCTCACCAACAGCAATCCCAATGACTTTGCAGATTAATCTCTGCTTTAAATCTAGCTTTCTGCTTAGTAGAGAACATTCTTATTCAGAATAACAGATATTCCAGGATTTCTCTTTTCTTATATCTGCACCTCAACATAAGTTGACCTTTTACATTTAATAATGTTCCGCCAGATACTTGCAGTTTCATGGATGATGTTTGTAATTTAATTTATTTAAGCCATTTAGGTTATCTGTTAATTCTGACACACAAAATCAGAATCTAGTTTAAACTCTGTGGGGTGGCCATTTCCTTCTAGTCTAATTTTCAATGTTTATTTTCTGCACCATTGATTTCTTCTGAATGTGGTGTTAATTTCTCCATTTCTTTGCAATTTATATGCATTTTAAAATGACAGGTTGCTTTTATATGACCTATTTTTCCATAGTTGTGGGATTAAGCTCCTCTTGCTGGACGTTCTTTGCATTTGGCTGGCTTGTACCAGCCACATCAGGGAATAATCAAAATAGCAGTTAGTGTACATTTCTTCTGTTTTGATGTACTGTGGTTTTTGTGCTCTCTCCTTTGCATTCTGTGTGCTGAACTGTCTGGCCTTTTTTTTGTATGGCATATCAGTTTCCCCTCATATACCCTATTGTTTCCAAAGTTCCCTCTGCCAAATAATTTACTTTATTGAGGAGCAAATAACTGCAGATACTGGAATCTGTACTGAAAACAAAAAATGCTGGAGATCATAGCAGGCCAAGCAACATCCATGGAGGGAAAGCAAACTAATGTTGAGTCTCTATGACTCTTCATCAAAGCTGACTTGAAGTGTGGAGGGGGCAGCATTTATGCAATAGTGGCGGGGATGGGATGTGGTTTGGAGTGCTGGAGGAGAAAGGATGTTGACAGTTCAGATTAAGTGATTGGCATGTGAAAATGGCAGAACAATGGTGTGTCTAACTGCCAGACTGGAAAGAAGAGACAATGCCACTGGAATGGGTGTGCGTGGGGTGGGTACAGAGAGACAATATGGTGACAGAGAATGTAACAAGCAAAGCTAAAAAAATGGAAGGGATTGAAGTCAGGGTCATGCTTGCGCATGGACTGGAGGTGTCCTGCAAAGTAGTCACCTGCTGCCCCCTCCACACTTCACGTCAGCTCTGATGAAGAGTCATGCGGACTGAATGGTCTGTTTCCACATGGTAGGAATTGGGTGATGATCTGCACCATTTTTTTGTTTCCAATTTATTTTCTTTCTCTCAATGGATGCTGCCTGACCTGTTGTGAGTGGCATGGTGGCTCAATCAGCACTGCTGCCTGACAGCACTAGGGGCCTGGGTTTGATTTCACCCATGTCTGCGTGGGTTTCCTCCCATAGTCCAAAAATGTGCAAGTTAGATAGATTGGCCATGCTAAGTTACCCTGGCAAGTGTAGGTTAGGTGGATTAGTCATGGGAAATATAGGGATAAGGTAGAGGGATGGGTCTGCATGGACTCATTGGACCTAATGGTCTGTTTCCACATGGTAGGGATTCGGTGATGAGCTGCACCATTTCTTTGTTTTCAATTTACTTTCTTTAACATTTAATCTTCCCCGGCTTGTAAAAGGTTTGACACAGTCTCATGTGCCACCTTGATTACGATCCAGTTGTAAATTATTTCTATCTTCAACCTTTCATAAGCACAGTTCTCTGCCATCATATAAAGATTATTAATGAATAAATCCATGCTTGCCCTGACCATTAATTATTCCTATTAAACTCATATGTGTAATTATTGAAGTTTGATCAATGTTAAAATATGTATTCAGTATCGTAATATATCTCCAAACAATGCTGATTTTCATCAATGTCTTGTCTTGCTAAAATGTCATTGGTTATGGTTCCCACATAAAGAAATGTACTGAGCTATTAACGAATTCTGAAGCAATCTCTATCTTGTGAACCTTTCTTCCAATTTCTCCATTCCTTGACTTGGTGTAGTTGCTCAATTGCCTAGAATGTTTCTAGCAGTAGGAGGTTGGCTTTCTTGCATCTCTTGAGTCCTGGAGTAGTTCCTGAATCTGCTGCTTAGTCCATCATGCTGCTCATGGCTTTGGAACATTGCTCACTGCTGTCCAGTCTCCAGGTCTATTTTCCAGCTTGCTTGTGGTCTTGTGATATCCCTGACATCTTGGTGAATATACAAGAAGAAATAAATCTCTGTCCTATTTGACTATAGAATTCATTTAGTTGCTGACTTTGTTCCTTATGTTTGCCTTTTCCACTGGCACCATGTTTTGCTGTGCGTTTGAGGTCTAAACCTGTTTATTTTCCTGAATTAACATTGCGCAAATCCATTAAATCATCTTCATGAACTTTGTTTACAGCTTGATTCATATATCTATATCTTCATGGTTGGTTGAGCTTCTGCTCACTTCCCGCACTCAGTAGTTAATCACACAGCATATATATAAATGTAACCTATTTTTCTAAGTGACCTGTTTAGAGAAGTTACTCACCTCTGGAGCAGAGCTGAAAATGTGTTGCTGGAAAAGTGCAGCAGGTCAGGCAGCATCTAAGGAGCAGGAGAATCGACGTTTCGGGCATGAGCCCTTCTTCAGGAATGAGGACACTTTCCTCATTCCTGAAGAAGGGCTCATGCCCAAAACATCGATTCTGCTGCTCCTTGGATGCTGCCTGACCGGCTACGCTTTTCCAGCAACACACATTTCAGCTCTGATCTCCAGCATCTGCAGTCCTCACTTTCTCCACCTCTGGAGCAGGTCAAAGCTGAACCTGGCCCTCCTGGTCCAGGGGTAGGGGTACTAACTCTGCGTCCCTTAAAGCAAGGAGGTCCTTTTCCCTGGGTGGTATCAAACCACCAACTTTCCAATTTACAGCTAAACGCACTGACCCATTGTGTCCTAGATACGGCCTTAGTGTTTGCTTGTTTGCAGAAAGATACAGCGTGACAAGCTAACAACACATGTGGCAGCATTGGGATTACATAACTGGCATAATCAGTGTATCATCATCATCATCATGTGCGGTTCTGGAATTAATCTCATTGTTCTTCAGGCTCAGATTCAGCCCTGTGTGTGTAACTACTGCTATTCAGCCACAGACAGCATTAATTTTGGATGCAGATCTCAGTACTTAAAGTGCTTACAGGCTTTCACAGCAATTGAACGACTTATGTTCCACCATATGAGCTGAGGTGCTGCCAGGAGAAGTGTCAGTGAGGCCATGAAACACAAAATTGTTTTCTTCTCTCATTATGACCACATTCATGTTTTCACCACAGCCACTTGACTAATGTCCTTGCTGTTGCCTCTCAGCTGGCCAGTCACTCCAAGGACTACTATGCACACCAAAATGGTACAGTCCGAATTCTAGACCCTTGACACTCGTCAGCATTTAAGGCATTCTTCAAGATCGTCTGCAAATCCCTCTAGAAAATGTAAACAAACTTCCACCAATCATGCTGGAGCCACTGGTGCCCTGCATAAAAAACATTAGACCAGACAAGGGTACTCACATAACAGGCATTATGGAAATCCACAATGGGGATTTTCTTTTCATATTATGGATATGTTTATTGATAAACATTGTGCAAAAGCTTGGTGATGTGGGCCAAAGGAACTTTGAAACAGTATGAAATTATTATATTCTAAATTTGGAGTGGGGAAGTTACATTCATCTAAAATACAGCTTCACCATGTAGTTCCTGTCACATTGTCTACTTTCAGGTGTTGTATGCGATTTCCTCCCTTCTTCCTCCACCTTATGAGGTAATTTTCAGATCTAGAAAAGTGACAAGGCCCACAATACCACAAACATTGAAACCTCTGGGGCTTGGTTTTACATGTCAGTCCATGGTTGTATTGAAAGCCCTTTGATTCAGAGTGATGCAACTGCAGAGTGTGACCATAAGCCAAGTGCAAAATAAAGCAGAGGGTAAGCCTTGCACAAGTACGCAATCATGTTTCCTCTCTTCGAGGCAAAAAGAAATTGCAGCCTATTGAACGATGAAAGCATCATGGCTGCTTCAGGAGAGCAGGAATTCAGTGATATGAATGTCTTGATGAGATCACACACCAATTGCACAATTAACTTATGGTGGTCCTTGCAGTAAAATTCACCAGAAGGGTAAACTCCTGGAGTCAATCTGGCATGGTTCCTCAAGATTTTTTTGGTTCTCCTCCTTTCTATAATGCCATCCAGCTCTCCTTGGAACTGATAAAATTGAACCCAATCTTTTTAGTAAAACCTGCATAGCAACATAATTACAGTTTTTATTGAATCAAAATATTTTATAGTCCAAGCATTTTAGCAAATAATGATATTACCACCAGTTAAGAAAGCCTGAGAGGAAAAGTGATATCTCCAGAAAAAAGAATTTTATTCTTCAGAATTTTACAACAATAAGATGGTAAATACATGTTCTGAATACAATAATATGCCTTCATTGCAAAAACTGCAAAATAACACATGCAAGGTATTGTAAAATCAGACTGCAATATTTGTTCTGAAGTAAGCAAAATGAGAGAATTTTCTCAGTGAGTTACAATACGGCTGAGAAAACTTGATTTTGAAAAGTTTATTTTGAGAACACTTCATTCTAAAACTAAGACTAAGACTATCTAAAATTTATCTATATAATTATAAAATTAAATGTCAGAGAAAGATTGACAAAGAAAAACTTTCTTAACCAAAAAGATTCCAGTTCCATGGGAAAAAAAGCAGATTGGATCTTGTTCAAAGCAATGAAATAACTTTTCTGTAATTGTGATCATAATATAATTTGGTATAAAGTAGCTACAGACAGGTATGGAAAATAAAGAACATGAAAGCATGGGAAGGGTTAAAGCATGAAGACCACTGGCAATCTGTGGTCTGTGGAAGGCATGATGGGATAACCATAGTGGAACGCTCTTACACCAATTAGCAGAGTAAGGTTAAGGCTGAAAAGTCACTATGGCGAGTTGAGATAACACAAGTAATAATGGAAATTTCTCTGTTAAGTGTTATTATGACAGGTTTGGGACCATAATTATTTGGGACACGACATTAAAATATCTAATTAGTAGTTAGTAGAGTCCACTTGAGACAGGAGACTTTTGCATTAGATGGAATAGCTAAATATCTATCATGACAGGTTAGTCTGGAATAGAAAGATCACTGTAGCAGAGTTAGCAATAAATATCTAACCGTGACATTAGAATAACATTAAGTAGAATGTACAACTAAAGAGATAATGGAATTAACATCACTGGTTTATTGTGTAGCTAGAGTGAGGTACTTTGATTAATATAGTTGGGCATGCTAATAATCTAACGAAACATGATAAAAAAATTATAAAAATCCACGGACCCTGAGATTCTTGGGCATTTGAGAATCAGCTTTCTCAGTGTCACGGTTTTTTGTTTGCAAATAAAAGACCTACTTCTTGAAGAACTCTCTGCATCTCCTGGTGATTCTCTATATTTTCTCCACAACAAATTTGGCACTGTGAGCAAGGCAGAGCAGAGACCCACTTGGACAGAGGGCGGCAGTAACAGGGTGCTTGTTGGTCCACCAGGGGCACTCCCAAGACTGACAGAATAAGGGTACCCAACAAAAAAAAGTTAGCATTTTTGCTGTGAATTCAGACTATATTCTGTTGACTTGGAGTGGTCCTTGGGAACTCTGAGGTATGAGAACCTGCCGGAGGGTCTCTCCGATCCAAGCTCCAAAGGCGAGAGGTAAATTACTGCTTAAGGGATGTGGAGAATTGGTCAAGAAAACTGCCCAGTTGGGTAAGGGGTGAGTAAGAATAGAAAGTAGCAATTGTTGAGTAAAAATTCCTCGTGGTGTATATAAGACCCTATAGATAGATAGGGCAGAAATATAAGACCCTAGAAATAGATAGGCCAGAAATATAAGACCCTATAAATAGATAGGGAAGAATAAAGAAGGGGAAATTGTTGTATAAGACCCTATTGATAGATAGGGCAGAATAATGATGGGGCAATTGTTTTATAAGACTCTATAGATAGATAGGGCAGAATAAAGAAGGGGAAATTGTTGTGTAAGACCCAATAGATAGATAGGGCAGAATAAATTAAGGAAATTGTTTTACTGGAATTGCTGATAGACCTGTTTGGAAAGTAATCAGATTGGTAATGGATGATTAAAAGTAAAATAGCAGACAATAGTATAGTGTTATAGTGTTACTAGACTGTAAAATGTTTTAGATAAGGCCTGTAGGATAATACGATTTTTGGAAATGAACCGTTAGTGATTGATGCATTTTGAAGGTGCAGTGTTAGATTGGTTTAGGTTGAATGAATGAGAATAGGTTGTTTGTATTAACTAACTGCAATTGAGGACGTTTAGAAATTGATAGATTGGTAAGGGACAATTGCAAGTTATACAGTTAGGAACTGCTTATACCATTGAACAAAGCACTCCCGGACTTGAATGGTACGAAGAAGTGATTTATGAGAGCAAAGATAATACATTAGTTGGACTGAAAAATATCGTAGATGATAAAGGGACTGCAGTTGAGATACAGAGTAAGAAATTTCCAGTGGCAAGAAATTATATTGTAAAAATTTCTGAGAAATAGGAAAAATGAACTAAGGATTTATTGACTAAATGGCCAAAAGAAGGTACCTTTGATATACATATGTGCAATGACATGGAAGGATTAATTAAGAACTATAAGCCAAAAGATAAATCTAAAAATAGAAACCAAAAAGGGATCAGGAGATGGAAATACTGAAACTTTTCAGGAAAGAGGGTGAGGAACTGAAGGTAGCTTGTCAGGCACCTGTGGTGACTAGGAAAGCTGCAAAAGAACAAGCTGAGCAGTTATGGGAAACAGGAAAGCAGGAATCAGGCTCCCCCATCCCCCACCATCTCTATACCCAGATGTGGAGTTGAATAGACCTCCTCCCTACTCGAATGAAGAGGCATTGAAGCAGAGTCCAGTAATAAAGGGAACAGTAGAAATAGAGGAACAGTTAGAATGGGATAGAAATTCAGAAGATAAAAATGAACTGAAGGAAAGAAGAGAACGAGAGAAAAGGAACAGGCAGGAGCAAATAGAAGCTATACAATGAGAGCAAGAAGAGCTGAAACATGAGATTAGTGTGCTGCATAGGCTAAGGGAACAAAAAGCAATTGAGGATACTCATTGCGATACGAAAGGAGGGCTGAAGAGAAAAGCTGTGAAAGTGACACAAAACAAGCAGTAAGGGATGATGAGAGACCAGGAAAGAAAAAGGTCCCAGTACCTAAAGAATGGGAGAAATTAGAAATAGCATTGGACTCAGAGCCCGAGGGGGATTTATTAAGATGTAGTGTCAATAAAGGGAAAAAGGGCCAACAGGGAAGGATGCTATCACTCCTTATAAAAGAGGGGAGCAACCCACAATATATTCCTTGGGGAACTCAAGATCTGGAAGGGCTGAAGAATGCGCTGCCCAGTTTATATGAGGGAGTGGACAAGTGGATCAGGGCTTTTGAAGATGAAACCACTGGGCGATTGCTGGCTATAGGAGACTTGAAGGCACTGCTGGTGAGATTGGTAAGGCTCCCGAAGTTAAAGGAAATAATGATCCGAGCCCATTTGAAAAATGCAGTAGACAATCCAATGATTGATGGGGTTAGGTTTGATCGAGTGAGACAGAATGTATGGCAGGCCTTAAGAGACTGTTATCCACCCAAAATGGACCCCCAGGCTCTGAGAGGGGATCCACTGGGAAAAAGTGAAACTCAGCTACTTACTTGGAGAAACAGTTGAAGAAGTGGAGGTTGGAAACAGAGCAAGACTAATCAGTTGCTGACCACAATGTTGTGAAATTTTATCATTGAGGCAATGCCCTCCCAAGTCAGGTCAAGACTGGAGGAGGCGGTGGGTCTGATATCATCAATGAACCACCAGGAATTTCGAGATCATGTAGCTCATGCAGTTGAAAGGTTTCAAAAAGACAAAGAGAAACTGTCTGAACAGCAGGAGGAGGTGCAAAGGAAGCTGGCACAAATGCAGCTCGAAGACCTTAAAAAGAAAGAAAAAGAGAAGGCTTAAAAGGTATTGCCAATAAGAACTGACACATAATCAACACTGGCGTGAACCAAGAGCCGGTGCAAGGGGGGTCCTATCAGGTAGCCAGACAGGGGCCAGAAAGTCCCATGCCAGCAATGGAGGCTTTTAGAGAAGTTTCCCGCAGGTGATGTATCCGGAACAGGGCAGATTTAAACAACAGCCTAAACAGAACTGGAGTCCCCAAGGACAGGGACGTAGGAATGGGGGACTAAGGTACATGATAAATAATCAGGCTCAAGGCGGGGGCAGAAATTATGTGCTGGAGATGCCATCAACCAGGCCACTTTAGGAGGAATTGCCCTTATTGGACCGGGCCCTCTCTGCTCTACAACGGGCCTAGTCGGCGGGAAGCCCCAGTGGCCACTTCGCAGATACCTACAGGCCCAGCAGGACCTGTTAACCCGTATGGGATGTGTTAGGGGTGCCCTGAGAACCTGGGTGGGAAGGGGCACTATCCTGTTGTAGCATGGGAGGCTGATCAAGAACCAGTAATACAAGTTAATATAGAAGGGCGGCAGACACCGGTGATGATAGATACTGGAGCTACATACATTTGTGTACAGCCGTGGTATGCCTCTCACCTTCCCATGTCAAGTAAATTTGTTAAAACTGTAGGGTTCTCAGGGAATTCACAGTTAAGCCGATTTACAGCTCCAGTAAGATTAGACATGAAAAGTAGGGAGATAGTTCTGCAAATATTAGTGTCTAAAGAGATGCCAATTAACTTGTTAGGTAGGGATGCTTTACTCTAGTTAGAGGTAAGATTGGAGTGCACACAGCAGGGCTTGGTCATAGAAAAGGCCAATACACAATTAGTGATGTAAGAAGTTAAAGATGTAAATGTTTATTGGATAGGGGATATAGCAAGTGATATTCAAGATGTTTGGGGGATGTGGGAAGCAGAAGTGTTGATGATGTTGACTAAAGCAAGACCACCTAAGTCTGAGATGCACTGTACAGTGATATTTGATGAGTCTCAGGATGAGGTGTTAGAGAGGCAGTGGCAGCAGGAAGTCACTGCTCCACAACATTTGAGAAGTGAAGCAATAGTATTAGGGGAGCAGGGGATGATCCTGAAAATAGAGAGAAATGTGTTCCTGGAAAAGTGGTATAGAGTACTAGGTGCTGCACCACATGTAACCTTACTGGTAAATAAGGGATATCAATCTAAAGACTTAGGATCTATGGCCAGGCATCAGGAATTGGCATATCCTTACGACAGGGATTTGGGAATCCAGGGATGGCAGCTACATTAAAATCCTAGCATGCTGCAACTTGACAGGGAATCAGAAGGAAGTCAAGGTAACGCCCCAGCGGAGCATGCCAGTGACAGTGAAGGAAAGTGATCAATATGGTAATGAGCGATTGGATGCATTACCAGCTACTTTGTGGTCACAGCATGATACAGATGTGGGGAGAGTGAAATCAGCTAGCCCAGTGGAAATAAGGTTGAAACCAGGAACTGGGACAGTAGTGAAATTTCTGATGAATGAAGTTATCCCAAAGTTTGGTATACCGTCAGAAATTAGTTCAGACAATGGGTCTATCTTCATTCAGAAAGTAGTTAAGTTGGTGCTGCAGTCTTTGAGAATCAAACAGAGGTTTGGGTGCGTGTATCATCCCCAGTCACAGAATATGGTGGAAAGGATTAATGGGACATTGAAAGCCAAGTTAAACAAGATCTGCGCAAGCACCAACCTTAATTGGGTTGATGTGCTGCCACTGGCGCTAATGAGTTATTGCATGACCAATCTAACACCGCATGAGATGCTCACACGTGCCAGTGCCCAGGTGGACAGGCCCATATGAAGGGCTGAGCTTGGAGCGGTTAAACTTAGAACTTAAGCAATATATGCAGCAGCTAACTATGATACATGAGATGATCCACCTGCAGGAAACACAAAGGGAACCGACACCTGTCAACGAGGAAGGACCTATTACACCTGGGGATTGGGTGTATGTGCAAGTTTTTCAAAGATGCTGGAACGAGCCAAGGAGAGAGGGACCTTTTGCAGTGACTATGGCATCACCTACTGCCATCTAAGTGGAAGGATGACACATATGGTACCACCTTAATCATTGTACTAAAGCTCTCCCACCAGCACAAACGAACTCTAACACTGAGGTAAGTGGAGCTGAGGCCGAGGAACTTGGACATGGGCAGGGCACACAGAAGGCTAGTACCCCTCAGCAGGGTTCCATACAAGGTACAGATGAAGTTCTTGGGGATATTAATCACTCTAGAAATGATTGTGATGAAGATGTGGAGCATAGTTCTCCTGGCAGCGGGGATGGGGAAGACATGGAGAATGTCCCTGATACCCCCCTCTCTGATGCCAGGCCTGCATATGCAGACTTGGAGACCATTAATTTGGCAGACTTGGACTGGTAATGCCAGGGTCATTCAGGCTTGGAGACAAAGATGTTTTAGAAGTGCAGACTTCACTGCCCTAACATGGGTACGTGCCTGTGACAATCACTGGTATCAATGGGTAAACTATACGGCCGTAATGATGGCTAGACAGGACTGTTTCTTGTGTACTAAGGCAACTATGTTGTCCCAATGCCCTATAACTCAACCACCTGTACTCAATGGCATTTGCAGCACTCAAACCAACCTCTTAGACCGGATGATTCATCAACTTACAGGCAATCCCATTGCCCGTTTTGGTGCCTCCTACTTCAGGTCTTTGCGTTCCATCAGCAGGATTATGTGGGCTGGCAGCAACTCCAATGATGGTGTGGTGATCAGTAAGACTAATTACACGTTCCCCATGGTTGCTTTCAGAATATGGGAAGGGTTGAGTTTTGAATGCTTTAAGCAAAATGGCTCCACACCAGTAGGCTATTTTAAGGGTCTTTGCAGGAATATGATTGAATTAGAGGTGGACACTACATTTGGGACTGTTTTGAATTCTCAACGCATGCCACTGGCAAATACTTGGTGGCTGTGTGGTAGGAAAGGATGGTTGTGCCTGACACTGCCCACTGACTGGAGTGGCAGCTGTGCCCGTATAATGCTCCTACACGAGGTAGTTATATCAGCACACGCGCAGTTTGATGCGATGTCACAGTCAGCTTTGCACCGACTAAGCAAGTGTGTCCCTGATCCGACGATTCGGATTGATCGCATAGGACAGCCAAGAGGTATTCCAAAAGAGTTTAAGGCCCGCAATGAGATTGCCACGGGCTGGGAAGCTCTCATCCCAGTGATAGGAGTTAGCAAGAATGCTGAATGGATTAATAACATTTATTACAACCAGCAGGGACTTATCAATTATACTGACGATGCCCTTGTGGCCTTGGGAGAACAATTGGATGCTACTACTAAAATGACATGGCAAAACAGACAGGCCTTAGATTGGATGCTGGCAGAAAAAGGCAGGGTTTGTGTGATGCTTGGGAAACATTGCTGTATCTTTATACCTAATAACACTAGCCCCGGAGGATCTTTTACTAGAGCAATGGAAAAACTAAAGAATCTAAGATGGGAGCTAAAAGACAATGTGGGATTTGGTCATCAGGCTTTTGCTTGGCTGAATAATATATTAGGGTCTTGGGGAGCATGGTTTATCAAGATTGGTCTTATTGTGGGTGCGGTTTTGCTTGTTGTTGCCTGCATCTTTTGTTGTGCTTTAACTTTTATTAAGTCCTTTTTTGTTCGCGTCACTACACGGCAACTTGTGGTCATTTCAGCTACCCCAGGAACTACTTACTCCTCTGATGGAACCCCACCATTCTATTATTATGATCTGACAACCGCCACAGTGCAAAGGACATGTCCACGTGGAGACGTCAATGATACTTCTGAAGAACACGCTGGTCCTAGAATATGGGGGATCTTTGGGTCTTTTTTCCTGTTCTGGTTATTGGAGGACAGGTTTTTGGCCTGTCCTCCAGGAATGGAGGAAGAACCCTTTAAGTCGCAGACTCCAAAAATTATTTAATCCGTGTTGGGACCTACATTGTTTGTATTGGGTACAAGAGGGGCTGAGCTTATTGTCTTCTTTCTCTAGGTGACACCAGTAGGTCTCAAAGGGGGGATTATGGAAAATAAAGAACATGAAAGCATGGGAAGGGTTAAAGCATGAAGACCACTGGCGATCTGTGGTCTGTGGAAGGCATGATGGGTTAACCATAGTGGAACGCTCTTACACCAATTAGCAGAGTAAGGTTAAGGCTGAAAAGTCACTATGGCGAGATGAGATAACACAAGTAATAAAGGAAATTTCTCTGTTAAGTGTTATTATGACAGGTTTGGGACCATAATTATTTGGGACACGACATTAAAATATCTAATTAGTAGTTAGTAGAGTCCACTTGAGACAGGAGACTTTTGCATTAGATGGAATAGCTAAATATCTATCATGACAGGTTAGTCTGGAATAGAAAGATCACTGTAGCAGAGTTAGCAATAAATATCTAACCGTGACATTAGAATAATATTAAGATAGAATGTATAACTAAAGAGATAATGGGAACTAACATCACTGGTTTATTGTGTAGCTAGAGTGAGGTACTTTGATTAATATAGTTGGACATGCTAATAAGCTAACAGGAACATGACAAAAAAATCCACGAGGTTCATGGGCATTTGAGAATCTGCTTTCTCAGTGTCACTGTTTTTTGTTTGCAGAGAAAAGACCTACTTCTTGAAGAACTCTCTGCATCTCCTGGTGGTTCTCTATATTTTCTCCACAACACAGGAAAAACTACAGTGGAAAAGCAACAGTGAAAAATATTCAGCTGGAAAAGAGACACTGTCAGTGATTTGAGAATTATCACATGTGGACTGAATGGGGACAAAGATTGGTCAAGAAAACACAAATTAAACAGTATCAGGCCTTCAAGGCTGAAGTAGTTTGGATAAGGGAAAAAGATAAAGCATCAAAGCTGGAGTTCCCTAGATAACAAAAGATACAAAGGTGAACACAAAACAAAAAATATTAGGTTTATGCTAAATAGCAGGTACAGATTAATGTAGAAAACCTATTGAAAAGGATATAAGCACAAAGAAAGAAAATCATAAAAGGAAACTGATTTTTTTTTTCTTTTGTAAATGTATTAAAAGTATAGTTAAGGGAACGATGAGGCTGTCTGGAGGCAAAAAAGGAAATCTTCATTAGACAGCAGTGGACAAAACCATATTACAAAATGAGTATTTTAACATATTTACTTTCTCATCTGAAAACCAAAGCAACGCTGCCATAGTGAAGGAAGTGATATTGAATATGATTTTAAATAGTAGAAAAGATTTGATGAATAGGTTGATGTTGAACTGAAGCAGATGTGCCACAGTACAAGTTGGTAACATAAGGGCTAAAAGATAGCTTTAGTATGTTTGTGCCAAGAAAGCACTGTGTGACTGCTTGTTTGCAAGAGTAAACATTAAAACTCACATTTTGAAGGTTGGAGTTAGAATTAATCTCATAGAAGCAATCTCAGTGGAACATCGCAATACTGCTTCTAGAAATCACAGTGCTCAGCAGTTAGGAGACCATGGTTGGTCATGTGTATGCATTTGATCTGTTGCCAGGGCTGTGGATGGTGTGTTCAGCCACGATAGGTTGTGTAGCTGCATGATGTAAGAAATATTCAGCCAGAATGGGCTGAGTAACTACATAAAAGCTATGCAAAATTGTAAGTTGGGAAGAACAAAGACAGAGAGGTCAGCGGGAGCTGATTAGAATACTTGTATCTCCCATGTGCATGTAAAATGAGTCCAATGTATTTGTTCAAACAGAATGTGTTGAGGTGATACTTTAATCTGCACTATAGACATCACTCAAAATTACTAAATCATCTGGTCCAGATATGTTGCATCCGAGATTGCTGAGGGAAGCAAAGACAGAGAAACCGGAAGCTCTGACAACAATCTTTCAATCCTTCAAGGTCTTGAGAGCGCTGCCAGAGGATGGGAGAATTACAAATACTATTTTCAAATCCAAAAAGAAGTGATAACTCAGTACAGGCAGTCTAATGTCAGTGGTGGAAAATTTGTTAGAGACCACTGTCAAGGACAAAATTAATTTTAACTTGGAAAACTATGGGTTATTAAGGGACAGACTGCACAAATTTGTTAAAGGCAAATCATGTCAGACTCTCCTGACGAACCTGAAGTCGATGGTGGCACTGTTCAGTCAGGTCTATTTGGGGTGATCTCAATGACGGGGGTTCGTGCCTCTGCAAACCAAGATTAGGACACAGTCAGTCCTGTGGCTCCGTAGCAGCGAGTCTAGGGGGTTGGGGGGCTAATGCAATGAGTCTGGAAGGGGCACTTCCTGCCCAGCCTGGCTGTTAGACGTCAATCTACAGGGTGGGCCACAGTTAGTACATGATTCAACTGCACAAAAAAAAAATGGGAGGGCACTGTCATGGGAAGGAGACTCAGCAAGTTACTTGGGACTGTAGGCTGAGAAGAAGGAGTTATAAGAATTATGAAGGGAGGAGCAACAACATTACAATAGCATGGATGGGAAGTGGGTCATATGGAAGGTGGGCTAGCCATCAACAGGAGCACCCTGACTTGAAATGGGTAACATTGTATGACTTCACCTGGCATGGTCATCTCATATATAATAGAGGTTAGGAGGGAAAGGTGGGTAGATGCAGGCTTCGTTCAGATGGGTTGAGAACTGGGGTCATGCCTTTGAAGAAGGGTTACCAGGAGGGGGACTTGGATATTACGGTCCACACTGACATGTTGAGACAGACATGTGTGATCTCATCAAGCCACCAGCTGAAGAACACTAACTGTCACCTGCTATCATGCTGAAAATAAAAAATGTACAATGGGGAAGAAAATGGCTGTAACCACTATCAGAGTAGGCAGGGTAAGTGAGAGAGAGGGGGATGGAACTGCAGAACCCACCAATGTTAGTGCTTTTAAAGAGAAAGAACATTACTGCAGAGTCCCTAATCTCTGACCATCCTAATGCATTTCCCTCCTATTTGCTTTGCACTTCCTGACTCAGAAATCGCTGACCAAAATCATTTAATACTGACACGTTTGGACACAGAAGCCAGAAAAGAATAGTGATATTGTGGGATGTTGATCGAAGATGCCAGCAGTACTCATTGCCCTTTGTGTACCTCATTTTCCCTATTTCCAGATGCTGCAGCAAGCTTTCACTACAGACATCTATCCACCCATCCATGATGCATCATATGTGGTCAACAAATTATGCCTCATGCTGGAAAATGACAATTAGATGTACAAAATAATACGTAATGCCAAAAGAGTGCACTCCGTAAGTTTTCTTCTACCTCTCCCCCACATTATGTGTGAGTGTACTCTTTAGCTTGGTCGCTGTAGGCTGAGACAGCTTACTTTCAGTGGAATTCCTTGGCCCTGAAGGTTTAGTTAGGTTGGCTCCAGGGAGGCTATGTTTGAATGGATCACATAGGTCAAAGGTCTTCTTGTCAGATGCAAGTTGACCTTCCTTGGCATGACCCTCTAGAAGCCTGATGGGGCAGCATGGGTGCAGGATAACAGACAGGACTAGGCACGTAGGCAAAGTTCCTGGTTGCTGAAAGCACAGGGGTCTCTCCAACCTGGCACTGAGCAAATACCTGCAGCCTAGGACATTTCTTCTTCAGTCAGCTGCAGAATCGTTCCTGTGAGGGACCTGCCAGACTATGGCCTATTTTCCTAAGTCTAATACTCCCATGAATATGTCTAACCATGCTGGTGGGGAGGCAGGATGCAGTCGAGGCCATGCTTTCTCTGAAGCTTTGATACTCTTTGTCCTCAGAGGTGGAGGAGCTAGCTTCTGGGCAGTCATCCATTTCATGGCTGGTGGCAGGATGCTGGCAGTATCTCCAAGACACAAGAGAGAGAAGGCATTGTGGTCAATGACTGAAATGTTAGAAATGGTGTGCCCACTTAATTAAGATTAATTTAAGATTTGCAGTGGAATGAACAAAGGAACTTAGTAGATTGGCCAGTCATGGATGTCTCAGCATCTTCGTATGATTAAAATCAGATCTTCTTCTGCATGGGCCAGATGTCTCTCTTCATATGGAGTAAGGAGCATAATTTCCAGTACCTCCAGAACCTCTGTGATCTCTTGTAACAAGAGAATGGGAGGTATTGAGTAAGTTGAAGACAAAAATAGAAATCGCTGGAAACCTCAGCAGGTCTGGCAACATTTGTGGAGAGAAGTCAGGCTTAACATATTAAGTTGACTGACCATTCCTCAGAATGTGTTCTAAGGAAGGATCACTCAACCTAAAACATTAACTCTGATTTCTTTCCACAGATGCTGCCAGACCTGCTGAGCCTTTCCAGCAATCTCTATTTTGGACTCCGACATAGCATACTCAATAAAACCAAAAGAACTGTGTAAGTTGAAAGTGTGTGCTGGACCATGGAGTCAAAAGGAGGTGAGGTGTTCAAAAGGAGCAGGTCGTCAGTGTAGAGGCCATATAGGGTTAATGATGTGGGGGGTGGGGGGGGGGGTGGTGGAAGATGCTGCAGGCAATGTAAGATGGGCACAGCATGAGCTTTACTGAGAGGTGGGTGAAGTAGTAGAGATAGAATGAATGTGAGGAAACAGAGACAAGACCTTCTTCATGCACTTCTGCCATTCCTCCACACCTAGGTGGTGACCGCAGACCAGGCTGCCAAGGTCTGTTGCGGCCTTCTCTGCCAGTCCTCTGCACCACCACTCCACAAGGATCTCCTGGCTCCTGTCAGAGATCTACTATGCCATATTTACTTCTTATGTTCAGATTCTTTCCATGAACAAGCAGGACAATTTTGCAATGCAATTACTTGTCTGATTACACAGTGGAATTTAATAGATGGCACAAGGCACAATAGCAAGTTGCTCTGGGAACCATGTCTGGTGAGTGGGGCTGGAATTGAACATTACGGATGTTACAGGGGCAGAATAGATAGTTAATCAGGCAAGTTTGTTAAATTGTTCAAAAACCCACTAGACCTTGATGCCAAATTCCCTTCAAAAAACTTGACACAATTGTACTTTAGCCATAAAAAGGTAAAGTTGAGAACAAAGTATTTCTGCATCCTGGATTTTTCTTATGTTTACATTTCAGAAGTTAATTCTGTTTCTTTTTCCCCAGCAAGTTCGATTTTTATTCCATGTTACTCAAGATCAATGCTACAGAAAGTCAACTGGATTCTTAAAATGATTATATAATTATCAGCCAAAGTCCAACAATATAATGGCAGCAATTAAAACGTCAGAAAAATTGACAATTGAACTTCAAGTTTAAAGTTCAAATGGCAGGGTCTTCATTTACTCAACAAATCTGTAAATGAGTAGTTTAACTTTACAAATCAGTAATCACCAAATAAAAAGTGAAGTACTTCCATTTCAAGCAAGTATAGGAAAACTCATATTCTATTGTTGAAGTACCTTGACAAGCCAAATGTATTCTATTCATTATATGCATGACTCTAGAAGCTATTCCTCTCTCCCTGAAAATCTAGACAGAAAGAAAATTCTGTAAGTTTGCAGTTGATACTGAACTAATAAGAACTATAATAAAAATTAAAAAGATGAATTACAGAAGAACACAAATAAATTGTGAGCTTGGTTGATGCAGTAAATGTCATTTAATGTGGACAAATGGAAAGTCGTTAGATAGGTTAAAAACTTTAGATCGCCTCTTTTTATATTACAAAGGAATCAATTCTTTGCAACTTATCTGTTTAATTATGCTGTAATTAATTTTCAAATGTAATAAGTGTTTTGTATTCCTTAGTAACAAATTGATTTATTTTCAAATGTCCACAAGCATTCCATTGCCAGATAAACAGTCTGAATTTTTCAACAACTTCAGTGGTATTCTACTTCAAGACAATCAATAAATTGTGATAATGCAAGCGCTGAAGGTGCAAATGTGACTGCAAATTGTTGATCACATTTGGGAAATGTGACAGATATGCAGTATATATTGGACACAAGACATTATGTATTATAGATGAGTGGCAATTCAAATTTTAAAGCTTCATCTACCACACCACATTTACTTGTTTTTTTTAACCAATTATTCAATAACAACACTATTATTATAGTTTAAAATGCAATTGTGACCTTTCATTGAAGAATTTGATGGATATGTTAAATGAAACAGATGACCCTTAACCTTTACATACATATTATAGAATTCTATGCATTCTTTATTTGTATGAACAATTGCAGCAATGACTACAAAAGTCATGTGCTGGGATATCTATAGACTGCAAACTTAATGGTTGTTTGCAGGTGCATTGGTATGTTGCCAGCTACAGTATATTTATAGTTTGTTGTTTGTGCCAAAGTAAGCTTTATCCTTGGTCATTGTCATTCCATTACTTAACTGTTGACACGTATTTCAAGATCTCAATGTCTAATTCTTCAAATATTAGACTTACATTCTTTGTTAAAGTACCATGGCAAATTGAAACACCAAACAGAAATATTATATTTGGCTTAAACTTGGCTCAGTTTAAATAGTCTTAACTGAATTACTCATTTAAAAAGAAGAACAATATTTTGAATAACACAGTAGACGTTGTCTCAAAATGTGCTCTAACTGCTGTTTGGTGCCGAGAAATATTTTGATGTTTACATATTACAGTTCTCAGAAAACCTGTCATATAGAAATGGTTGCAAAAGCAATGTCAACCCCTTATAACTGGACTTAAGTTAATAAAACTTCATAGATGTTAAATAAATCTAGTGTTTGTCACGTAAATTGACAAAAATAATAACAATGTAACTACCATTACTATTCGGGCACTGAAATTTCAAATTTTAATAAGTAATTTTAATTGTTTGTTTTCAATATTTTAATTCAGACATTTTTGAATGTCCTTATTAATTTTGTTTTGTTGTCAAGGAGGTAGTTTAGAAATTGTTAAATCACTGTTAGAAGTCTGACCTTGTTTCTCAGCCTAGTTTCTCAGGTGAAAATGAAACTGTTGTTTCTTTCCTTTGTTGTAGATACTAGTAATTGACTTCTTTTGATTGGATCAATCCCCTTGGCTGCCTGTGGGATCTCACTGTTCATTTTCTAAAAGCTTGTTTTCCTTAATATTGACTTACAGTTGTTCTTAGTGGTATCTCTACAGAAGTTTAATGTTCAGAGATATTTTCTCCACAGCAACTGCTCAGCCTGTTGATTATCTGGATGTTAGCTGATCTTAGAGCTTTGCCAATGCCTTCTTTTGAAAGAGTGTTTTTTTTTCCTGTCTTCTTTTGTCTTTATTTGTCAAGAGGTGAGAGGGAGGAGCAGAGGACTGCTGGGAAGGTGAATAAATCCATTTTAAAAACTTATCTCAGGCTTTCAGGCCTCTATTTCAAGAGGTGAGAGAGAGAGCAGCACACTCTTTTTAAAAGAGCAGCAGAGGGAGAGGCCACAACGAGGAGCAGAGGACTACTGGGTATATATTTGGGCAGCAGCTGAATCCCGAGACACTACACTTGTTTCAAGTGTAACTACAAGAGAGGCTACAAGGCGTTTCAATTAACATTTCTTGTGTATCGTGTGACAGATTAAGAGTTTACTATTAGTTGGTTAGTCGAATAAGACCAGAGAGAAGTACTAGAAATTATTTAACTCGTAAATTTGTATAAATTAATTAAATAAGTAGATATGGCTGGGCAGGTGATGTGCTGTAGCAGAATGATGTGGGAGCTGGCTGATCCCATTGTAAACAGCAGTGACCACATCTGCAGGAAGTGTTGGTTGCTGGAAGAACTCTGGATCAGAATTGATGATCTGGAACCTGAGCTTCAAACACTGTGGCACATCCAGCGGCAGGGGGAGAGTTACCTGGATGCTTTGTTTCAGGAGGCAGTCACACCCAGTAGATTTAGTAATTCTAGCTCAGTTAATGATCAGGGACAACAGTGTGTGACTGCAAGTGAAGCAGGTAGGGGGATTCTGAATTCAGGAGTGGAGGAGCCTCAGCTTGTCCAACATGTATGAGATTTTTGCTCCCTGTATGGATGAGGAAAAGGGCTGTGGACAGGATGAGCCAGCTGACCACGGCACCATGGTGCAGAAGGCCATTCATGAGGGGGGAGCAAAAAAAAAAGTTGTTATAGGGGATTGTATAATTAGGGGGACAGATAGTATCCTTTCCCTGGATCAGGAGTCCCACATGGTGTGTTGCCTGCCCGGTGCCAGGGTGCAGGACATCTCCAATTGGGTTGAAAGGATATTGGAGCAGGAAGGGGTGGATCCAGTTGTTGTGGTCCATGTTGGCACTAACAACATAGGCAAGGCTAGGAAGGAGGACTTGTTTGGGAATTATCAAGTCCACTAGGAATGAAATTGAAGAACACGTCCTCAAGGTTCATAATCTCTGGATTACTGTCCGAGTCACATGCTAATTGGCATTTGGATAAGAAAATTAGAGAAGTAAACACGTGGCTAAGAGATTGGTGTGGGAAAGAGGGATTCCATTTCATGGGACATTTGCATCAGTTTTGGAACTGGGGGGATCTGTACTGATGGGACAGTCTCCACCTGAACCCAATCTGGAACCAGTGTTCTGGCGAAAAGAATAAATAGGGTGGTCAGTAGGACTTTAAAATGTGAGTCGGGGGAAGGGAAAGGGAAAGAAAAAGGGAGTATGGAATCAAGTAGAAAGATAAGCAAAAGGTTAGCATGTGTGCAGGGTTTAAGTTCAAGGCAGGCTAGGAATGAAGCAAAAAGGAATGATAACTTAGGACATAATACTAGCGATGTTGGAAATCATGAGGATAAGAAAATTAGCATTAACACGCTTTACCTAAATGCTTGTACTATTCGTAACAAAGCAGATGAATTAACGACACAAATCATCGTGAATGATTATGATGTGGTAGGCATCACAGAGATGTGGATGCAAGGTGTTCAGGGCTGGCAGTTAAATATTCAAGGATTTACAACTTATCAAAAAAACAGGGAGAAGGGCAGAGGGGGTGAGCTTACCTTGTTAGTTAAGAATGAGATTAAATCTATGGCACTGAATGACATATTGTCAGAGGATATGGAGTCTGTGTGGGTGGAGTCGAGAAACCACAAAAGCAGAAAAACCATTATGGGAGTTATGTCCAGACCTCCCAGCAGTGGTCAGGACCAGGGATGCAAGATGTATCAGGAAATAGATC
This sequence comes from Chiloscyllium punctatum, assembly GCF_047496795.1. NCBI lineage: Eukaryota > Metazoa > Chordata > Chondrichthyes > Orectolobiformes > Hemiscylliidae > Chiloscyllium > Chiloscyllium punctatum. The sequence continues at coordinate 54,619,001 of NC_092746.1, read as the reverse complement.
AGGCACGTCAGAAAAGCAAAGTCACAGTGATCATGGAGGACTTCAATATGCAGGTTCACTGGGTGAATAATGTTGCTAGTGGATCCAAAGAAAGGGAATTCATGGAAAGCTCACAGAATGGCTTTTTGAAACAGCTTATGATGGAGCCCACAAGGAAGCAGGCTATTCTGGACTTAGTTCTATGTAATGAGCCAGACTTTTTAAAAGATCTTAAAGTAAGGGAACACTTAGGAGGCAGCAATCATAATATGGTAGAGTTCAGTCTGCAGTTTGAAAAAGAGAAGGCAAAATTGGATGTAATGGTGTTACAGTTAAATAAAGGTAACTACAGGGGTTTGAGAGAGGAACTGACGAAAATCGACTGGAAGCAAAACCTAGTGGGGAAGACAGTAGAGCAACAATGGCAGGAGTTTCTGGGTGTAATTGAGGACACAGTAGAGGTTCATCCCAAAGAAGAGAAAGATTATCCAGGGAGGGGTTAGGCAGCCATGGCTGACAAAGGAAGTCAGGAAATGCATCAAAGAAAAAGAGAGAGCCTATGAAGTGGCCAAGAGCAGTGTGAAATCAGAAGATTGGAAAGACTACAAAAACAAACAGAGGATAACAAAGGAAGAAATAAGGAAGGAGAGGACCAAATATTAAGGTAAGCTAGCTAGTAATATTAGAAATAGTAATAAAAGTTTCTTTCAATGCACAAGAAACAAACGAGAGGCAAAAGTAGAAATTGGGCCGTTCTAAATTGATGCTGGAAGGCTAGTGATGGGAGATAATTGCTGAAGAACTTGATAAGTATTTTGTGTTAGTCCTCATGGAAGACATGAGTAATATCCCAACAATTAAGGAGAGTCGGGCAGATTTGAGTATGGTAGCCATTACGAAAGAGAAAGTGCTAGAAAAGCTAAAAGGTCTAAAAATCGATAAATCTCCTGACCTCGATGGGCTAAACCCGAGAGTTCTGAGATAGGTGGCTGAGGAAATAGCGGAGGCGCTGACTGTGATCTTTCAAAAATCACTGGAGTCAGGGAAAGACCCAGATGTTTGGAAAATCGCTGTTGTAACCCCCTTGTTCAAGAAGGGATCAAGACAAAAGATAGATAGGCCGATTAGCCTCAGTTGTAGGTAAAATTCTAGAATCCATCGTCAAGGATGAAATTTCTAAATTCTTGGAAGTGCAGGGTCAGATTAGAACAAGTCAGCATGGACTTAGTAAGGGATTGTACCTGACAAACCTGTTAGAATTCTTTGAAGAGGCCACCAGTAGGTTAGACCAGGAAGACCCAGTGGATGTCATCTATCTAGACTTTAAAATACTGTGTCCAGTTTTGGGCCACAACCCTCAGGAAGGACATAGTGGCACTGGAATGTGTCCAGCGGAGATTTACACAGATGATCCCTGGAATGGTAGGCCTAGCATATGATGAACTGCTGAGGATCCTGGGATTGTATTCATTAGAGTTTTGAAGGTTATGGGGAGATCTAATAGAAACTTACAAGATAATGCATGGCTTAGAAAGGGTGGATGCTGGGAAGTTGTTTCCATTAGGTGGGGAGATTAGGACCCGTGGGCATAGCCTTAAAATTAGAGGGAGTCTATTTAGAATGGAAATGAGGAGACATTTCTTCAGCCAGAGAGTAGTGGGCCTGTGGAATTCATTGCCATGGAATGCAACGGAAGCCGAGACGTTAGGTGTCTTCAAGGCAGAGATCAATAAATTCTTGATCTCGCAAGGAATTAAGGGCTATGGGGAGAGTGCGAGTATGTGGCATTTGAAACACCCATCAGCCATGATTAAAAGGGTGGAGTGGACTTGATGGGCTGATTAGCCTTGCTTCAACTCCTATGTCTTATGGTCCTATGGGCTTTTCTCTGAAGATTTCACGATGACATCTTGATCCTCACCACATTTTCTTGGTAGTGAATCTCATTGCTGCCACCATGTTTTATTGTGTGGTTTTATGTCCACACCCATGTGTTTATGCTCAAGACGTACTGGGTGAAGAAATGGTAAGGTGAAGAACAGTTTTAAGACTTCAGTTTCCTGAGCATTATTAATACTAAAGATAAATACTACAATACGTGATATTCAGAGGTATACCAGGTTCTGATCTTTTACATTATTGAAAGACAATTCTGTAAATTCTACTGCTTGAAGCTGGTTGATCTGCTACTCATGCTTCTCTTCAAGCATTTCTAAAATTCAAATGGCTAGATTTTGTTTCTGGCTAGCCCTCCCTGTGTTTCTTTTGTTTTTTTTTAAACTTCATGCACATTGTGCCATTTATGCCCAGTGAGGAACAGCTCCATCATATCATTGTAAGGTTGCTCCATTATCCTAATACCCTTACACAATAGTGTCCTAGGTCCAACCTTCTTCAGCATAGCGTCACGGAGTCATACAGTTGCACAGCACAGTAACAGACCCTTTGGTCCAACTCATCCATGCCAACCAGATATCATAGAGTCATAGCGATGTATAGCACGGAAACAGACTTCTCGGTCCAACTCGTCCATGCCAACCAGATATCACAATCTAATCTAGTCCCACTTGCTAGAATCTGGCCCATATCCCTCCAAACCCATCCTATTCATATACCCATCCACATGCCTTCCCATGTACAAAGCCATGTTGACTATCCCTAATCAGTCCTTGCCTTTCCAAATACATGTAAATCCTGTCCTCAGGATTCCCTCCAACAACTTGCCCACCACCAATGTCAGGCTCACTGGCGATAGTTCTCTGGCTTGTCCTTACTACTTTTCTTAAATAGTGGAACCACGTTAGCCAACCTCCAGTCTTCTGGCACCTCACCTGTGACTATCGATAATACAAACATCTCAGCAAGAAGCTCAGCAATCACTTCCCTCACTTCCTACAGAGTTCTAGGGGCCACCTCCAATCCTGGGGATTTATCCACCTTTATGAGTTTCAAGACATCCAGCACTTCCTCCTCTCTATAGTATGGGCATTTTTCAAGATGTCACCATCTGTTTCCCTCCATTCTGTATCTTCCATGTCCTTCTCCACAGCAAACACTGATGCAAAATACTCGTTTGGTATCTCCGCCATCTCCTGCAGCTGCACACAAAGTCCTCTTTGCTAATCTTTGAGGGGCCCTATTCTCTCCCTAGTTACCCTTTTGTCTTTAATGTATTTGTAAAAACCCTTTGGATTTTCCTTAACCCTATCTGCCAAAGCTATCTCATGTCCCCTTTTTGCCCTCTTGATTTCCTTCTTAAGTAAATTAATTTAGTCCCATTCGCTAGCGCTTGGTCCATATCCTGCTAATCCCTTCCTATTAAATGTACCCATCCAGATGCCTTTCAAATGTTGCGCCTATACTCCACCATTTCTTCTGGAAGCTCATTCTGTACACACACACACACATCACCCTTTGCATGAAAAAAATACCCTTTAGGTCCCTTTCAAATCTTTCCCCGCTCACTTTAAACCTTTGCCCTCTAGTTTTGGACTCCTCTACTCTGGGAAAAAGAGCTTGACTATTCACCCTATCCATGCCCCTCATTATTTTATAATGTCACCCCTCAACCTCTAATGCTCCAGGGAAAATAGCTCCAGCCTATTCAGTCTCTCCCTGTAGCTTAAACCCTTCAAACCTGGCAACATCCTTGGAAATCTTTTCTGAACCCTTTCAAGTTTACTAACATCTTTCCGACTGCAAGAAGACCAGAGTTTAATGCAGCTTCATTAATGATCTTCTTTCCATCATAAGATCAGAATGGGAATATTCACTGGTGATTGTGCAATGTTCAGACCCATTCATGATGCCTTAACTATTGAAACAATCTATATCCATATGCAGCAAGACATGGGCAGCATCCAGTATTGGGCTGATATGTGGTATGAATGTTACTTGCCACCTAAGTGCCAGGCAATTATCAAATCCACCAAAAAAGAATCAAACTATCTTCCCTGGACATGTAACAGATTTAAAATTGCTACATCTTCCTCTGTCAACATTCTAGGGGTCAGGAACTGAAGTAGACAAACCTATTTAAGTACTGTGGCTACAAGAGTAGGTCAGAGGCTCAGAATTCTTTCTTTTTTTCTCCTTTATTTATTCACAGGATGATGGTGTTGCTGGTCACGAAGCATTTATTGCCCATTCTTCATTGCACAGAGGGCAGTTCAGGGTCAACCACATTGCTGTGTGTCTGGAGTCACATGTAGACTAAACACATTTCCTTCCCTAAAGGACATTAGTGAACCAGATGGGTTTTTCCTGACAATCAGCAATGGATTCATGGTCATCATTAGACTCTTAATTCCAGCTTTTCTTTATTTCAACTCTCCTGCTCCTCAGGTTCTGCCTAGCCTGCTGTGCTTTTCCAGCACAATACTTTTTGACTCTGATCTCCAGCATCTGCAGTTCTCACTTTCTCCCATTGAGTACAGGAGTTGGGATGTCATGTTACAACAGTACTAGACATTAATTATGCCACTTCTGGAATACAGTGTTCAATTCTGATCTCCCTGCTATAGCAAAGAAATTGTTCAACTTGAAAGGGTTCAGAAAAGATTTACAAGGGTGTTGATGGGGTTGGACAGATTGAGTTATAAGGGGAGGCTGATTAGCTGGGCTATTTTCCCTGGAGCATCGGAGGCTGCTGGGTGGCCTTATAGTGGTTTACAAAACCATGAGGGGCATGGAAATGGTGAAAAGCTAAGGTCTTTTTGCAGGGTAGGGGATTCCAAGACTAGAGGGTACAGGTTTAAGGTAAAAAAGGAAAGATTTAAAAGGGACCTAATGGGCAACTCTTTCATGCAGAGGGTGATGCATGGTGGAATGAATTGTCAGAGTACAAAGTGGAGGCTGGTATGATTGCAACATTTAAAAAGCATCTGGATGGGTACTTGAAGAGGAAAGGTTTAAAGAGACATGGGCCAAATGCTGGCAAATGGGACTAGACTGATTGATATCTAGTCGGCATGGATGAGTTGGACTGAAAGGTCTGTTTCCATGCTGTACAACTCTGTGATCTGCCATGATGGGATTTGAACCAGAGTCCCTAAAACATTATCTGGGTCACTGATTTAATAGACCAGCAATAATAACACTTGGCCATTGTCTTTCACTGATCGTTTTGTGGCACAAAGCTGACCATTTGTCTCCCCAGGGCCTGTCCCTCATCTAGAAGGCAGAAATCAAGAATGTAATATTGTCTTATGCCTGGATAGTGAAGCTCCAACAATACTCAAGAAGGTGAACATCACCAAGGACAAACATGATTGACATCTTAACCACTAACTTTAACATTCATTCTTTCCACCATCATTGCATCATCATTGTACAATTCACAAGCTGCAATGCAGAACTCCTTTGGTAGCTACATCCTCCAGCAGGAGAGAGGAATAGATATGTGGGAACATCACCAGCTTTAAGCTCCTCTCTAAACCATGCATTATCCTAATTTGGAAATATGCCACTATTCCTTCACTGTTGCTAGACCAAAATCCTTCCTCTCAGCACAATGAGTTTACCTATCCCAATATCTAACAAATAAATTAAAATAAAGAACTACAGTCCTCTCAAGCAGCAGAATCATGAATTGTCTCATGCAATGATGGATATCTAGATGAGAACTACCGCCAGGCCAAGTAACGATCGATTGAAAAACACATACCAAAATCACATTCTCAAGGACATAGGATTGAGATGTAAATGCTGGTCCAGCCAGCGACACTCATATCGTGTGAAAGAATATCAAAGAAACACATCCCATCTTACAAAAGACACAGTGGTTCCTAATTTCTTCAAATTTGGGTCATCACAAGCATCAGCTTCTTCACATTTGGGTCATCCCCAGCATCAGCTGCTTGGCTGGGTAGCAGTTTTCATCTACATCCCCATTATTGCATGTCACAATTCATTATTCCACTGTTTGAGAAGATTGTAATTCTTTATTTTAACTCATTCATGGGATATGGGTGTTGCAGACTGGGCCAGCGTTTATTGTCTATATCCAGCTGCTCTCAAGAAGGTGGTGATGAGCTGCCTTCTTGAAGGGCTGTAATCTATTTGGTATAAGTAGACGCACAGTGTTGTGATGGAGGGAATTCCAGGACTTTGACCCAGTTACACTGAAGGAATGGCAATGTATTTCCAAATCAGAATGGTGAATGACTTGGAGGTAAACTTTCAACTGTGTTCCCATTTATCTATATGTCTGCTGCCCTTCTCCTAGTTGGAAGTGGTTGTGTTTTAGGAAAGTGCTGGCTAAGGAGGTTTGGTAAATTTCTGCAGTCCATCTTGTAAATGGCATACACTGCTGCTACTGAATGTCAGAGGTGAAGGGAGTGGATGTTTGTACATGTAGTGCCAATCAAATGGGCTGTTTCGTCTTGGATGGTGTCAAACCTCTTGAATGTTGTTGGATCTGCATTCCTTCAGGTAAGTATGCCATCTCACTTATGCCTTGTGGACAGATGGATAGGCTTTGGGGAGTCGGGAGGTGAGTCATTCACTGCAGGACTTCACGTGCTTTAATAGTTATTCTACTTATATGGTTAGTCCCAATTCAGTTTTTGGTCAATAGTAACCCACAGGATGGTTATAGTGGGAGATTCAGAGGTGGTAATGCCATTAAATGCCACTGAATGTCAGGGGGCAGTATTAGATTCCCTCTTGTTGAATTTGTTCATTGCTTGGCACTTGTGTGGTGCAACAGTTACTTGCTACTTGTCAGCTCAAACTTGAATACTGTCAAGGTCTTACTGCAATTCAACATGGACCACTTCAGAATCTAAGGAGTTGCAAATGGTGCTTAACATTTCACAATCAGCAGCAAACAGCCACACTTCTGAGTGAATGGTAGAGGGAAAGTCATTGATAAAGCAGCTGAGTATAGTTATTGAGTCATAGAGATGTACAACACAGAAACAGACCATTCAGTTCAACACGTTCATGCCAACCATATAGCCTAAATTAATCTAATCCTATTTCCATCAGTTGGCACAAATCCCTCTAAACCTGTCCTATTCATATACCACCCTAGAGAAAAGATCTTGTCTAATTACCCTATCCATGCCCCTCATGATTTTATATATCTTGGTAAGGTCACCTCTTAGCCTTCAACACTCCAGAGAAAACAGCTCCAGTCTCTCCCTATAACTCAAGCCCACCTCGTAAATCTTTTCTGAATCCTTTTAAGTTTCACAACATTTTTGTTTGTAGCAGGGAGACTAAATTGCACACAGTGTACCAAAAGTGGTCTAACTAATGTCCTGTATAGCCGTAAATGACCTCCAACTCCTATACTCCTGAACAAAGAGATCTTGGAGTGCAGGTTCATAGCTCCTTGAAAGTAGAGTTGCGGTAGATAGACAGTGAAGAAGGTGTTTGGTATGCTTTCCTTTAATGGTCAGAGTATTGAATACAGGAGTTGGGAGGTCATGTTGCAGCTGTATAGGACATTGGTTAGGCCACTTTTGGAATAGTGTGTGCAGTTCTGGTCTCCTTCCTATTGGAAAGATGTTGTGAAATGTGAAAGGGTTCAGAAAAGATTTACAAGGATGTTGCCAGGGTTGGAGGATTTGAGCTACAGGGAGAGGTTGAATAGGCTAGGACTGTTTTCCCTGAAGCATCGGAGGCTGAGGGGTGACCTTATAGAGGTTTATAAAATCATGAGGGGCACGGATAGGATAAATAGACAAAGTTTTTTCCCTGTGATGGGGGAGTCCAGAACTAGAGGGCATAGGTTTAGGGTGAGAGGGGAAAGATATAAAAGAGACCTAAGAGGCAACTTTTTCACTCAGAGACTGGTACATGTATGGAATGAGTTGCCAGAGGAAGAGGTGGAGGCTAGTACAATTGCAACATTTAAAAGGCATCTGGATGGGGGTATGAATAGGAAGGGTTTGGAGGGATATGGGCCAGGTGCTGACAGGTGGGACTAGATTGGATTGGGATATCTGGTCGGCATGGACGAGTTGGACCAAAGGGTCTGTTTCCATGCTATACATCTCTATGACTCTACGACTCTACTCAATGCACTGAATAATAAAGGCAAGTATATCATACTCATTCTTTTGGCTTAGGACACTACACAGAGGATCTCCTGCAAAGATGTTCTGGAGCTGAGACAAATGACCTCCAACAACCACAACCATCTTCCTTGTGCCAAGTAGTGGTGCCTTTGACTCCAACCAATGGAGAACTTTCCCCTTGATTTCCATTGACTCCGGTTTTGCTCAGACTCCTTGATACCACATTCAGCCAATTGCAGTCTTGTTGTCGAGGGCAGTGACTCTCACTTCACCTCTGGAATTCGGTTCTTTTGTCCATATTTGAACCAATGCTTTAATGAGGTCAGTCCTGAAAAGCCCTGGTGAAATCCAATTTGGGCATCAGTGAGCAGGTTATTGTTCGATTTGTCCTTCTTTCTGTGTACAGGATGTACTTGGGCAATCTTTTGAATTGTATATGCTAGTGTTGCAGCTGTGCGAAAACAGCTTGGCTCTGGGGTGCAGCAGGATCTGAAGCACAAGTCTTCAGTACTATTGTCAAGTGTTGTTAGGGCCCAAAGCCTTTGCAGTACTGCAGTTGTATCACCTACAGGATGGTGTTGGGTGGGGTGGGGTGGGGGGGTGCCGGAATGCACTGTCTCGGTGGGTGGTTGAGGTAGGTAACTTTGTAACATTTACAAATTACTTGGATGAACAAATGTGTTATTAAATCCAAGGCTATGGGCCAAGAGCAGTAAAGTGGGACTAGTGTAGTTAGTAGTTCACTTTTGGGAGCACAGACTCGAAGGGTCTCTTCTATACTCTATCACTCCATGATATCCAGTGCTCCAAAACATTTCCTGATTATAATGTGGAGCAAATTGATTTGGCCAAAGACTGGCATCTGTTTTGCTGGGGACATCTGGAAGAATGTTCACAACTGGACTGTCAGGACTGCAGAGCTTAAATCTGATCCATGAGTGTGGAATTGCTTAGCTGTGTCTATCACCTGCTTCTAATGCTGTGGCACAGAATATTTAGCTCTGCATCGTGCTGTTCCTAGCATGTTCTCCCCACATGCTTCATTGAACCAAAATCGATCTCTCGGCTTAATGGTTATAGGAAAGTGAGGAATATGTCAGGCCAAGAGGTTGCAGATTGTGTTGAAGTACAGTTCTGCTGCTGATGGTCCATGCTCCCAGTCTTGAGTTGCTGGAGCTGTTTGAAGTCTATTCCATTTCACAAAGTGATAGTGACACAAAACACAATATATAGTATTTCCAATGTGCAGATGGGAATTGTCTCCATGAGGACTGTGCAGTGGAGACTGCTACTGAGAACATTAAGGACAGATGCATCCACAGCAGGCAAACTGGTTATGCAAAACACAAAATGATGAAACAATGCAGCACAGGACAGCAGACTACACCTCTATTGCTAGATTCTTTCAGGTGAAAGGAATTGTTAATTTCACCTAGCTGCCACTGAGGGAATGACTGAACAACTATGGAGAATCCTCAAGAGGAAGGGATATAATTCCTTTAAGGTCCAACTGGTCTGTGACCACAAAAATATTTTCATACAAGTATCTGCATGATATCCAGACCAGTGCCATTCTCAGGCAAATTCTCACATTCAAAGGTGCTGCAAATTATTGTGGAACATGAGGAATTCCATGGATGGCTTTTAAATGGATGAAGGATATCCCTTGGAGAAATAGCTACTGATCCTGATCAAAGACTCTGCAACAGAGACAGATGTCCTTCAGCTGATGCTATCTCATCACCAGAACCAACAAATAAGGAGGCCATTGAACATCTGGAGATGTGGTTCAGAATCTTGACTGCTCAGGAGGGGCCTTGAGTACATTCCCTCAAGTTTCTCTTGCGTTGTAGTTATCTACTGTGCTCCCCTTAATATGCTCTCAAAAGAAATGTGGATCTTATGGAGGCAGAGAAAGAGAATGAGGTTGAAGAGCCAATGGAAGACAGTACATCATTTCTATGGCTTTCCACATGATCAGATAAAGGTCAAAGCACAGGAGCAGAGAAACTTGGGCAGTTCTAATTAAGAACATTTCTCTGATGCACCTAGAAAATCCTGAGATGATATGCACCTCCTGTAAACTGGATAACCATCATGCACACAACACAGAAATCTTCCATTGCTTCATACAGCAAATGAGGCACAAGTCACTAATGGTTGTGAAGTTACACAAAGCATAACCTTTGCACATTCCTCTATGCCTTACTTCTTTGACTGGGGTGAAAGGAGTGCATTGGAGGGGTGGTACCTCTTACGGGGAGGCCGAATACATTACTTTGAGTGGCTCATTCTGAGGGAAGAATGTTTAGGCTGTTCTAGGGCAGCAATCCAACTTTAAAAAATGCAGAATCTTTCAAAAGCAATTGTCTCTTAGAGGCAGAGAGAAGATGCAGGAAGAAGAAATATTGAGTCAGCATCTTATCCAAACTCAATTAGCTGTAGTATTTTGACCTGCTGCAACTGAACCTTCCAGAAACAATTGGTCCTAATACTCACATGTGTACCATTTGAGTTTGGCCAAATACCTCAGATGATGAACACAGTCATCCTCACCTCTTACATTAATTTCAAAGACTGGAAACTCATAGGCCTCTCTTCAAACAAGACCACAAATGCCATATTGAGTTCTCATAATTTGGCACAACTTTTCACACACATAAGAACAAGCTAAGTGACAACATAAAATTGATAACACGATGGTCTTTACTCAAAACAATACCAATGTGTACTCCTCCTGTGGCTGGAATAAAGGAGGAGCAATTGGTTTACCTGTGCAGCAGAGTGGCAGTTATAGTTGCCTTAGAGGAGCCAATGGGTGCGGTTTCACTGTTTGCTCGAAGTGAAACAATGCAGGACCTTGCTGTAGAGATGTTTCCAATTCAGAGGAGTCAAAGCATTGGATGCTGATGATGGTGAACCTCATCATCATTGCTAAATGCTTTAGCATTTGACAGATGAGTTGAGTGTCTGAGGGAAGCTGCAGCACAACCAGCATCCAAGCATCTTTGCATAATTACAGCACTGAATGGTTAATGTCACCAAACATCTCATGCAGTGTGTAAATGTTCTGTTCCTGTATACATTTAATTGCACTACATGAGATTAATTGTTCTCTCAATGGATTAGCTCATGTACTCAAAACTCTGTGATGCTTCTATGTCCATTACTAAACAACACCTCGGAGAATTCCAACATGAAGGCTCATATCTCCCACTCCCGGCCCAGAAATACCCACTTTCTAAGAGTGATTCTCGGTTGTATATTACTGCTGAAATGAGTATGATTGTGTTTGTAACTCATCTTCTGATAGTTACCTGTACCTCCCCTACATTTTCTTGCATATTTGTATTGCTCATCTTGTGTCACTCATTCTAAGAATTAAAGTATTTCATACAAAGTGCTCAGAGACATCTATGATGTGTTTGTTGGAGGGGGTGCAGGTGGGAAGAGAGAGAGAGAGATAGAGATAGAGATAGAGGGAGACTTGATTTGATTTATTATAGTCACATGTCCCAAGATACAGTGAAAAGTATTGTTTTGCATTCATTTATGCAGCATTAAAAACCTTTCCTCTGAGCCAATTGGCAATGTAGAGGTAACTAGCAGTTTGGAGATAAGCCATTATGCTGCTAACTTCAAAAAGCTCATGGCATCTACAGATCTATTTAATCTTATGCCAATTCTATGGAAAATAAAGAAAAAATAGTAGGGTAAATTCGAGGAATATGTATAGAACATTAACTTAAATAGCAGTTGGCACATATTTAATCAGGGAAATTTCAAACTAAGGGATTTTTTTTGAGGGATAGCTACCAAAATGGACCATATTTAGTTCTAAATATTGTGAAGTTAGACGTTCAAAGGCACCTAAGAGTTCCAAACAAAAGGATATCAACTAATCTCAAAGGGTGTAAGGATTTAGGATCAAATTTGGAAATAGATAAAGGTACTAGCTGAAGATAATAAAAAAGACTCTGCTTAAAGTGGCAGCAGTGGGGTAGGAAGTAGCACTGCAGGGATATCCTAAGTTGTCCACTATCAGTATCTGAATTTGTCAAACAATTGCAATTAAAATTTAATGCCAATAAATATAAAGAAAGGAAGTTTTAATTAAGTGACATTAATTTTGCTGCTCTATATTTTCTTGTTTTTGTACTGTATTGTTATTACTACCAGCAAAAACAGTTAAACTCATTACTGTAGCTACATGATGCCACCATTGAAATCAATGACTTTCACTGATTCCTCACATATAAATCAAATATCACAACACCATTAATTTATCTGAAAGAACAATTCTTTAAAATTGACTTATAGTGCATTAACTGAACAGACTTCAACTTTTGAATGGTGCTGAAAATGATTTTGAGCCTCTGAAGATCTAGTTCCAATCAGAGCACAAATAACAATGATCTCTGAGCCAAAGTTAAGAACGATGTTTCAGCAAAATACCTGAAGCTCAAGCTACACAATTGTTTATTTTTACTCACAGAGACACATGCATAAAAGTCCAAAGAGTCCACTTTACCATCTGCCGTACACTTATTAGCCCTTTTGAAAGTTCAAACTAAACTTAGTTTGGAAAACATTTAATTTAATGAGTGTCCAGTATAAACATGTGATTTATTTTAAAATGAGATTTCAGGAGAGACAGTAACTCAGATAAAACAAATAATTATTCAATGAAAATAAAAATAAATTGATGTAATATTCAATAGGAATGTTCTAACTCACATACAGCACTTTTCAATTAAAACTGTTAATTTTAAATTCAATTGGTATGAATTATATAGTACAGCTTCATAATGAATTTCCTCAAATATTTTAAGATTAAATATTAAATTTTACTTGCGCAAGTTATTTTGCACATTGGTTTCAGAAAATTAAAATATCTTAAATGAGTTTCAATTAAAGATTAAAATGTTTACAGTGATGTAATAACAAGCAAATGACCCGAATATTGACACAATTCTCAATGCAAGACATTTACGAACAACACATAAAATATACATATCAATCACATGGAAAGGGTGGCATTTCAATAATGAATCAACACCATTCCACTTCTCTAGTAAACATTTCGGCCTGGCGTTTGCAGAAAAAGTAATGCCCACTACCCACCATTATTAAAGTGCCAAATCAGACTGTTTTGATAACCACACATACATACAGGGTAGTTAAATGTAGAAAGCAGGAAGGTACTAACTGTGTTACCCTGGTCTTCCAGAAATTGTACTACACCTCAATGGAACACCTGGAGTGAGCTAATATTGCTGTATCATGAGTTGTAGTGGCAGAAGAAAAGTCTCAAAGTAACAAGGAGTTATATAACTATAGCATTTTAATGATCTACAGTGGAATGCAAATGCCGCTAGGCTATTTCAAATGGGTGGAATTATTACAGTTCAAATGAGGAGTACCATTAGTTTTCCCCTTTGTTATCTTCTATTATGGTCAAGGCTGTAGATTTGCATAAAATCAGCAAAACGGTCTGAGCATTTCAACACAGTTAGTGTGTGTAATACAAGATGAGGTCCATACTAACAACAAACATGACCGCGGGATTATATGCATACCAAGTGTAGCAAAGGAATATGGCACTGCTTTGCAAACAATTTTCTGATGTAACCCCATTTTAAAATTACCACCGCTTTCTCAAGTACAATTAATGATCGGCAACAAAGGCTAACTTTGCCTTGCCAGCGATGCCCATATCCCATAAATGAATATACAGTATAAAAAGGTTCATGAAACTTAGCAGAATGTGAGATGTTGCAAAAAATCAAAACTGCAATAATGCAGCAGAGTAACAAGTGGTATATTGTAATTAAAATTTGACAATTATAGATTGACATATAATAACACATTACATAAATACGAAAATCTATGTTTGCAAAGGACTTTAAACATTGTTAATAGGAAACAAGAAGTTGAAGTATTTTGTCTTGCACTGCTCAGAACTAGGACACAAGAAACAGACTTGAGAAAAGAGACACCATTTTATACGAAGAGAGTGCCAATATGTTGGACCATAAAGGTTCAGTAAGAAAGATCAACTGTATATCTTAATTCCTACACCAGTACAGGTAAACTCTTATTGTTGACAAACCATATAAAACACCATTGACTATGCTTCCCAGATAAGTTTTCAGCTAATTACCCTCAATTATCATATAACCATTTAAGTTTCAAAATTTCTTCATTCTCCAGTATCAGTTTTAAAACTGCAATATCGATCTTGGTCATTTTTCATTCACATATTTTGTCGAATGTGTTCTATCCCATTGTGACTTATAATTACTATGTATTCAATGCGTATTACTGCTGAGTTCCTTTTTTGGAAATCCTTCCAAACTTTTTTCTAAGAAAAATGCCTTATCTACCACTTCAGTTAGAGGCAAAAAAAAACTGCAGATGCTGGAATCCAAAGCAGACAAGCAGATCTCTAAAGTCCCAGTCAGCACCCATTTCAATTCCCCTTCCCATTCCCTCTCTGCCATGACCATCCTCGGCCTCTTCCATTGCCACAGTGAATCAGACTGCCTGGGCAACCTACAGCCTGGAGGCCTCAACATTGATTTCTCCAATTTCAAATAACCTTCCCACACATCCCCTGATTCCCTTTCCAGCCCCGTCTCCTCCCTTTCATTCCACTTACTGACCCTTCCTTCCAGCCACCAAATGGATTCATTCCTCCATACGGCATACTAGGCCGTACCCTCTATTTGTGTTTGGCTGTCACTACCTCACCCTACTGCCCTTCTCCCTACCCAAAACCCTCATCTTTATCTGCAGCTCTCTTCACCCCCAACCCCAGTCCTGAAGAAGGGTTATACCTGAAATGTTAACTTTTCCACCTCCTTAATGCTGCCTGGCTTGCTATGTTCTTCCAGCCTCCTGCATATCTACCACCTCAACAAGAGTAATACTTCCTGCTGCTAAGTTAATTCTGATCTTTTTTAGCTTCACAAGTTCAAAAGCAACATTTACCTCCCTCTCCCAAAGGGAAATTTATAATATTTTCTCTAATCCAAACTTAATAGACATCTGCGTAGGAAGTATCACTAAAAACAATAGACTTCATGTTCCTGACATCTCCCATTGATGGAAACCTGAAAACAAAATGCACTATTTTTAGTTTTATCAATGTTTTGTTTTCCCAAATAATACCTCCAACCTTGGGGATTTTCATAGTTTTCCTCGTTTTTCAGACCTCAAACTGACATTTGCCTTTTTTGAAAGCTGAATTCACCTGTTCAATTCGATTTTACAATTTTTCCATTTATGTTTTGGAAACCAGATTTTTTTCTGAGGCTCTATTTCTAATAAATGCAATGCATCTAACATTTTCCATATAAGGTTGTTGATACACGATGAAATCACTCTGCCTGATTTTAAATCTAATGCACTTAACAGCCCAAGAAGCCTGACTTCCAATTTTGAATTTGCTTTAAGTCCATTTATGGTAATATTGTCAAATTCAATGCTGCCACCCCTCAAAATACATATACATGCATCATAAAATGCCTGAAAGCTATTCCTCTTGTCTCGAGTAAAACATGAGGGTCTGCTTTCAACTGGAGATAGTCCAGTTTTAATAAGGTGGACCTTCACTGAGAAGCACCAAACACTAGAGGCACCTTTTAGGCTATATATTTATTTAATTTCCAGGGGGTTCCCACAGTGTGTGGTGCCTCTTTTGGAGGTCAAATAAGTACTTCTGCTTTGAGATGATTCACCTGAAAAAATGCAGCTTTAAAATTCATTATGTATATTACTAAGTTTTGTTGCTAATATTGCCAAGAAAATGTTCACAACTGCTTTTCTTGTCATGGAATCTTCCCATGGTCTCCAGTTTATCTTCAAAACCTTGTGCAACTGTCATTGCTTTAAGCTTTATGAGTTCCTTCAGAAGATATCTTTTCCATGCCAATCCACCTAAGTGATAGAGGTGGCTGTCCCTTATTTGGCACCTCTATGTACACCATAAATTCACTCCAGCTTGTCCTTCTTGCTGATGGCCTCTTTTGTTAAATTGTGTCATTTGTTTGTAACCTCTATGTCTTCCCAATTATATGAGTGAATAACTCTACAGAGGTCAGTATCCTATCACCAAGTCATACTTTATTTAATGTGGAGAGTCCTTGACCCTGATCCAGTTTCCTCAGAGCCATTCTCACAGTGAACAGCTTATCTGACACTTCTGTTCTTATCTGTCAGCCAAGGCTCCCTGTTTGGACCAGATTAACAGCCCCAATCAGGGAACTCATATTCCATGAGGTCCACCTGGCCGATCTTATTACAATCACTACATCCCACCCCATTCAATTCGGAGGACGTAGGCCTTTTTTTGTAGCTTCTCCTGGGATGTTTTAGCACCATGTCAAGTTCCTCCAAATCTGCCTCTGATATGCGCGGTGTGTAACACACAGTAGCTCGCCTCTTGTGCCTGGAGCATCTCGGAAGAAATTTATCCTCCTCTTCAGGTGGCAAAAGGAGTCAAGGCGGCAACATCTGCTCAGTTAATCTTAGGTTCCAAGGTATCTTCAATGTTTGTCAGTGAGGGAGAACCCAAGGGTGCTGGAATGCTCAGAAAGACTGTGGAAGAGCTGGACATGTTTTGCTCCCATGCTGTTTGCAAGTTTGCAGTTTCATAATGTTCACATGCTTGTTCAGGGCCATCACACCTATGTGAACTTCATACAACACTGGAGCTTAGACCTTGTAAAATGCCCTTTATTGTCCTCTGAAAAATTGCATGGTTGACAATACCCCAAATGACAGTCCTTGGCTAAGTTCTAGCGTAGGTGCAAGGCCTTCAGGTGGTGACCAAGTGGAGGAGCAAAGTTGGAGGCAGGGTCAGTGGTCATCCGAGGGAGGTTGGGAGTTTTTGTCAAAGAAGAAGGCACAGAGATGGAGGTGGCAGAAGAGCTCTACGTTGTGGCGGATTGTGAATTCATTGAAGTGGAAGTGCAAGGATACAAAAATGAGCCCTTTCCTGAGGACAGATCATCCGGTCTCAGAGTTCAAGGTTGGGGGGGTTAGTGAATATGTGGCAGGGCTTGTGGGTGGGGTTTTGGGGGGAGTCCCGGGGTGGTTGGTGGTGGGGGGGGGGGGGGGGGGGGGGAGGGAAGGGTGATGGTATGTAGTGGGTGAGGGTTGGGTGTGGTTGGGAGAAGTTGAGGTGAAGAGGAAGAGGTGGAGGGGTAAGGTGCATTGTGGAGTTGGGTGAGTGAGGACGGAAAGCTGGCGTGCTGGCTGACTGCAGATCGGCAATAGGATCCGGGGTATCCCTGTGAAATGTCGTCCAGGAATTCCTTGCAGAGTGGGTGGAGCCAGAGGTAGAGGTGGAAGCTGGAGCAGAGTTCAGGCTGGTCTGAGTGCTGTTGTTGGCGGAATCCGGGGCAGCATTGCAGGAGACGTCCAGACCAGAGTCAGGTGAGTACTCGGGGGTCCCAGTGGTATGGGTGCTGATCCATCTTTGCTGGTAACATCAAACAGTCCAGCTTCAGCACCTACACAGGCTCTGTACCCAAACTCTTTCACCGTTACATCGATGACTGCATCGGTGCAGCGTCCTGCACCCAAGCTGAACTGGAACAGATCACTGACTTCGCCCACAAATTCCAACCCACCCTCAAATTCACTTGGTCCATCTCAGACACCTTCTTCTCCTTTCTTGGCCTCACCATTTCCATAGCTGGCAACAGCCTCCAGATGAACATCTACAGAGGAACCTCGATTATCTGGCATTCAATTATTCGAATATCAGATTATCTGGCAAGATCGCAAGATCCCAATGCTCGGCTAAACTATGTTAGAACATAGAACATAGAACATAGAAGAATACAGCGCAGTACAGGCCCTTCGGCCCTCGATGTTGCGCCGATCAAAGCCCACCTAACCTACACTAACCCACTATCCTCCATATACCTATCCAATGCCCGCTTAAATACCCATAAAGAGGGAGAGTCCACTACTGCTACTGGCAGGGCATTCCATGAACTTACGACTCGCTGAGTGAAGAACCTACCCCTAACATCAGTCCTATATCTACCCCCCCTTAATTTAAAGCTATGCCCCCTTGTAATAGCTGACTCCATACGTGGAAAAAGGTTCTCACTGTCAACCCTATCTAACCCCCTAATCATCTTGTACACCTCTATCAAATCACCCCTAAACCTTCTTTTCTCCAAAGAAAACAACCCCAAGTGCCTCAGCCTTTCCTCATAGGATTTTCCTACCATACCAGGCAACATCCTGGTAAACTTCCTCTGCACCCGTTCCAGTGCCTCCACATCCTTCCTATAGTATGGCGACCAAAACTGCACACAATATTCCAGATGCGGCCGCACCAGAGTCTTATACAACTGCAGCATGACCTCAGGACTCCGGAACTCAATTCCTCTACCAATAAAAGCCAGTACGCCATATGCCTTCTTCACTGCACTATTTACCTGGGTGGCAACTTTCAGAGATCTGTGTACATGGACACCAAGATCCCTCTGCTCTTCCACACTACCAAGTAGTCTACCATTAGCCCAGTAATCCATCTTTTTATTACTCTTACCAAAGTGAATCACTTCACACTTAGCTACATTGAACTCCATTTGCCACCTTTCTGCCCAGCTCTGCAGCTTCTCTATATCCCGCTGTAACCTGCCATATCCTTCCTCACTGTCTACAACTCCTCCGACTTTCGCATCATCCGCAAACTTGCTCACCCAACCTTCTAACCCTTCCTCCAGGTCATTTATAAAAATGACAAACAGCAATGGTCCCAAAACAGATCCTTGCGGAACAACGCTAGTGACGGCACTCCAAGATGAACCTTTGCCATCAACTACTACCCTCTGTCTTCTTCCAGAGAGCCAATTCCTAATCCAAACCTCCAACTCACCCTCAATGCCATATCTCTGTATTTTCTGCAGTAGCCTACCATGGGGGACCTTACTAAAATCCATATATACCACATCTACCGCTTTCCCCTCATCTACCTCCTTCGTCACCTTCTCAAAGAATTCAATAAGGTTTGTGAGGCACGACCTGCCCTTCACAAAACCATGCTGACTATCCTTGATCACATCATTCTTATCCAGATGTGCATAAATCCTATCCCTTACAATTCTCTCTAAGACTTTGCTCACAACAGAAATGCTGAATGTTATCCGGCATTCGATTATCCGGCATTTGATTAACCGAGCGAAATACTCCCCACCCGTGTCCTTCAGGTAATCAAGATTCCTCTGTACTACAAACATACAGACTCCCAGAACTACCTGGACTACGCCTCCTTCCACCCAGTATCCTGCTATATCCCGATTTGCAACCCAGATGTCCACCGATTTTGAATAACGTACTTTTCTTCCGTCCGTCATACAGACAGCCTTCTACCGCACCACCTGCATTCCCCATTCCACCACTCTAAACCTCCCCAAAATGCAATAAGGAGTCGCGCTTATCCTCACTTACCACCCCACCAGTCTCTGCAGCCAACACATCATCCTCAAACACTTCCACCAACTCCAAATAGACCCCACCACCAAGAACATCTTCTCTATCCTATCCCTCTCAGCCTTACACAAGGACCATTCCCTCAGTATGTGATTGCCTGTGTGATTCCTTAATAAGTAGCCAAATTAAAGGTAACTTGTGATGATTTACCCACAACACCAGGAAGATTTAATTTCAGAGATGGGCTAAACAGAACACAAAATTGGACACCCTAGAGAAACACTTCTTGAGGAATAAACTAATTTCTAAACAGGATACTAACTCAAAAGCTGAACAAGTAACATCTGTATACAATTGGCAGAACAGCAGATGATATTATTGCCCAAAAATGTAAAAAAAAGAAACAAAGAATAACTGAAAGCCTTGAAAGACTTCAAGCTTAGAACTAATAAAATGCTTGAAAAATTTAAGATTTAACAGGAGAATACAGCATTTAGAAAACAACAAGAACATACAAACATAATACATAGGAACAGAAGTAAGTCATTCATCCCCTCAAATCTGTCCCTATTCTATCAGATCATGGCTGATCTGCCCTGGGCTTCAACTCCTCTAATATTTCAAACATCTATCTACCTCCATTTTAAATACTTTCAATGATCTAGCCTCTGTAATTCTTGAGTAGAGAATTCCAACCATTTTCTACTTTCTGAGAGAAGAAATTCATTTTCATCTCAGTTCTAAATGACTGTCCCCTCATTCTGTTAACCATGTTCTCTAGTTTGAGATTCCCCCACATGTGGAAACATCTTCTCAAAATCTAGCCCATCAAGATGACTCAGAATCTTGCATGTTTCGATAAGAAGACCCCTCATTTTGCTAAAATCTGATGAATTAAGGTCTTACCTGTTCAGGTTTTCTGCATAATTAACCCTCCTCACCTCAGAAATCAGCTCAGTGAATCTCTTTTGACTTCATGAATGATCTTTAGAGACTAAATGAGAAATGTGATTATGGAGACTTGAAATCAAAATTCATGAGATCAATTTCTTTTAGGCATCACTAATAAGATTGACAGATTTATGACAGCCCAAAGACGACCAAGGTCTATAGCAAACCATTCAGAAAGACGGGATTCTTGGCAGTGTGGAGGAATAGCAGGGTCTTGGGGTCCACGTACACTGATCCCTCAAACTTGCCATACAAGTTAACAGGGTTGTTAAGAAGGCGTATGGTGTTTTTGCTTTCATTAATAGGGGGATAGAGATTAAGAGCTGCAAGGTTTTGCTGCTTAGGTCACACTTGGAATATTGTGTCCAGTTCTGGTTGCCTCATTATAGGAAGCATATATATGCTTTAGAGAGGGTGCAGAGGAGATCTACCAGAATTCTGCCTGAATTGGAGAGTTTTTCTAATGAATAGAAGTTAAGTGAGCTCTGGTTTTTAACACTGGAGAGAAGAAAGCGAGGTGACTTGATAGAGTTGAACAAGGTAATGAGATGCATGTATAGAGTAGTTAGCTAGACACTTTTCTCCAGGGCAGAAATGGCTGTCACAAGGGGTCATAATTTTAAGGTGATTGGAGGAAGGTATAGGGGAGATATCAGAGGCAGGTTCTTTACTCAAACAGTGGTGGGTACGTGAAATGCACTGCCAGCATCAGAGACGCTAGAGTCAGAGACAGTAGGGACATTTAAGCGACTACTGGATAAGCATATGGACAGCAGTAAATTGAAAGGTGTGTAGGTTAGGTTGATTTTAAAATAAGATAAATGCTCAGCACAACATCGTGGGCTGAAGGGTCTGTACTATGCTGTACTGTTCTATGTTCTATGGTGCACGAAGTAGACAGCCATAAGTAAAACATACTAATCCTAAGGGTAGACAATCACGCCTAATTCAGAAGATTTTCAGAATTGTGAAGGTGCAGAATCTCAATCACAAGAAGATTTAATTGATAAGCTAAGACAGTGAGTATCCAAAGATGTGCAGGTTAAGTGAATTGACCATGCTAAATTGCGCATAGTGTGCTGGGATGTGTAGGTTAGGTGCATTAGTCAGTGGTAAATGTAGACTAATAGGGTAGGGGAATGGGTTGGGGTGGGTTACTCTTCAGAGGGTCAGTGTGGACTTGTTGGGCCAAATCTGCTGTTTCCACATTGTAGGGATTCTATGAATATTCTGTGGAAATTGCTTCTTATTTTTACCATTAAGTATCGAATTTGTAGGTTTGGGAGAAGAAGCTGATTGGTAAAGACGAGTAATTCTACTTTCCACTATTTATTCCCCAATTTATAATCAGACACGAAATGTCTCAACCAATTCTTTGAAGAAAGGAACATCTTCCAGATACAAATAATGCCTAGCTATTAAAATCAAATCAATAGGATAGTTCTTTAAAAATGTATTGAAGCAAGGCACATCCACAGAAAAACAAAACACTAAAGAACTACATGCATAAAGATATAAGTGAAATTAAACAATAATGGCTAGTAGAAGGCAGACAAAGTTTTCTAAGGGAAAATTGGTGTCCCAGACCATTTTGACAATCTGACATTTAAGTCAATGAACATCTAATGAAGCAAGTCTTGGCTGACAAAACATTGTTTACAGCTGACAGTTAAACTAAAAATTGTAAGACACTTTTCACACTAAATGAACGCTAGAAACAACCCTCCAACATAGGAGACACCTAGTAGTAGAAAATGTATTTGTACCTCACAATCAGGAATTCGCATTTCTGAAAATAAAGGGGACCTCAATTTCATTCAAAAGCTAGAATGGACTAAGTAACAAAAAAGTCAAGAAACAACTGATATAAGATTTTATAGGGCTCTGTTAGCTCGTGATAGAACCCAGCGAAAAGCAGAATCTATAATCCTTAGTTATGTCAGAAATTCCCCGAGGTTCTGTAGCACCTTACAAACACACAACTACTACCAACTAGAAGGACAAATGTAGCAGATACATGGAAACACCCACCACCCACTTTTAGTACACAGACTTTAACATTGAAATTTGAGGAGTGAGTTAGATAAGGAGAGGATGGAGGAACTCTGTTTATTTTGTTACATTATTACATTAGGCAGCATAGTGGCTCTGTGTTTTTAGCACTGCTGCCTTACAGCGCGAGGGACCCAGGTTTGATTCCAGCTTCAGGAGACTGTCTGTGTGGAGGTTGCACATTCTCCCCATGTCTGCATGGGTTTTCTCTAGGTGCTTCGGCTTCCTCCCACAATCCAAAGATGTGCAGGTTAAGTGAATTGACCATGCTAAATTGCACATAGTGTGCAGGGATGTGTAGGTTAGGTGCATTAGTCAGTGGTAAATGTAGACTAATAGGGTAGGGGAATGGGTTGGGGTGGGTTACTCTTCAGAGGGTCAGTGTGGACTTGTTGGACCAAATCTGCTGTTTCCACATTGTAGGGATTCTATAAATACTCTGGAAATTGCTTCTTATTTTTACCATTAAGTATCAAATTTGTAGGTTTGGGAGAAGAAGCTGATTGGTAAAGATGAGTAATTCTACTTTCCACTCTTTATTCCCCAATTTATAATAAATAATTCAAAAGTAAATTTTTGTCATATTGAATTCTCATCCTTTGTCATGGGGGAATTGTGAACCATTGAGGGATTTCCATGTAACCAAAACGGGTACATGTGCAGCAATATTTCACTGGCTGAAAATGCTTGAGCTCACTGTTTCAGAGCATGTCAACAGCTGAAGTCACTATGCTGTATTCATGAAGTAAAGGACACATGAACAACACAGTAAAAGAGATGGGCACAGTGCAGAATTGCAACATTTGGTTAGACAGGGAATGGAAGACCACCAGACTGTCGAAGGACATCAGAAGATAATGTAGGAGCTCCCTGTGACAGTTTTGCTCACTAATTCTTGACAATATTGTTTTGTGTGGCCCAAAGGATCAATTACTGTGCTGTACTGTTCTCATTAATTTTCCATACTGCATACTGGTGAGGGGAAGCATTCCTCAGAGAAGTGCAGTTGTACAGGAGGGAGGGAAGAAGAGTGGAAGAGCCATCAGTGATAGCGGGTGCATTACTCAGGGGAACAGACAAATGTTTCTTTAAATGTGCTCTGAATAGGACTCCAGAATGGTATGTTGTGTCCATAGTGTCAGGGTCGGGAATGTCACGGAGCAACTGCATGCCATTTTTCTGTTGATGATAAGCCTGAGGTCATGGTCCATGCTATTATGGTTTGAATGACTCCGGTAGGAAAAGGGATATACTCTTCCAGTTAGGATTCAGGTAGGATTCAGGGAGTTAGGTAGAAGACTACCCAGCAGGACCTCAAAGTAGCAATCTTTGGATTACTTCCAGTGCTAGGCACACGTGAGTACAGGAATAGGAGGATAAGATGGAGGAACGTATGGCTCGAAGGATAGTGCAGTACACAGGGTTTTATATATAAATATTATGCAATAGTTACAAGGACAGGACTTTAAATATCCTAATGTAGTCTGGGATTGTGGTGGGTTAAAAGGCAGAAAGGGCATGCTTACATTGATTGTGCTCAGGAGCATTTTCTTCAGCCATATGTGTCTAGTCTAACAAGAAAAGAAGTATTGCTAGACCTAGTTCTTGGCAATGAAGAGAGTCAGTATTAGTGGGGGATCATTGACGGGACGGTGATCATTATATCTCGATCTATGTTGATGATGGAAAAGAACAATGAATAATCCAGAGCAAGCAAAACTGGGAAAACAGCCTTCAATGGGGCAAGAATGAAACTGGGCTGGATAGGCTGGAGTCGAGAATGACTTAGCACTTTTGACTCTGATCTCCAGCATCTGCAGTCCTCACTTTCTTAATCCTGGATAGACTGGAGGCAAAAGTTGGAAGGCAAAACTGTAGCTGAACTAAGGGTTATCTTTAAAGAGATGTTTTGGGCATAGTTAAAGTATTATGTCCTCAAAAAGGAATGTTGGTATAAACAAATCCAGAGTTCCCTAGGTAGAAATTATGATTAATAAAAAGTGTACTTATGACAGTGCTCAGAGACAAAACACAAGTAAGAACCAAACAGAATACAGAAGGTACAGAAGCAAGATGAAAAAGCAAATAAGAGGGATTAATTAAAAAAAAAGACTGGGAGCTAATATAATTGTGCAGTTATAAATTTGTCCAATGGCTTAAAAATA
The DNA here is from genome assembly GCF_047496795.1 of Chiloscyllium punctatum. Classification (NCBI taxonomy): domain Eukaryota; kingdom Metazoa; phylum Chordata; class Chondrichthyes; order Orectolobiformes; family Hemiscylliidae; genus Chiloscyllium; species Chiloscyllium punctatum. Next base: position 54,594,370 of record NC_092746.1, on the reverse strand, counting down.
ATAAAGGATTGTAAAAGGAGTAGTAGGGGTGATTAATGACCAAAACAGAATTTACACACATAATTGTGGGGCACAAATGAAGTAATAAATTAATACTTTGCTTCTTTACCAAAGAAAGATGTGCTACAAAGGCCACAATAACACAGGTGAAAATTCAGTCACTAGCAGGATCCAGAATTTACAGGAAGGAGGTACTGTATGACCTGTCACTCAGTACCTAAAGACTGCTACACATTGGGAGTGTATGAGATACAGCCCAGGATACTGAAGGAAGCAAGATTGGAAATTGCAGATGCACTAGCTGTAATTTTTAATCTTCCTTAGAATTGGAGGTGGTGCCAGAAGAACGGAGACTGGACAAATATTACAGTCTTTCGGAAAAAAAAAGGCTGATGCAGAGAATAGGCCAAATAACTACGAATTGAAGATGCCATGTATAATTCCATGGAGGACACCACTAAGGACAGACAAACAATATTCAACATGGTGCAGAGAAAAAGCAGTGTCTACTCTTTCAGGGATGATAACCTCTGAAAGAAATACAAGAGATTAAAACTTCTCCACTTCAGAAGGGAACCTCAGATAGTCAGGGTGACAATGTAAGACAACTACCTTCTACACAAAAAAACATTCTTTCAATCCTAAGGGAACAGTGTAACCTCTAGATCTCTCAAATTTGTAAAGTCAAAGAACTTGGGGGGCAGATGGGATTGTGATTAACCTAATTATGAAAACAAAGGTATGTAAAGATCACTGTTATTGGACTGTGGACCACAAGTGGGAAAAGAGACTGTTTTAAACCAAGAAAACAATGTAAGAAATTTTAAAAACAAGTTCCAGGAACACACTGTGCCTTATGGAGCAGTGAGAAGAAGAATTCCAGACTGATCAGAACTGATTATCTGTGTAATTTTGCACAGAAATAGTCTTTTGATTAATTTTACAATCAGTGCCTATTTTTGTGGCTTCAGGAGTGCTCAGCATAGTAACAACAACTTGATCAGTTCTTGTGCAGCAAGTTACAGCTTTGTGGATGGACAATACAGCAGAAACATCTAGCCTGGAAAGAGAAATCATCTATCTCTTCTTCTTTCTTTCCTAAATAACAAGTAGTAAAAGAAAATCCCTGGCAGCTTGCTACTCGCCCACAGCTATCACTGCAAATTCTACAAACCAACCCCACCACTGAAAGGGCAAAGGAATAATCACTTTTAGGGACAATGAAAAAAACTAATCCTTAATCAATGAAGGGAAAATTGAGAATTGATATATCACAACCCTGTGTCATTAGCAAAGATTTAGAAGGAATTGCAAGTATGTCAAAGAAAAGAATTCATGTTTCTATGATCAGTACTGGTCACAGAACTGTATTTCAGCCTTTTTTAAAAAAGTCTTTCTTCACCCATAGCATTTGTGACTTGCCTTGTCTCAATGTGTGTCGGTTTGTATATATATGAAGATTTTGAAAGGTTTAGAATTTAAGATATAGATGTATAAGTTAGCAATATGTATTTCTTTCTTGCCATTGGTTAGATACAGCTTAATTACAATAAAAAATTACTTTCTTGTTTGGGTGCATATTCTTTTAACTTGAATCAGCCAGTTGGGTAGAAATCAACCAATTTAGTAGATTCATTCAAATTTTACAATTGTGATGACTCCAGGATTATTGGGGCTTGATTTCTAACACCCTACTCAAAGAGTCAGGCCATATATAAAATATCAGAAAAAAACTCTTGATGGGCATGTTGCAAATCAGTCTAAAAGGGTCTGAAAGAATTTATATTTGATTGGGTGCAATAAATACGACCCACAAATGATGATATCATGGGCACTCAGTGAAAAAATTGAAGTAGGATATCATAGGGAAATTACTGAAGGTTAAGTCCTCCCAACAATATTTGTAGTAATGTACAGCCACTTCTTATTGCCTGTAAGTAACTGCTGAGGTGCAATCATGAAAACTGCAGTAGAGAGAGAAGTGGAATGATCCCCCGCCATAATTCTTGTTGGTATTTGCCCCAAACCATTATGGCCAGTTTAGAAGAAATAGAAAAATCTGTTGATAATTTGTTTTCTGTATGAGATCTGACATTTACAAAAAATCACCTCTTCTCTAATAGCTTTTCTCAAGCCTGGTTTAATTCAACTCCTGTGCAAATCCTGAGTATGAGAACACCACATTTTTACATAAAAATGTCATGAAACATCCAACAGCGGGGAGACCCAAGATGGCAGCAACCCAGCAAGTCTGAGTCTAGTGCCCAGCAAGTGCTCCTCCCAAGACTTGGGCAAAGTGGGCCGCCCACCTCCACCACACCTACCAAATCATTTAAAATAGTTTTTATTTAATATAATTAGTTGCTCTGTACTAAATTTAAACAGTCTAGTCTCCTGCAAAAATGACTAAAAGGAAAAGGTGCCCGCAGTTCTCAGCACACAGGAACCCCCTCCCCCACCCTCCCCAGCTGCAGAAGAGGCGTCCGCAGCTGCCCGGGTGACTTACCTACGGTGGCGAGCCTCGTGGAAGTAATTTCCAAACTTGACACGAAGATCGACGCCTTCATCGAAGAGTCCCAGAGCAGATGGAATTTAATCTCGGTCGTGTTACAAAAGCACGACCGAGACATTGAGGAAATCGAGCGCCGAATCGGAGGGGTGGAGCTAAAGGCCACGATTCTCGAGGTTGTCGAAAAAATATTCGTTTGCTGGGCCTTCCAGAACAGGAAGAAGGCGGCCAACTTAAAGCGTTCCTCGAGCAGTGGCTTCCACAACTGTTAAATCTAAAGGCTGGATCAGGCCAGGTGGGGGTGGAATGGGCCTACTGGGTTACAATGCGCAGGCCCAGCTCGAACCAGCACCTCCGCCCGGTCCTGTTCCGGTTGCAGAGTTACAGGAGAGGCAGCTACTCTTAGAAGCTTCCAGAAATCTTGGGAAAGATCCCCAAGCCATGATTTACAAAGGATCCAAGATTATGCTATTCCAGGATTTCTCCCCAGCTTTGGTCCGAAAGAGGAAGGCATTTGATGAAGCGAAGAAGCGTTTAAGGGACTTAAAATCCACTACTCCCTGCGCTACCCAGTGACGCTATATTTTAGCCATGAAGAGTCTGTACACAACTTCAGATTGCCGGAGAAGGCCAAGGAATTTCTGGACTCTCTTAGATAAATTGTAAGAATTAATTCGAGTGGTGAATGATGTTGTTCTGTCCTCCCCCCACCCCGGTTCATTCCTTTTTTTTCCTTTTATTACCTTACTGTTTCATATCATCTCCGGGGGGTGGGAAGAGGGGTTTAGTTATTTGTTCTTCACTTAGCGATTTTCATCCCTAGGCCGGGTAGTCTAGTTAATGTAGGTGGGGGGGGAGGTGGTTACCTTATCCTATTTTATCTCTGTCTTTAAGAGTGGGGCTGTTTTCCCCTGTTATTTTGTATTACTATATTTAATTATTATTTGTTGGCGGGGGGGGGGGGGGGGGTAGGGTACTCACTGTTAACTTTAGCTTTGTAGTATATTTGAATTTTCTTTATTCTATCGTGGGGTGCCTGGGTCAAGGGTGGGGCACTGGTTACGAGAGGATATGATGGGCTTTCGGAAAGGAAGTGATGCCCCCTGGGAACAAGGGGGAAAATCTCTGTTTAAATATGTTTTATATTTTTCCTATTTAGAAATAGTTTTTTATTATATTGGTGTGAGTGTACTAAAGAACCTCTATTTTTGTGAATTTTATATGTTCTATGCTCGAGATGTTTTGGATGGGGTTTCTTCTCCCGAGAGGTCTCGGACTTCCCCGGATAATTATGGTTAGTCATCCGATTAAATGGTGCACCTGGAGTGTCAAGAGGAGTAATTCACGAATCAAAAGGAAGAAAATATTATCAAACCTCATGAAAAAAAGGGTTGATATAGCTCTCCTACAGGAGACACATTTATTGGATAAAGAAGGCTTGAAATTACGACAGGGTGGATTTGACCAGGCCTTCTTTTCTTCCTTCAGCTCAAAAAGTAGAGGAGTTGTCATCCTTATTTGGAAGAATCTCCCTTTGAAGATCCTAAATCAGATAAAAGACGAATCTGGATGATATATTCTAATTAAAGCCCTTAAGAATGGAGAGGAATATGGGAGCTTAAATCTGTATTGTCCCCTGGCACATCCTTCTAAATTTATAACGGAAGCCTTCTCCAAATTGATGGCTCTCGGTGCTCGTCATACAACTATAGGGGGAGACTTTAATTGTATTATGGACCCAGAAATAGATAGGGTTCCCAAGAGTACTGCAGGAGTATCCCCCAGATCCAGACAATTGGTGGATTTGAACAAAGAATTAGGACAAGTAGATGTGTGGAGATACCTTTACCCGCAAGGCAGAGATTTTTCTTTTTAGTCCAATCCATATAAATTGATATGTTTTTTGCCCCCTCGATTTTTTAAAATTCCATATCATCCTGTAAAATAGGTAGTATAACAATTTCTGATCATGCTGCTGTATATATGGAAATCAAAGTGAGGAACAATGAGACACCACCCCCTCCCCCCCACCCACCCCGGCACTGGCGAATGGATTCCTTCCTGATGAAGGACAGGAAATTTCTAAAGTACTTCTCTCAAGAATTTTAAACTTTTTTGGAAATTAATTCAGGTATGGCTAGCAACCCATCAATGATGTGGGAGACCATCAAAGTTTACGTGCGAGATTTAATCATTTCATACTCGGCGTCCCAGAAAAAATTAAAGGGAAAACAACAGCGTCTGCTTGAAGCTCACTTAAAAGCAGCTGAAACAGCATATGCTGACAGACCTTCTATTATCAAATTACAAAGGATTACGGCCCTTAGGACAGCACTGAATACCACGCTTACCCAAATGGCTAAGAGGGAAATATTATTTGCAAAACAAAGGTTATATGAATTCGGTGATAAATCTGGTAGATTCTTAGCATTTCTCGCAAACAAAAAAAAGGCCACTCAAACAATCACATCTATCAAGGGAAGTGCAGGTACTCTGACTCATGATCGCAAAAGGATTAACGCAATCTTCAGAAAATGTAATTCTGATTTATATGAATTGCAGGATTGCGAAGATAAAGAATGACTGCATCCTCCTACTCTAAAAACTTGACTTTTCCGGACCTCACCCCGGAACAGGTATTGGTCCTGAATGTTCCCCTAACAATCCAAGAAACACTTGACGTAATCAGGCAACTTCAGAGCAGTAAGGCATCTGGCCCAGATGGCTTTCAAGCTGAATTCTACAAAGAATTTACAGGAATACTGGCTGGCCCACTTATGGACATGTATAACTACTGATAAAGTCAGAGCTGTCTCTCGCCTTCGCTGAAAGAGGCGAATATCTCCCTTATTCTCAAAAAAGGAAAGGACCCAGAAGATTGCGTGTCATACAGACCATTATCCTTGCTAAATGTAGATTTTAAAATCCTTTCTAAAACGTTAACATTGAGGCTAGAAAGGGTATTGCCATACATCACAAAGGAGGATTAGACGGGGTTTATTAAGGGCCATAGAACATCCAATAATGTTAGAAGAGTTTTGAATGTGATTCAAGCCTGCCATCAGGGAAAAATACTCGGAATAGTAGTCTCATTAGACGTGGAAAAGGCATTCGACATGGTTGAATAGTCATACCTGTTTGACACATTGGAAAGGTTTGGCGTTGGAAAGGTGTTTGCCAAATGGATCTCAACACTGTATAATGATCCCAAAGCAGTTGTGATTACCAATGGACTGAGCTCAGATAGCTTCAGTATGGGTAGGGGCTGCCGTCAGGGATGTCCTGTCTCATCATTGCTATTTATGCTAATAATCGAGCCACTAGCAGAAGCTATACGGACTGACCCTAATATAACGGCCCCGAGGATTGGTACAGGTAAACATAAAATTACCCTTTATGCAGATGATGATCTCCTATTCCTCAGTAATCCCCTAATGTCCGTGCCTCGCTTAATCAAAGTTATTAATATATTTAGTGCATCTTCAGGCTATAAAATTAATTTTTCAAAATCAGAGGCTATGCCAATGGACGGCCTCGCTAGTATCCCACCTATCGGACGGATCCCACTTTCCCTTTTGGTGGTCCCTGGAGGGTTTCTTATATTTAGGCATTTTTTATTACTTCAGTATTTGGCCAGCTATCCAAGGCTAACTTTGTGCATTTACTGGAGAGGATAAGGCAGGACCTCCAGCAATGGGGAGACCTTCCAATTTCCTGGTTAGGCAGAATAGCACGAATTAAAATGAATATCCTGCCCCGTCTCCTATACCTTATGAGAATGCTCCCGGTGATGCTGCCGAGGTTGGCACTATGCAAATTGTATGGTTGGCTGGGTTCCTTCCTCTGGAATCGTAGACGGCCCCTCATTAAGCTGAGGAAGCTACAGCTTCCACAGGCAAGGGGAGGACTGGATTTTCCAGATTTTAAGAAATATCAGTTAAGTTCCCTATTAAGCTACATAGCCAATTGGGTCTTGTCTGACCCGCAATCAATCTGGCTGGACATTGAGGCTTCTCAAGTAAAATGCCCACTTATTAACAAAATGAGATAGCAAGAATCCAGAGAAAGTATATTCCTGTCAGGGTGAAAGGGAAGGCTGGTAGCTAGAAGGAATGCTGGATGACTAAAGAAATTGAGGGCTTGGTTAAGAGAAGGAAGCATATGTCAGGTACAGACAGGATAGATCGAGTGAATCCTTAGAGTATAAAGAAAGTAGGAGTATACTTAAGAGGGAAATCAGGAGGGCAAAACGGGGACATGAGATAGCTTTGGCAAATAGAATTAAGGAGAATCAAAAGGGTTTTTACAAATATATTAAGGACAAAAGGGTAACTAGGGAGAGAATAGGGCCCCTCAAAGATCAGCAAGGCGGCCTTTGTGTGGAGCCACAGAAAATGGGGGAGATACTAAATGAATATTTTGCATCAGTATTTACTGTGGAAAAGGATATGGAAGATATAGACTGTTGGGAAATAGATGGTGACATCTTGCTAAATGTCCATATTACAGAGGAGGAAGGACTGGATGCCTTGAAATGTATAAAGGTGGATAAATCCCCAGGACCTGATTAGGTGTACCCTAGAGCTCTGTGGGAAGCTAGAGAAGTGATTGCTGGGCCTCTTGCGGAGATATTTGTATCATTGATAGTCACAGGTGAAGTGCCGGATACTGGAGGTTGGAAAACGTGATGCCACTGTTTAAGAAGGATGGTAAGGACAAGCCAGGGAACTATAGACCAGTGAGCCTGACCTCGGTGGTGGGCAAGTTGTTGGAGGGAATCCTGAGGGACTGTATTTGGAAAGGCAAGGACTGATTCGGGATAGTCAACATGGCTTTGTGCGTGGGAAATCATGTCTCACAAACTTGATTGAGTTTTTTGATGAAGTAACAAAGAAGACTGATGAGGGCAGAGCAGTAGCTGTGATCTATATGGACTTCAGTAAGGCGTTAGACAAGGTTCCCCATGGGGGACTGATTAGCAAGGTTAGATCTCATGGAATACAGGGAGAACTAGCCATTTGGATACAAAACTGGCTCAAAGGTAGAAGACAGAGGGTGGAGGTGGAGGGCTGTTTTTCAGACTGGAGGCCTGTGACCAGTGGAGTTCCACAAGGATCGGTGCTGGGCCCTCTACTTTTTGTCATTTACATAAATGATTTGGATGCAAGCATTAGAGGTACAGTTAGTAAGTTTGCAGATGACACCAAAATTGGAGGTGTAGTGGACAGCGAAGAGGGTTACCTCAGATTACAACAGGATCTTGACCAGATGGGCCAATGGGCTGAGAAGTGGCAGATGGAGTTTAATTCAGATAAATGCGAGGTGCTGCATTTTGGGAAAGCAAATCAAAGCAGGACTTTTACACTTACTTAATGGTAAGGTCCTAGGGAGTATTGCTGAACAAAGAGACCTTGGAGTGCAGGTTCATATCTCCTTGAAAGTGGAGTCGCAGGTAGATAGGATAGTGAAGGCGGCGTTTGGGATGTTTTCCTTTATTGGTCAGAGTATTGAGTACAGGAGTTGGGAGGTCATGTTGCGGCTGTACAGGAAATTGGTTAGGCCACTGTTGGAATATTGCATGCAATTCTGGACTCCTTCCTATTGGAAAGATGTTGTGAAACTTGAAAGGGTTCAGAAAAGATTTACAAGGATGTTGCCAGGGTTGGAGGATCTGAGCTACAGGGAGAAGCTGAACAGGCTGTTTTCCCTGGAGCATTGGAGGCTGAGGGGTGACCTTATAGAGGTTTACAAAATTATAAGGGGCATGGATATGATAAATAGGCAAAATCTTTTCCATGGGGTTGTGGAGTTCAGAACTAGAGGGCATAGCTTTAGGGCGAGAGGGGAAAGAGAAAAAGAGACCTAAGGGGCAACATTTCAATGCAGAGGGTGGTTCGTGTATGGAATGAGCTGCCAGAGAATGTGGTGGAGGCTGGAACAATTGCAACATTTAAGAGGCATTTGGATAGGTATATGAATAGGAAGGGTTTGGAGGGACATGGGCCGGGTGCTGGCAGATGGGACTAGATTGGGTTGGGATATCTGTGATATCATTATGGACCACTTAAAAACCCTATAATACTAAATACAGTTAAAGCTTGGAATATAGTGCAAGAGTGGATCCAGTATCTCTCCTTTTAGGCTTTTCAAGCTTGCCTTCCCTGGATGTGCCCGGGAAGAGATTATTTTCCATTCTCTCTTTCTGTACAAGGAAAAATATTTTGGTAAACTGGGTGGCTGAGGGCCCTCCTGGACTTTCAAATTGGCACAGAACAATCATGGAATATATTCCCCTTGACTTCCTTACAAACATGGTGCACCAAAAAACCGAATTATTCTATAAAATATGGCAGCCCTTCTTGAATTACACAGATACACATATTTTGGCCATTCTATTAAGGGCTTTTATCTAATTGAGACAACGACCCTGGCTGGTCTGGGGCCCCTTGGGAGAGGAATCCCGAATGAATACAGGTTTTGCTACGATCTGATGTTAACACATTCCGAGCATGTACTTTAATACTCAATTTCTGTGTTATCCGTTGTTTTTTCTTTTCTTGAGTAATGTAAGAGATTTAATCATACACTCTGATTAGTTGTAGGTTAGATTAGTAGTTAGTTGAGTTTTGTCTTTTTTTCTTTTCGGCATCTCTTCTTTTGTTTGACAAATTTTGGCTATTATTTATTTAAGATTTAATTGTATATCAATGTTTATACTTGGGGTTTATTTTATTTGTAAATTTGCAAAATCATGTTAAATTTTCAATAAAAATATCTAGTTAAAAAAATCCAACAGCAATTTATTAATTTAAAAAAACTACTTGCTTTCACACAAATGTAGCAAATTATTATAAAACTGAAGTTTGACATCTATCCAAATTGATACCATGTATCAGTTGTAATTTTGACAAATTATAACATTGAAATCAAAATCAAACTAAATTGTTGACTTTATTATAGCTCTTGAACATCCAGGAGGAACTCTAAGTAACTTGTACAATGAATGTCGATTGATGTAACTCAGCGTCCAGAAGTATACGTTGAGAATCACATTAAAGAATACTTTACCATCAATAAAGAAGGAGTATTACACAAACGAAGGGGACTAATGGAAGATAAGTCTCCTGACCCTGATTGCTTTCATCCTTGGAACCCAATAAAGGTAGCTGCAGAGGTAGTGAATGTATTGGCTGCAATTCTCCAAAAATCATCGTATTCTGGAGAAGTACGAGAGGATTCGAAAACTGCTAATGTAACATCCCTATTCAAAAAGAGAGGGAGGGAAAATGTGGATAACTATAGGCCAATTACTATTCCATCTATTGTTGGAATAGTATTAGAAGCAATTAACAAGAGAATCAGAACACTTGGAAATTCGTAAACTAATTAAGCAGAGTCAGTACTGCTTTTTTAAAAATTCACTGAGACATAGGCATTGCTGGCTGGCTAGCACTTTATTGCTGTCCCTGGTTGTCCTTCAGAAGGTGGTAGTGAACTGCCTTCTTGAACCACTGCAGTCCATATGCTGTATGTTGACCCACAATGCCCTGAGGGAGGGAACTGATGAAATACAAATCACATATGACTTATTTATTAGAGTTCTTCAAGAACATCTCAACCAGAGTAGATAGAGAAGAGTAGTATATATTTTGTATTTGGGCTTCCAGAAGGCATTCAACAAGATACCTTACAAAAGGTTAAGCCCAGAGGGTCGGAGGTAGTATATTGGCATGGATAGAAAATTAGCTAATGGGTAAGAAACAGACGGTGGTGGATGAGAGGTTCTTTTTCAGGCTGGTGACACATGACCAGCCCGGTTCCACTGAGATCAGTGCTGGAATCACGACTGCTTATATTATATATTAATCACTTTGAGGAAGAAAATGAATGTACTGCAATCAAATTTGCAAACAACAGTAAATTAGGTGGAAAGGCAGGTTGTGACAGTGACACAAATAGTTTACAGAGAGAGAGATTAAGTGGGCAAAAGTTAGTAAATGGAGTATGTGGGAAAATGCAAAGTTGTTCATTTTGGAAGGAAGAACAAAACGAAACAAAACAGAATATTCTTTCAATGGAGAAAATCTGAAAAAAAGCTTCAACATAAAGGGACTTGTGCATGAAACACACAAAGCTAGCATACGTGTGCAGCAGGAAATCAGGAAGTCTAATGAAACATTGGTCTTTATTTCAAAAGGTTTCAACTATAAGAGTAGGGAAGTCTTACTGCAACCGTACAAGATGCTGGTGAGGCCACATCTGGAGTACTGTAAACAGGTTTGGTCCCTTTATTTAAGGAAAGATATCATTTCATTGGATGCAGTTCAGTGAAAGTTCACTAATCTTACCCCTGGTATGAAGTATTGTCTTATGAGCAAAGGATAAACAGGTTGGGACTCTACTCACTAGTGTTTAAAAGTATGAGAAGTGATCTCATTGAAACATATAACATTCTGAAAGAACTTGACAGGGTAAATGCCGAGATGGTGTTTTTCCTCATCAGGGAGTCAAGGGCCAGTGAGCACAGTCTCAGACTAAAAGGCCATCAATTTAAGACTACAATGAGAAAGAATTTCTTTTCTAAGAGGATTGATAGTCTTCAGCACTCCTTGCCACAGAGTGCCATGGGTAGACTCCTTGTGTGTATTTAAGGCTGAGGTAGAATCTTGGTCACTAGGGGAATCATGGGTTATGGAGAAAAGAGCAGGAAAATGGATGCAAAGAATGTCGATAAGCCACGAATCTCATAAATGCTGGTGCAGGCTTGAGGGGTCAAACGGTCTACTCCTGTTCCTATTTCTTATTGTCTTCTTAGAAAAATCAAAATATTAGTTGTGTTTATTGCTTTTTGTCAACAATAAATTACATGCTGTGCTCAGGAACTGGTGGTAAATATTACGTCTATATTTCAGCAATTGTGCATGTTTTTAGAACAACCAAGCACTGGAATTTTTGCATCACAAAGAAATCCATGTGAATATTTCTTATTTTACACATTTGGGAACAAGAAGAAACCAGCTTCGATCAGTAGAAGATAGGTGATAGGAAATCATTAGCTCATTTTACACTGAACCTAATTTTCCTTTCCACTGAAGTCAATGGAAGGTGTGGAATAAAGTGGCTTGCGAATTCACAATGAACATATTTTACACTATGGGGAAGACCAAATTGAGCTTTCTGATTTAGAAACATGAAGAAATTTCTATATCATACAAATACTTTGAGGCATACTGGACAATAATATTCAAAGTTCTTCAGAATTACTAAGGAAGCCTTCAGAACTGACAGCCATTACTGATTAAGGAACATGGTTTTAAAAATGGTGTCTCAAAATAAAATTACAATGCAATTACTAAAATCTTATTTTAAATTCACAACAGTTACATATATATCTTTGAATATGGATTTCACACCCAAGGAAAACTCTAGTAATTTATTTCCTGTTCTTCCATTAAAATATTCACTAAGGTGTCATAAAGCTAGTTCCTGTTTTTTCTAAAAGCTCTTCCTTGGCTCAAGGATACTCTGTCCTTGATTTTTTTCAGAGGGGCAACAAATTGGGCTGGATTTCGATCAGTCTGGTTTGGTACAGAGATGAAAAGGATTTTGAGAGGCCTTTTGTTTATATGTAAACAGATGAAACTTCAGGCTTAAGTGGTCTCTAATGAAAGGTGAATAGTCAGTTCTCTAGCTAGCTGAACTGAGCAGTTTTAGTTCAGTCTTGAACTGGTTGGAAGTTCAACAGGGAGTTGTGTGGAAACCCTCTCTCTCTTTCTGCCCTTCAACTTCAACCTGTAAGCACGTGTTCCATTTATACTGTTTTTTAAAAGGGAGATAGCTTATTGGGACTGTAGTGTATATTCGGAACAGTATAATTAATTCTAGTTGGATAGATTAGATTCGGTAGGGATCCTTTATTCTGTTCTTTGTGTCTCATTGTGTAATTTTGTGAATAAATATTTGTTGGTTTTAAAATCTAGTTGTCAACCTTGCTATCTTACTCCAGGTAATTTTCACTATACACTTACCAAAACAAATTGCAAAGTTATGGTCTGGGGCTGCTGTTTAAGAATGTTTTGAGTGGTCTGGACGAGTCCATATCGAAGGTTTATGTAAAACTGAGAGAAAAAGCAGCTTCAACTTATTGGATCCAGTTACAAAGTCTTGCAACACATAATTGTTCCATAGTAAAACATTTTTCTGAGAAACACAATGTTTTCGTGCTCCATGCAAAAGCTTTTCTTACCATGCGTTTATTGAGTTGGTCAAATATATTGGATCTGGTGGTGAAGTGCTTATTCAGAGTTAATCCTCCCTGAGCTTCATATCCTTGCCAAACTTTACTAATGAGTCAAACTTTTTCCATTATCTTCATCTATGTTTTTATTTGATAAGTTCTCATACTTATCAATGTGCATCCAGACTCTAACTGAAGTTTTAATTTGATTGTTTTCACGTTAACCTCGCCAGAACCTCAGTACAAAAGACACATTTGATTTCCACCAAATCTATAAATATGAATCCTAAGTGCAGAGGATCATAATACTTCAAAATGATGTCACTTGCTCCCTTCATACAATCAACATCCTGAAAAAATATTCAATTTCTTCATAATTCTTGAACAGCTAACATCAATAATAATAACTTGTAGTTATATAAAAAGACTTGCTGTTATATTATGCCCATAATCATGCTTGACAGTCAATAAAGTGTTTTGGAAGCGTTGTGACTTTTGGGATAATGTTGGATCTTTAAAATAATAAAATTTCCAAAGATACTTCACAGGCCACTAATCCATATAAGCATACATGGGAACAGTTGACCTAAAGTGAAAAACAAAAAGAGATAGACAGAGGATGATATTTGGTGAGGAAATTCCAGAGCTTAGATCCTTGGTAACTGAATATATAACCAGTAATGTTGAAGCACATAAAATAAGAGATTCATAATGGATCAGAATTCAAGTTGCAGAGTAATCCTGGTGGATTAGGGAATAGGAGAACCTCAGAGAGGTAGGAAGGAATGAGACCATATAGCAATTTGAAAGGATAAATATTTTAAAATTAAAGTCCTCTTTTAACTGGAAGCAATTGTGTCAGTCCTAAAATCCGTATTTCAATAGAAACACAGATCAGAAGTGAATAGAACTTGGTGTAGGTTGTGAGACAGACAATACAGTTTCAAATAACCTGAAATTTATGGATGATGGAATATGGGAAACCAGGCAGACATACATTGCAATAGTCAGTGCCTAGAGATAAGAAAGATAAGGGTGAGGGTTTAAACAACAGAGGAAGTAAAGTAAGTAAAGACAATGTTACAGAGATGGAAATACACAGGATGTCATTTGTTGTGACCTAGCTAAGAGGTGTTTAGGGAGGGAGAAGTTTGATTGAAGGGATTAAAACAAGGCACCTATAACTGATGGGAAACAACATACAAGGACTTGGGGGAGAAAAAGTAAGTTTGAGATGTGACAGTAGTTTTTGAGAACAGAGTCATAGAGTTATATAGCACAGAAACAGGCCCTTCCGCTCAACTCATTCAGTTCAGGAAACCTGGATTAGATCCATTTTCTTTCATTTAGTCAAAATTCTTTTCGCGTTTTCTGTCCCACATTTCTGTTCAAATGTCTTTTAAGTGTTGTAAATGTGCCCACCTCTACCACTTTCTCTGGCAGAGTGTTCCATACATGCACCACCCTCTGTATGAAAAGGTTACCCCTCAGGTCCTTTTTAAGTCTTACCCCTCACACCTTAAATTTATGCCCTCTAGTTTCAGACTCCACTACCCAGGGTAAAGATCATGGCTATTCATCTTATCTATGCTCCGAATCATTTTATAAATGTCTATAAAGTCAACTCAGCCTCCTTTACTCCACATAAAGTCCCAGACTATCCAGCCTCTCAGAACACAAACCTTTCAAGCTTGGTAAAATTGTTGTAAATCGATTTTGCACCATCTTCAGTTCAATAACATCCTTCCTATAGCAGGACTATCAGAATTGTATGCAGTACTCCAAATGTGGCCATATGTCCTCACTTTCTCCAATGTCTTGTACAACTGTAACATGACATCCCAATCAATAAAAAATTTGTGTTCAAGAGAGATGCAATGATGGAAGATTTATGGCGGATGGAAGATGGCAGATGGACTTTATTTTAGATAAATGCGAGGTGCTACATTTTGGAAAAGCAAATCTTAGCAGGACTTATACACTCAATGGTAAGGTCCTAGGGAGTGTTGCTGAACAAAGAGACCTGGAGTGCAGGTTCATAGCTCCTTGAAAGTGGAGTTGCAGGTAGATAGGATAGTGAAGAACGCGTTTGGTATGCTTTCCCTTATTGGTTAGAGTATTGAGTACAGGAGTCAGGAGATCATATTGCGGCTGTACAGGAAATTGGTTAGGCCACTTTTGGAATATTGCATGTAATTCTGGTCTCCTTCCTATTGGAAAGATGTTGTGAAACTTGAAAGGGTTCAGAAAAGATTTACAAGGAAGTTGCTAGAGTTGGAGAAATTGAGCTATAGAGAGAGGTTGAATAGGCTGGGGCTGTTTTCCCTGGCACATCGGAGGCTGAGGGGTGACCTTATAGAGGTTTATAAAATCATGAGAGGCATGGATAGGATAAATAGACAAAGTCTCTTCCCTGGGGTGAGGGAATCCAGAACTAGAGGGCATAGGTTCAGGTTGAGAGGGGAAAGACAGAGGAGAGACCTAAGGGGCAACATTTTCACCCAGAGGGTGATGCGAGTATGGAATGAATAGGAAGGGTTTAGAGGGATATAGGCCAAGTGCTGGCAAATGTGACTAGATTAGGTTGGGATATCTGGTCAGCACGGACGAGTTGGTCCGAAAGGTCTGTTTCCGTGCTGTACATGTCTATGACTCTAAAAGATAAAGCAGTTGAATCAAAAAGGAAGAACCTGAGTCCATCCCAGAATGCTACTATCTTAAAAATGAAGTCTTGATGAGGAAATGGTGAACATAACATTTTCAGATGGATGAAAAATGGGGAGACATTCATCAAGATGCATATTTTGGGTTATAGAAAGGAGATGTTGCAAGTAGCATATGAGCTACCAATAGGAGGTCATTTGGGAGTAAGGAAAACTCAAGCCAAAATACGAAAAACATTTTTACTGTCTTGGAAAGCACAAAGATGTGGTTAGATTTCGCCAGGCATGTCACACATCAGGTGATAGGAAAACCTCAAGCAATGATAAAACAATTTCCCTTACTACCCATTTCCACATTTGAGGAACCTTTTACATAGGATGCCCTCCCTAAAACATAAAGTGGGAATCAGCATTTGTTGAACATTATGGATGGGTCTACTAATTTCCAGAGGCCATTCCACTATGCAATATCATCATTGTAGAAGAGTTAATCAGTTTTTTTTACGAGATACAGACAATCCACAGGGATACAATCAGAGGAAGGATCAAATTTTACATCACAGATATTCAAGGAAATTATGGACAGCTTAGGATCAATTGTTTACCATCCAGAATCACATGACCATTAGAATGGTAACATTAAACTTTAAAGACCATGTTGAGGGCCCATCGCCAAGAGATTCTAGAGAATTAGGATAAAGGTATTCCATTTTACTTTTTGCAATTGGGATGCACCTAATGAATCAACTAAATTCAGTCCATTTGAATTCACTTTCAGATATGAGGTGAGAGGACCACTGAAATATATAAGGAAAATTGGACAGTCAGAGTTCAAAGATTATATTATTGGGCTGTGTGTCAAATGTTAGGGAGAGATTAAATAGAGCGAGTGAGTTGGCTAGATAGCACTTAAAAGTAGCACAGCATGAAGCAGATGAGAGATCAAAAATTTGTAGTTTCACTTGTGAGAATCAAATGTTAGTATTACTACCAGTAGTAGATGAACCTTTAAAAGCAAGGTTTACTGTATTTTACTGTTGAGCATAGACAGCTTCTGCTAGAAGAACACCTGCACACACTTTTGTGTCTTTCTCTCACTGTGACTCTGTAATTTATTTCCAGTTCCAAACTGCTCAGTTAGCTGAAGACCAAACAACTTCATTTTTAAACAGCTCCTCAGCTCCTGATCCACAAACACAAAACAGAATTCACAATAGGTATTAAAGTCCTAAGTATCAAATTATGTGCCATTCCGGTAAGTCCCTGTTTAAAAAAAAACAGTTCTTTCTAATTGCAGTCCACAGTATTGAGACAAAAAAATAAAAAGCCACTGTCCTTACAAGTCTCTATCCTTAAGGAAATGAAACGTTTTTTTTTAAATGTGTTCTTTGTAAATATGTAATCCACAATAACAAGATCTACAATTACTCATTCTTCTTTCCACTTTGTACAAACTTACACTGCCTTAGAATTTCTCACCTTTTAACTTTTTCTAACGTTTTACATTTCGGATAGTGTACCCACCATTATTCGTCATTTCCATTGATATGAGCTTATATTACATTAAATGATTGCAACAAAAAGTTCCATATGAATAGTAACATATTTCAATTTTTAAATGTTTCAATGCAGGCTCGTGAATTAATCTACGTAAATTAGTGTTTCCTTTTGGATATACATTTTAAAGCACTGAAGACCTTACAACAATCCCAAGGCCTTTTTTATTCTACTTTATGTATTTTTTCTGATATTGGTTTAGTTTCTTAGAAAAGTACCCCAAAACACTAGTTCTGGTACAATTCCAAAAAACACCACTCAAAGTACTGACTTCAGAATCCCTGTATCAATCAACTTCACTTGTCAACAGCTCCTCAGCTCCTGGTCATCCACATGTTGCAGAAACCCACAACTACAAAAACAGAATTCACAAAATATAGCAAAGTCCTTGTTATCAAATTATGTTTCATAGTTTCCCCAATGACTTTTGTTTATTGACTCATCATCCTGTAACTAGATAGCATCCACTCCCAAATCTTTTTTTTATCAAGTGTCATCTTGAAAGGTGTCATTTTGATGGCCAATACTGGTTAATTTATTAAGATTGCTTTCAGAATCTCAAATGACATGCCGAACATATTTCATCTGGCCTCATTCTTAAATAGAGTTTCAAACACCCTAACATCTGCTTGTAATATTACTTTAACACGAACCATTATTGTTAGTCCCAGACCAGAAATGTTGGGATAAAAACCCAGAAATAATTATTCAAGCCGGACGCATTGAAGCACAGGTGTGTGATAGCCCCAGGAAGAAGCTATTGCAGTTTCAAACTGATTTGAGCTACAGGGAGATGCTGAACAGACTGGGGCTGTTTTCCCTGGATCTTCGGAGGTTGAGGGGTGACCTTACATGGGTTTACAAAATTATGAGGGGTATGGATAGGGTAAATGGGCAAAGTCAGGGAGTCCAGAACTAGAGGGCATAGGATTAGGGTGAGAAGGGAAAGATATAAAAGAGACTTAAGTGGCAACTTGTTCACACAGAGGGTGGTAGTGTGTGGAATGAGCTGCCAGAGGATGTGGTGGAGGCTGGTACAATTGCAACATTTAAGAGGCATTTGGATGGGTATATGAATAGGAAGAGTTTGGAGGGATATGGGCCGGGTGCTGGCAGGTGGGACTAGAATGGGTTGGGATATCTGATCGGCATGGACCGAAGGGTCTGTTTCCATGCTGTACATCTCTATGACTCTAAGTCCCAAGTGACGGAAACATACTCAGGTGCTAGATACAGGGATTCTAGAGTCAGTTCTTTATGAGTGGTATTTTTGGGAACTGAAGCAGGACTCGTGTTTTGGTATACTGGAGAAAAGCTGTTTTGTTTCTTTTCTACTTAAAGCACTGTTTCTGTATAATACAAGGATCTTCAAAGAATTGACTAGTGAGACAGTTGATTCGTTGGTTTAAATTTTTGAAAACACTCTGGATTTGGGAAGGTCCGATTTGACTGGAAGATGGCAAATGAAACCCCTTTATTCTGATAGGGAGGGAAACAAAGTATGGGAACCTATAGTTGAGATAACATCTGTCATTGGGAACATGTTGGAAGCTGTTATTAATAAAAGTTATAGCAAGGCCTTAGACAGGTTTTAGGTAATTGAGCAGAGTCGAAAAGACTTTGTGAAATAGAAATCATGCTTAACGGAGCTATTGGGGATTTAAGAGGAAGTAATAGATGCTGTGGATTAAGATAGGGTGGGGGGTGGTAGATGCACTGTACTTAGATTTCCAGGAAGAATTTGATGATGTGCACATCAAAAATGATCGTGGACAATAAAAACTCAGTGTATGGGGTAGGACATTGGTATGAACAGAGGTTTAGCAGACTAATACAAAGCAAACAATCGGCATAAATGAGTCTTTCTTAGGTTGGCCGGGTATGTTGAGTAGTATGCTACAGGGATTGGTGTTGGGACCTCAGCTGTTTATAATTTACAGAAATGACTTGAATAACTTGATTAGCAAATTTACAGATGGCACAAAGATAGGCAGGAAAGTAAGTTGTGTAGAGGATACAAGGAGACTAATAGAAGATATGGATAAGTTAAATGAGTAGGCAAAGATCTGACAAATGGTGCATCATGTGTGAAATGAGGCAGGAAGAATAAAAATGCGTACTCTAAATGGTGAGACATTGCAGAGTTTAAAAGTATAGAAGGATCTGGGTGTCCTCATGCATAAATCACAACATGCACATACAGAAAATAACTAGAAAAGCAAATAGAACGCTATTATTTCTTGAGGTAAATTGAACAGAACAGAGTGGAGATCATACTTCAGTTATACAAGGTGCTGGTGAGACTACATCTGAAGTAGTATGTATAGTAGTGGATACATTATCTAAATGAGAATGTAAATACATTGTAAGCAGTTTAGAGAAGGTTTACCAGACCAATAACTGTAACAGGCAGGTTGGCTTAAGCAGAAAGGCTGGAGGGGCCAGGCTTGTATCTGTTCGAGTGCAGAAGAGGAACAGGTGATTTGATTGAAACATATCCTCAGGGGTCTTGATAGCATAGATGTGGAGTGGAAGTTTTGTCTCGTCGAGAACCACAGATCACCATTTAAAAATCAGGGTCTAGATTATAGTGCTGCCTGACTGGCTGTGCTTTTCCAGCTCCACTCTAATCTAGACTCTGATTTCCAGCATCTGCAGTCCTCACTTTTGCCTATTTTAAAATCAGGGCCACCCATTTAAAACCAATGAGACACTTTTCTGTTCTTTGAAGGTCATGAGTATTTGAAATTCTCTTCCTGAAAAGGTGGTGGGAGCAGAATGCTTGCCTTATTTTAAAAAAAGCAGAGATGGATAGTTTCTTGTTAAGCAAGGGAGTGAAAGATTATCACTGCAGGCGGAATATGGATTTGACATTGCAATTAGATCAGCCATGATCTTATTAAATGGCAGAGCAGTGTGCAGGGCTGAATGGCCCACCCTTGCTCTTCTTCCCTTATAGGTACCTTGGGATTGTTTTGCCTTTGATCTGCACTTCTCAGCTCAGTTTCCTCAGAAGCAAGGTAAATGTTTGCATAGTTCTATCTTAGAGCTCTAATCAAAAACAAGAGGAACAAAATCAGCCTTATCAGCACCACCTGCAAGGGCAGCAGCAGCCTTCTTCTCAATCAGCTGTCACTCCACAGGACAGAAGAGGTTAATTGAAGGCTAGAACAGCTAACAGAAACCACCCCACACTCAACACAGAGTATATAAGTAGAAGATTATTTTTGAGGATATGACTGGGAACCAACACCTCAGGAGACTCAGACTTACCCAATGAGTAGTGACATTTATAGGCCCCAAAAAGGAGGCTTTCTTCCAAGTCATAGAGTCATAGTGGTTAAAGTTAGTGCACAATACCTGTGCTAGTCAAAGGTGCAATAGAATTAATTTCTTCATCTCCTGCAAGGGAGCCACAGAGTCTCACAATCTGTTACCCACAAATGTGCCTTCCACTTGCAGAGTTCCAGGGTTAAAACTTGTGCACTTTGCTACTGGTGG
Organism: Chiloscyllium punctatum; assembly: GCF_047496795.1. Taxonomy (NCBI): domain Eukaryota; kingdom Metazoa; phylum Chordata; class Chondrichthyes; order Orectolobiformes; family Hemiscylliidae; genus Chiloscyllium; species Chiloscyllium punctatum. The sequence goes on along the minus strand of NC_092746.1, from coordinate 54,573,903 downwards.
AGCCAGGTGAAGAGAGCCATCAGAATTGTCACTTTTGATGGATTCCAATGCACCCAGGAAGTTACAGATTGTACACATGGCAATCATGATATCCTCTGATCACCTATTTATATCCATCAACTAAAAAGGCTTTCCACTCCTTCAATGTTCAACTGACACACAATCACAGAATGATCATCATGCATACCTGTTCAAGACACAATCAGAGCTGTCATGATGCCTTCATATGAGTTCATTATCTTTCTCATAAATACTTGCACCCAGAACCACCATCAGTAGGTGGATCATTAGAGAGAAAAGCTAGCCTTTAGGTATATGACTAACAATACCAGTGACTACCTTGACCACAGACATCCAGGGCAGGTACAACCAAGCCAAGTTAGCATGAAAGCTGTGACTGAATAACCAATAAAGATGCTGAAGGTGCATTTCAGATGAAGTCTGAGATGTCCTCCAGGAAGAGTTTCCAGAATTATCGTAGGGTGCTGCAGCTTGTGGAACAAAGCAAAGCAGCAAGGTCAGAAGTTTGAAGAGTCAAAGGGAATGAGTGCTTTGTGTTACAACACAGATTAAACACTCCTGCTTAATTTAAACCAGCAACACAGAAAAGATTTATCCTGTACAGTAATCTGTGAAAATTCAAGAGGCCAAGAGCTATTTACAGTAAAAATTAACAACTTTATTTCTTAAAGTATAACAGAAAATAATTAATTAACAACTATTTACAACTCTTCCCCTAACCTATCTTTTACCTTCCCTTCTGTAATACTAGTCTGATAAAGCCCCCAATTAAGATTTACTGAAAAATTCAAATTTCAAAACCAGGCAGCTGTCAAACCTTATCTTTGCAGATTTGCTCTCCAGGTCGGTGTCAATGTTTTTCTCTATGCAAACTCCTTCTCTAGACAGGTACCTCTCCAACAGTTCAGACAAGCAGTCTACATCTGTTTGGTCTTGTTGCAGTTCTCTTCCAACCGTTCAATGTCCCCCGGTCTTATTCCCCAAAGCATTGGATTGTTTCATTGTTTTTCTAAGATTGTCAATACATTAAATTCAAACTTGATTGGAGGTTGGTATTTTGGGGTATAATTCAAACTGATTGGCTGAATTCAAATTTGTTTTTGTCTCCAAGCAACCAACTACACTAACTGCTGGACCACATGATACATTGTATCTTTTTGAGAACACTTGGTGGTGTCAGGTAGTTTTGCTAACTTTTAACTTTCCTAAAGGTACAGTACATCCACATCTTCATAAAATTTGCATCTTTAGAGGATTAGAAGAAATGTTCAAAAACACCTGCAATTGCTTGAATGATTTGTTCAACTGCCAAGGATATTCAGAATAATTTTGACACGCCAGCTAATCTAAACCAATACTGCAGTTTAGCGCATTAATGCTGAACCCACTCTGCCCTACACAAAGCAATCAATCAATAATCCATCCAACTCACCAACACAATTGCTTTTTTAATCATTTACTTTTGCCCTACTACATTTCAAAAGTCAGAAGGTCACTTAACAGATGACAATGGGGAAGAGAAATCAATGGAATTTTGAACTAAAATTTATGGTTCATAAACATGAAACTTTAAGCTCCCGCACTGACTGAAAACAAACCAGCCCTTGTAGTATACTGCATGCGTGCAATGCACAAAGTTAAAGTGCATGCTTGCTTAAATTAATAGGTTTCTCAGAAGAAAAAAGTCAAAGAGCATTGGATGTTGACATCAAATCTACATAAGTAGGTGTTATCTACCATGTGACAGTATCATATTTAAATCTGCCACATATAGTTAGAGGCCACAATCTCTCCATCATGGATGCTGAGATATGGCTTATCTTCATCATATCCTAAATGGAGATGACATGAGGGTTACCTCCAGTTTTCTGCCTCCATCTGGTATTCTGTGTTTCTTTAGCTCTAAGGAGAGAATCATAGAATCCCTACATTGTGGAAGCACGCCATTTGGCCCATCAAGTCCACATGGACCCTCCAAAGAGCATCCCACCCAAACCCAGCTTCCCTTGCTCTATTCCTGTAACCCTACATTTCCCATGACTAACCCACCTAGCCTGCACATCCCTGGACACTATGGGCAATTTACCATGGCCAATTCACCTAACCTGCACCCCTTTGGACTGGGGGGAGGAAACTGGAGCACCTGGAGGAAACTCACACAGACACAGGGAGAATGTACAAGCTCCACACAGACAGTTACCTGAGGGTGGAATTGAACCCAGGGGTGCTGTGAGACAACAGTGCTAACCACTGAGCCACATTTTGAGAAGGTCTATAGGTTTAAGAATTAAAAGGTTTTATATTTGGAAGAAAATGTTTGAGGGGAGATGGGGAGGGAATGGGGTTGTGGGGACAGCAGAGGCTCAGTGTGAGCTATCAAACTACCCTGAAATTTCATATATCCAAATACAACATCAGCAGATTTATCAGCTTTATCAACCATTTATCTAAGCTTTACTGTGACTTCGTCCCAAAGCTTCAGTACATTTGCTCTGATTGTTTTTCAATGAATTATATTTAATTTCCCGCAATAAAACTTCACAAATTTACATAATGTATGCATAAGATAGCAATGTGATTGTGTGCGCGCGCACATGTATGTGTGTGAGAGAGAATATGACATTGCAAATGCAGATGTCGGTTATGGCTATTTAAATGGAGTATGAGGGGGTGGTTACTCAATGAGGGTTGATTGCAAAAGGAAGACTCGTTCATCTGAGCACTGACGTGTAAAAGACTGGGGGTAGAGTGCGGGGTTCTATCTGGGATTGAATCACGGTTTTTGCCTTATTTAGGTCATTGAATGTCTTAAGGGAACAAATCTAGAAGCAAGCCTCAACAATCCATAGCCACACCAACCACACTTGCAGTTTCTTTTCTCCTGACCACAATGAATGGAATCTCCCCACAGACCTGTACACTGCAATATATATTTCGGGGTGAATCTGAAAAGTGTGATGTTGCTTTTCAATTTTGAGACCCCATCAGTGAATCCCCTTGTCCTGTAATAACACTTCGACAATCTTTTGATGCTGACTCTCACAAAGTCCCTTTAAAGTATAAAGCTGAAACAGACTGATGTAAGTTGTCATCCCTTCAGTCTGCTTTAATTAATCAGG